>NC_053156.1:69872041-70521416 GCF_016835505.1 Polypterus senegalus
CATGTCTAACTCCTACTTGAAAAGCTCACAGGTGACATATTATTTCTTCTGGGTGCTCTTGAAAAACTTGAGCACAGCATCCATTCCAATTATTAAGAGATCAAAACACAAATAGTAACACACAATTCAATCAATGATATAATCAAGCAAATGGTGTTGCAATAAAATAAATTCCATCAAACTCCTTTCCTTACCCAAGTAAGAGAGATGAATAACAAACGAGCCCAGACTAATTTGGTTCATCACATGTATTATCATGGTAGCAATGGTTCAACAAAATATTGGCATGCTTATTAAAGAATGACATTAATGATTTCCTGCCAAATTCTAAAAATGCTTAACTGTTCAGCAGAGCCTCTTTTTCATAACTCTTTTACATGTGGTACCATGTGGCTTGCTGGATAAGGATTATAACAGTCAAAAAAATATTTTACACTCACAAAAAATGTCATGCATAAGTTGCTTAGGGAGGCTAATTACGAATTCTACAAATACCTCCTGCTGCTGTTATTAAAAAAGAGATATTATGACCAACACCGTCAATTTGGCTCTGTACTGTATTGTAGTCCATAACCTCACATATACAGCTAAGGTTTGTGCTGTATGATATTTTCAATCTTAAATTCTACTTACCTCAAGTTGCAAATTAAGTCTTATTTTTTATTTTGCAAGTAGCTAGAGACTTACTAGTATGAAGAAGGAATCTTCATTTCTATAGCAACCATTTTTCAGTGTGCCTGGGATGAACAAAATTATATCAGTATGTGTTTTCAGAAAACAGACCAGTTTTCGATTATTTATTGCAACAATGCTGGATTTAAATTATAATAATGTTCAACATAAGTGAGTTTGAGAATGTTATGTTTTTATGTTGTTTGACTAATACAGACTTACATTTAAATGTACTGTATATTTAAAACACACTAGATTGGCAGAATAATCAGAGAACAAGAAAAGCAAGTCCTTAGTTGGTGTGTTGTGATAGATAAAAAGGTAAATGAGTTTAAACATGCAGTGCAACTCAGGCTAAAAGAACAGTATATTAAGAATGAAAGAAGGATCTGAGCAAGGAATAGTAATGTCCTCAAATGTCACTAGAAAAGATACAGTACCTGTACATACTTAGTCTTTGGTCGAAATTCACAATTAGTCCCATGCTTTTGTCATTCTTACATGTATTGAAAATGTAAGGAAACTGATAATACACCTAGATTCTGGACAGATCCTCCATTTTTTATAACACTCCCTAATCTGAGTGCATCTTCATCTCAGTTTGCATACTAACATTTAGAAGGATATTCATTCTACATGATAGCCAGCTGCTTAGCTAACATTTTCCTTTCTTTTTGTGCTACTGTCTCCAGACAGAGTCCAGGATAGAGCCAGAATAGAACCAGCCTTCTATGTTTAATTTTGCGAGTGCTATTATCCTCAAGGCAAGACTCTCTAAGATGATCTTAAATTAGTAAACTGGCCCATAATGTCAAGAAGAATTGTTGTATGATCAACTGCAAAACAATGACGTTATGTGCCACTGGTGAATTAAGCTATCCTCAATTTTGATATCCTTTCCTACTCTAAATCACCATTATAAATATTGATATTACTGATTTATTTCCATGGCATTGTTTGCAAGGCAATAGTTTTGATGAACCTTGAACAAATAAAGCATCAAATATATAAAAGGTGAGGTCAACAGTAATAATCATTCCTCAACAACCTGCAAACAGCCAGTCCAGTAAAGCATTGTTCAAACAGATGTTTCTTCTAAATCATATAGTAAAAAAATAAATACACAAGATTTATTATAAGCAACTCCATGTCCATGATGTAAATGTAAATGTAAATGTGGCTTACATCTTTAGAATAAGTGCTATTATGAACTCAGGGAATCCTATTTCTGTGTTAAAATAGAACTGGCAGAGTATAACGGTTCAGATGAAATCTTGAACAATTCATACTTGCTTCTGAAAGTGTAGGGTGAATCCACAGATGCGAGATGGAAGTTTACTGACAGTTCACACTGCACCATTCTAGTTGTTCCACATAAAATAAAACTAGAGAAGCAGATAGTGGAGTAGACCATTAAAGGAAGACCATTATGGACATGTCTTTAGAGAATGACTAGACCTCAAAACCTGTCTCATTGATGCCTGCACTTTACTCTTTTGGATTTTTAAATTCTGATTTAAGTACTAGGCTGTCATGAACCAATGTGTTGAATTATTCCTTGAGAACCCGTATAAAATATATACTTTTCATGTTGCTGCTTTTTACTGGAAGAGGGGGAGTGAAGAAAAGCTGAACTTGACTTTTTTGGATATAAACAAATCAGATGATGAAATGGTATCAGCATATTATCAGTCATTAAAATATCAGTATCATTTATGAAAAATGCAAGACTTGTTTCCTGAGAGTCATAACAGCAGATTACTTTCAAAATTGTACTTTTCTAACTTTGCTCAGCAGCAAACTTTCCTATTAAATATTCATAATCTGTAATTTCTGCCTACTCCTTTTCAGTTGAGATCATAGCCAAACCATTAAATTTCTTTTGATACCTTGTAAATTTGTCCTAATCCAATAAGTGAGCATGCCCTGTTTCTGGAAATCCCGTGGCAAATCGGTAAGCTTTTATATCAAGAGACAGTACACTGTATTAAAAACAGTCCAATATTTTTGCTTTCTAATCACATACCTGTAGCAAATTCTGCAAAAGAAGGAACTCCCACAAAAAGAGGTCCTGGTATTTTTCCCATACTATTTCCTCAGCCTCAGGATTTTTTCTTTGTGACAGCTCATGGTCCTGCAAACGAGAAACATTAAAAGAAAATTTTCAAAATCAGCAAAGGTTATTGAGGTGCATTTGCATCTGAAATACAAAAAGTGTATTTACTATAAATTACGTTCTGGTGGTATGCCTTTATTTGCAGACATCCTGTCTCTTCTGTTTGGCCTGGATAAGGTCCATTTCTTCGTCATGTCTTCATAGTCCATTTAATAACATTACAGTCTCAATGCTCTTTCAGAAAGTAATCCACGGATAATATTCATAACCAGCAGGGGTACCCGGCGCTGCCCTGGATATGGAATAAAGTGATAGTGTGGTCACTAAATAAATAAATAGTAGAACCCCTAAACCCCCCCAACACACACACACACACCCACACCAGAATATTTGTAATCATCAAAAAACTGAGCTTATAAAGGGCCAGCTTGTTAAGCTAATTGCGCAGAATGATAGAACGCTCATGTAATTCTATTATGATACATTTATTATACTGCGGACTCGCATATACATTTTAATTATATCCATCCATTTTTGAAAACCGTGTAAAAGTATTGGAGAGGCAATTTCATCTTCTAACCAAGGACGAATTGCACGTATACGTCGTGGCACAGCTACGGTCGTCGGTAAACAATCAACCACAAAGCAACACACGGAACTCAGTTCGAATCCCTCAATGCTGCTTTTAATATCACTAAATATTTTTTAAAAAGAAAAAAAAAACACGAAAAGGTGTGACAGATAAATATTAAACAGTGCTGCAAACGGGAGCCGTGTGTCCTTGGTTAGAAGATGAAACTGCTCCTTTAATTAGTGTACACAATTTTTAAAAAATGAATGGACAGAATTCAAATGTATATATGCGTTCGCAATAAAATCATGCTAATTCTTGGTAACAACAACCAATCAAAAAGCGGTCTGCACGGCTGTCACGATTCGACCTATTTTGTCTGGCCTTCCCAGCCACGCCCACAGTATTTAGTGTCACTCTGTCAGCTCTGGTTTCGTTGCATAACATCGATTAACCTGGTAACCCTAAAAGATGGTGAAATCGCCTTCTTCCACCATTGACTAACTTGAATCGTGTTTTCTTTATTTTGTTCTACACTACAGTTATAATGCTGCAAAGTTTCAAGTGGAGTTATTCGATTTTCAAACGTTTTTCTGGTTTTTAATTTTAATGCATAACTGTTCTTTCTGTGGATACTACAGGAACAACAGAAACATTACATTAAAATAAATTCATATTTTGGTAAATAGTTTTAACATTATGTCACCTGAGTGAGTAAGGAGTTTAATAATTGAAGCACCAATACTTATTAAATGATTCTGTATTTTTTATACCATTGGCGGTATAGTGGCAGAGTTACTAGCTCAGAATAAGGAGACCAGGGTTCTCATATTGGGTCCTCCCTGTGTGTATGTGGGGTTCTTCCAGCTGCTCCAGTTTCCTTCCACAGTCCAAAGACATGCAGGTTAGGTGAATTGGCGTTGCTAAAAATTGGCCTTAGTGTGTGAATGGTGTGTGAGTGCGTGCATGCGTGTGTGTGTGTGTGTGTTCGCTATGTGATGGACTGGTGCTATGTCCAGATTTTTGTTCCTGCCTTTGTCCCTATGCTGGCTGGGATAGGCTTCTGCATCCCCCATGACCCTGTTCAGGACTAAGCGGGTTAGACAATCATTGACTGACTGAATGGTATTTTGGTTACCCATAAACAATTTATTATGGTTATACTGTATATTAAATTTTACCCAGGATAAAAATATGTTTAAAAGTTTTGGTTAGGGTGTTTACATTCAGATACAAGAAATGAGAGTGGATATTTAAATTCATATGAGCTCTGTTTTATGTACAGTAGATATGGTTCTTGCTTGATATCGTTTTGATGTAACCAAGGTTCCAGATTTATTTGTCATATATAGTCAAGAAAGGTATAACATAGTGAAATGTAACTGTTTTAACAGAACAAATGACTGGGATCCTCACTTATAAATATGCACTTATCAAAAAAGTGAGGCAAATCTCTTAAATATGCTTCATAGATATTATCAAATGTTTTTGTAAAGAAATGTAAAACTTGCATTATTGAAAGTTGCACCCTCTGTGCCTTACTTTCATAGACTGCCTTACATTTATTTTAGAACTGAACTAACATATTGATTCAGATTTTAAAACTTATCTTTAAAAGTGATTTGTTTGGGTGGATGCAATAATTACTAATCTGATAAACAGAGGTATAATTCTTTAAATAAGTTTAACGTTATTAGGTCATTGGTCATACTGCCCGCTCAGGATCCATCTCTTCCTGTAGTGTGTTCTGCTGTCTTTGACCATTTTGAGCCTGTATCTTTGTCTCTGTTGTCTAGTTCGGTGCAAACCCTGCATCCTACAAATGGCCAACTGGACAGTGTCTCCTCTTGATTATTTAAGGAGGTTTTTGATTCTGTTGGATCATGTATTGTTAATTTAATAAATGGTAACTTGATTTCTGATTGTGTTCCTGTAGCCTTGAAACATACTGTGGTGCAGCCACTTATTTAAAAAAAACAAAGCTGAACCCCTCTAATCTGTCAAATTTCATTAAAGTCTTGGAAAAGTTATCCTTACTCAATTACAAACATTTCTAAATGAAAATAGTATTCTGGGAAAATTCCATTTAGGACTCAGATCTTGTTACAGCACTAAAACAGCCTTGTTAAAGGTTTACAATGACCTTCACCTAACTACTGTCACTGGAGATTCGACCATTCTTGTACTGCAAGATTTTACCTCAGCTTTTGATGCTGTGGATCATGTGATTCTTATATCCTGCCTTGAGCAGTATGTAGGCCTCCAAGGTGATGCCATTAAATGGGTTGAATCTTATGTAAGGAATAGGGGGTTTTCTTTTAACTTTAGTCAGTTCTCATCCTCTTTAGCCCCTCTTACTTGTAGGGCTTGGCAGGGTTCCATTCTTGGACCAGTTCTCTTTTTGTTATACATGTAATCTTTAGGCTTGATTGTCAAGAAGTATGGCTTCTCTATTTACTGCTGTGCTTACATACTTAGGTGTCATTTTTGACAGCTCATTTAAACTTGAAAAACAAATGAATTATTTGATTAGATAATCTTTTTTCCAGCTGAGACTTTTAGCTAAGGTCAAGGCTTGTCTTTCTTTTAGTGATCTTGAAAAGGCCCTCCATGCTTTTATAACATCTCGTTTGGACTATTGCAATTCTTTGTATGTAGGTGTTGATCAGGCCTTGTTATGATGCCTACAATTAGACCAGAACTCTGTTGCTGGTTTATTGAAAAGCTTTTGTAAGCATGACCATATTTGACAAATGCTGACCTCTTTTCATTGCCTTCCGATTCTTTTTAGAACTGTATAACTTGTTTTTAAATGTTTGAATCGAAGAGCTCCAACTTACCTCTCAGAACTTCTTCACTCTCCTCTTCTTCTGGAAATTCAAATAACACATTTTTGAAGGGCCTACTCTATACCATCCTTCTCCATTGACAGTAACAAAGGAAGTGAGACTTGCATCCAGAAAATAGATTTATTCTCAGCACACAACTTCCCTGCCTCCATAAGATGCTAAAGAAATCTTTGTTGCTATAATATTTTTTTAAGAAAAAAAAGAAAAATCTTTAAATGATCATCATAATATTTATAGACTTTCCCCCCCCCCATTTGCATGGAATGTAAGAAAAGGAAAGAGAAAAAATGATGTACAGTATAGTCTTAATTTTTTTTTACATTATTAACTTTGATGTTTTCAATCATAGATTCTACAAGTTTCTTAAAATGCACTATTATTAACACAGTACACAATGCATTTAAAATGTTCTAAGACCTTCAAGAGTTGTATTTCTGTGCAAGAAGAGGTAAAACATGCTTTTAGTTTTTCAGGCTTAGACTCCTGCTGGTTAATGATTAAAAATATACACCTGAGACAAGCATTACAAGTCTATTCATACATTTTATTCACTATATAATAAACATTTAAAGTCAGCATCAACAAAATGAAGTTGATCTTTCTTAAAGAAGTTTATAAAATGATGTGTCTGTAACCTGCTCATCAATAGCCTGTGCTGGATGTTGGAGAAGGGAGGCTGATGTGTCTTCTAAAAGAAAATGTTTGAAGCATGCATTAAACATGCATTAACTTTTTCACTTCAGATGGAGTACAAGTATTTACCCAACTTCTGTCATTTCATTAGTGGCTCAATAGCGGTCTAAACCTAAAAACAGAAAAAAAAAAAAAATATCTAAGGAAATGTTAAAAAATTAACCAAAAGAACATGCACAAAAATTATGCTGTCCAGGCTTTCCATCATTTTTGCACCTTCTAATTTTATGTTAGGTTCTTGCCCATCATTTAGAAGAGAGTTTGCTTACTCAGTTCAATGTGAGTATTTCCTTTAGTAATTTCAAAAAGAAGTATTAAGTTTATAATGGTAAACATTTTGATTATTTGTCTTAAATTTACAACATTGCTAAGCCTAATTGCCACATTACCGCAGAACTGAATGAAAGTTAGTAAAGAAAATTTAAACTTCATTTACCCCTTGGGGTTGGAGGTCTCAAGCAACATTATACACCGTCATTTCCTCAAAGCTGGCATGTATTTCTAAGGGGCATAATCTAGTTAAGTATAATTAAAAAAAAATATTATTGTAAACTATTGCAAACATGCATTTAAATTATGAGGATTTTGAAAGGTTGGTGTTTCTGGAACATCAGAACCACTAGGGACAGTATGCTAAAAGTAGTAAAGTAAAATAATATAAAATAAATATAACTCAACACAAATTGTAGAAAGTGCCAAAAACAGGAAGCCAGATATAATCCTCCCTCCACAAATGCCACAATGAAAGAAGAGTACTGAAGTCGAGACATGCCTCTTTCAAATCGCAGGGGGACTAGAGGTACAACATACAGCACATTCTACTGCGAAACCACAAAATGGTAATTTGGAAACCTGGACGCCACATTAAATACACAACATACACAAAAATATAGTTATAATAAGAAATTGTCATACCATCAACATGAAAATTCCACAGTCGTGACTGTTCTTCTGACTTGGAAGGCCCTAATGCAAGGAATAAAAAATTAATCAAAGAAAAACATTAAATACTAATATACAGTAAATTGTTGACAAAGAGTTTTAAACAAAAACAACAATGCAAATGGCCACTTGTGACACACCAAACAATGGAAAAGGCAGGATTAGCTCAGGTTGTGAAACTTTATTTGAAAAGTTGTAATTCAAAAATCTAACCACCAGTATTGTTTGCAAGTAAACTAGCCTGGTGTCTTTTTTTAATACAACACCCATGCATGCACTACTGGCATAATAATAATTCTTTGCATTTATATAGTGCTTTTCTCACTACTCAAAACACTCAGCAATTGAAGGTTAAGGGCCTTGCTCAAGGGCCCAAAAGGGCAGAGTCCCTTTTGGCATTTACAGGATTCGAACCGGCAACCTTCCTATTCCCAGTGCAGATCCCTAGCCTCAGTGCAAAAGTTAAATATTTGAACAGACTCAAGGTGTATTGGCTGGGTATATTTGTAGAATGGGTTAAGGAAAGAAAGCAATTGTTTATATGTTTTTTAAATGGTGACCCTGTTGTTATTGCCTCTTGGATTCCAGAATTGTTGTAACCATGAATGATGTTATGTCTGACTTGCCCTCTTAGTTCAAGGTCGACAGCCCATATTGTGTAAATTATGAAGAAAAGCCAACAAAGCAGGAGTCAAGCACCAACCTTTGGATTCTCCTCTGTTTGCTGTACTTCCACCTTGATCAAGCCTTACCCAATACCCTTCTACAAAAGTGAACGATACTCCTTTTTATTTCAAATGTTTCACTTGCTCTAAGCCGGCAGGTTTCACTGGTGTGCAAACTGTAGCATACAAGAGAAAAAAAAAACTCACAGGGACCCCAGGGACATAATTATCAGTTCCAAAGTAGTCTATCTTGTCTTTTTGGTCCTAGAGAGCATCTAGGGTGTAGGATTGCATTACTTTATAAATGGAAAGCATAGATTTTGGCACTTCAATCAATCAATCGCATCGGTTGTGCATTAGCAATTAATCACTTTTCTCGGCGGTTTCATTTTGACGACATGCTCGTCTCCGTTGTCTAGCAGTGGCTACAACAACAACAACATTCATTTATATAGCACATTTTCATACAAATAATGTAGCTCAAAGTGCTTTAAATGATGAAGAAAAGATAAATAAAAGACAAAGTAAGAATTAAAATAAGACAACACTAATTAACATAGAATAAGAGTAAGGTCCGATGACCAGGGAGGACAGAAAAAACAAAAAAAAAAAAAACTCCAAACGGCTGGAGAGAAATCTGCAGGGGTTACAGGCCATGAGACCGCCCAGCCCCCACTGGGCATTCTACCTAACATAAATGAACAGTCCTCTTTGTATTTAGGGTTCTCATGGAAGGACTTGATGATGATGGTCATGTAGACTTTGGGCTTTTAATCCATCAATGTAGGAACATCATGGTGATTTGATTAGGTGGTGATGGCGCAGATCGCTACCACAGAAAACCGGGAAAAGAAACAGAAGAGAGAGTAGGGGTTAGTACAGATTTTAGAGCCACCATGAATAGTCATTATAATGAATTGAATATACAGAGTATAAGGATTAAATTAAGGTGAAGGTATGAGAAAGCCATGTTAAAGTAATATGTTTTCAGCAGTGTTTTAAAGTGCTCCACTGTATTAGCCTGGCAAATTCCTATTGGTAGGCTATTCCAGATTTTAGGTGCATAACAGCAGAAGGCTGCCTCACCACTTCTTTTAAGCTTATCTCTTGAAATTCTAAGCAGACACTCATTTTGATCTAACATTACAAGTTTAGAAAATTAATTTTCATCCAATTAGAAACACAAGTGAGACATTGTGTTAGTGAAATAACAGAGTTGGGGTCATCAGGGGCTATTGATAAATACAGTTGTGTGTCATCAGCATAGCTGTGGTAGCTCACGTTATGCCCCAAGATAATCTGACCTAACGGAAGCATGTAGATTGAAAAGTGCAATGGACCTGGGATAGAGCCTTGTGGAACACCATATTGGATATCATGTGTGTTTGAGTTGTAATTACCACAACTAACAAAGAATTTTCTTCCTGCCAGGTAGGATTCAAACCAATTTAAGACACTGCCAGAGAGGCCCACCCACTGACTAAGGTAATTTCTAAGAATGTCGTGATCAATGGTGTCAAATGTGGCACTCAGATCTAAGAGGATGAGATCAGATAAAGGACCTTTGTCTGCATTTACCCGCAAGTCATTTACTACTTTAACGAGTGCAGTTTCTGTGCTGTAACTTGTTCTAAAACCTGACTGAAATTTATCAAAAATAGCATGTTTATTGAGGTGGTCATTTAACTGCATAATGACTGCCTTCTCTAAAATTTTACTTAAGAAAGGCAGGTTAGAAATGAGTCTAAAATTTTCAAAAGCAGAGGGATCAAGATTATTTTTCTTGAGTAGGGGTTTAACTACAGCAGTCTTAAGACAATCTGGGAAGACCCCCGTATCTAATGACAAGTTTACTATGTCAAGAATATTACCAATTAGCATGCCCGATACTTCTTTGAAAAAACTTGTTGTTATTGGGTCAAGGATGCAAGTGGTGGGTCTCAGTTGAGAAATTATTTTATGTAAATCAGGAAAACGTTTTCTATCAATATTTCTATATTAAATAGTAAAAGAAAATGGTCTGATAGACCAATATCAATGACCTGCTTTAAATCAACTTTTAGTCCTTTGGTAATTACTAAGTCTAACATATGACTTGTTTTATATGTAGGCTGATTAACGAGCTGTCTCAAATCAAAAGAGCCCAGGAGGTTCATGAATTCTTTTACTTTTTGGTCACACTGATTATCGATATGAAAGTTAAAGTCGCCGACTATTAAGAGTGTGTCATAGTTCATAATTAAAATTGACATTAAGTCTGAGAATTCCTCAAAGAAAGGCGCATTAAATTTAGGAGGTCTATACACGGATAATACTAGAAAATGAGAATCTCCATGAATAATAACAGCGAGATACTCAAAGGACTTGAATTTACCAAAACTGACATCTTTACACTTTAACCGGCTCAATTAAATGTTTGCTAGACCGCCGCCTCTCTTTCCTTGGCGATCCGCATGAGTAAAACTGTAATTCGGAGGCGCAGATTCGATTAAAACAGCCGCGCCATCTGAGTTAAGCAATTTTCTTTCTCCTCTGAGGTTTCATTTTGCTGATGTGCTCGCCTCACTTGTGTATTATTGGCTAAGTGAGCTTGTCTCTTTTCTCTGCGGTTTCACTTTGGTGACAGAGTCACTTTCTTTGAGCTTCAACATGTAGCCTCGCACTTCCAGGCCCTCCTTTGAGCTCCATGCTGTAGCCTTGCACTTCCGGGCCAGAGAGACAGACAGACACACACTTCCAAGCATAGACATTTATATATAAGATATATACAGACAACCCCCGAAATTCATGGGGGTTACGTTCCTAGAGCACCCGCAAATTGTGAAAAAACGCAGATTTTGGATGTGGTCGAAAAAATACCTATTTTTGTGATTTAAACCATAAAATTTCTCCCAAAACACTTTAATTTCATTTCAAACTCAGCTTATTACATTACCCTTAAAAAAAGAATGTAAAGGTAAACCCATATACTGTACAGTACTGTACTGCTATGTCTCTCGCAGTGCTAGAATGGAAAATAACGATGTTACCCCTATATGTACTGTAGTTCATGCAAGCATTTTTTTTGGTATGCGCTGTCATTTTCTTTGCTATAAGTAGGGTAAATACATAATAATTTAATTTAATAAAAATACAGTAAAATGTACGCATACTCACCAATAATGAAGGATATTGATTGAAGATGATGATGAATTAGTATGATGAAGGTATGTAATGAAGATAATGACTGCACAGCAAAGCAGAGAATTTTCAGCTCCTTGGGTTGCTACTGCAGCATAACTTTTTAGTTCCAGAAGCAAATCCAGCAGTTCAACTTTCCTCCTGGACTGTCTTAAACTTCTTCTGGCTCTCAGGTTCATTGCCAGATGTCTTAGGAGGTGCAGGGCATTTGGGCGGCATCTTTGGGTTTTAAGAAGAAAAACACGAGAACACTCAGTGAAACACTCAAGATTGCTACACATAGACTTTTATGATGTGGGGAATGCTGGGCTGCATCTGCCGGAGATGCGCCATAGGGTAGCAGCCAATTAGCAGCAAGGAGAAATGAATAACGCTTTCGGATTTGCTACTTTCATCATCCCAAGCTGCTTTTTCCTCTATGGTTGCTTTGTGTTCTCTCAACAGTACAGTATTGCCACGAAAAAAGCCATAAAAAATTGACGAGGATATTTGTGGTTTCCTCCCACAATCATTAGTTAGGTTCTAAGTAAAAATCCATGAATAACTGAAGCTGTGAACTCTGAACCACGACTTTGCAGGGGTCTACTGTATACACACACACACATTTTCAGCTTTATATACAGGTGTCAGATGTCTCACCAGTGCTTTATCCAAAAATAATACCTCTATCACTGGTCAGGATATACAGCCCTGAATTTTATGAGCCTTCAAAACTGCTTTCAGATTATAGCTCTAATGTTTGAAGACCAGAAAAATAAAAGGCGCAGTAGTCATACATAGTCTAAACAAATTGACAGCGGCAGGTAACCTTGCACTGATCTAATTTGTGGAAAAAATGTCTGAAGCAAACCATACATTCACATGTTTATTATGAATCTAAACCTATTTACATATTTTCAATCTCAAAGTGCATGTCTGTTTAAAAATCTAAGGATGAATAAAATGTATATCGGAGGCGCATATTAATCTGCCTACCAATATTAAAAAAGCCTAAATGGTCTCAGAATTGAAATAAGCATGAAGTCTCATTATTTTAGCATAGTGAATATGTAGTGGATGCTGTTTATATTGCTTATTTAATAATTGTTTTGGTAGCAGTTCTTTTGTTTGGCACATGCTTAGAGTTTCTCACTAAAAGTTCTACGGTGGAACTTGGTTTAATTTGGAATGGATGTGTTGTCACTAATGATATAACCCTTGTCTGACTCTCTCTGGCAGTGGCCCAACAAGGCTGTGCTCCGAAGCCCCATGCCTGTGGTCCCGATGCAACCCAGGGGGGCTGCCACCAAGCGTTCCGGGGGAGGTAGTGTGTAGCCCATGGCTGTTCCCCCAGACCAAGTATCGATGTGTATATGTATGTATGTGCTGTGAATATTCTTATGCTGTCTGTAAGTAGTCATATTTCTTTCTTTTATTTGTCTCATTTCCGTTTCTGCTTTGTCGTTTTTCTGGGTAGTGCATTATGAAGAGGGGTTCAGGGGTGTGGTCATAATAATTAGTATCTGTTTACTTTTTCAGTTTTTTGTGCAGGATTTTTCTAAAGGGGAATATGTTTATAGTTCTGTTTGGGTTTTCATAATATATACTCTTGTTTATTTAATCAAATTAATTTGTCTGGTGATTATTTTTTGCAAAAGGGGATCACATTTTGGCTAAGGTCCTGTCTATTTCCGTACCTGATATAATTAGACTAAGAGTAGGAGGTTCTTGTGTGTGCCGGGCTCCTCATCTTATGTTTGGAGGCACTCACTATAATAGTTCTGTTTAGTATCTCCTAAACACACATCCTTTTCAAAGTTTAATTGAGAACAGTGAAAAATCAAAAACATTATCATTGATAAGAGTGATGGAAAAAGCTTATGGATCAGAGTGGTCGATGGAGATCATGAGATGCATACATGCAGAGAGACAATATATTTGTATAGCAATATCAAATGTATTTATATACACATATAAAAATAACAATAGCTGACCAAAATGCTGTACAATCAAGAATAATACAGTCTAAAAGACAATAAGCAATAACACAAAATAAACAAACACACCTCTGGTAATGAATTGAAAGGAATAGAAATGTGCCTCAAGAAGTAATTTAAAAATAGGCAAAGGAGAGGCCAGCCTTACATGAAGTCATAATCCATTCCAGAGTCTAGGGGCTACAACTGCAAAGGCGTGATCTTCCATAAATTTGAGTGTTGATTTTGGGATCCACTGGAAGACCTGAGTGAACTTGATAGAATGTATAATTGTAAAAGGTTGGTGAGGTAAGAGGGACTTAGGTTATTTAAATACTTTATAAGCAAATAATAAAATCTTAAAATCAGTCCTTAAATAAATGGTGAGTGAGTACACGGAGAACAAATGTGTTCTCGCTTGCGTGTTCCTGTTAAAAGACAAGCTGCAACATTTTGAACCAACGTAAAATTGAAGTTGGGATGAAATAAAAGCATGTGTAACCCTTTCCAAATCATGAAATGATAAGAAGGGCTTAACTTTTGATAAAATCCTCAGTTGAAAGAAAGTAGCTTTAATTACTGTGTTTATCTGTTTATCTAATTTAAAATCACTATCCAACACCCAGATTTTTTACAATGGATCATGCATATGATTTCAGGGAGCTGAAGTTCGTATGAGGGGCACCACTGATACCAGTTGGCTCAAACATCAAGACCTCAGTGTTGTTCTCATTGAAATTTAAAAAGACAACCACGACCAGGTAACTTGCATGTGAAAAGTATCCATATTTATATTTACACTTCAATGCACCACATAATATGTAAGATATGAATGTTTCATTGCATTTGTGGCCTGAAACCTATCAAACATCTTTGGCATGTTGAAAAGGCTATTTCAGGCAAGACTGTGTAGCTATCCCACATATGTAGTAACTTCTAAGCACAATCATTACTGCATGGTACAGCATTCCTGAACAATGCATTCGGTATTATAGAATCCATTCCCAGATGAATTCATGTGTTCTGAAAGGTGAAAGGTGTCACACATGCACACCAAGGACTCACTTTCCAGGCTTTATATAGGTAAGCAGTTCCACCCTGTGACAAGAGGGGATGCTCACCCTAACAGAATCTTCTCTTTTTTTATAGCCCTTGTGAAAATGACACACAAAGAAAGGTTTGGGGCAGCTGCAAAAGGGCAAAATAAGTTGCAAAGATGAGTCCAAAACAGAACTGAAGTTACAGAGGAAGTTGCCTTGTATTTAAGGTGAGCTGGTGGAAGTGATGTTATTGAGGCTCGGAACGAGAAGTGATGATCTTGGTAGAGGAACCCGGAAGTGACTTCATCTGTCCTGAATCAGGCAGAATTTACCTTGTCCGGTCTGAAGAAGTAAAAGAGGAAGGTTTAGTGCACCCCAACACCCCATGGCCTGGCATGGAATTACCTTCTTTTGGTCCATTTAGCTGCCTCCCATGCACATGTGTGTGACACCCTGAAAAGCAAATCAAGGAAGACTATACCTCAAGAATGCTCTGCCCCATACGGCCACAACACCATTTAACAGAGCCACTCCCAGAAGGTGACATCTATTACCAAACTGACTATTAAAGAGCACGGAGCTCCTACGCCTAACTGTTATTCCTGTGCAAGGCTGACTGAAGCTATTTTTGTTTGTTTTATTTGTGGACCCAGCTGCCACCACCACCTTTTCCCTAACCCAATCGCTCCCAAACTGAGTCCTGGGGACCCCCTGTGGCTGCAAGTTTTTATTCCGACCAGATTCACAATAAGTGATAATAATTAAACTCTCATTTAGTTAGCTGGTCTTTTTTTACTCTCTCTTGGGGGTTATGGGGAGTCATGAGGTCACTGGAAAGGGGTGCCAGTTGCTCCTGATATCTTTGCAAAAGAAGTCTTTAGAGTTCTGGTGCTTCCTGTTTTGCTACATGGTTGCGAGACATGGATGCTATCCAGTGACTTGAGATGAAGAAGGGACTCCTTGGGTACTGTTGGTTTGACTTTGTATCGAATGAGCGGTTGCTCATGGAGTCCTAAATGAGGCATATTACCTGCATTGTGAGAGAGTGTCAGTTACAGCACTACAGCCATGTGGTGCAGTTCCCCTCAGGATGATCTGGCTCACAGAATCCTCATTGTTGAGGACCCAAGCGACTGGACCAGCGCAAGGGGATGCCTATGTAGCACATGGCAGTGGCAGATAGATGGTCATTTTCAGTGGGGGAGCTGACTGTGTGTCTGCCTGGGGAGTTGCCAACCAGGATCCTGAGTTGCTTCTTCATGTGGTGGGCGTGCAACATGCTGTACGTGCTGTAATAGTGCATGTTCCCTAACCTGACCTGACCTCTTATTCTGCATTCAGAAAAGCACAGCAGTATGATTCTTATATTATAAGATATTTAGAAATATTTCTGTTTTTGCTATAGCTTTAAATACTTAACTCTTTTTGTTGTTTTCCTATGATTTTCCCTTTTTATGTATAGTCTGCTAGTCAGTCAGTAAGTCAGTCATTTTCCAACCGCTATTATCCTAACACAGGGTCGCGGGGGTCTCCATCCATCCATTATCCAGCCCACTATAACCTAACTATAGGGTCACGGGGATCTGCTGGAGCCAATCCCAGCCAACACAGGGCGCAAGACAGGAACAAACCCCAGGCAGGGCGCCAGCTCACCACAGTCTGCTACATTCATTGCATCATAATAGTAACAATTAAAAACGAGCAAAGCAGACACCCATGCAAACACTAAATAATAAAAGGCTGAGACTACTTCAGCATCAGACCCACTAATTAGTTAGTAATGAAAGGGAAAATTGAAATCAGGATGAACCTAAAAAGTTAAAATAATATACATTATCCAGATATAACTACTTAGTCATCAGTCAGTCATTATCCAGCCCGCTATATTCTCCCCGTTTCTGCGTGGGTTTCCTCCGGGTGCTCCAGTTTCCTCCCACAGTCCAAAGACATGCCGGTTAGGTGCATTGGCAGTCCTAAATTGTCCCTAGTGTGTGCTTGGTGTGTGGGTGTGTGTGTGTGTGCCCTGCGGTGGGCTGGTACCCTACCCGAGGTTTGTTCCTCCCTTGTGCCCTGTGTTGGCTGAGATTGGGTATTAAAATGTATTAACACACTTAATTTTGCAATTTCTCCATTGACCCCAAAACACAGAAACTGGGAAATAACAGCTCACTTAATCAGGCTAGGAGTCCAATTAAAAACAGATGTTGGTTGAAACAAAAACCTGCAACCCCAGGTGGTCCCCAGGACTGAGTTTGGGAACCACTTCGCTATTCCATCTGGTCTGCTTTGAGGCCAAGTTACAAAAGGGGCAGAATTTAATAAACTGAAAACTCTGTGTATCTTAAAAGGATATACAAAATGCCATTTAAATAGGGTAGGAGAATGATATAGAGTACATAAAAATATTTATTTGGAAATAATTTAGACAATATGTTGACTCTATAAAAGATGCCAGGTACTCTAAAAGTGAAGACTGTAATCGGGGCATCAACAATGCAAGTATTGGAGATTCATATGGGCATGCATAATTACTCTACAAGTTTCTAAATTGAGTCGGGGTAATCCTTAACAATTTAACAGTGATAACCTAGCTGCCTAATGACTATCATTTATGCTGGAGTATTATGTCAAATTCAAACTATGGGCCTGTCCTGGCAGTAACAGGTGCACAACAGGAACACACAGAGGCATACTTGTGAAATTTAGTGTCTCTTATCAAAGTAACAGCATATCATTGATTCTCTGGGATGAAATTTCATGAACATGGGAAGAAGCTCCTCACAAAAGGTGCCTATGGCGGGAATGAACACTTTAGGACATAAAGACCACATGCAGAAGACTTAGAACCTTGCATGCAATTCCTTCTTAGACCAAGCATTTTAATATAAAACTATTTAATTAGTATGAAAAATCAGTTTATATTAAGGGTATTTGTATGATAAATTAAATTCAACCATTCATCTAAGATTGAGTACAAAATATCATAATGATTTTTGAATAGAGAGAAATATAATACTATCAGTAATTATTGCCAAACACTGTATGTCTGTTTTAAAAATGAAAGCTTCTACATGTAAATTATTACTGTGCTTGTTTTTAGTAGTCAGCACATATTTATTGTATTTGTCATAATTTTGATATGTGAAATTAAGAAAAAAAGTTATGTCCATAGCTTCATGATAACTGTTTCAGGAAATTGTACTTGTTTCTCTGTTGGTAACTGTATATATCGTCTTGGATTAATCTGGCTACTGTACATCTGTTCTAGCTTACACTTATATTATAAATATAATAATAAATAATTAAAAATATAATGAGACATCCATCCATCCATTTTGTAAAGTCATTTTTAAAATGACATGCATAGGAAAAGCTTATTCCTTTAACATAAAAACTGATCATGAACGTCTCTCTGATTTATTGCAAGGTATACTCATTCAAATCAGGTGAATTTATTTGAATTCAGAAATAAATCTGTATCAGAATGTCCAAATTCTACTCCTAGATTGACCACACTTGGCCCTGGAGCCACAAATTGTAATTTCTAAAGTATGATATTATTTCTTATTAATTGTTTATATTAATTTTCACAATAAATATCTTTACTAAAATTTGCCTGACAATTTTTTCTTTACCAAATCCCATAAAGATTAATGAGAACACGTTTTCCTCATGTTATACGTATTACAATAATGCTTTTCCCCTAGAGTCATTATGAAACATAATTATTCATTATCCTAGCAATATGAGACAAACAGTTGCCTGCATTGCTATTCTGAAATTACTCATGCACATTATGAGTGACAGGTACAGTAGCACTGCTGCTTCACAGCACTTGAACTTCCTGAGGTGCCTTCTTGGTGTAACCCAAATGATCTGTTTGGATTTCTAAGTGCATCCTCTAGAGCAGTGGTGTCAAAGTCAAGGCCCACACACTGCATTCGGCTCTTGGACCTTTTTGTTTCATTATATTAATTTTAATCAAAAGCAAATAACAATCCACACAATAAAATCAAACTTAATAATACCAAAAGTCAACCCTTCCTCAAAAGAAAGTTAGGAGAGCCAGCCAACAAAGCAAGTCTTTGAAGCAGAAAGAAAGGAAGAGTTTCCTTTCCCCAATGTAATAGCTTGTTCTAAAATGTTATTGATTAGATCCTGCCATATGTAAAAAAAGTTTTGAAGAGATCCTATGAATGGAATTTGAATTTTTTCCATTTTCAGATAGTATAGGACTTATAGTTACCCACTGACTTAAAAATGGTGGGGTGAGATTCTTCCATTTGACCAAGATGTGCTAGTAGTGAGGTAAAGGTGATTACAGTTTGTTTGTCATTCTCCGCTTTAAGCCCTTCTTGGAGTCCACCAAACACAGCTGTTAATGAATTATTAGTATTTGTGACACCAAGGCTGTCTGATAGGCATTTAAAGATTTTTTCCAAAACAATGTTAATTTGGTTCACTCCCAAAACATGTGGTCCGGTGAAGCTGCAGCTAGATTGCAAAGCTCACAGGTTGAATCTTGTCCTGGAAAACATTTTGGGATAGTTTTAATCAAGATAAATGCACACAGATTATTGAAGTTAAATAATTGAGTGCTTGCTTATATGGAACTAGAGTGTATTCTGTGCATGGATGCCTTTCACTCCTTTTCTGAAATGTCAAGTGAAAGATCATGTCTTCTTTGTGGCCTGGGATCTTTGAAAGGAAGGGACTATAAAATGTTTTTATACATTGTGGAGGTGCAATCAGAGTCTTTAAGACTGATAAATATTTCTGTTGAAATACAAATGGATGGAAGGTAAGGAAAATTGAGTAGGCTCAGTTTAGCAACAGAGACCCCATTTAACATGTGTTTCATATATCGATGTTATCTTTGTATAACTAAAACTTACACCTGACTTTAAAATGCATCTCTGGTCTCAATTCATGTTTTTCTGTGTAACACAGTACAGCTTTATTTAGATTGGAAACTGGCTGCTCATAACCACTGTCACACGTGAGTGTCAGGAGGTCACTCTCTGAGTTCCACCTAAGTATGTAGATCCATCACTTAATGACTGAGCAACCGAAGAGATGGAGCTCCAGGCTCCAGGCTTGAAAAAGGAGAGTATCATTTGTTATGGTTTTGACACCATCATTTGTTTTCTTTATTTTTATTTGAAGTAAACAGGGGCGGCCAGGTCAGCACTCCAACATTTATTTTGTCACGACCTGTCACTCCCACGGAAGACCATACCACTCAACAAGAAAAAGTGAAAAGAAGGTGACATGCCTCACTGTTATAATTAACTTTATAGTTTTAGCATGATCTTAAATATGTTATAGTCTCGTGAATGTGATCAGAGCTTGACTTCATACCCACAACTATTGTCACTCTATCAACTTTTTAAAGCTGTGCAGATGTTATGGCTGGCTTTTACTCCTCTGCTTACATGGTTGCTGACACCTCTCTACACAATTCTTTTGTCTTTTCTGTTGAATACATTCTTGGTGATGGATAGAAAACATATTTACATTTCTACTTATCTTAAATACAAATGCTCTCCAACTCCAAATGTATTCTTTATGATCCATCACTAGTGCCCATTTTTTTTTTTTTTTTTATTAATTTTATTGCACTCCATACAAAGCAATCAAGTTTTTACAAAAAGAAAAATAGAATTAAGAACAGATCGATCCCCACCCTTGAGAGAGAGCAAGCCAAACGGCATAAAAATTTTACAGCTTTTAAACATACCTAAATTAATAAATTCTTTATGCTTCATGAACTTATTTTAAAATATTACTGATTAGAACCTGCCATGTTTTGAAAAACGTCTGTACGGATCCTCTAACTGAGTATTTGATTTTGTCCAATTTCAAATAATATAACACATCAGTTTCCCACTGACTTAAAAGAGGAGAGTTTGGATTCTTCCAGTTTATCAGAATAAGTCTGCGTGCCAACAGTGTAGTGAATGCAATCACAATTAGTTTGTCTTTCTCCACTTCAAGCCCCTCTGGAAGAACCCCAAACACAGCTGTTAATGGGTTAGGAGGGATTGTGAGTCCAAGGCTGTCTGAGAGGTAATTAAAATTGTTTGTCCAGAATATTGTTAATTTGGTGCAGGCCCAGAACATGTGACCCAGTGAGGCTGGAACTAATTTGCAGCGTTCACAGGTTGGATCATGCCATGGAAACATTTTGGAGAGTTTTAGTCGAGACAGATGTGCTCGATATATAATTTTGAGTTGTATAATTGTATGCTTTGCGCATATGGAGCTCGAGTGAATTCTCTGCATTGCTACTTTCCACTCCTTTTCTGATATATTAATTGAGAGATCTTTTTCCCAGTGTCCTCTTGGATCTTTGAAAGGGAGGGATTGTAAAATGATTTTATATATTGTAGAGATGGAGTCTAAGTCCTTGAGATTGAGCAATATTTTTTCCAGCATGGATGAGGGTGCAAGATGAGGAAAATCTGGAAGGTTCTGTTTAACAAAGTTCCTGATTTGAAGATAGTGAAAGAAATGTGTAGCTGGAATGTTAAATTTGGAATGTAATTGTTCATAGGATGCAAAGACGTTGTCTATATAAAGATCTCTAAGCAAGTTAATTCCAAATTTTTCCAGATATTAAAAACTGCATATGTTTGTGAAGGTTGAAAGAGGTGGTTCTCTTGCAGAGGTGCCACAGATAGAAGCTTCTCCGTCTTAAAATGCTTTCTACATTGGTTCCAGATTCTAAGTGAGTGGAGCACAATTGGGTTATTTGTATATTGCCGATAGCGTGTGTTTATTGGAGCACAGAGCAGGGAATACAAAGAAGTACTGCAGGATTTTACTTCTATTGTGGTCCAAGCCTGTGTATGTTCTTCTATTTGTGTCCAGGTTCTTATCGCCTGTATATTTGCTGCCCAGTAATAAAACTGGAAGTTAGGTAGAGCCATGCCACCTTCTGCCTTTTGTCTTTGTAGGGTCGCTCTTTTGATGCGTGGATGTTTTGAATTCCAAATAAATGAGGTTATTGTTGAATCTAATTGCCTAAAGAATGATTTATTAATGTATATTGGGATGTTTTGAAATAAAAAAAGGAGTTTAGGAAGAATATTCATCTTAACAGTGTTAATTCTTCCAGCTAGTGTGAGATGAAGGGTTGACCATCTATGCAAGTCTTGTTTAATTTTTTCCATGCAGACGGCGAAATTTTGTTGATAAAGAGCTTTATGTTTACTTGTGATGTTTACCCGAGGTATTTAAACTGTTCTGCAATGATAAAAGGTAGGGTGTCTAATCTAATATTATATGCTTGAGAATTCACTGGAAAGAGTACACTTTTATTCAGATTAATTCTGAGACCAGAGATCTTTTGAAATTCTGTGAGTGCTGCTAAGACTGCAGGCACAGAATTTTCTGGGTCTGATATATACAGTACCATATCATCTGCATATAATGAGATTTTCTGTTCCAGTCCTTCTCTGCTAATCCCCTTTATCTGATCAGTATTTCGACAATGTATTGCCAGTGGTTCAATGGCAATCGCAAACAGCAGCGGTGGCAAGGGGCATTCTTGTCTAGTGCCACGTTCTAGTTTAAAGTAGTCTGAGCAAATGTTATTGATGCAAACTGAAGCTTCTGGGTTAGTATACAGTAATTTAATCCATGCACAAATGTTTGGGCCAAACCCAAACTTCTCCAATGTAGTAAAAAGGTATTTCCATTCAATCATGTCGAATGCTTTTCTGCATCCAATGATAATAATATTTCTGGGGTGTTTGATTTAGTTGGTGAGTATATTACGTTAAACAGGCGTCGAAGATTTGAAGATAAGTGCCGGCCCCTAATAAATCCAGTTTGGTCTTGTGATATTACCGAGGGGAGCACTTTCTCCATCCTTCTGGCTAAGATTTTAGAGAGTATTTTAACGTCGTTATTCAGAAGTGAAATTGGTCTGTATGATGCACATTGTAATAAGTCCTTATTTTGTTTTGGAAAAACAGTGATTAGTGTTTGGCGAAAGGTTTGTGGAAGAGATTGGTTATCTCTGGCTTCTGTAAATGTTGCTAATAGGAGGGGAGCTAGCTGAGCGAGAAAATTTCTTGTAAAATTCTGCAGGGTAGCCATCAGGGCCTGCTGCTTTCCCACCTTGGAGTGACTTTATAGCATCTAGTAATTCTGATAACGCCAGAGGTTTATCAAGTTCCTCCGCACTAAAAGCGTCTATTTGTCCATTTTTTTAATATAATCAAGTGCCACTCAATCTTGATGCTCATTAATGCAAGTAAGAAATGGATGTACTTTGCTTTAGTTACAAATTCTCATGTGTCATGACTGCTGCTCTCACTAGACTTTATGCATTGAGGTGTGCATCTTCCTTGGCTTCGTAGAGGGTCTCCTTACACTGAACATACTTTCTTCGTGTGCAGGTTTGTAGTTTTACTTTTGGTTTTGTACAGTTTACCTTTTAGCAAGTTTGGGTTTTTTTATCATATTTTACATACTTTGATGTAAAATTTGCATACACACGTATATTTTTCTTTCAGATTCTACCCTTATTGTGCAAGCACAGTAACTTGCCATTATAAGTGGCTTTAGAAGAATAGTTTATGTATTTGTTATGAATCTTGACAATATTTAACCACACCAGATAAGGAACAAAACATCCTGTCACTGAACTGGTCACATACAATTTGCAGCCTTGGGATTTCTTTCATTGCCTATTTAATACTATGTATATTAGTCCCGTTTTTTATTACTGCAATAATAATAATTATAATAACTATTATGTCTTTATAAGCTAAATTTTTATTAAATATATTCACTTGATATAAAACAGAACATGAGAATTTTTTTTAATCTTAAGAACAACAGAGAAGAAAAAAAAGAAAAGAACAAAAATACAAGTCAATCTCCCGGTCACTAACCCAGACCCAAGAAGTGGTGAATGTTATTTAAAGGTAACAAAAAACAAAGGGCAAAAAGGACAGTAGTACAACAGTTGACCAGCAAATAGAGGAGACTGAAGCACAACAAAAGAGCCAGGAGAGTACATTATGGGGTAACCCAACCAGCTTCTGATCAACTGAGCTGCACTAAGCCATCTGTGAATTGTACAGCTGGATGAGTTGTTGATCCATGAAGCAGAAAGTTCCAAGAGGACTAACTTAAAGAACGATACCTTCCAATGAGACAAAGTGACAGAGTCAGGTTAAGTATTTTAGTGGACTTGAAGAGGCAACTGCTAAGTGGGCCAGTACAGATCGTATTTTGTCCAATACAGACTTGTAGTCAAGTGCAGCTGTGGTACAAATTGAGTGGGACAGGTTCGAACCTACCTCAGGCATATGTATGGTAACTTGTTATGTGAACTTACAACATGCATGTACCAAAAACCTGAGCTTGTCTGCTTGGGTTGAATGAGAATGTAAGAGCTGAAAAAATGTGAAAGTGCATACATGTGCCATTTCAGCACATGCAAGTGAAACTTGTATAAGTTTATACATCTTCTGGATAATTTACACCATCTCCTGTGGCTGCTTCAGACACACATACAAACAAACACACACACACACACACACACACACACACATTTTCCATAGTGAGAACTGAGGTGTATGCAATCCCGAAAAAATATAATAGTGCATGCATGCTCTATCAGTGGCTCCAGTTGAGCGTGAGCAGAGTGGACTGCTCCACACACACAAACATGAACGCACACCCACACACGCACACACACACACACAGGTCTTTTGCTTACATATATACAGGTATATTATATATAGTATATATCCTTATGATTCATGTAATTCTCAGCCGTCCTGTCACTAGAGAGTGAGCTAGGTCAAACAAATAATTTAAAAGAAATTGCTTCTAAGTTCACAATAATGAAGGCAAGAAAAAAGAAATTTTAAAATTTAGTGACTTTTTTTTGTAATTGTAAAAAACTTTAATTAAACATAACATACATAACATAATATTTACTTTTAACATGGTGGTGCAGTGGTAGCACTGCTGCCTCACAGTTAGGAGACCCGGGTTCGCTTCCCAGGTCCTCCCTGCGTGGAGTTTGCATGTTCTCCATGGGTTTCCTCCCACAGTCCAAAGACATGCAGGTTAGGTGCATTGGTGATTCTAAATTGTCCCTAGTGTGTGCTTGGTGTGTGTGTGTGGGTGTGCGCACCCTGTGGTGGGCTGGCACCCTGCCTGGGGTTTGTTTCCTGCCTTGCGCCCTGTGTTGGCTGGGTTTGGCTCCAGCAGACCCCCGTGACCCTGTAGTTAGGATATTGCAGGTTGGATAATGAATGGATTTACTTTTAAAAACTTGTATTGTGTTTGTAAAATTGAGCTAACATGAAGCAATTAACCTATATATTTTTATGCTATTTTGCCATATCTATAGAGTAAATTCAGAAATTATGAAGAGGCCTTCTCTTTTTTCACATTTTGCTATGATGCAGCCTTGTGCTAAAATTGTTTCAATTCAGTTTTTCTCTACATCAACCAACATCCAATAGCCCAGAGTGACAGAGAAATACAGGATTTTAGAAATTTTCTGCAGATTTATTAAACATAAAAAAATAAAATCTTGACACAAGTTTCAGACCCTTTACTCAGTACTTAGTCAAACTACCTTTGGAAGCAATTCCAGCCTGGAGTCTTCTTAGGTACAAAGAGACAAGCTTCACATACCTGGATGTGCCATTCTCCATTGCAGATACCCTGAAGTTCTGTCGAGTTAGATGATTACTGTCAGTGGACAGTTACTTTCAAGTCTCATCTGTTCAGAAATATTTGATTGGGTACAAGTCTGGTTTCTTGATGGACAGTAAAGAACATTCCTAGATTTGGCCCAAGTTCACTCCTGGGTTGTCTTCGCTTTCTGCTTAGGGTTATTGTCCAATTGGAAAGTGAACCTCTGACCAAGTCTGTTTATAACCTGTTTTTTCCTTTATGTGTACAAGGTTCTTGATGAGAAAAGCCTTTACCTCTGTTTCAGAGGAGGAGGTGCTGTGGGGAGTGACAAGACTCATGATCTGGTGCCTGTGTAGCCACAGAGTAGCACATCTTGGATTAGGCGAGGGTGGCAGCCCTTACAAATTGGAGGCTGCGGGACAATGAGAGATTTATTAAAGCTGTAACAGGTGAAGTCCAAGGAAGCAAAAGTGGAGACTCAGTTAACAGGGGAGTTCTGAGAGAGGAACATAGTGTATCGTCTGCATTACATTAAAGGCACTAATTGGAGGGATGAAGAGCAGTGATTCAGGGAACTGGCATTCCACTTCATGGTAATCCACTTGCCATATAAAATAATAGGTGAGATGCTATTATTTGCCTTTCTGCCAGTGCCAGCCAGCGAAAAACACCTGAATGAGAGTTAAAGGAACGCAACTATTTAAAGTGCAAATATATAGTGAGGGATTAGAGCTAAGTGCTATTTAACTCACAGAAGAATTTGTGTAAATAAGTTCAGTTTTTATTTTCTTTTTGGAAATAATAAGATGTAAATGTTTTTATCTTCTTTTTGTGATTATTGGTGTCATATGGACTGTGAATTTTCTTTGGGTTGTTCAATGACATGTAACTGCATTTTGTTTTTGTTTTTTTCCTGTATATTTGCACTGTAAATCAAGAAGCACTTTTTTCACTTAATTCTTTTGTGTCTGTGTGTTGTAATGCTCCACTGCTGATCTTCATTTTGATCTACTAGATGCTCAGAAATTCAGGCTCTGCTGGGATTTGATAGGCACTGGGCATCATCAGAACCAGCTGGACTGTACAAGAAATTAAAAGCTGAAAAAGAGAAGTATATTTTCAAGAAAGATATCAGGCAGAATACTTGAGTGATGTGCAGGAAGCTTTGTGTGTGCCTTGTTTGTAAAGTAAAACTAACTGTAGAAGTGTTTCGATATATTCTGGTTGCATTGAATGCATGATGCGTTATTTTGGTTCTCAGCAAATCTGAGTTTGACATTCCTGCTCTAGAGTATTCAGGTTATGTCCACAAGAGTCCAAAGTAATTGTTTTCAGGTTGATTGGTAACTTAAAATTGCCCAATTGTTTGTTTGTCTGGCAATAAATTGGCATTGCATATTTATCATTACTTGCTATATGTAATTTGAAATTTTATGGGGCAGGCATGAAAATGAATCACTAGATGAATGACTGATACATGAAATATTCATATATGGTGTGTATACCTACAGAAATCAGTTCTACACTCTGTGATCTTAAATGGCAAACCAGTCATATTGTATATAAAGGATACAAAAATTATGCAATAAGGGACAACTTTTTTGATTATTAGTCACCACAGAGTATAGTACAATAAAATGTGTTTCAAAACGTCATATAACGCCTAATGTATCATTCAGAATATATTTGCATAGCTTAACAAAAGTCACCTAATGACCTAAAGAGAAGCTGTAATATTTTAGATCTCTTCCTATATATATTCTCAAGACTGGAAAACAATAATTAAGTAACAAATAATATTTGAATCAACAGTGTGGATCATTTTCATTAAGAAGTTAGCAAACTGGTCAAGTTTATAAACATCACAGGAATTCAAATCAATTGAACACTGTATGTGGCACCTGTCATCTTAAGCATTTTTGAGAAGCTATGTTCTGATATCAGCAGTGGTCATATTGGTGTTAGTCTCTGACTTCAATATCATGATCATAATGAGACTTTAAAAAAATCAGTAGACACTGAGATTTGATTATTTAATCAATGCGCTATCTCACATGGAAATAATGTGTATTAATCTCCACTGTATACTTTTGATTCAATATTTCTATTATACTGTTCCATTCAGGCAACATTTACAATTTGACTTTTAATTCAATGTGTTGTTTAACTTAGTAGGCTGCATAGTCAACCATAGCTATTTGTATGCGAAGCAGATGACAACGTGTTATCTACAAACTATTTTGCTATGTACTTAATATTACTGATTAGAGTAACAGCTAAGTAAGAACAAAACAGATAATTAAAGACTATTTAACAGTCTGGGCCTTTATTCTCTCTCCTCTTCAGCTGCAAATGACAATAATGGACCTCCTAGAGAAGATAACACCATCACTTGCCTGCTAAACAGTGCCTAGTCATATCTAGATAAAGCAAACAGCTATATGAGGATTATGAGTTTTGACTTCTCTAGTGCCTTAGATATAAGACAGCCTTTACTGCTGGGAGATAAATTCAGTGTCTTGGAGAGTTGATTAATTGCTAGACAGAACACAGTTGGTGAAGAAAGAGATGTGCTTATGAATAGGTGGACAGTAACACAGGGGCTCATGTGGAACTCTCCTAGAGTCCTTCCTGCTCACCCTATTGATGTCAAACTACAAAAGCATTTCTGAGACACTCTGGGATTTCTCTGTTGTCATGGAATGTTAGTAGTGAAAATAAGGAGGAATACAGAGGTCTGGTGAATTACTTTATTGAAATGTGTAGGCTGACACAGTGGCCAAGAAGTGCAAAGAGGTTGTATGCTTATAACAGAACATGCAGAATAGCTAAAGCATGTGGAAGTGGGTGGCAACAATTCCAAGACAGAGGTGTGACAAACCTAAAATAATGGGAGGGCTGTGTTCAAAATTAAAAAGGGCTAGGTTGGACCAATGTCAGTAAAACCAAGTAGATGATGGAAGACTTCAGGAAGAGCGAAACTGCCCGAACTCTAGACTTCATCCAAAGACTGAACATTGGTATATATGCAGTAAGTACCTAAAACTACACTTGGACATACATCTGTATTGGGCTTCAATCACAAAATCCATAAACAAAAAGGACCAGAGTTAACTGTATTTTCTGATGTGCCAACAGATGTTGGCATGGGTGAAACAATACAGATATGCATATATGCTGTCTGTCTGTGCTTTATTACACATTGGCATGTTGGGGTAGTAGCATAAGAACATGAAATGCCAACTGATGTAAGTTAATTGGGAAAGCTGACTTTACTTAAGACAGTCCAGAGGTAAAAGACAATTGTTAGCCAAACAGTTGATTTTCATGAACAGTGCCTCTGCCTGACAACATGGTGAAGAAGGCTGATTCTATGGTGCATTGGGGAGTCTTTTCTACCACTTACCATTAGATCTTTTAATAGAAATTCTGGCTATACTATTTTGTTTTCTGCCATATTAATATGTTCGTTTTAATTAGAGCTTCATTTAGCTTTTGATTTGTCTATGAATTAAAAGAGACAGCTGTTCCTAATAAGAACATGTTTTTGAAAAAACAAAGTCACAGAGATATAAACTGCCTAAAATTAAAATACAGCAAAAGGCTGCTTTAATTTGTAAATGTGGAGCCCACAAATTCAGCAAATCGATTGGAATACTAATCTAGGACAACAGTGGTAAACAAATTACCAAAATTAATTAAACTCAAATATTTTTTAAAACTATTGAATAATGAAAATAGCACAGATGACAATCAATAACATTCTTGAATTCATATAATACAGTAAATTGCCATGGAGAGTTGAAGCCATTACTTGTAGCGCATTGCACAAGGTAGAAACCAACCTTGAATGGTGCAACAGTCCACTGCAGGCATTCTTACATACGCAGTAATTTTCACAGATGGCCAATTTAGAATTCTCAATTGTTATAGCATATGGCTTTTGGGATGTGGAAGTAAAACAGAAGTCCTCAAAGTAATTTCCAAACTCCAATGTTGTGTTGACAGGACATGAGATCCCAACCCTGCCTCTGGATCTGCAAGGCAGCAGAGCTACTAGAGTACTGCAATGACACTCAGCTGTGTTATATTACACCTCAATTCGGAAATGGGAGACAGTAGGTGTGTGCCTGAGTGTTCAAAGTGATGAGCTGGTGTCATCTATAGGACTGGTCCCTGTATTGCTCCTCAGAACCATGTTCTCAACACAATGGGATCAGAGAATGAATAGCAGGTTAGATAAAATGAATCTGATGGTGTACAAAGCAGCATCAAAATAAAGAGATAAAAAGCTAAAAAAGTAGAACTCAGGACTGTAAGCCTATCTTTATAAATAAGCACACAGTCAAACTCTAGAAAAACAATGTCTGAGCAACACAACATCTGCCACACTGCACTGCTCTTGCTACATCAGCACTATGAGCAAAGCTGGGCAGCTGTGCATCGTGTGGATATGTCAGACAACAAGATACACCATATCAATTATTTCATATTCACTTCATTATTTTAAATAAAAAGTAAATACACAGCAACCAATAAATCCACTATGTTGCCTTTACTTCTGTTTATATCTACTTTAAACTTATGGGTAATTGCAGCCTCTGGAAAGAGACCTCATGTCACAGGTCCTCTACCGTGGCTGAAGGTTTTTGTCCCAACACAATTGTTTATCTATTCGCACACCTTTGCCAATAACGAAACTTGCTGTTTAATTCTATTACTTGTTATTGCTTTCATTTTTCCACATTAAGTCTTCCTTAAATAGTAAAAATTTCCTTTCTAAGTGTTTCATCCAAGTGATTTATGACCCAGAGCAATTTGTACTGGCTATGCCGGCCAGCCAGGTTGAATGTGAATAAAACCAGAAAATGGACGGTTATTATAATAAACGGCTGAGGGCACAACTAGGTAAAGAAAAATTTAGGAAACATGGCCCAGGAAGTGAAACAAAAATCATAGTTTGCGCACAAGACCGGGATAACCGACATGTAGATTATGGACACAAGTAACATGAATATTTTTTTGTCTGTTTTACAGGGATGTTTTTCACATTGTAAAGCATTGGTCACAATTGGCTTCTATTACTGTATGTTAAAAACTTTTTTCTCTCCATTCTGTATGAAAACATGAGAATAAAAAATGTTCTCAACCACCACTGAAAAGTATATGGAGTAGATAACAATATAAACAAAATATTTTTTTGGGTGGAGTATTCCTTTAACCAGTGAGAAAGTGCAATCTGTCAAGGGGAACATGAAAATGGGAAAGTTTGGATGCAAATAGATCATGATGCTTTGGGACAGAATGATGTATACAGAAAAGTCTTCCACAGGTAGGAAAGGTTTATTTTTATGAGAAAGATGTCTTCAATTAATAACAACATCTACCTGGATTCCTAAAGTCATTGCAGGTTCATTACTTTTTAAACTATTCAAAACTAACCAGCATTATAACCTTTTCCAAATAGTAGTTGTAGTTCAGGTGGGATGGTCTGCATCCTAATAGATTCAGCGCCTTATTAAATGTTAGAGCATTAACCAATAAGATGTTTTCCATCAACGATCTTATTATTGATAGGGAAATCAATTTTATTGCTGTTACACGCACATATTTAGGAGACAATTAAAGATCTTAAATACATGTAATTCCACGCCGGACCAGGGGGTGGCGAAGTGCACTAAATCTATCTCTCGATCTTTTGCACACCATTCTAGAGAAATCCCGCCTGGCTCTGGGGCAGTCAACGACATCACTTTCGGTCCCGGTCCTGATGACATCACTTCCCTTACTGGCCTTAAAATCCGCCATCTTGTCGATAATAGATCAGTTCTGTTTTGGACTCTGTTGTATGAACATGTCTGTGCTTTGGCATCAGTTTTGCAGCTGGGAAAAATTATACGGGTGGCTGCCCCAAACCTTTGCAATATCTTATGCAATAACACTGTCCGTCTTGAGAGACGCTGCTATTTCTCCAAGATTATAAATAACAATGCTAATAATCCCAGAGTCTTATTTTCTACAATTGATCGCCTACTAAACACAGGTAGCTCAAAGGAATGCCTCCTAAGTGCTTCCAGTGAAACCTGTGAGGCTGTCGCTGTATTTTTCAGTCAAAAAATTAATGATATTAGAAATAACATAGTATATCCCCCAACACTAAGGATCCTCCTAAACCCCAGCATACTGTTATAAACAAATTAAACTCTTTCACTAGGATAGATTTACCTGATTTAAAGAAAATAATCTCTCAATTAAAACCCTCCACATGCGTCCTTGACCCGATACCAACAAGGTTTTTCAAAGAAGTATCAGGCGTGCTAATTGATAATGTTCTTGACATAGTAAATTCGTCACTAGATACTGGGGTCTTCCCAGACTGTCTTAAGACTGCTGTAGTTAAACCCCTACTTAAGAAACATAATCTCGACCCCTCAGCTCTTGAAAATTTTAGACCCATCTCTAACCTGCCTTTCTTAAGTAAAGTTCTGGAGAAGGCAGCCATTATGCAGTTAAATGACCACCTAAATAAACATGCTATTCTTGATAAATTTCAGTTGGGTTTTAGAACAAATCACAGCACAGAAACTGCACTCATAAAAATAGTAAATGACTTGCGGGTAAATGCAGACAGAGGCCATTTATCTGTTCTCATCCTCTTAGATCTGAGTGCTGCATTTGACACCATTGATCACAACATTCTTAGAAATCACCTTAGTCAATGGGTGGGCCTCTCTGGCACGGTCTTAAATTGGTTTGAATCCTACCTGACAGGGAGAAAATTTTTTGTTAGTTGTTAGTTGACACATGATATCCGATATGGTGTTCCACAAGGCTCTATCCTGGGTCCGCTGTTATTCTCAATCTACATGCTTCCGTTAGGTCAGATTATCTCAGGGCACAACATGAGCTACCACAGCTATGCTGATGACACACAGCTGTACTTATCAATAGCTCCTGATGACCCTGATTCTGTTGATTCACTAACAGAATGTCTGACTAGTATCACAGAATGGATGAATAGTAATTTTTATTATTATTTAAATAAAGAGAAAACTGAAATCTTAGTGATCAGCAATAATGGATACAATGAGGCTATTAGAAATAAACTGGATACATTAGGATTAAAAGTCAAGACGGAGGTAAAAAGCTTAGGGGTGATTGTTGACTGTAATCTGAATTTTAAATCACATATTAATCAGATCATTAGGACAGCATTTTTTCACTTAAGAAACATAAGTAAAGTTAGACTGCTTATATCACTGAAAGATGCTGAGAAATTAGTTCACGCGTTTGTTTTCAGTCGACTAGATTACTGCAACGCACTCCTCTCAGGACTACCCAAAAAAGACATAAATCGTTTGCAACTAGTGCAGAATGCAGCTGCTAGAATCCTAACTAGGAAAAGAAAATCCGAACACATTTCTCCAGTTTTGATGTCATTACACTGGTTGCCTGTGTCATTCAGAATTGACTTTAAAATTCTGCTTATGGTTTATAAAGCCTTAAATAATCTCGCCCCATCTTATATATCGGAATGTCTGACACCTTATATTCCAAATCGTAACCTCAGATCCTCAAATGAGTGTCTCCTTAGAATTCCAAGAACAAAACTTAAAAGAAGTGGTGAGGCGGCCTTCTGCTGCTATGCACCTAAAATCTGGAATAGCCTGCCAATAGGAATTCGCCAGGCTGATACAGTAGAGCAATTTAAAACACTGCTGAAAACATATTACTTTAACATGGCTTTTCTATAACTTCAATTTAATCTTAATTTAACTTAATCCTGATACTCTATATGTTCAATTTCCTCAAAATAACTATTCATGGTGGCTCTAAAATCTGTACTGACCCCTACTCTCTTTTCTGTTTCTTTTTCCGGTTTCTTTGTGGTGTTGGTGGCGCCACCACCACCTACTCAAAGCTTCATGATGCTCCAACAATAATGGATGGATTAAAAGGCAGAAGTCTACGTGACCATCATCATCATCAAGCCCTTCCGTGAGAACCCTAAATCCAAAGAGGACTGTTTCATTTATGTTAGGTAGAATGCCCAGAGGGGACTGGGCGGTCTCATGGTCTGGAATCCCTACAGATTTTATTTTTTCTCCAGCCGTCTGGAGTTTTTTTGTTTTTCTGTCCCCCCTGGCCATTGAACCTTACTCTTATTCGATGTTAATGTTAATTTATTTTGTTTTATAATTGTGTCTTTCATTTTTCTATTCTTTAATATGTAAAGCACTTTGAGCTACTGTTTGTATAAAAATGTGCTATATAAATAAATGTTGTTGTTGTTGTTATGGTCGTTCTTCTTACATTGCATTAAGTGAAACGAGGCTTAGCTCTGATGGTGGGGCTGTTTTAATCGAATCTGCACCTTTGAATTACAGCTTTACTCATGTGGTGATACATTCAAGTCTTTTGAGTATCTTGCCATTGTTATTCATGGAGTTTCTCAGTCTCTAGTATTGTCCATTTATAGACGTCCTAAATATAATGCATCTTTCTTTGAGGAATTCTCAGATTTAGTGTCAATTACAATTACCAGCTACGACAGGTTCCTAATAGTTAGCGACTTTAATTTTCATATCGATAATCAGTGTGACCCGAAAGCAAGAAAGTTCATGACTCTCTTGCACTCTTTTGATCTGAGCCAGCATGTTTGTCAGCCAGCACACAAACGAGGGCACATGTTGGATTTAGTAATTACTAAAGGACCAAAAATTTATGTGAGGCAGATTGTGGATATCAGTTTATCAGACCATTTACTAATACCGTTCAATATAGAAATACTGATAGATAAAGTAAATGAGAAGCATATTGTTAAAAAACACTTCTTTGATTCATTTGCAGCTTCAAAGTTTAAAAACATTTTAAGCAACCAGTCCATTTGTAATGCTACAATAGTAATAATAATGTAAACAGTAAGGTGGAAAATTTTAATACTAAAGTGAGAGCTGCCGCTGACATAGTTGCCCCTGAAAAGACAGTTAAAAAATCCTCCAGCACTGTTACAACATGGAAGAACCAAAGAGTGTCTGATTTAAAGAAAGCATGCAGGAAAGTTGAGCGTAAATGGAGAAGAACTAAACTGATTATCCATTATGAGATATTGAATGCTAAAATAACAGAATACAACATAGTCCTTCTTGAGAGGAGGTGCTATGTCTCTAAAATTATAAATAACAATGCTAGTAATCTGAGAGTTTTATTCTGTACTATTGATCGTTTGCTAAACCCAGGTCACTTAATGCTTTTGCTATATTTTTTAATCACAAAATTAATGATATTAGAAATATTATAGTACACCCCCCCAATACTGTTCCTCTTAAACTCCGGTATTCCATTTTAAGCAAATTAAAGTCTTTCACCAGGATAGATTTAACCGATTTATGTAAAATTATTTCTCAACTGAGACCATCCACCTGCGTCCTTGACCAAATACCAACAAGTTTTTTCAAAGAAGTATATGATGTACTTAACTGAGAGTGTTCTTGACACAGTAAGTTCATCATTAGATATGGGGGTCTTCCCAGACTGTATTAAGACTACTGTTGTTAAACCCCTGCTCAAGAAAAATAATCTCGACTACCCTGTTTTTGAAAATTTTAGACCCATTTCTAACCTTCCTTTCTTAAGTAAAATCCTAGAAAAGGCAGTCATTATGCAGCTAAATGATCACTTGAATAAACATGCTGTTCTTGATAAGTTTCAGTCAGGTTTTAGAACAAATCACAGTACAGAAACTGCACTCGCTAAAGTAGTAAATGACTTGCGGGTTAATATAGACAGAGGTCATATATCTGTTCTCATCCTCTTAGATTTGAGTGCCACATTTGATACCATTGATCACAATATTCTTATAAATCGTCTTTGTCAGTGGGTGGGTCTCTCTGGTAATGTCTTAAATTGGGTTGAGTCTTAATTGACAGGTAGAAAATTCTTTGTTAGTTGTGACAATTATACTTCAAAGACACGTGATATTCTATATGGTGTTCCACAAGGATCTATCCTGGGTCCACTGCTCTTTTCAATCTATATGCTTCCATTAGGTTAGATTATCTCAAGGCATAACGTGAGCTACCACAGTTATGCTGACGACACACACCTGTATCTAACAATAGCGCCTGATGACCCCGACTCAATATCTTACTTGTGTTTCTGAATGGATGAGTAATAATTTTCTCTAACTAAATAAGGAGAAAACAGAAATCTTAGTCATTGGCAAAAATTAATATAATGAAGGTATTAGAAATACCTTTAGATCTCCAAATGAGTGTCTGCTTATAATTCCAAGAGCTAAACTTAAAAGAAGAGGTGAGGTAGCCTTCTGCTGTTATGCACCTAAAATCTGGAATAATTTACTAACAGAAATTCGCAAGGCTAATACAGTGGAGCACTTCAAAAGATTGCTAAAAACTCATTATTTTAACATGGCTTTCTCATAGCTTCATTTTAGTGTAACGCTGATATTCTGTGTATGCATTTAATTATCTTTTTTTCCATGACTCCAAAATTCACCACCACCTGATCAAAAGCTCCATGCAGTCCATATATTGATGGTTTGAAGGCCACAGGTCCACATGACCATCATTGTCTAATTCTTCCATGTGAATCCTGAAAACCATGAGGACTGATTGAGATAATTTATGTTAGGTAGAATGCCTAGTGTGGGGTGGGCAGTCTCATGGCCTTTGAACCCCTGCAGATTTAGATTTTTTTTTCCAGCCCTCTCGAGTTTTGTTTTTCTGTCCTCCCTGGCTATCGGACCTTACTTTATTCTTAGTTAATTAGTATTGCCTAATTTTTATACGTTTTCTTTTTTCTTTCTTCATCTTGTAAAGCCCTTTGGGTTACATCATTTGTATGAAGATGTGCTATACAAATAAATGTTTTTGTTGTCATCTTTTTTCTTTTAAATATCTGTATGCAGAATCACCAGTTAACTAAATGTTCTGTTTTTGTAGAAATATCTCTAATACAAATTTTTGAAATTTGAAAACTCCTATTTAAAACCACTGAAGAATTTTCAAAATTGTCTGTCAGAGACACATTCTTTGGGACTTCATTTGCTATTTAATTAACTGTTTCAAATTTACCTTGACATCGGTTATTTCAACATGTGTGTTTCTTCTTTGACATGCCCAATCGTTGCTCCTGACAGCAAAACAGACCCACAATACTTGTTATTTAAGTGACAGCTGAACTGTGTCATTTTTAATTTAAGGCAGTTGCCAGAAGAAAAATCTGCAGGCACTTTAGCCCATAGTCCATGTTTCCAATAAAATGTGTGTCTTATATGTCTTTATTAATTATATACTACAAGAAATTACATTCTTTGAAGTCACTCTCTGGTATTTATAACCTGAGGAGCAATACAAACTTGAAGGAAAGACTGGTCCTCTTTGAATAGGTATGTCCAGAGGTTTTATGCCTTGATGTCTTGGATATTCAGGAAAGAAGCAAGATCTTAGGAGCTACTGATATATCCAATTCTAATCTTCAGAAATGGCTGTGAAATGACAACAGAGAAATGCTATGTGAAATGGATTGTGGAATTTCACAAACCTTGGTGAGTGCAGGCTAACTGCTAACAAGCTCCCTCTCTTTAAGCAACAGCAAATGACAGATGGCTTTTATCCACATAATCCAATAAAGCTTGACAATACAGATCAATCCACACAGCTACCTGCTCCACTTTATTTACTTGGCATGGATGGATGGCAGTACTCACTCTAAGAAAAACGAAAGTACGGGTTTTGAATTCAGCGTGTGATCAACAAGATGGTTGCATGGCAATCAAGATCAAGATTGGAGATACAAGGGTAAGCCCATGGATTTTATTATCTGAGTATACTGCATTTACATTAAAAGTAGGTCATGAATTGCAAGTAACAATTGTGTAATAATGTACAGTATGCGTTTATACTTTTTTCTAATGTGTAGAATAAACAAACATAGCAACAGAACTGAATCTGTGCCTGTGCTGAGAAATGAAGTGACTTAACCTCTGTCATGTTGGGAGCGGCACAAAATCCTGTTTTTCTGTGTGTTGTTTGCACATTCCTCTTTATTGTAAGGAGTTTCAAGTTAAGCTTATCAGTATATCTAAATTAACTGAATAAATTGAAATGCAGGTGTGTGTACTAGCAGGGCTTGTCCATGGGAGTGTGCTATACTGTATATTAGAATACACTGAAGGGAACTGCATGGAATGGTAGCCCAATGATTAGCACTGCTGCATCTCACACCTTCGGACTCCTAAATCTGAAACCTGCTCTGGTCACCATCTATGTGGAATCTACATGAAGTTCCTGTATCTGTAAGGATTTGTCCAAAATATCCCAGTATGAATTGTTGTGCACACATATGCCCCATGATGGAGAGGCAGTTCTTTCAGGGTCGAGCATTTCATGCTTCTAAAAAAGCCTCAATCGTCCCTTTACCTTTGAGATACCATAAAAGATATGCAGAAAAAGGACATGTGGATTGTTCATTGCATCATTTACATTCATTTTGTTCTGGCAGGTAAAAACTTAATGTGCTTATTTTTAAATGTTTTAAGAAGATGAGAGAGCTGAAGATCCCTACTTTCAAAGCAGAGCAGATTTTAATTTTCATACATGTACTAATCTCCCAGAAGGTTTAAATATGTTATTTGTAGTCCAGGAGATTGCTAAGAATGTTTTTGTAATCTTAGATTTATTAATTTATTAATAGTCCTGCTGTAATCCTAATTTTGGATTTTGTAACATGTTGGAAAATGTATTCACAGTTTTTTTAATCTACATAATACATATTTAAAATGACAAAAACTTTTTTTATGGAATGGTTTCAAAATGATATTAGTTGTAGCTGTATTGTCGTATGTACAGAATGCAGTGAAATTCACATACCACCAACATGCAACACTCTCCGGGACCATGATAAGCAAGAATGTAATAAATAGAATACAAAATAATACAAAACACAAATGAGATTATCTGATGACACTACCAGCTGCAGAAATCTTGAGGGAAAAACCCTGGAGAAAAACTTCAGTATCGTTAACTATGTAAGAGCCATTTGTCTGATCCAACATTTCTCAGAAATAAAAAAAATAGTTCAAAACATGGTCATCTTTTAAAGAAATCATCAGAGAACTTGAAAAAAGTTTACTTGAGATTTCTGCAAATTTATTAAAAATAAAAAAATTGAGAAAGCACATGTACATAAGTATTCACAGCCTTTGCCATGATGCTCAAAATTGAGCTCAGGTGCATCCTGTTTCCCCTGATCACCCTTGAGATGTTTCTGCAGCTTAATTGGAGTCCACCTGTGGTAAATTCAGTTGATTGGACATGATTTCGAAAGGCACACACCTGTCAATATAAGGTCCCACAGTTGACAGTTCATGTCAGAGCACAAACCAAGCATGAAGTCAAAGGAATTGTCTGTAGACCTCTGAGACAGGATTGTCTCGAGGCACAAATCATCTGTAAGTTGAAGAAGTTCGAAACCACCAGGACTCTTCCTACAGCTGGCCGGCCATCTAAACTGAGCGATCGGGAGAGAAGGGCCTTAGTCAGGGAGGTGACCAAGAACCCGATGGTCACTCTGTCAGAGCTCCAGAGGTCCTCTGTGGAGAGTGGAGAACCTTCCAAACGGACAACCATCTCTACAGCAATCCACCAATCAGGCCTGTATGGTAGAGTGGGCAGACGGAAGCCACTCCTTAGTAAAAGGCACATGGCAGGCCGCCTGGAGTTTGCCAAAAAGCACCTGAAGGGCTCTCAGACCATGAAAAACAAAATTCTCTGGTCTGATGAGACAAAGATTGAACTCTTTGGTGTGAATGCCAGGCGTCACGTTTGGAGGAAACCAGGTATCGCTCATCACCAGGCCAATACCATCCCTACAGTGAAGCATGGTGGTGGCAGCATCATGCTGTGGGGATGTTTTTCAGCAGCAGGAACTGGGAGACTAGTCAGGATAAAGGGAAAGATGAGTGCAGCAATGTACAGAGACATCCAGGATGAAAACCTGCTCCAGAGTGCTCTTGACCTCAGACTGGGGCGACGGTTCATCTTTCAGCAGGACAACGACCCTAAGCACACAGCCAAGATATCAAAGGAGCGACTTCAGGACAACTCTGTGAATGTCCTTGAGTGGCCCAGCCAGGGCCCAGATTTGAATCCGATTGAACATCTCTGGAGAGATCTTAAAATGGCTGTGCACCGACGCTTCCCATCCAACCTGATGGAGCTTGAGAGGTGCTGCAAAGAGGAATGGGCGAAACTGGCCAAGGATAGGTGTGCCAAGCCTGTGGCATCATATTCAAAAATACTTGAGGCTGTAATTGCTGCCAAAGGTGCATCGACAAAGTATTGAGCAAAGGCTGTGAATACTTATGTACTTGTGATTTCTCAGTTTTTTTATTTTTAATAAATTTGCAAAAACCTCAAGTAAACGTTTTTCACGTTGTCATTATGGGGTGTTGCGTGTAGAATTCTGAGGAAAAAAATGAATTTAATCCATTTTGGAATAAGGCTGCAACATAAAATGTGGAAAAAGTGATGCGCTGTGAATACTTTCCGGATGCACTGTAATGCCTTTCAATATAGGCTCTTTTTGAAATGAACCAATTCATTACATGCTTGAGCCTGAATAACATACTCTGCATTAGCAAGCAAGGTAAGCAGATCTCTGGGACAGTACAGCCATGTATAAGCAGAGTAAATTCACTTCCGCTGATCATCCTACCGTACTGCCGAGTGTAGGAGGGTGAATGTCAAAAAGACGGACTTCGGCAGCAAGACTACATTAAGTCATCATTAATCATTCCTGTATACTTTATATCTATTATGCTATTACTTTTTTTCAAAGGAAAAAGTCACATGGTCATTTTATTATCTGAGTTGCATTTTATTTTTTTTTTATCTTTTTAACTTAACATAGGTATATGTACATATAGGGAAAGTGCTGTGATTTTGTTATCAAGTGTCTACTGCAATTATTTGTGTTAAATATATCTGAACACAATTTGAGCACTTTTGGATTGATATCTGTCCTTGTGTGTGTCTGTGAACATGATAACTTAAAAACTACTCCCTCAGTCAAAATAAAACCTGATGCACTTACGATAAACTGCTATAAACCTGTTTTAAGTAAAATTGATCCAGTGCTTTTCGTTCTAGAGAGGTAATACTTTTGTGCTTTTTGTGCATGTTTGTGTTCCCAGTGAAGCACTTTTATGGGCAGAGAATGTACATTTTTTAAATAAAGGTACGATCCTACCATTTCATTACACATGATGTAATCCTGTCCTGAAAAATTCTATTGCTAAAATACAACTTTATGTAAGATAAGTCATGTAATGGACACATCAGTTTTTTTATGTTGATAAGGTCACGGTCAGCTCAAGTTACTGATGATGATTGAGTTTGTAATTCTGTAATATTGCATAGCACTTTTAAATACCTCACAACACCTAAACTGCTTCCATGTTTCTGCAAGTGAAACATCAGGCTTGTGGTTTAACTCATCTCCCAGTAAGACAGCACTATGGCTTGAATGTGTAACCTTGTGTTGTACTGTTAACTATTGCAACGCATAACCTCTCCTTAACAGAAATTGAAGCTAGTGGTCCCATAACATTTCTAATTTCTCCATAATTCTTATATGGAGGATGAATTATATGAGTCTTATTGTTATAGATCACACGGACCTACTGCAGTTTGCCGATTGGACAATGAGTGGATTGGAAGATGGAATTAACTATTTGCTCCATAAGGCCTATTCCGTTTTGGACAAAGCCTGTAACACTATGAAGATTATGTTTTTTGATTTTTTACAGTGCCTTCAATACCATTCAGCCAGCCATACCTGTTAAGAGATAAGCTCAGAGATATGCATATGGATGAGCCTTTGGTGTCATTGGTATTGGACTATCTGTCCAGTAGATCAATTTGTAAGACTCAATAACTGTGTATCTGATGTGTATGTGAGCAACCCTGGAGCACCATAAGGAACAGTTTTTTTCTCCTTTTTTCATCCTGGAAACCTTAGACTATAAATATTATACCAGGTATTTCTTAATACCAGACATTTTCAAATGATTCAGCCCTAATCAAGTGTAAGGGGGATGAGATAGTTTATAGAAGCTAGGGCCTGTATTTATCAAGCAATGCAGAATTACTCCCAGGAATTGCACTAAAAATCTCACTATGATAAGAATTTATCCTACCCAGAAGTATGATATGACAACAACAACAACAACATTTATTTATATAGCAAATTTTCATACAAACAGTAGCACAAAGTGCTTTACATAATAAAGAATAGAAAAATAAAAGACACAATAAGAAAAGAAAATAAATCAACATTAATTAACATCGAATAAGAGTAAGGTTCAATGGCCAGTGGGGACAGAAAAAACAAAAAAACTCCAGACAGCTGGAGAAAAAATAAAATCTGTAGGGATTCCAGACCATGAGACCGCCCAGTCCCCTCTGGGCATTCTACCTAGCATAAATGAAACAGTCCTCTTTGGATTTAGGGTTCTCACGGAAGGGCTTGATGATGATGATGGTCACGTAGACTTCTGCCTTTTAATCCATCCATCATTGTTGGAGCATCATGAAGCTTTAAATAGGTGGAGGTGGTGCAGGCCACCACCACAAAGAAACCGGAAAAAGAAACAGAAAAGAGAGTTGGGGTCAGTACGGATTTTAGAGCCACCATGAATAGTTATTATAAAGAATTGAACATATAGAGTATCAGGATTAAGTTATATTAAGTTAAGGTGAAGTTATAAAAAGGCCATGTTAAAGTAATGCGTTTTAAGCAGTGTTTTAAATTGCTCTACTGTATCAGCCTGGCGAATTCCTATTGGCAGGCTATTCCAGATTTTAGGTGCATAGCAGCAGAAGGCAGCCTCACCACTTCTTTTAAGTTTTGCTCTTGGAATTCTAAGGAGACACTCATTTGAGGATCTGAGGTTACGATTTGGACTATAAGGTGTCAGACATTCCGATATATACGATGGGGCGAGATTATTTAAGGCTTTATAAACCATAAGCAGAATTTTAAAGTCAATCCTGAATGACACAGGTAACCAGTATAGTGACATTAAAACTGGAGAAATGTGTTCGGATTTTCTTTTCCTAGAAAAAGTAGTAGTTTGCAGAAGTTTGAGAAGTAGTTATGCATCATCCTACTCAAGTCTCAATGAGTAGTAGGAGGCCATGTCTGAGAATGAATGATGTCATGATTTTAAAGGAATCCATCATTTTGTCATCAATGACCCATCCACCATCATGTATCTTCAGGGCAATAAGCTCACTACTACAGTACAGTTTGCATCCATGACCTACATGTTGATACTGTGATATCTCTTGTAATTCACATATGCATGATCATCCACACTTGTGGCATTGATCTTAATGTGCATGCTGATTTCCAGGAAAGTAGCTTGCTTTAACATTACCTCATGTTCAGTCATGTGCAAATGTATAATCCATGTATAACTTCATGCATTGTCCAATGTTTGGTGCAAAATCTGAGAAATACTTAAGGGTGACCCTAATCATTACTAAATCATTGCTCGTTGCACCCAAAAATTTTACATATAGGCTTGTTTATACTTCATGCTCAGAACTTGTATGCACACGCATCATGGCTGCCACGCGTTCCCAGCCTTCATTTGACGCGTCCTCTGAGCAGGTCCTCAGAAAATAACGCGACACGTACACAAGTTGCAGTACCAGCAAAAAGTTGGGGCGTGCAGTGTGCTAAAAGTTGTAATGGGACATCAGAGTCTCTGGTTACTATCTACATGTGACAGAAAGCCGCTTTGCAGATCGATGTGTGCGCTTCGATGTTTGATGAATGGTTCGATGTGGTGAAGCAAAATGCCGACATACAAATACATTTGTGGTGATTTTATATTCAAGCGTTGCATATTCCTGATTGTAATGACACAATACATTTTAAAAGTCTCACATACCGTGTTCTGTGCCGTCTTTTTTTCTGGGGCTTTCTCCTGACCTGACAGCAATAGATCACCGCACAGAACACATTAAATATATGATATTCCAACTCTCTGCACATTTAGAATCTTAAGATTTATACTTGATATCACTTTCATGGTGAAATGCAATAAAGTATGTATTTTACGTTTTACAGATAAATCGTTAATTTTGTTTAAATGATGAGCACTGTTAATAATTACACACATGGGGGTGACACGGTGGCAGAGCGATAGCACTGCTGCCTCGCAGGGAGTCATGTTTGCATGTTTTCTGGCTGGGTTTCCACAGTGTGCTCCAATTTCCTTCCAAAGATATGCAGATTTGGTGACACAAAAATGACGCTAGTGTATGTGAGTGCTTGTATTCACCTTGCTATGAGCTGATGCCAGGGGTTGTTTCTGCCTCATGCCCAATGCTAGCTGAAATGGACGCACCCCTGGATTGATGGATTTAATCATTAAACATCCTTTTCAGAGATATTGTGGTAAGGTGTCATCAGAATTTAATGGATGTTCCAGGCAATTCACAACACACCAAAGCCAAACCTGTTCTTACCATGATAATATCTTGCACTGCCACCTGGTGGATTCCTCCAGATTTACGTAAAGTATGCGTGCAAGTATTAACAATACAACGCTTGCGTAGCAGGAGCGTCTGCTGCAGCATGCGTCACGTTGCGTGAAGTATAAACCTGGCCTAAAAACACTTTAATTTAGTTTGACAGCACATGGCTAATGCATTTTGATGAATCAACCACGTAACATCCATGATTTATTACAAATATTTTTCTATCTCTGTCAGTGCAATACCTGTTTACAAGTTCACTGTTGTCCAGCGTTTCCAAAACATTCCACCTTTGCTATGGCTGTTCTTGTTGATCTTTGCGTGAATGCCATCCTCTGGTAGCTTCTAGAAAGTTAGGACAGCTTACAAGTTCCCCTAAATCCAAATCCTAGTGAAATTAGGAGTAGATTCATAAATTAGGAAATTTAATGAAATGATTTCACTCCTACTCATCAGAGTAGGACCAAATTTGTGTCACTCACAGATTTTTGAGCCAGTTAGGACCTTTTTCCTACACTGAGATACTTGATAGATATGGACAAAGGTGTAGCATTTTCTTTTTTGGTTCAAAAAGAATTATCTGCAAGTTAATATCAGCAAAACATAAGAATTGGTTTTGCTTTTGCAGCACGAAAGATCCTTTATGTCCAATCTCTATTTAGGGAGTTGATGTGGAGGTAGTGAACTGATATAAATATTTGGGGGTCCACATCAGTCATGAGAGACACATAGAATCAATAAGCTAATTAAGAAGACAGTCTTAGTATGGGACATACTCTTGAGTCGCTGGAGATAATAGTGGAGGAGAGAATGAAGACAAACTGATGTCCATTATATACAATTCTGCATATCATCTTTCTGACACACCAGTATTGAGTAATTTTAGCTTATTATTCAGCAGAAGTGTGAAAAGAAATGCTACTGGAGTCCTTTATACCAATTGCAATATGCTTTTATAATGCCTACATTGTTAAATTCACACCATATAATGCACTCATTGGACTGGCACCCTTCTCCATGAATTATTCATGTCTTGCACTCAGTGCTTGCTGGGATAGGCTCCAGTTTTTCCAAGACCATGCTGTCGGTAAGCAGGTTTGGCAGATGGATGGATTGTACACTCATGTTGTGTATATGGAGAAAGTCATGCGCTGACAACATCAGAATTTTTTGTTTAACATGACTGGGTTCCAGTGGGTTTTTAAAAGCTATGAACCTGCAACTGATAACATATATTACACTAACAGTAAAATGCAGCTTTTTACTTCTAGTTTTTGTTGCTCCTCATTGGGCAACTTATGCTTCTCCTGCTGGAGTTCAGCGAGTTCCTCTGTTGTCAACCCCCTTTCTTATGATCCAGGACCAGCTCCTCAATGTTCTCATTGTCCACTTCAAGACTTCAAGACCCACGCTCTTGCCCATGGACACAGTCTCATCCACAACATGAGGCTCAAATCTTTCTAAATCCTGTTCAGGAACGCATTTAGGCCAAAGGTTCTTCCAGGCTGAGTTCAAGGTCCAGTATGTGACGCTTTGTCGATGTATTTGATGCAATGAACAATATTAAATTGGTTCTTCCAGAACTCTTTCAGGATCAAAGACGTCTCCTTGGTTATATTGAAACACCTGGCAAATAGTCCTTTGGTTTACAGCTTCTGAAAATTTGAGATAACCTACTGGTCCATAGGCTGCAGAAGAGGAGTCATGGTGGTCAACCAAATCTGGAGGGTGTGCCGGTGCATTGTCCATCAGAAGAAGGCATTTTTCAGGCAGATTATTCCCTTCAAGATATAGCTTTACGGTGGGAGCGAAAGTCTCGTGCAGCCATTCCAAAAACAAGGTCCTTGTGACCCAACCCTTCGTGTTTGCCCTCCACATCATGGGCAGTCTGGCCTTGTTTACATGAAAGCACGAGGGTTCTCAAATTGGCAAATGACTAGGGCTTGATTTTTACTTCGCCACTAGCGTTAGCACACAGCAAAACGGTTAACCCTTCCTTCATTGGTTTATGACAAGGCATAGCCTTCTCTTCCTGGGTAATGTACTGTAGGTCCTCTTCGGCATCCTCTTCCAGAACAATCTGGTCTCATCGCACTTGAAGACCTGTTGCAGAATGTAGCCTTTCTCCTCCACGAATTTTGTGAAATGTTTCACAAAATCTTCCGCAGCTTCAGCGTTTGAACTAGCAGCCTCTCCTATGCCTTACCACACTATGAATGCCACTTCACTTGCGACACTTTTCAAACCATCCTCTACTGGCTTTAAATTCCTCACCTTTGCCACTTGTAGAAGGATTTTTATGCAGCAAATCGCCATGAATCTTCCTGGCTTTCTCGCATAACATCGCCTCGCTTACACTATCCCCTGCAAGTTGCTTCTCGTTCAACCACACTAGCAACAGTTTTTCCATCTCTTCCAGCACTTGAGGCCTCTGCTTCATTAACATTTTAACTCCTTTTGCAACATCAGCTGCTTTAATGGCCTCTTTCTGCTTTAGAATAGTCGAAATTGTAGATTTTGATTTCTTGTACTCTGCGGTAAGTTCGGTAATATGAATGCCACGCTTTAATTGGATCTCAATTTTCTTCAAACGTTTCTTCTCACCAACACTACCACTCTTCATTTGCTTAGAGGCCATGTTTAATTGCAAAATTAATGCAAAAGCACATGAAAGAGAGCACAGAGTTCACAGCTAATGCACGCATGTCTGACCGAGAACAATGTACAGGGAGTGACTGAACACATGCGGAAATCATTGGCGCATGTGAAATGGAAGGGAAACTGGCTGCCAGTGTTTTTGTTGGCTACCAGAGTGTGTGGTTGTAAACAGTTGCAAAAGTTTGGCGAACTTTTTGATCGTAACCCGATTTGAACGTGTTTAGAAACGTTTGTGACCAGAGATTTTAATGTACCTGAAAATGTGGGTTGGGGGGTGGGGGTTAATATAATAGGAATGGAAAGCCCAAACAATTTATATTGTTATATATTGTTATATAGTTTGTTCAAATATACTTCAATGAGTGAAATCAATCACCCATTCCACAATCCCCATAAACATCAAATCAATATCTAAACATATTTCTCGTTATTTATTAAAGGAGCCTATTCCTTTATGTGGCAACAAATTCACCTCATAAAACAAAATATACCATTTTTTCCCTCATAAATGATTTAAATAATTAATTCTTTGTGTTGTTTACATTTTGATATTTAGTAAACAACCTGAAATAAGTTTTCTGGAAGTTATGAACCTCTTGACTGTGCTCTGATGTTCTTCATCATTTTTTGTCTTTTAAAACTGAACCTAAAAGACAATGCTTTACTTATGCATCTCTGTTAGAAAACAGAGCTAAAGAAGACATGACAGACTTATATTGACAAAGCTAGGTTCATCCATACATTTCCTGAGCCTAATTAATCCAGTTTCCAGAAGGAAATCAACAACAACAACAACATTTATTTATATAGCACATTTTCATACAAAAAATGTAGCTCAAAGTGCTTTACATAATGAAGAATAGAAAAATAGACATATGAGAATCATTAACTCAATGTCTCAACAAATGGTAACAAAGGAAAGGAATCAGTGTAACATGTCTAAAAAATCAGAGAGGAAAGCAGCAAAAACATTAGGAATTGTAATGGCTGTTTTCCTTCTTTGTTGGATTCCATATTATAAGAAAATAAAATAAGTCAGCATTAATTATCATAGAATAAGAGTAAGGTCTGATGGCCAGGGAGAACAGAAAAAACAAAAAGAAACACCAGACGGCTGGAGAAAAAAATAAAATCTGCAGGGACTCCAGACCATGAGACCGCCAAGTCCCCTCTGGCGAAATCATCTATGCAACTTTTGAAATAGGAGCAATGAACATTATAGTCAGGAACTGAGGATCTTTCTTAAGGTCTATATCATTACTAATGAACATAATGTGAACATGAGTCCAGAGTGGCTTGAATTTCAAATTCCAAATCCCCATCAAAATCCAAAGGAGGTGCGGATAACTTCTTTTTATACAATTAACTAGTACAAAAACTGGAAGAAATTTTTAAATATTTGAGAAGTGTTCGTTCGTGACTGGTCAATGTTTCTTAAGTATAGTCTATGGACCACTGTTATTGTGGCACTAATTTGCATGATGGAACCTTCAGGTGGATATCTCACACAGAATTCTGCACCTTCTTTCAATTCTTTTGCATTTGTGATCAGCAAATGATTTTGTAAAACCTGCAGTTGTGAAGAGGTTCTCTTGTATCGGGTGATTTTTCAGCTAGTCAGATGGAGTTGGTACTTATAAGGAGGTCATTGTTGGGTTTAATAACATGAAAGGTAACTCTGGGGAAGACTTATTTCAACAACAGTTTGCAAGCTGTGATATAGTTTTTTACAACTTTCACAAAGATGACCACCAAAATTGTCTTTATATATATATATATATATATATATATATATATATATATATATATATATATATATATATATATATATATATATATATATATATATATATATATATATATATATATATATATATATATATATATATATATATATATATATCCAACCCAACGGCGTAGCATACGCCACATACAATTATTTATTGATGAGTGAACACTTCCTGAGAGACACAGTTGTCTAAATGAGGAGGGTTTGAGGATACAACTGTCAGTGAAAGAAAAAAAGCAACTCTGGAGAGAGCAACATACAATTGTCAGTAAATGAAAACATGTTTTGGCAGATACAGGCATATTTTTTTGGAAAGTTTGTCCTTGTGCCTTATTAATTGTCATTGCAAATGCCAATCTAACAGGAAATTGTCTGCGTGTAAAAGTAAAAGGCAAATTAAAATCTGATGGGGCCAGGGAAATCCGGGGAATAAGGACAGTTTGTGAGGTAGCAGATGTGATAGTCTTACACTCCAGTACATTGCTGTGAATGCTGTGAAGTCTAGTGCCATTACAAAGACCTTTTGCTGGCATGAGGTTCCTGAGAAGCATGATGACTGAACCAATTTTAATTTTGAGTTTATGCAGAGGCATGCCAGTGGGAGTAAGACTATTAAGAAATTCTTCGGAGAATGCAAGTTGATCTGCAGGATCGTCTGGGACGATGGAGTCAACTCTGGTGAAAGTTACTTTGTCGTTATGGATAAGTTTCAGCACCTGTTCATTAAGGTGTAGTGAGTCTTTGTTGGTGACGCTTAATATAGCTTGCGTACTGAGTTGTTCCAGAGTGACAGTTGAGAAGTCGATGTCGCCATATACAGTAAATGCCTCGAGAGCGATGTTGGAAGCCTGAGGATGGTGAGAGTTGGCGGACAGGGCCTTGTCATGTGTTCTCCATGACATGGGAGGAGGGTTAGAGTGGGGGTTTGTGGCTTTTTCGTGCGTAACCCATAGGCGGGGCTCTGTTAGAGTTGGCGGGCGGGTCATGTGAGTTGGCGGTCGTGGCTGTCTGTCTTGCATGCGCTGAAAAGTCAATGTGGCTCAGAGGTGCATGTGGACTTTTGCACAGACGAAAGCGACTGAGGCTGTGTTCAGTGAGTTGCTGCGTGCGGTCACATGAGCAAGCAGTGCACATGCCTCGAGAGCGAAGCTGGACGTGGGTTGACGGTTACAGTTGGCATGTGTGGCTCTGTCGTGGATATCCCATGACATGGAAGGAGGGTTAGTTGGCGGGTGGGGCTCTGTCGAGCGTATCCCATGGTCTTAGAGTTGGCGGGCGGGGCTCTGTGAGTTGGCGGGCGTGGCTCTCTGTCTTGCTTGCGCTCACTGTCTTGCGTGCCCTTAGTGAATTATATATATAGATATTTCCACTTAATTCCAGCACAACAAGTTGTAAGAACTCTGAAGATAATCCATCCATCCATTATCCAACCCACTATATCTTAACTACAGGGTCATTGGGGTCTGCTGGAGCCAATCCCAGCCAACACAGGGCGCAAGGCAGGAAACAAACCCCAGGCAGGGCGCCACCCCACGCCGGGCACACACATACACACACACAAACTCCCACACACACACTAGGGACAATTTAGAATTGGCAATGCACCTAACCTGCATGTCTTTGGACTGTGGGAGGAAACCAGAGCACCTGGAGGAAACCCACGCAGACACAAGGAGAACATGCAAACTCCATGCAGGGAGGACCTGGGAAGCGAACTCGGGTCTCCTACTGTGCCACCCACTCTGAAGATAATGTTTGGTGAAAATATATATACTACTGTATATATAATTTATTTTATCCTACCTGCGTGTAGGCTTTGGGACAAAAAACAACCTGAAGACTTCTTAGCAGTTTTACTATATTTTTGAACTTGGAGAGGTTTCAACTAACTCTTAAGATTACTCAGTGCAGAGGATGTGGACCCTTGTGTGCTTCCTGCCTCACTGGTTTTCGCAAGAAGACACTGGTGATACCATGTCTTAGCAATATCACTGGTATATGAGTTCTATTAATCTTTGTCTCAAGAAAATACCTCCATATAGACAATGTTTTTAGTGAAAATTTCATGTCTTGCCCTGTTTCTTTCGAGTTGATTAAAAATGTACCGAATTTGTTTAAAAGAGCATTTAATTCTGAAAAGCATGGATTGTTCTTATGATAATGGGGCAAGCCCCATTCAAAATGCTTCCCAAACAGTAAAGATATTATAAATGACATTTAGACCTGTCACTGATATAGGTATGGGGCTGCTGGTCGAATGGAAATTTGCACTGATTTAGAAATCTTCCACAGCTAGCAGGATTCCCCATGAAATTTTTTAGGGTGAAGTATCTGAGGTTCTCTAATTGGAGTGGACTCAGTCAGACCAGTAGAAGCTACTGATTGTAAATACTGCTGAAGTAATCTTAATTCTAGGAGTTCTAGTAAAGTCAGTAACTTGTTCGTCAATTCCTTTTGATCTTTTTGGAGTTGCACAGTCATTTTGAAACCCTTCATCATCTCATGGTTGCTCATTTAACTGGTGAAAAGCAGGCTACTTGTTAACAGTAATGGGGTTGTGTACCAAAACCAAAAGCCAGGATGAAAAATCAGAGAACACAAATCTGTCTGTTGTGTCTAGGAATCCCAAAACATGCATGTTCTAAGTGCACAACCCAAAATAACTACTGGGGATGAGGGGGGTGAAATCCTGCCAAAAACCTCATCTTCTCTCACCAAAAGGGCCTTGTAGAATCTTTATGAAAGAAACGTCTACTATTACAAAAATGCTCTTCTATAACAATAAAGCTCTATGGAGCACAAAGACAAAAGTATTTGCCCCAAATAATAAGGCAATCCAAAGCAACCGGACTCCCAATAGAGTAAGGCACAAAACAAAGTCAAAAACAGCACATAAAGCTTAACAACACAGGGAATCAAAAAGCACAGTAGAACACAACTCACCACTTCCTAGTACATTGAAAATGACCCACCAGGAACTGTGAGAGACACTCCATATTTATATGGTTGGGGGGTTCGGGTACAGTTCCTGGTGGTGGTAGGGATATGCTACTGGCTATTGGGGGACCACCGACAAAACACATGGAAGATAACACAGGCAAGGAAAATACAGCAGATAATTAGCAGTAATATAAAAATAAATAAGTGGCTCCACAAAGAACAAGAAATGACATAAAACAAGACTTTGAACCCCTGCCAGGGGAGGAACCCTGGCTGAGAGATAACATTAGCTAGATTTTTTTTAAAAAAACAAAGCAGATAAAGCTGACACTTAATAGTTTTGGAAATCCAAAATTAAAAAAAAATGGCATCACAATAAATATAATGCAACAGCAATTCAGAATAACACAGCGAATCACAAAAGCATAGCTTTGGAACTACTAGTAGAAACACCTACAACAGTTTGAGATGATGTGCAAACCCCACACAGACAAAGTCCAGGCTGAGAGTCAAAGCCAGTTAAAAGCCTACCTCTGAATATCAATTCCTGTCCAGTCACTTGTAATAGAGGTGCTCTATGACGTTATGTGTAAATAGAATTTAATAGAAGTCATGAAAAAACAAATGAAGGAATGATAGACCATACATTTACTGATACATTAGTGGCATGGAAATGTCTCTGTCAACTTTTCTTCTGCTTTTCAAGAGCTGTGTTCACAATTTGTTTGGTGCAGTCTTTAGACAGTATCCCATTGTACATCTGACATATTCATTACAATACAATTTATTTGTAAATAGTCCCAAATCACACAAGAAGTGCCGCAATGGGCTTTAACAGGCCCTGCCCTGCCTTAAGAAGACAAGGAAAAACTCTAAAAAAAACAAAAACCACAAGAACTTGTGTTCTGTTCTGTGTATTGTATTGTATTGTATTGACCCCCTTCTTTTTGACACCCAATGCATGCCCAACCTACCTGGAAAGGGGTCTCTCTTTGAACTGCCTTTCCCAGGATTTCTTCCATTTTTTCCCTACAAGGGTTTTTTTTTTTGGAGCTTTTCCTTGTCTTTTTAGAAAGTCAAGGCTGGGGGGCTGTCAAGAGGCAGTGCCTGTTAAAGCCCATTGCGACACTTCTTGTGTGATTTTGGGCGATACAAAAATAAATTGTATTGTATTGTATTGTATTGTAGGAAAAAATGGAAGAAACCTTGGGATTCTAATCATTATTTAGAAATGTTTCTACTAATTTATATTACATTTCTTTTTCCTGCTATAAACACTTTTCTATGCTTAAAATTGAGTGTGTTTCTTATTTGCCTTTTTTCCAGACCATTCTTTTGAACTTACTTGCCTGTACTCTTATCTTCTACACTGTCTATTACATTATTGTCAGTTTATGCATTGGGGCATTCAGGTAAGAAACTTTATTGCATTTTCTCATGATCCTATAAAACCTATCAAAACAGCATTTAAAAAATAATAACTATAACTTTTTAAACTCAATTGGGCTAGTAAAGGCAGCAGCTCCTTATGACCCTATACTGGATGAACAGATCAGAAAATACAGTAAATAAATTAAAGGGCTATTAACATAAAAAATATTACTCCCTTGCAGAACTATTCCAATTATTAATGTACTATTTGAAGTTTTTTGGGAAATGCAGAAATGTGAATTCCAGTTCCTGATTTGCACCATCCATCCATTTATAAAATCCCTTTAGCTTGCATAAGAAAAAGTCCACATAAGGACCATCCAGAAATTGAATGCAACACTGGAAAATTATTGTTGTAAATCAGCTAGGGGATGAGGTTAGGAAAATCGGAGAAGCTGCAGAAAAACCCCACGCTGACCAGGCTAAGGTACAAAGCTAGCTTCCTTGGCTGTGATACAGCAACAGTGACAACAGCAAAACCCTAATTTACAACTAGTTTTAGAAAACTGTCAAAATGCAAGTTCATTAAAACCCTCATTTTCATGCTGGGAGATGAGCAAAGTCTAAATGCAAGTTATCACCCTCATGTAGATTTGCCGGGTAAAACCGTAGTTTAGGTTAAACAAACAAAATAAAAACTTGGATATGTAATAACATGAAGTCCAGAATATAAGCTTTTCTTTTACATTTTAAGAGACAGTCTGTCCCTAACATTTGTGTATCTTTCTTTTGGTATTTTATGCCACTTTACACCACATTTCAATATACTGATTCCTTTTTATATTTCAATTCACTTTTGAGGAATTTGAGTGTTTGTTAGACACACATCTTTTCAAAATCACCGTAGTTATATAATTAACATACTTATAAGACATTTCAAAACCTATTGAAACATCACTTTTACATTTCTTCTAGATGTTTTGATTAATTGACAGTTTTGTTAAATTCATTTTGCCTGTGGTATAAAACATTTTTTGAATAACATATTTCATTTTGGGCACCTGTGGTTAGCTTTGCCACATCATGGCTGAAGATGCCTAGAATTAATTTACAGTACACTTTATATAGAGTTTGGGCATAATATCTGTGTCCATGTAGGTTTTCTTGGGATATTCTGGCTTTTCTCCCACATCCCAAGGAATTGCAGGTTGGGTTGAATTAGCCCAGTTGCCTTGTTTCTAGTGTACTTGTGGACAGACTGTGGCTAACCTAACCACAAACCACAAAAGAAACAGATTGAATAATTTGTGTATTTATGTCATATATACTGTTTAAATACATGCATGCAGTACTTGTGCTCTCAAACCAGTTTAATTCAGTTCAGGGTCTTGGGGAACAAGTCTATCCCAGCAGTATCAGTTGCAGTGTGTTAAGCAGTCCTGGATGAGGGTCCATTGCTGTTCTTTCATCTTTATTGCTGATTTTAACTAAATATTACATTTTGAAAGGTATTGTAGCCTTATGGTTAGAGCTACTGCCTCACAGCTCCACTGACCCAGTTTTCCTTCCTATCCCAGTCTGTGTGCATACACTTCCTGTGACTATTTGGGCTTTTTTCCAGATACTCTAGTTTCAATACCAAATAATTCACATTAGTTTAATTGATTAAATCTAATGATATGAAGAGATCAATTCACACTTAGAATAAGTAGCAGTATAAGATGTAAAAAAAACTGTTTTTTAATAAAGAAGATAGTCATACAATGTAAAAGGCAAACAAGTTAAGAAAACAAAAAACAAGACAACTAGTAGCTACAGTCCTAACTCACTATGAGCAGAACTATTATGTGGGGTCGCTTGCCTATATTCTCACCTTTGAAATACCACCAATAACAGTTTTGCCTTTTCCCATCACTTTTACTTTATCTATTATACTTGATATTTGACTTCACGTCTAACATCAAACATCACGTGAGAGAAAGAGCAAGATGATGGCTTCATATATTTCCATCAGTGAGCCTCTCCTTCTCAATCTTGAATCATCATTACTCTGGCTAGCTATGGCTTTGAATCTTCTCCTGGGGTCACTTTTGTGGTCAGAGTTATCCCATATTTGACTACAGGAACTTCATTTAATATCTCCTGGTGTTCCTGTTCCCTTGAGGTCTGTATAAATACTAGAGCTCCATGATAGCTTTCCGCCTCCATTTTCTTAAATGGGTAATGCAGTCCTTCTTGTCACAGTTAGGGAATATATGTTACCTTCAGAACAGGTTAGTCCACTTGAAGCTAAGCCTGTTCAAGCCCGACCAGAACTTGAGTCAGAGACTATCTAGGAAAAGCATGGGTTGCTGCTGAAAGAGGTGAAGGTGGGGCCAACTGGGGGCACCTTCCCTGTGGTCTGTGTGAGGATTACACTGCACCAGTGTGGTGATGGGGACAATGTGCTGAAAAAATGACACTGTCCTTCGGTTTAGATGTAATATTGAGGTCACGACTCTCTGCAAAAATATCCCTGGGTACCTTTCATAAAGAGTAGGGTGCTTCCCGATGTTCTGGCTAAATTGCCCAACACGACTCAATCATCTTGGCCATCTAATCATCCTCCATTTCTAAATAGATAACCATCTCTCTTAATCCCTCACCACCTAAGAGCTAATACGTGACGAGTATACTGGAACAAAAGTGGCCACTTTGGCATCATACAGGTGGATGCTGTACATTGGTAGTTGAAATGCCCCCTGCCCACATGTAAAGTTTGAGTGTCTTGAAAAGTGCTATATAAATGCAATGTCTTCTTTTACCTTTTACCAGCTGGATAGGTGAGTGCTGGCTTCTCATCAGTCCTTCTTTGCTTCACCTAGAAATAAGTAACCTGCTTTCAATTTCCAGACTTGGGGAAACTTTGCTGCCGTCTGCCCATCTTGAGGACTTGTAAACTTTCCTCCTGCTTTCTCTCTCCCCATCCCCATTCAACCCCACCATCCACCTTGGTATTTGCATGTTGTTTTACCTTATAATGTCCTAAAAGAGCATTGCTCTTTTTTAATGTTTTTCCTGGAGTTTTCAGTGTTTGTTCCATATGCACAATAGGGTCCATTTCTCCTTTGGTGGTTCACATATTTTCACGCTGGCATATAAAGGTGGGTGTTGGTGCTCATCTCTAAATGACAGATTGATTCTCCCTCTCCTTCTATTTTGAGGAGCTTTAATGCAGGACTGTTTGTTTCCATATTGGTGGTGTACCCCTTCAGAGTGAACATACCTCAGGATACACTGACATCCTGTCCTACGTGGTTAACAAGATAGCCTACAACCTCCTGCAGTCCTGTTTTGAACTCAGATAATGGATGGAAGATATTACATTTTATTGTGATACATAAGCATCCATAAGCATGCAGTATTTAAAAAGGAAGATGTGCATCTGGCAGAATCCCAACTATTTTCTCAAATTAAACTATCAACATTACATTTTCCAATTCAAGATTCTTTCAATTTACTTCCATGATATATCAATTCAGCATTCAGTACTTTCTTCCATTTCTGTTTATTTAGCTCTTTTAAAGAGCAAAAAATATAAAATAATATGCAATGTCTAAAGTCTGTTTGTTCTCCATTTTATTATATATGTGCAAAGTTTAGAATGTATCTGTGAATATTTAGTGCAAAAGTGGTCTTTCTATCTGTAATAACCCAAGCTTTTTAAATGTCCATCATTTCATTTGTGTTTAATGATAGGAATGAATTCAACACTGTGTTAGAGTCATTTAAATATTCATTTCATGGTCATGTACATTTTTCTTAATTTACAAGTAGTAATGGTAAACAAGCCATAACATTCTACAGTAAGTGAAAAGAGAATTTTAATTTTTTTATTAAAATCCATCATGGTTAAATTTACTTTTAATAGTAACTTGAATAGTGAATTTTGTCTTTCCTGTCCAGTTATTCCAGTTTAATTCCCATATCTCCAAAGATGTGTTTGTCAGGTCAATTACAGATTACAAATTGACTCTTTGTGATTCTGACTGTAGGAATGTGTGTGCAAATGGGTCCTGTGGTGGACTTGTTCCCCATTCCTTGTGGTGAATGCTCCCAAGTGGATTAATAATGCCACCATGTTATGTTATGTTATGTCCTGTCCTAAGTCTACTCAGCAAGTGTTTTTCTTATGAAAGAAGAGCAGCTCTTGGGCAACAAAATCTCATAGTGGAGGGCCCCTGCGTCAATCTCTATTTTATTTTCAGGCTCCCCTAATGGCACACATATTATAATATTTTTTTTATCAGTATGCTGCTGCTGGAATATGTGAATTTCCCTTTGGGGATTAATAAAGTATCTATCTATCTATCTATCTATCTATCTATCTATCTATCTATCTATCTATCTATCTATCTATCTATCTATCTATCTATCTATAAGTGATGCATGCATCTGAATGTGCCATACAGTATCCTAGTGTGCTGATAGGATTGACTCCAGACTTCCATGGCTCTCTAATGAAAAAGGCAGGTTAAGATGGATTCCTCTATTTGTTTTTTCGATCCTGGGTTTTATTTATTTTATAAACCTTATTCTCCTATATTGTTATATTGGAGTTTGCCTGTCAACCCAACATATAAACATAAGGATATAAAAATTCTGATGAATAACAGGAGACCATTCGGCCCATCAGGCTTGTTGTTTTGCTAATAGCTATCTGTCTCAATCTCCTACTTCTTAAATGTTGCCAAGGTTTCTGCTTCAACTACATGTCTTGATAGTTTGTTCCAGATTCCTATCAGCTTTTGTTTGATGAAGTATGCACTTAAAAATAAAGGTGCCAAAGTGGTTCTTCTGACTAATACCATAGGCAGGGGTGGGCAATGTCGGTCCTGGAGAGCCGTGGTGGCTGCAGGTTTTCATTCCAACCAATCCTTTTCAATCACAGACCTCATTTAATTTTTGTTTGCTTGTTAGTCTGCAATGTAAGGTTCTTATATCATAGATTTTTTTCCTTTCCAAGGATATCATCACAATGATTTTAAGCCTAAAACACATTAATTATAGTCTGTCACATTTTCTATTAAGTGTTTTAATAAATAAAACAGTGCATGATGAACACACAGAGATGTAAATCGAAAGAAGCTTGATGGTGAACTGCTGACTGCTTTGTCATTTACATCTTATTGTTAATAAGGAGCCATTAAAACAGTCAATGCAGCTGTTTAAGATTGAAATATGCAATTAATGGTGGGGAACCTTAGCAAGTGAGACCACTAAAATGAAGCATCAGAATGTCACTTATGCAATAAGAGCTTCATCAGCAGTAATTGACTTCTCATTAAGAAACTAGGTTTGAACAAAAACCCTCTGCCACTGCGGCTCTCCAGGATTGACATTGCCCATCCCTGCCATAGGGGAACCAATTTTGGATCCCAGATGAACCATCCATGTGAAGGTTCTAGATTCTGCAACAGACACACAATTCAAAGACCTAAATTGGGATCCCAAGTACCCTTGCTCTGTTCAAGATTATAGAGAAGTTTAATTCTCTGAGACTGCCCTTTAGTCCCGGGATGCACTAGGTTGCTCTCCTCTTCACGTCTTCTAGTTGTGGTCACCAAACTGAAAAAAAAAACACAACATAGACATTTTTTAGTGTGATAAACATCTGTGCACAGCACTTCAGATGCAGTATTACTAATGCAATAATCAGTATTAGGTTAACATTATTTGATTTGTATTTAACAGTTTTTGTATAAATAAGCTGTGGTGCTGGAGGAGACTTCAATGAATTTCATGGACAGTTAGGATCACCAACAAAGATGTTCTTGATCGTATAAACCTAGAGTTTTCCCTGGAAGGCAAGACCACCAGACAGAAACTGACCTTTTTTGGACATGTGATGAGGGTGAATTCACTAGAAAAGGAGGTGCTACTCAGAATGGTCAGTGGTAAAAGGAAGCAAGGGAGTCCAAAAGCCCATTGGATGGATACCATCAAGAATAACACAGGAGTGAACATCAAGCAACTGAAAGAAGCTAGGGAAAACAGGGAAGCATGTTTTTCTGATGGTGCAGTTAACAAAATTCAATCAAGCATTTTTAAAAGACCTGTGCCGGTTTGCCTTGTGTACTGCTATCTTCACATCGTCATTTGTCTTGAATCGACAGCCAGTCAGATGTTTTTTTAGTGGTCCAAAAAGGTGGAAATCACACGGTGCCAAATCTGGCGAAAAAGGAGGATGTGGCAATACCTCAAACTTCAGTTTCTCCAGACAAGCCTTGGTGTTCTTAGCAGTGTGTGGGTGGGCAATGTCTTGCAACAAAAGGACTCCTTGAGACAGCAGTCCCCGCCACTTGGATCGAATAGGAGGCTTCACATTGGTCTCCAGCAAGTCACAGGAGCTTACGCTAGTGACGGTTGTACCCCTCGGCATGTAGTGTTCGACAATAACTCGGGTGCATGAGTGGTTGCAAGGAAAGACCAAACCTTTTATTCTGCTGGAATCCAGGCACTTCCAGGCAGGTGGCACAAGTGCATTGAGAAGGGTGGAGAATACATTGGTAAATGATATTATCAGTTTCGTTAAGGTTTATTCTATTTTTTAATAAATCCCATTTTCTAACTTTTGCTCGACTCCCCCTTGTATATTGTCACTGAAAAAGATTGTTGGAATTTCAAAATGCAAAAGAGCAAAACTGATTATTTTGTTAAGAAAATGTGTGCAAGACTTCTACATGTGGTGCTGTTGTATGTCATTGTGCACACCAATATAGCTCTACAACTAGAGGTGTTTGTAGACTTTTCACCAGCCGATTTGCTTGATGTCTCATCGGACAAGCTACAGTATAGCGCTGGAGAACAAACCATCAGCTGTGCGAGTGACTGATTTTCATTCATTTTTGACTTTTTGTTCATTTATGTTGTTAATATGCAAATTTGTGCTAATGCTTGGGGAGGGGCTACAGAATAGACATTTTCTTTTAATGTCTGCTGTCAGGGACAGAATTAGAGATGCTCTCATGATAATTATAATGCTTTTCACAAAATATTCCAGTACTAGAAATGGATTCAATAGGCTTAATCCAAAAAAATCTGAACATAATTTCACATATTGTAATATAATAATTACTGGTGTATGTCAAAATTTACTTACTGTATCTCTTAAGTACTGCAATCTTAGGAATGTTATTCAGTGACTGAATATTTTTAAGAGTTAAAATACAAGAATGAATATTGGTTAAGAGATAATATTGAACAGCTGACATGGAGAGTGTTGTTGGCAATGAGTTATCAAAAATGCTCTTTTCTGTGTAGTAAATCTATTCATTAGCAAGTTTTACAAAACAGTACAAAGATTGAAAGAACCTTAAATGTGTGCTCAGACAGCTTTCACTCCAACTCTGAAAAGCAATGCATACAAGGGTTAAGATGATTGGCTTCTAAGGGATATGCTGAGATTACAGCCCCGGCAGCCTTGTGTGGCTTTTTAATCTGATATAAGTTAAAAGACACCATCTGTATAGCATCATTATGTGAAAAGGTGGGCTTCCCAAGGGACATACTGATAGCCATTGCAGATTTATAAGGATGGTATATTTTTTGAAATCATTTTAGTGGAAAATAAGCAGACTAAATTCTTATGAGTGTTGGTTTATTCTTTCAGTTTTATTGTGTAGCTTTACCTTTGTTTCACAGTGCACTTTGTTTTTATGCACTTATCAATTATCAAAACTGAGTAATCCAACTCAGGGTCATGGGGAGGGATAGAGCATATACTGAAAACAATTTGCACAAGTAAGGAACAAACCCTTATCAAATCACTGCTGCACAACAGGGTTCACTCTCACACATTCCTCACTGCAAATCTGAATTGTCAATCACCTAAACATAGCATAACTTTTGGGTCACTATAACAGTATATTTGAATAACTATGTTAAGCAAATCGATTAACTTTCAAATTTTTACATATAATGTACTAATGTAAAATAGACCTGACTGTTAGAAAATGCTGCTGCCTGACATTTCCAAAGTCTCAGGAAGCTGCCTATGTTTAGTTCTCCCTACATCTGCTTTGGTTTTCCTCCTGTTTATCAAATACACATACCTGTTGGGAAAAATGGCAAATCTAAGTAGCTATGAGTATGGGTGTGTACTTGAATGGGTTCTGCAATGGCTCCTGCCATCTATTCAAAACTCATTGAAATGGCTCTGGTCCCCATGGCCCTGAACAATAAATAGATTAATGAATGAACAGGTTTTATGGCTGATGATTAAAGGGTGATACAGTAAATATGTTTATGGTTTCTGCTGACTGCAAAGGCTTGTATACTACTTACAAACTGTATATGTCATTTACAGTTGTTGATCAGCAAGGTAATGTTCAGTAGGTTGTCTGCACTGTTGACACCAAGTTAACGGCAGCAGGTTTCATCCTACAGAAACTTTACAGTTGAAGTTCTGAAACAAAAAAAATATGAAATAATATGTCTGCAAAATAAATTGTGTTTTTAGAAGGGTTGGAAGAGAATATTTAAGCTAACTATCTCAACAAATCAAATAAAAAGTTTTTAATTGCAGTGTTTCTATTGAGTATGATCAGATGTATACGATGGGCAGTAGATGTATAGGGAATCAGGTCTGGCAATGTGAATATTGGTGCTGTGCCCTGGGGCTGCAATCATTGAATCCTAGGAGATTCATGGGAAAAAACAGGTTGCTGAGTAATCTTACGGCCTATGGGTAAAAAAACTATCCCTGAATCGGATGTTGCAAGTGCTAATGATCCTCCACTGTTTTCCAGAATCAAGATTTGAAAAAAGTGACCATGCAGGATGACTGAGGTTTCCAATAATACTGCTTGCATAAGATTGTGCCAAGTTTCCATCATGTCTTTCCCCTGTCTTTATAAGCTGCTCCCACATACCAAAGACGAGCAGGCTAGGTTAATTATTGAGTTTCAAATGCCCCCCTGGAAGAGCATGTGTGTGTGAGTGTGAGTCTACCTTGCAATGGCCTGGTGACCTACCAACAGATGCAATAAAATGATTGAGAGAACAAATCAATCAATGACAATATTTTTGAAATTGTATGCATTGTAATTTCTTTTATTTTCAATAAGATGTTTTCTGCTTTCTGAAGTGTAATTTAATTGTATGATCTGTATTTTTAACAACTATATATGTAAGATAATGATTAATCAATAGGTTGAGTATTCTCAGTATTTTCAATGAATCCTTCCAAGTCTCCAAGACAGTGTATGTAATCTGGAAGTATTGCAGGATGTCCAGGGTGAAATGCAATGAAAACAAAGACACTACAAATAATAAAAAAGCCTGGTTTCAAACTCTGATATTCAATATCAAAATTCTCCACAGGCAGAAAAGGGCAAATACCACTGCCACATATGTTTAGTCAACTTAATAGATTGTCACAGTTACTGTATGTGCATATCATTCATTTAATTATGTTTTCTTTATTTACTCTAAATTTAAAAAATTAGGCTAGAAGAAAAAGAGTGCTTGCTGACTCCTTTTGACTTCAAAACTATCCCATCATGGACAAATCCCAAGTATTTAGGTAAGTATAACAAATATGTCTTGTTGAAAACATAAAATATGAAAAATATGAAAGGGTCGCAGTGTGAAGAACTGCCTCTCCAGTAGATACTTCAGTTAGAATTCTTCCTTTATCTTTATGTGAAAGGTCTTAACAAGTCTGTGCTATCCCAAAAATACTGTCTAGTACACATTGGATGTTTATTAATGAAAATTCTTACGTTCTAGTTCAGCTGTCATGTTTATTAATGAGTAGAAAGAACAATGAAAAGTCAACTAGAGACAGTAATTAATACTAATAAAAGATGAGGGAAAAGGAAACATATGCAACTTTAGAAAAAATTAAGGCTTTGCATTATATACACACATATATATTATATTTATATATAAAATATAAATCATCAACAAAGACCTGAGCGTTAACATTAGTAGTGCATCATCTATTGGAATGTATTTTGTAATGCATCTAGTAATAAAATGCATTGCATTTGTCATTCCACAAGATGTCATGTTACAAATATGTGTAGTAATAAAATGCATTACTACAAATGTTTGCAATGCAATATCTGTTGGAATGACAAATCAATTAATATTGATAATATCTCTGTTACATGCTATTTGGTATGGGTTTTGTAAAAGCATTGCTAATGTTTGTCATGTGCCATCTGTTGGAATGACAGAAACATAGCGATAGATATGTATGCTTTTCTTAAGGTGGATATATACAGGTATGTGCCGCTAAATGTCTATGATATGTTCTGTGAAGTAGAACGTTACATGATTTGAAAGTTGTGCGAACAGCATATTATATACATTACTTGGCAAAATTACAGTATATTGTGTACTGCAGTGTACCTATTTTGACTAAATACAGAGAGATAATGCTACAATACCCTAGAGGTGTGATGCTGCCTATGTGGGTTCTTCTGCCAATGAGTCAAGGTACACACTGTTAAATACTTTTTATTTGTAAGTAGGGAAAGTTCAAATAAATAAATGCTAAAAAGTACAGTGCTGGCAGCACAATCGCTTTGTATACAAGAAACATGTAATGCATGTGTTGTGTACAGTGAGCTGTTACGCTTACTAACTCAGGTTACATTCCCTTTTTTGGTCTGGGAACTGTTAATTATTAAGAATTATTAATTTGTTATGTCTTCTCTTTCAACTGCTTCCTCTCAGAAACCTCTTGGTTGAGCCTTGGAAGCGACAGGTGCCTGTGACAATATATTGCATATAAACAAATTAATAACTGATGGAAGGAGTAATTATTTAGTGTGCTGAGAATCCTTACCGTGATATGTGCAATAACATCTGATTTGTATTGGTGTCTAAAGTAAAACTGAATACTTCTAGACCAGTTATTCTGAACGTAATCTTTATTTTCTAATCCTTGTATTGGGTAATTGGCAATAATAATAATTTCACATAACTAGATGATGCCTTTGTTCAAGGCACTTTGCAGTACAATACTGCTTATGCATATTTTTTATAGTGCTGCATTGAAGTATCTTTCTCTAATTCTTTAACTAATATATCATGCTAGTATCATAAAAGCAAAATTCCTTTATATTTTAATCATTTTTTAAATTTGTTTTAAACTATTGTTTGTTAAATAAGCGATTCTGTTTAGATTGTGCCCTTTAATAAGTTTATAATTATAGCCAATGTCAAACACCAGTTTTAAAAAAATACATGTACAGTATCTACTTGAGCAACAGGATAAAAAGTAAAATTGTTTAAAAGGGTGAGATGGTTTTATATATTACTATCCATGGTAGCTGTAGAAGCCTGGTAATAGAATAATGAAAAAAATGTTGGCTACCTTTTGTTCTACATTCACGTTAAGCACCATTGCAATGTATCTGCATGTGTGCGAACCTCACTTCACCGTTACTCACTCTCTCAAATGTATTCCCATAAGGCCTGCTTCTCAGAGTCTGTCATTATTTTTGAGGCGCCTTTCTCACCTCCTGTCCAGTTTTATATTCGCTGTCTTTGAAGGTGACTCTCAGTGTGCCTCGTATGCCTTTACTCCTCTTTATGTATCTTTCACATCCTCTTTTGAATGCATCATTAAAGCCTACTCAGAGGGACTGGTCACATAGACCTTAGTGTTTAATTATACTATATAGTGGGTTGAAAGCAAGGCCATGGCAATGGAATTATAGATTTCTTATAATTAGTAATGGTAAACAATATGCCAAACTTTAGCACTGCTGAAGCCAATTCTAACAAAAATCTCCATAGTGCTATTTATGGAATAACCCAGTCTTGTCTTATCTTGGAAGCCAAGCTGGTCTGAGCTCTGTTAGTACTTGAATATAAGAGAACTGGTGCTCCAAGCATTTGTGCATTTTTGTCCAGCAGGGGGCAACATTCCCTGTTATCTTCTTCTACTGGATTTTTATAAGTATCCTGGCATGGAAGAGTTAAAAAAATTACATCGATTACATTAGCTCTGAAGTACTGTAACAATTTTGAACACATGAAGCTGCCTCTGAGATCTGCCTAGTAACTAATGTTACTAAGTTTTTAAAATTCCTTTTTAATGGTCTAACGTTTGATTTTGGTAAACTTATTGAGAGCCTCTTCAAGTTTGTTTTCAACTTTCTACAGCAATAAATATTTGAAAATATGTTAAAGAAAAACATTTCTTCTTTGTACATATTGTATTCATTAATGCCTTCTAATAATTTCTGCAAGTATGAGTTCTATAGAGGCTTGCAGGCAGAAGGCACTCACAAAGTCGACTCAATTATCATATAAAAATTAGGTAACATGCATGAATTATTTGGTACAGATGTAAACACTAAAGATATGAGAAAATCACTGACATCACATCATGTTAAATTCATTAGTCAAGAAATTTTCAACATCATTTTTCTTAATTTGTGGGAAAAAACAATTTATTTTTTCTCTGAATACCACTAAATCAGTTTGACATGTTTATATGGAAAACATTTTAAGTGTTAATTATGCTTTCATGCCTGTAGGCTAACAGTTATTGAGACATGATTGTTCTCTTGCATAACATTATTTTGGTTTTCTTGTATACTGTATCAGCATTATATAAACAAATATTAATCCCTTTCTGGCTTTGATTTACACTTGTTTGAAAATGATGGCCAAATGATCCTGTTTTCCTCTTCTTCAACATTCTCTCCATGTCCGTGTACATCATTCAATAAACTGAGCTAGTCCATTTCTACTTTTTCAGAACCCTTCTAGTTGAGTATCACGTTCACAGGATATTAACACACACGGCAGGACACAGCTGATGAATTCTACTGCTCAATTAAAGTAAATGCCAGATATTTGTTTTAGAAAAAATAAAAAGCCATTATTCAAAAAAATTTAAGATTCCTATTAATCATGCATGATTACTTTATTTGTTAACATAGATTGTGGTTACTGAGACAGCTTTAGTGGAAAAATAGATGTTTACTCATTTAATTCTTCCTGTTAAGGTACAAGCAGAAAATATTATGTTTATTAAAAGCAGCAGTGGTTTACAACAAAAAAGCTTTGTACTGATGTGAATAACCCAATTTTATGCTGGTGCAGTGTAAAATAATACACATATTCCTTACGCAAAAGCCATTTTATAAATTAAACATTTTGACATTATTCCATTCAATTTAAACAGTGAATTTTATCAGGTTAAAAACCGAAAGGAATCTTAAATAAGTGAGAACCACAAAATAATGATGGCTATTTAAGTTATTTACTAAAGGAAAATTATGCAACACCCAATGTCCTATTGTTAGGTAAGCACTGGCTGGACAAGCAGCTGTAGCACAGATTCCCAACGTAGAGCCCTCTGGAGAAAAAGCCAAGGAGTAATATGGCATGTCACTGAAATGTAGTGCAAATCTCGGCACCCATCAGTGACGCCAACGTGAAAAAGTGCAGTATAAATGTTGGTATTTAATCTAAAAATAGTAACCAAGAAGGCAGACAGGATGCAAATATAAACACAAGAATATCACAGGCAGAACAAGTGCATGTGCAAGTAAGTGAGAGACAGGGATAGATGTATTATATTCTTAGTACCAAATATAATAAAGAATAAATACTTTTATTAGTGAATTAATTAAGTAAATAAATACACAACTAACATCATTCCTTCCTTGCAAGGTAACACTCAAACATCCAACACTGTCTACTTCTATCTGATTGAATTTCAGTTAAATCTGTTAAGAAAGCCAGCCAATGGCCTGTGAGGGTGGGCCATTGGTTCATGAAAATCTAACAGGTCAGTACACTCAGTGCCCTAACATATGCTGCCATTTTGGCTTCTAAAGAAGCCTCTCCAGTATTGGAGGGTAACTTTTTGAAAGCTGTGTGAGGGGTGGTATGCTCTAAGGGAATGGTATGAGGAACATGAAAGTGGAATATAAAGCAAAGCTAGAAAGAACAGAGATGAGAATGATCAGATGGGTTCGTGTACTGACACGGAATGAAAGAAATATGTATGCTGAGTTAAGAGAAAGACTTGCTCAGGAGCAAAGGACAAGGAAGACTGGGTGAAGAGATAAACCAAGATAGAAGGTCAAAGAAAATTTGACTGCAGATGATATCAGAAAATATGAAAAGTGGACATCTTAATCCAAAGGAGGCTCAAGGACCACAGAAAATGGAGGAAAAAGACCTGGACAATGGTGATTGGACCTTTGTTAATCACCCAATCGAGTCTACTGTACAGCAGATTTTATTGGGTCATCTTAGCTATTAGCTAATCAAACAAGCTCGATGGACTGAATGGTCTCCTCTTGTTGATCAGATTTCTTATCTTCGTATGTTTTGAGATTTATAATTCTGCATGACCATCACTACATACCAGCAGAAATACCAGCTTGAATTAACATCTTGACTTCTTCTTTGTCTCTCTCTCTGTGTGGATACATACTCAGACAGAAGAAAACTGAAATAAATTATGTTGTTTTTTTTTTTTATTTCCTATACCCAAGTAGTATGTAGCATTTTGTGAACCGATTTACATACCACTACACTAAACTTATGTATCTTCCCTTAAATCCAAAAACAAAATGTCTGCTATCTGGAAACCCTTTAGAGTATTAGGTAAAACAGGCCTTCTGCATTTAACCAATTTGCTGTTTATGCCAAACAGAATTTAAATACAAGTACTGTTATACTGTGTTATAGATTGCCCAATGCAGGTAGCAATTTCAATGCACATATCTTTAGTAATATTAAAAAAGCACGATCACAAGGTGATATTATAGTCATGGTGGAATTTAACTACATGACTATTAACTGGGATAACATGGCAACTAGTGGAGCACAAGAGGAGGGGGTTTTAGAAGTAATTTGTGACTGTTTTTTAACACAGTATGGGTGACGCCTGCCTGGATTTAGTGTTTTGTAATAATCAGGACAGAACTGAATTCTCAGTGTTTTGCAAGAGTGAAGATGCAAAGAGTAAAACTGTTAAGTTTAACTTTGGTAGGGCTAATTTTGGCAAAGTCTAAGGAGAATAGACTGGGATAAACTTTTAAGAGTGGAGACAGTCAAGGAGCAGGTTTAAAAATGTTTTACATGCAATGCAGGACAAGTACATACCTAATTTTAGAATTGGTAGGAGATTTAAAAAAACTCAGTGGCCTAATAAAGACATGAAAAAGAATCTGCAAAGTATAAAACAGATGTATAAGGTTTATACAGTAAGATTAATAACTCCAATGTGAATGTGAATGAGAGTATGAGGGCAACAATTAAGAAAAACATTAGGGAGGTTAAAAGGCAGTTAGAGAATAATATATCAGATAAGGCAAAAGATGATCCAAAGAGATTCTTTTAGTATTTTAGTAGTAAAAGAACAGTCAAGGAAAGGCTGAAGTGCATCAGGAATAGTAAAAAAAAGGAATAGTAAAAATAGTAAAAAATGAAGGTAGTGAAATAGCACATGTTCTAAACTCACAATTTTCGGAAGTCTTCACATGTGAGAAGTAGATAACCTCCCAACGGTAACAGGGACTGGTACTGACAAATCTGGAACAAGTAGAGGGAGAAGTGTTGCTCAGATTACGTACAGTAGGCTGAAATCAAACAAATCAACATAACCAGATAATATTTATCCTTAAGTTCTTAAGGAGATCAGTCAGTACATATATAAACCCTTAACACATATTTTTAGGTAGTTACTGCACAATGGGGAAACTCTGAAGGACTGGAAAATGGCAAATATTATCCCCTTATATAAAATGGGTGACTGGGCTGATCCAATCTATAAGCCAGCAAGCTTAATGTGTATCACATATACATTAATGGAAGGAATTATTAAGAACTAGCAAAATACCCGCGCTTTGCAGCGGAGAAGTAGTGTGTTAAAGAAGTTATGAAAAAGAAAAGGAAACATTTTAAAAATACCATAACATGATTGTCAATGTAATTGTTTTGTGACTGTTATGAGTGTTGCTGTAATCAAGGGTTTGATTATCATTATTTCTTTCAATCAGGTTCGTATTTGGAGGATGTGTTGTGTTCAAGTTATATTCCATGTTTGTCAACCGTTGTAAAGATAACAGGTTTCATTCATCGAAGTGTTCACTACCCAAATCGGTACTCGTGAGTCTAAGATGTTTAACAGGCATTCTTGGTATTAATTTGTGGATTTGCCTGCGAATATTTAGCGGCAGCGTGTCTATGAACTTAATATAAACTTAAGCTTTACACCTTGCTTTCCTATTGATATGTCTACAAAGGCTTGTTCAGAACCAGAGGGTTGTTCCTTTCTTACTGCATCAATAAACAGCTCGTCTTCCTCTTTATCTGAGACATCACACACTGCATGCACGGGTTTACCTTTCCCAGTCCTGCAAAGTCAGTTCACGTGAGCTGCTCGGAATACATGCATCAAAGGTTCTCAGCTGTGCTTGTGCTATCTCGTGCAATGTTGCGATGTCCACAGCTTTATTTAATGTTGGATCAGACCCGGCACTTAAAAGTTTCTCTCGCAGTTTTGCTGAGTTTGTGCCAAACACTATTCTATCACTGACCATCTCATCTTCGTTTGCATAAGCACAGTCCTTCACTAGCAATTTTAACTCCGTTGCAAAGTGATGAAAAGTCTCGTTTATACCCTGCGTCCTCTCATTAAATTTGTATCTCGCGAATATCGTATTCGTCTTAGGCATGACAAACACCAGCGGCAGCATGTCTATGAACCTAATTTAAAATTAAGCTTTACACCTTGCTTTCCTATTCGTTTGCATAATCACAGTCCTTCACCAGCAATTTTAACTCCGTTAAACAACAATTTTAACTTCGTTACAAAGTGATCAAAAGTCTTGTTTATATCCTGCATCTTCTTATTAAACTTGTATGTCGCAAATATTGTTTTCGTCGTAGGCATGACAAATGCCAGCGGCAGCCTGTCTATGAACTTAATTTAAACTTAAGGTTTACACCGTGCTTTGTTTCCCCAATAGCTGCACTTATGAATATGCTTGTATGCGTCACTCGCTTCATATTCTTTTGCTGCCTTCTCAATTGTGTAATGCGTTTTTTGTTCAGCGCTCTTTGGAGCTCTTCCTTGTTCTCTGTGTACTGCGTTCACAGTCAGTTCACGTGAGCCGCTCAGAGTACATGCATCGAAGGTTCTCAGCTGTGCTTGTGCTATCTCGTGCGATCTGGCGATGTCCACGGCTTTATTTAATGTTAGCTAAGACCCGGCACTTAAAAGTTTTTCTCGCACTTTCGTTGAGTTTGTGCCAAACACTAGTCTATCCCAGACTATCTCATCTTTGTTTGCATAAGCACAGTCCTTCACCCGCGAATATTAGCGGCAGCGTGTCTATTGGATTACTGCCGACGGATGGCCTTATATGGGCAGGCACTCAATTACGTGGGAGGTGTGACGATGAGGGACGCAACTCCGCCTCAAACGGCGACCGAGCTGCAGGCTATGGCCGTATATGTGTACATAAGTAGGTTCCAGTTATGACCATTACGCGTAGAATTTCGAAATGAAACCTGCCTAACTTTTGTAAGTAAGCTGTAAGGAATGAGCCTGCCAAATTTCAGCCTTCTACCTACACAGGAAGTTGGAGAATTAGTGATGAGTCAGTGAGTCAGTCAGTGAGGGCTTTGCCTTTCTTTGACAACTGTGGTAAAGATAACAGGTTTCATTCATCGAAGTGTTCACTACCCAAATCGGTACTCGTGAATCTAAAATGTTTAACAGGCATTCCTGGTATTAAGTTGTGGATTTGCCTGCGAATATTTAGTGGTAGCGTGTTTATGAACTTCATTTAACCTTTCCCAGTCCTGCAAAGTCAGTTCACGTGAGCCGCTCGGAGTACATGCATCAAAGCTTCTCAGCTGTGCTTGTGCTATCTTGTGCGATCTCGCAATGTTCATGGCTTTATTTAATGTTAGCTCAGACCTAGCATACCAGCAATTTAAACTCCGTTACAGCAATTTTAACTCTGTTACAAAGTGATCAAAAGTCTCTTTTAAACCCTGCGTCTTCTCATTAAACTAGTATCTCGCGAATATCGTATTTGTCGTGGGCATGACAAACGCCAGCGGCAGCCTGTTCTATGAACTTAATTTAAACTTTAGGTTTACACCGTGCTTTGTTTCTGAAGTAGCTGCACTCATGAATATGCTTGTATGCGTCACTCGCTTCATATTCTTTTGCTGCCTTCTCAATTGTGTAATGCGTTTTTTGAACAGGTTTCATTCATCGAAGTGATCACTCGTATTGTGTTCACAGTCAGTTCATATGAGCCACTCTCTTGTGTGATCGTGTGATGTCCACGGCTTTATTTAATGTTAGCTAAGACCCGGCACTTAAAGGTTTCTCGCTACAGCAATTTTAACTGTTACAAAATGATTAAAATTCTCGTTTATACCTCATGTCTTCTCATTAAACTTGTATCTCGCAAATATCGTGTTCGTCGTAGGCATGACAAACAGCAGCGGGAGCATATCTATAAACTTAATTTAAACTTACAGTTTACACTCTGCTTTGTTTCCGCAGTAGCTGCACTTATGAATATGCTTGTATGCATCACTCGCTTCATATTCTTTTGCTGCCTTCTCAATTGTGTAATGCGTTTTTTGTTCAGCGCTCTTTGGAGCTGTTGCTTTTTGTCTGCATACTGCGTTCACAGTCAGTTCACATGAGCCGCTCGGCGGCAGAGTGTTTCAATTGGATTGCCGCTGACAGATGGCCTTATATGGGCAGGCACTCAATTACGTGGGAGGCGTGACGACGAGAGACGCAACTCCGCCTCACACGGCGACCGAGCTGCAGGCTATGGCCGGTATATATGTACATAAGTAGGTTCCAGTTATGACCGTTACGCGTAGAATCTCGAAATGAAACCTGCCTAACTTTTGTAAGTAAGCTGTAAGGAATGAGCCTGCCAAATTTCAGCTTTCTACCTACACGGGAAGTTGGAGAATTAGTGATGAGTCAGTGAGTCAGTGAGTGAGTCAGTCAGTCAGTGAGGGCTTTGCCTTTTATTAGTATAGATAAGACTGAGCAATACATGGCAAGAACAGTCAGCATTGGTTCAAAAGATGGAGGTCATGTTTTACCAACATGTTGGAATTCTATGAGGAAGCAACAAAGGATATGATCAAAGTGGAGCATATGTTATTTATCTTGGCCTTCAAATAGCATTTCATAAAGTGCTACATGGCAGGTTGGACATCAAAATAAGTGGGAATTCAGGGTGCTGTGTGTAGATGGGTGCAAAATTGCCTCTGACACAAGAAGCAGAGGTTTATGGTGTGAGGAACCCTATTAGAATTGCATGACATTAAGAGTGGTGTCCCACACGGGTCAGTGCTAGAGCCACTGCTATTTTTAACATATATAAATGACTAGCAAAATACCCGCGCTTCGCAGCGGTGAAATACTGTCTGAATATTTTTATTAATAAAAAAGTAAACATTTTTAGACTGAACGAAAATATGTAAAAAATTAATTGTTAAGGATCTCTCTGTATACCACGTTGTCAGTTCGGCCCTCTGGTTGTAATATGACTAAGCTGTGTGCTGAGCTCACTCTTGAGCATGCAACATACAGTTGGCCATGTGAAAAGCAATCCTGCCTCAAATCAATGCCAACCTTTTGCAGTGTTTGTCCCTGAGACTTATTAATTGTCATTGCGAAGCAGAGCCTTACTGGAAATTGAGCGCGTTTGAATTGAAATGGGAGATTAGATGGTATAACGGGGATGCGAGGAATAAAAACTGTGTCACCTGAGGCACTGCCAGTAAATATAGTTGCTTCAATTAGGTTGTTTTGTAGAGATGTGACCTGAAGTCTTGTGCCGTTACAAAGTTTCGGTGGTTGTAAGTTTCTGCTTCCTTGGCGAAGGTCATAAACGAAAGAAGACACCGCAGTGAACACAGAAGAGAACCCGTGGATTAAATAAAACCTACACAATAACTGTAAGAATCGTAACAAATGAACAATAAAATAGAAGAGAACCCGTGAATTAAATAAAAAGGTTGCTTCGTTGGTGAAGCAAGGAAAAAGGACTTTCTTATATGTCGTTCGTTTTTAAAACAGTGCAGAAGCTGTGAGAAAGCTGCTTCCTTGGCGAAGCTCGTAAACGAAAGAAGACACCGCAGTGAACACAGAAGTGAACCTGTGGATTAAATAAAACCTACACAATAACTATAAAAATCGTAATAAATGAACAATGAAACAGCGGAGAACCCGTGGATTAAATAAAAAGGCTGCTTCGTTGGCGAAGCAAGGAAAAAGGACTTTCTTATATATCGTTCGTTTATAAAACAGTGCAGAAGCTCTGAGAAAGCTGCTTCCTTCGCAAAGTAAGGAAACGACTGAAGAGACGGGGGGCGGTAAGTGTTCGGCAAGGCAGCTGAAGCGCTGCATTATGGGATCTGTAGTTTATTGTGTTACCAGTGCTTCATATCCCCGGGCCATTAATAACAATAATACAGTATATAAAATGATCTCGGGCGGATATAATTACACGCCGGGCGGATGTTGCCTGGGCCTTGAGTTTGACACATATGGACTAAATAGAACTTGAAAAGATATATTTTTTCGTACATCGAGCCTGCGTGCTATTGTGGTTTTGCTTGCATGCCTCAATAAGTCATCCTCCCCTCGCTCTTACTTTTTTACCGTTCATCTAATGAATACACTGAGTATGGCTTTACCAAAACAATCATTGATGGCGAATAAAGTATCCATTATTTGAGTATGTAGATCGGGGTATATATATACATATATATATATACCCGCGTATCGCAGCGGAGACGTAGTGTGTTAAAGAAGCTATGAAAAAGAAAAGAGAACATTTTAAAAATAACGTAACATGACTGTCAATATACAGTAATTGTTTTGTGAGTTTTACTGAGTGTTGCTGTCATCAAGGATTTGATTATCATTATTTCTTTCAATCAGGTTCGTATTTGTAGGATGTGTTGTGTTCAAGTTACATTCCGTGTTTGTCAATCGTTGTAAAGATGACAGGTTTCATTCATCGATTCGTTTCTTACTGCATCAATAAACAGCTCGTCTTCTTCTTTATCTGAGACCGACACACTGCATGCACGGGTTTTTTTACACTGTCTTCCTTTAGTGGGACATTGACTTTTTCCACCGTGTGCTTTGTTTCCACAGTAGCTGCATTTATGAATATGCTTGTATGTATCAGGCGCTTCATATTTTTTTGCTGCCTTTTTAATTGTATAATTCGTTTTTTGTTCAGCGCTCTTTGGAACTGTTGGTTTTTGTCTGTGCACTGCGTCAGTTCACATGAGCCACTCGGTGTACATGCATCGAAGTTTCCCAGCTGTGCTGGTGCCATGTCGTGCTATGTCCATGGCTGTATCTAATGTTAACGAAGTCCCGGCACTTAAAAATTTCTCTCGCAGTTTTGCTGAGTTTGTGCCAAACACCACCCTGACCATCTCATTTTCCTCTGCATAAGGACAGTCCTTCACCCGTGAATATTTACCCGTGGCAGTTTGCTATTGGATTGCCGCTGACGGACGGTTATATGGGTAGGCACTAAATTACAAACGCCAGCGACAGCCTGTCTATGAACTTAATTTAAAGTTTAGGTTTACATCGTGCTTTGTTTCCGAAGTAGCAGAACTCATGAATATGGTTGTATATGTCACTCGCTCGCTTCTTATTGTTTCACTGCCTTCTCAATTATATAATGCATGTTTTCTTCAGTGCTTTTTGGGCCTCTTCCTGGTTTTCTACGTACTGCGTGATTACATGGAAGGCGTGATGATGTCACACGAAACTCCGCCCCCACGGGTTTCAAGCTCATCTCCATTACAGTAAATGGAAAAAAACAGCTTCCAGTTATGACCATTACGCGTAGAATTTCGAAATGAAACCTGCCCAACTTTTGTAAGGAAGCTGAAAGGAATAACCCTACCAAATTTCAGCCTTCTACCTACACGGGAAGTTGGAGAATTAGTGATGAGTCAGTGAGTGAGTCAGTGAGTCAGTGAGTGAGTCAGTGAGGGCTTTGCCGTTTATTAGTATAGATTTGGATAGAAATATAAGTAACAAGCTAGTTAAGTTTGCAGATGATACTAAGCTAGAAGGAGTTGCATATAATCTAGAATCCATTGAATCGTTTTAGAGGGACTTGGGCAGCATACAAGCTTGAACTGATTTCTGGCAGATGAAATTTAATGTAAGTAAATGTAAAGTTTTACATGTAGGACGTAAAAATGTTAGGTTTGAATACAAAATGGGAAGTATGAATATCGAAAGTACACCTTATGAGAGGGATTTAGGAGTCGTAGTGGAGTCAACACTATCAACTGCCAGACAGTGTTCAAAATCTATTAAGAAGGCTAACAGATTATTAGGCTATAAAGCAAAATGTGTGGAGTACAAGTCCAAGGAGGTTCTTCTCAATCTTTATAATGCACTGGTGAGGCCTCATCTGGAGTACTGTGTGCAGTTTTGTTCTCCCGGCTACAAAAAGGACATACCAGATCTAGAAAAAGTCCAGAGAAGAGTGACTAGGCTAATTCCAGGGCTAAAGAGGATAAATTATGAGGAAAGATTAAAATAGCTGAGCCTTTTCAATTTAGACAAAAGAAAATTAAGAGGAGAAATGATTGAAGTGTTTACAATTATGAATGGAATTAGCACAGTGTATGAAGACTGTTATTTTAAAACAAGTTCATCAAGAACGCGGCAACACAGTTGTAAACTTGTTAAAGGTAAATTTTGTACAAATATAGAACATTTTTTTACAAAGCGAACCATAGACACTTGGAATAAGCTACCAAATAGTGAAGTAGTGTGGTAAACAGTAGGGCTTTAGGGACTTTCAAATCAAGACTTCTACATATATACTCTACAAACTGTCTTGTTTAAATAAACCATTTGCAACAGATAATCTAAGTGTGTTTAGTCAAATAAATGTCTGAAAAATAGAGCAAACATGTTTTTTTCTCCAATTTTGTATGGTTTATTCAGATTCAGTATTGAATTTAAATGAATGCTTTAAAAGTGTTGTTTTGTCTTGGTAGAGTAATATATTACTCTACTTTCCACTTTTGTATTATTAATAAGCAGCCTTTGAAAGAATGCCTCAAATCTCCCAGACTCACCACTGTTTATAAGGTATTATAGTATAACTTTTCCCCAACTTCCCTCCTATATCTATAACCTTAGGCAATTAGGTGTAGTAAAAGACAAGCAGGAGTTAAGTTACAATTTAAACAATGTATTATTGATAATATTCATAAAAAATAACAATATGCAAAGTACATTTAAATATTGGCAACCATACAACCTGATAAATGGTGATGTGTAGTTTCAGGCGGCACACAGACTTGTAGTTACTTAAAAAGTCTCTAGTTAAGGCATCATTTGTGGTCAGCTTTCTTCAGAACAGGCCGCATGCCTGTTTCAATATGGCTGCTGAGCTGTGCTCTTCATTGTGTTGTTCTTGTCAGTTCATGCATCAGTTTGGTAAGAGAGAGAGAGAGAGAGATGCTCCTTAATCAGATGTTAGTAAGAGAGAGAGAGTGTGAGGGAGTGAGCAAATTTATAGATGTTCTGTCCAACCCCTAGAGCTAATAGGATGTCATGGTACTTAAAGGCTTCTGATACAAGCCAGTTCCAAACAGCCATACTTCAGACCAATGGAGGAATAGAACATCTTAATACCTGCCACCCCCAAGACCATATGTTAAGGTAAAGCTTGGCAGTTAGGCAGCCTGGCTTTCCTATGGGGGTTGAAAGACTTTAGCAGAGAAACACTTGCCAAACTGGTTTAAGGCACATCCCCCAAATCCTGTCGGAAAATCCAAAGAGACTCAGTCCTGGTGTTTTGGGAGGGATTCTTAAACCATCAAATCATTGCTGTTATTATCAATAATGTAACACTAATATTACACTGCTTTGCCTGAGTTACAAATAAAGACATACAAAATATTTATCAAGTTATATGCAAAATCTCATATCACAAGTGTTAACTATACTGTTAAAATCATTCAAAAATTTGATTTGTATATAATATTTGTTTCATACTAATATTTTATAAAATATTTTTCATGTAGTTTCTATTTATATGTGAAGCTGATGTAGTAAACCATACAAGACAAATTTTTTCAAATAATGTTCTTTTTTTCCTCTTTTAATATTTATCATTGTCTATTGAACTTGGACTGGTTAGAACAAATCTGTTTGCATTCAAACTAAAACAAACTTAATCCCACCCTTAATGAAGGTGCCGTTAAAACAACTGACCCATGTCACAAACTCCTTCACGTTAGTCTTCAGCAATCCTGCTCTCCTAACTCCTTTGAATTCTTTTGATGTATGGTTGCATATTAATCTAGACCAGAAGTTCAAAATGAGAGACATGTGGATACATACAAATCAGAAATGAGCCTCATTTTAGGGTATTTGGTATATACGAAAAACAGGGGCATGACACGTGGAGTGTGTTACACATCACTTTATCAAAGAGACAATAGCCTGAAATCAGCTTTATAATAATGTGAAAAAATGTTTACAGGGAGATGCTGCAAATCAAATGCAACTTTAACTGATAACATCCATAAAAAAGTTGGAGTGTGCAAGGAGTGAAATTCAAAGACTGCATCAGTGATTGCTATTTAACTCAGTATGCCAAGACAGTAATGAGTGAGGGAACCTCTCTAGACTTAATAATTATTTAATTTTAGCAATAATCAAGATACAATGTTGACATTGTACATACACTGATGATACACTATCCATGTTGTGGACAGTTAAGCTACAAGAATTAAAATGAAAGAAAAAAATTGAATTAAATTTTAATGAGGCAAACCTTGAAGTAATGCGATTAAATACTAAAGAAGTTAATTTGTGGTGTAATGGGCTAGTTTGTCAAAAATATTTTTTAAATTGGAGAATAAGTTTACATAAACAAATTAACAACATTAGAAAAAAAATGACAGGTAGAGTAATACAGAGTTAAGATTCATCATTACTGATGTGATGAAAGGTGCTACATAAATAAATTATTATTATTATTATTATTAAAGATAAATAACACTAGTGATAACTGTATGGCTTATGCATATATGAAAGCAGCAGATAAAATGGACATTAAACAGCTGGAGAAGAATATATTCACAAAAATAAATGATAACCCGAAAATGTCCTGTTATTGGTGATAGGGTTAGGGTTAGGCGTAAGGTCTCTTACCAAGTTTAAGTACATGTCAAGGATGACAAATAAGTACAAACTGACATTTTCTTGTAAAAACAAGTTAATAAATGACTAATTTTAAGTTTCTTAAACTTCACATAGAGTAGAAGGAGTGAGGTGCTTGACATGTTATTTACAGATAGAGTCAGGCAGGAGGTAGGAGGACAAATGGAAAAGCGGGAAAATAATTCAAATAGAACAGTTAGCAAAGACTCAGTTTTAAAAAGTGACGATGGGTCTAAGAATGGATTTAGATAACAAGAGACACTTGTCAAAAGCTGAGAAAAAAAATCAAGGGCTAGAATGGTACAAAAAGGCACTATTAAAACTAATAAACTCAAAAAGCCTCATACTCCTATCATAATACGAATGGGATGTGTGGATAATAGGCCGTTTAGAGTCTGAATATGAAAGTTAATAGCACTTTAAAACATTACTGTTTGTAAAGGATTATGTTACACATAAAAAATGTGTGTTTTTGTTCATCAGTGCTACAAGTTCCCACTTGGTCTGCACCAGGGATCAACTTTAAGTCCTTACCTATTTGATCTGGATTACAAATGGGTTGAATCATAGGATAAAAGATCAATCCCCCTGCATGCTTTTTGCTGATTACATTGTGCTGTGTAGCATCAAAAAATAGGAAGTGAAAAGGAAATTTGAAGAATGAAGAAGTTAGTGGGTTGAAGGTAAATAGGAAGAATACAGACTATATGAGGTTTAATGATGACCAGGATGAAGCAGTTAGCCTGTAAGAAGAGTTACTAAAATGAATTGATAAATTTAAATGTCTAGAATCAGTGGGAGATGGAAAACTACACACAATGATAACCCATAGAGTGCAGTGTGGATGCAACAATTGGAAGAAGGAATCAGGAGTTTTGTGTGATTGAAGATTTAAGTCAAAGGTTACAAGTAGGGTTTTTTAAGACAGTGGTAAGACCAAGAAGGATGTATGGAGCTGAGACATGGGCATTAAAGGGAGCCCAGGAGAAAAACTTAGATGTGGCAGAAATAAGAATATACAGATGGATGTGTGGAGTTACAAAAATGGACAGAATGAGAAATGAGACAATCAGAGGTTACAAGAAAAGTGAGAGAGAAATCTAAGAAAGTACAGGAAAGTAGACTGAAGTGGTATGACCATATGATGAGGAGAGACAAGGAAAATGTGGGCAAAAGAGTGATGGGAATGGACATATGTATAGACAAAGTGATGGAGGCCAAAGCAGAGGTTTATGGAAAAGATGATTTGAAGGAAAATGAACTGACTGGGGAGGAGGTTCAGAAACTGAGCTGAAGTTTGATCAAGCACATTAATCCCACACAAATGTGGGAAAAGATGAAGAGGAAGAATAATAAAAAGAAGAAGAAGTGAGAAATAGAAGTGCTAAGATTGTGGAATGATTATTCAGATTTAATATTAGTCCAAAAGGAATTTTTAGATATTTTAACAGCAGAGAAATGTCATGGCTTCGAAAGGCTAATCAGAAAAATGGTCCTGAAGTAGGTAAGAGTGGTTTCATGAAGATCAAAGGAACCAAACACCAAGACAAAATACCTAAAACAGTATTCTGAACTCTTTGCAAATCCAAACAAGAGCAATTTTTACTATCTTTTTAAACTTTTTTTTTTAATGGAGCAAAACTCAGACTTTCCTTTGTTTTTGGAGAAGATGGCCTTTTTATGTACACTGCTTCTACAAGAGTAAATTACAAAGTAAAGGCGATTTGAAATTATGCAGTAACCACAATGGATAGAAGCTGATGAAATACAACATGGTCAGCATAACTTATGGATAGTTTTAACATGCACAGTACAGTGGTCTGCTGTTAAGTCAAGGTCAAATGAACATGAATACTCCTCTGTAGGATTTCACCATTGTTGAACAATGTGCTGTAGTGAGATTTCTTTGGGCAGAGAGAGTAACTGCCAAAGCTCAATTCGGTTGACCATCAACATCATGCACACAAACCTACATCAATATGGTGAATGCACAACAGATTATGTTGTCTGTTGTTGCTGCCCATTTGGATATCAACTCTTGATTGGCACATGCCATATTGCATGATAACTTGGGGCACCAAATAGTTTGCTCAAGATGGGAAACCAAACAGGTTTTCAGCAGGTTTCACTCACTCTGCCCAAAGAAATCTCACAGGCATGTTGTTCAACAATGATGCAATCCCACAGACCAGCATCCATGTTCATTTCACCTCAGCTTCAAATAGAATAAGAGCAGATTGCTCTGCTGTTATCACAAAACTTTCAAATGGTCTTTACTTTTTGATTTTCTCTCATATAAAAGATGCTGTCAACAATATGGTATCAACCATGAAAGAAATGCAGAAAATATTGGCATCCGTTGAGAAAACTGTTCTACAAAATGGCAGCATGATGATGCTACAAAAATAACAATAAAAATACACAGTGTTTAAAATACTGAAAACCTTAGATGCAAAAATTACATACAATATATCAACAGAGACTCCAACAAGTTCCCAATACTTTGTGGCTACCACAGTATAGCTACTGGTCTCTTTGTGCTGCTTTCTCAACCTTTTACAATTTACCTTTGCTTCCCTTATAGCTTTGACCTTTAATAAATGTGCTGAGTCAGCCAACATTATAGGCAGTAAGATGTCTGTTATGATCCCAGTTTCTTGGTCCATGAGAAGCCATTCTTTAGGTGCCCAAATAGTGCTTTTCAGAAAGTTATCGGCTGTGAATGAAAACACTTCTAATTGGAATAAGTGAAGGCAGATTAAGGACATTTGCCATCATTTTTTCTGTGAGGACACATAATAGAAATGTATGCTGCAATCAGGAATAAATTAAATTACATTTACATTGAGTTTTAGCTCCTCATATTCTGTAAATGATTTATGTAGGCATTTTTCAGCCACCACTAACATGTATGTTATAATGTGTGTAAAGAACACAAATGTTCCCCTAATTTTGTCATGATTCGTCAGAGAAGAGTTTTTAATTTCAACACGTATTTCTTAAATGTGATGAATCATGAAAGACAAGCTATATTTAATTTATTTGAAATCAAGTGAAATATTAAAATTAAACCTCTCTGGAGTTCAGCAATAAAGCATGTAAAACTATTTAATTAAAATGTTGCCAGACATTACCTCCTTCTGGGTCAGGACTAATTATACTACTGAATAAAATTCTTTTAATGATATTGCAGTTCTCATCTCTCATGTCACCACATTTTAAAATCTCTTTTTAAACTTTGCCATACTTCTTTATTGCTCTGTACCCTGTAGCATATTTTACTCTTCATGCTATTCATCTCATTTTTATGTTTTTACAAATAATTGATGTCAGACTTAAAGAACACATTCTTCATTTCAACAAATGGGCTCAATATAACATTTACTAGGTCTTATGTCAAACTCTCCATACCAGTTTTATAGTCTCAAATTTTCCAAATATAAAATGCTTATCTTGCTATTAGGTTGTAGAATGTGTGGCAGTAAGTTAATCAATTCTGTATAACATGGCTAGCCTAGATAGATAGATAGATAGATAGATAGATAGATAGATAGATAGATAGATAGATAGATAGATAGATAGATAGATAGATAGATAGATAGATAGACAGACAGTAAATCTTCTTCTTTTGTCTGCTCCCACAGCAGATCATCTTCTTCCATATTTTCCTGTCCTCTGCATCTTTCCCCATTGTAGTGCCATCCTTAGCATCCTTTTCCCAATATACCCAGCATCTCTCATCTGCACATGTGCAAACCAACATAATCTTGCCTCTCTGACTTTGTCTCCCAACCATCCAATCTGAGCTGACCCTCTAATGTACTCATTTCTAATCCTGTTCATCTTTGTAACACCCAGTGCAAATCTTAAGATCTTTAACTGTGTCACCTCCAGCTCTGTCTCCTGTTTTTTTGGTCAGTGCCACCGTCTCCATCCCATATAACACAGCTGGTCTCACTACCGTCTTATAAACCTTCCCTTTCATTTTTGCTGGTGCCCGTCTGTCACAAATCACTCCTGACACTCTTCTCCACCCAGTCCACCTAGCCTGCACTCTCTTCTTCACCTCTCTTCCAAATATCACAAGTATTTAAACTTTAAATTTTCAACCTTTGCCAATTCTACTCCCTTCATCCTCACCACTCCTGACCTCCCTTTCATTTATACACATGTATTCTGTCTTGTTCCTACTGACCTTAATTTCTGTTCTCTCTAGAGCATATCTTCACATCTCCGGGGTCTCCTCAACCTGCTCTCTACTGTTACTACAGATCACATTGTCAAAAAATCAAAGCTTATGGGGACTCCTGTCTAATTTCGTCTGTTGACCGGTCCATCACCATTTCAGATAAGAATGGGCTCAGACCTGATCCCAGATGTAATCCAACCTCCTACCACTAACCTCACCATTGTACACATACTTCTCTGCCACTCCCAACTTCCTCATATAATACCACAACTCCTCTCGAGGCACCCTATCATATGCTTCTCTAAGTCCACAAAGACACAATGCAACTCCTTCTGTCCTTTTCTATACTTCTCCATCAATACCCTCAGACCAAACATCACATCTGTAGTGCTCTTTCCCAGCATGAAACCATACTGCTGCTCATTAATCATCACCTGCCTTCTTAACCTAACTTCCACTACACTTTTCCATAACTTCATGTTGTGGTTAACCAGTTGCTCATCCCCGTTATTCTTAAAAATCGGTACCAGTACTCTTCTTCTCCACTCTTCAGGCATACTCTCCCTTTCCAAGATTGCATTAAATAATCTTGTTAAAAACTCCACTGCCATCTCTCCTAAACACCTCCATGTTTCCAAACCTTGTTTCCTGGACCAACAGCTTTTCTATTCTTCATCCTCTTCATAGCTGTTGTCACACACGTGCACATGGGAGGCAGCTAAAGGGCTTGAGTAAGGGCAATTCCGAATCATACCGGGATGTGGCAGAGTGCACTGACTCTTTTTCTCCCTTTCCTGCAGGCTTGAGCCTATGGCTGAAGACCCTTATGAGCCCGACCCCTTTTGACCTCACTTCCTGTCTTCCCCTTTAAAAGGCTCCACCTTTTCTCTATATTCCCTCAGTTCTGTTTTGGACTGAGTTTTGTGCACAGCATTGTTATCATTTATGCCAATTTGCAGCCAGGAAACCAAATATACGGGTGGCTGCCTCAAACTATGCTATGGCTCTTTGTGGAGTTTGTGACACTGTCCTTACTTCCTCCTTGCTAATCCATTTCTCTTCCTGATTCACTATCTCCCCTTCATCCAACCTTATCTCTCTCATTCTCTTCATTCATCAATGTACTCTTTCCATCTGCTCAACGCTCTCTCCTCGCCTGCGAGTATGTTTCCATCTTTACCCTTTATTTCCCTAATCTGCTACACATCTTTCCAAGCTTGGTCCCTCTGTCTAGCCAATCAGTACAGGTCCTTTTTTGCCTCTCATACAACGCAATGCCCCTTTTCTTTAACCTTTGCAACCTTCCTCAAATATACACAAGAATTACCAAGAAGAAAAATTCGGATGTATAAAAGATAACACATTAGTCCCATTGAGGCAATATAAAGGAATATTGTTGTAGTTGTGAAGACGCACCAGTAGCATTTCTTGACACACTTCTGTTAAATAATTAGTTCTCTAAAAGGCACTCAGTGCTAGTGTGTCAAAGTATGTATGTGCAGCATTGTTCATAAAAATAATGAGTTAAGAATGAGTCCCATGATGGAGCCAGCCTTTTTAATTAGCTTGTTAAATCAATGGGCCTCTCTGGAAGTGGTCTTACCAGCCACGCACCTCACTGAGTAGAAAATAACACGTAAAAGATATCATTACCCACAGTGATGGAATTCAGTCTTCAAAAGATAAAAAGAGTCCTCTCTTCCCTTATGAAGTTCCTCTGTGCTACTAGAGCAGACAGGCCTGTCATTGATGTGGATGCCAAGTGTCGATAAAATGGTGTAGAATCTTTGTTTCACTTTCTGCCTAGAAATATGAAGAGATTTGTACAATTTACAAACAATAAAGTCTACATTAATATCCTAAAATAATTAACTGCTACTCACCACATAGAAAATCTGCATTGCTCTCAAATCCTGTGATGCCAGGGTTGACAATATTCTAAAATATAACAAATATTTTATGTGGCAAATTATTGTTTGGTACAAATCAGGGTTAGAAAGTCGAGGTTGGAAAGTATTTTTTGAAATAAAGAATTGGGCCTCTGTTTAACTCTTCCTAAAAACGTCACTAGGCAAATGGTAAAAATTCAGATATTTTTGTCTTTATTTTCTGCAGTGAACCTGATTTCACTAGAGATCTCCTATGCAGTCAGTGGACTCTTGTTCGTTTGGATAGTGGAAGAGTGGGTCTGGGACTACGCTATTACCATCACGCTTTTTCATATTGGACTTACAACAGCAGGTAAGAATGAAAACACACAAGGACACACATATGTAGTCATGCACACCACTGAGCCACTGCCTGTAATCACATTAGCAGTTACTAAGATTAGCATCCACACGAGAGGCGTCACTGGACAGCAAACAGTTGCAAGGCGTTGTGCATTCAGCAGAATTCCAGAAACTGGAATATTAGATCTTTTTAAACAAGCACAATGAATGTGGAGAAATTTACCAATGTTATAACACAAAATAATAATTATTCTATTGCTACTTTTTAAAAGATCCAACAAACAATAATCAAAATTAAGCACTTTAAACTTGTAATGTACCTGAAAGTAGATGTACTGTACTTGTATGTATTTGAAAATAAATTATACTATTAATTAAAACAGCAAAACTTCATAGTTCAGTAAGTGAAATTAACTATACCATGATGAAATGGCGGACTTTTACAGTTACAGTTACATTTTGTTAAATACTCTGTTACAGCCTTTTGAAGATTGATTTATGGTGAAGTTGTCCTCTTAAATCTCAAAGACCCTTAGATTAAGTTGAATGGCGACTTTAAATTGCTATATGAGTGAGTTGTGGTGTGTGCCAGTGGGATTTGAGACTTTCTGGCTACCTTGCATTTAATTGTGCATTTTAACTACCGAAAACTGTATAAGCAAATTCAGCATAGTAATGGCTGGCTGGATGGCTTTATGGTGAGGCTCAATGTAAAAGGCACTATATACTGTAAATTCAGTACTCAATGACTGAACAATTACATTGACTACATTTTCTTCTTTTGAAGTGGTCTTCAATAATTATTAATCTGGAATTTTCTAAACTGTACAAGAACAGATTTTTAAGATGATGTGTGACTGTTCTCTTTATCAAAGTCATAATATTAAGGTAGCTATGGCCAGCAATCTCGATGTTACTTAAGTGAGTGATTCCCAATCTGTAATTTCCCAATTGTGCCTTACTTGAACATTATTTCCAGATGTGAGCGGGGCTCTTTACTAGCTGCATTACTGTAGTGATGACAAGTGTGCAAGCCCTCACAAAGATGTCATTTGTACATGCAAATGTCATAGTCATGCTCATCAAAATATGACTTGATTTAAGCTTATTTTGTTATTTTTCTAATAAAGAACAGTTTTATAAGTATTCTTTTTTTCTCTTAATCTTACAGAATCTGCATTTTAGTAGGCTAATTAATACAATGATTTGATGCATTTTGGAAAAGTAGCTGAAAGTATTATTACATTTATTTTTTATTCATGAGATTTAGTAGACATTTTTAGGTAATTTCAAAGGAACTAAGACTCAATATTTCAGTTTCTGAAAATTCTGCTACATTCACAATGTGTTCCATTTGAGTCTAATATTTGCTTTACATTAAGTAAGGTTTAGGTGGAGGATAGCTCCCTTTCAACTGTTCAATTAATCACTCAATCGCATTTCAAACAATTCTATTCTTTTAATAAAAAAAGGCAGGACTCCCTCTCTGTCTGTCTAATTCATGTTTCCAAATAATCCCATTACCATTCTTTTCTGCACCTTATTCATATACGTTTGGATTTTAGGTTTTACTCATGCTTCTCTTTGTTTCCATCAAATTGTGTTCCTTACTATCTGATTTACTTTTGCTTAGGAGTGTATAATTTATTGAGACTAAGAGACGGAGAGACAGGTCTGTGATTAAATAATGCTGCATTCTAAATATGTTGAGCGATTTGTTATCACAATGCATGCAGTAAGATGTTTCAGATCAGGGATGAACTGTTGCATAACTGGCATACACATCTGACTAGTGCATATCTACTGTACATTGCGGGGACACATGGATGAAGAACTTGCTTGTGCTATAACTGTGCAGTGTCCAGCTACTGAATGTGATATACAGGAAACCATATCCAGATTTTCACTTTTTCAAAGATCTTCAGCGGTAAGCAATTGGTTGCGCAAGCACAGAAAAATATTTTAAATCACACATACTGTTTGCTCGTGTACATCATCCCATGAAATAAAAGCAATACATGCTGAACGGTCTCATATCTACTTAATCAATTTCAGCGGCACAGAGGACAAGAGACTATCCTGGCAACACTAGGCACATCTCGGAAACAACTGTGGACAATATAGGATATAAAGTGGACAATGGGGAGTTCTCAGCAAACCCTGTAGTGAATGTAAAATATTTATTTCTTGATGAGGGCTTTGCTTTTCTTTGAATTAACTTATTTCAATTAAAAATCAGATGTTTCTCATTTTTTCAGTGCAAGGTAATGGTTCTTTCTAATCCTTCTTACTAATTTTTACAAGGGGTGCCAATAATAGTGTATATATATATTGTAAGAGCATGGACGCTAGGCACTGTTTCAACAGAGAAATGCAGGACACAGGTTAAAATACCAAGAAGTTTTTTAATTTCTACATCCTTCTTGTACAGTGCCAGCAAAGCGCCTTCACCACAATAAACAGGCAATAAATCAACAATAATACAATCAATCACAATATTCTCTCCCCCACACCTCCCAGCAAGTTCTGTCCTACTCCTCCTGACTCCAGCTCACTTGTTGGGTCTCCAGCAGTCCTTTATATAGTTCCAGACCTGGAAGTGCTTCTGGTCTTCCTCCCACGTGACTTGCCAGCACTTCCGGGTCAGATGGAGAATTCCAATTCTTTAATTAGCCTGGAAGTACTTTGGGACTTCCGTCCTCATGACTTCCTAGTACTTCCGGGCAGCAAGGGAAGCATGGCTCCCCAGGTCTTCTTCTTTTCTTATGGCCTGGGAAAGTATTAAGCCCATGTCCAATTGGGATGCCTGTCCATTTATTTGGGGCTTTCTGGCCTGGTAAAGAACCCTCAGTTCTGTTTGGGATGTCCGTCCATCTATTTGAGCTGCCTAGTCCAGGTGTGACCTCCTTCCATATATATATATGTTTTTCTGAGACTGCCTTTGTGGCAGAGTTAGTGGTTAGTGCGCGTGCCTCACTGACCCAGTGTTCTAGGTTTAAGTTTGGCCCCTGGTTGTTGTCAGTTTAGGATTTGTACATTCTTCCTTGGTTTACCTCGAAATATTCTCATTTTCCTCTTATATCCTCAGAGATGTGAGTCTTACATTAAGTGGTAATTCCTGTGGTCCTGTGTATGTGTTTATATGCGATGTAATGGACTGGCACTCTCTCCAGGGTTGTTTTCCCATATTGAAATTAGTTTTTCCAGGGTAGGCTCCAACTCCTTGCAAATCCAGAAGTAAAGGATTCCTGGGAGTAATGGCTCTTGGCTGGCAGAACTTTAGAGGGGACTACAAGTAACCCCAGAAGTACTCATAGGATTGAACATAAAAAAAATGCTGCTGGCCGTAACCCTAAGAATCTTGGAGTTGGGAAAGAAGTAGTTGACAATCGCTTACCTGGTGGGAGGTACAGTGGGAGGACTAGAAAGAAACTTTGGCTTGATTTTGTATGTATATTTTTTATTTCCATTCCTTATATATTACCTACCCAGTGTTTGTTTTTGTATTGTAATAAACCTTCCTTTATCAGGGCCTCCAAAATTGTTTTTTGAGGAAGGCCTTTCTATGATTATTTCCTCCCTTATGCCCAGTGGTAATAGGATAGGCTCTGATCCCCAAAGTGGGGCTATGTTAATATTTACAGAATATGCAGCATGGTGAAAAATGCAAAACTGTAAAGAGGATTAGAGTCCCAGGTGAAAAATGTCAATGGATTTGGTCTTCTGAATAGGAGAAGAGAAGGTGTTCTAACACGCTGCTGGCAGTGCCTGTTCCATGGAGTTCCAAGGAGATTAGCAGATGTTTCCATTTGATTGAGAGGCCGTGTCTGAAGTGTTGGAGGGTCTTTTATAAGTAGGTGTGTGAGTCGGTGGAGACAGGTCGGGCTTCCTGTTCCTCTTCCAGAACAGCAGACAGGTTACCTCTGAAATATTCAACACAATGCACACCAGGTCTTTATTTGCAACAAAATTCTAAACCAGGTTAAGCTATGCTTTGTAATAGGACTATGAAAATCTCTAATATATTAATTATTTACTATAACTCCTGTGTAAAGGGTCAAACATTGGCACAAAAGAATTAATACTAATATAAATTAATTAAAAAAAACTTTAAATATTTTAATAATCCATCAAATGATGAAGGGAGTTTTTTTTTTTTTGTATTCTACAAAAGTGTCCAGGTTGTCACTCAGTATTGTTATATTAAAAATGAGTACCTCTAAAATTTAGATCCTTAATGACTTTGAAATGGCACAATACAAATAGTTCAAAATCTCCATAATCTGAGATGATGGTGGACAAATCGTTTTATTCCCCAGGCACATATCATAACAATAGCCCTTTCATTGATGTTTAAAAGGTTGCAAGTTACAATTAACTAAACTTTCACTGAACATAAATAAAGCTCAAGAGCAAATTAAAAATACATTTGCAAAAGATCAGAGGAACTCTTTGTTTTTTTTTCATAAACAGTTTATATGTGAATTACTCTAAAGTGACAATAAATACAATTGAAATATTTTTTGTGAATTGACTAACAATGAGTGTAGCTCATGAATCAGTGTAGTTTTACTTTTTGAATTTGATATATCCTTTTTAGTATATATTTTTCTTGACTAACAGAAATATTGCATTATTAAATCCACCCTGGTAAATTTGGGTGTTTACGAAACCGTTATAAAAAAATAAGACACACAAAGGAGAAATCAATAAGTACAGCACAAAGTTCAAAGAGACAGTGACAAAATAAACTGTTCATCTGTGCTATGAGGTTATGAACACTCGTCCCAAAGGACTATTGTATTGATAGGGAAGGAAATGAAGATACCAAAAAGGGGCTTATAAAAAAAATAGTCATATAAATGTCAAAATGTTTGAACCTTCAGTTGACATGTGGTGATAAAATGGGTATCAAAAAGTTTGAGCTAAAACATTTTTCTTAAAACCATGACTTGATTACATTTTTTCCCATAAATAATTAGTGTTTTTGAACTTTTAACTATCTGCTTCTGCTTTTGCTGTTTAGTAGTGCATACCTTAATATTTTTTGTCCATTAGGTGGCAGCATTTGAAAAATATTGGACAAAAAATGTGGCATTTAACTTGAATCCCACTGAAATTGCCAAATCTCTGGGAGTGCCAGTGTTTAAATGTGCACAACAACACTTAACAACACACTGTGTCTTTTGTTGTTTTTAATTTCACTTCCTCAGTGTTATTACAGTAAAGGACTGTGTGGTCCTGCGCTTAGGTCATGGGGGCCACAGCAGCTGAAAGTTTTTGTTCTAACTAGTTTTTAATTAAGAACCAATCTCTGTTATTAATTCATTTCCAAAGTTAATTGAATATCTTGTTCTAGGGCATTTGCAATATCAAATGTAGACTTTATTTTCTGTTATCATTCATTGATTTACAAGCAAAGACATTTATTCAGGGTCATTCATTTAAACTTAATTTTACTTCACTTTCCGATTTTAATTCTCAAATTCAAGCTTCATTATTTGTTCTCGTCCAGCACCAAGCTATTGATAGCAATGAATAAAAAACCTGAGACTTTTCAGGTTAAGGAAAAGGAGATTAAGAGGAGACATGACCGACATTATTAGAATTATGAGGGGAATTAGTACAGTGGATAGAGACTGTTATTTTAAAATGATTTTATCAAGAACACAGGGACACAGTTAGAAACTTGTTAAGGGTAAATTTCTCACAAACATTAGGAAGGTTTTCTTTACACAGAGAACCGTAGGCACATGGAATAAGCTACCAAGTACTGTGGTACTGTGGTAAGGGACTTCAAAACTGGACACACCAAGCACACACTTGGGACAATTTAGGATTGCCAATGCACCTAACCTGCATGTCTTTGGGCTGTGGGAGAAAACCAAAGTACCCGGAGGAAACCCACACAGACATGGGGAGAACTTGCAAACTCCACACAGGGAGGACCCGGGAAGCAAACCCGGGTCTCCTAACTGCGAGGCAGCAGCGCTACCACTGCGCCACCATGCTGCCCTCTAAAATTTTCAATAAGAAGCAAAAAGAAAGGAAATCATGGAGACAGTAAATATTTCCATTATGCATGTGTGGTACCTAACAAGTACGGAAATAAATGTAAAGAAGCAATCTTAAAACAGAGACATTAGGGTCATGAATGCACACTGTCTCAGGCAATTCCTCAGTTTTCTAAAAGAAAATCCGAAACGTCCACAGCTGGGGGGCTGAGAAAGGCTGTGGACCTCCAAATCCCTCAAAATGAACTCAATAGATTTTGAAAATGGACAGACAGATAGATGTACTTTACTGCATGTAATGTGTCATCCAGTACTATTTATTTCTAGATAGATAGATAGATAGATAGATAGATAGATAGATAGATAGATAGATGCTATATGGTTTGCAAGATAAATACCTTGATAAACAGGCAATGTATTGATCCGAATGGGAACCTGCAGTCTTGTTTATAAACAGCAGTCATTTATTCACTGAAACTACACACAAAGCTAAAAAGTAAAACAAATAAATACAGACCTGCATTCAGTTTATACATATGCCAGCTGTGCAACTCGTCTAAAATGGGCTGAAATCCAAGTAATCGGTGCAGAACTCAGCATTAACGATGGCAGTGTACCATGCAAATGCTTTTGGTGCACCAACTACTGGAATGATAAATGAAACACATTTTATTACAGTACAAAAAATGTTTAGTATATGCCATCTTTGTTATGACAGCAACAAGACGCACACGGAGACAGGCACATAGACACTTATCATTTTATCATTTTATTAAGACAGATACATACATAGTGAAACCTGGAGGGGGCACTGTTGAGCAGATACCAAACCAAAAATAAGCCAATAATGCTCGGAAATCTTAAAACAGATAGGAGCTTATTAACATAAGGAGGATATAAATGATACACACCTCAAAGGTATAGATGTATTGAAAGTACAAGGGAGAGGGAAAATAAAACATCTATTGTCTGTCTGGACCTAACCAAGCAGTAGATTTCTATAACTGCCCAGTGGGGGGGCAGTCCAGTTACCTCTGTTTTTTGCTTGCTCTCTTCTTTTGCTCATTCTCCCTTCTTTCTTTCTTTCTTTCTTTCTTTCTTTCTTTCTTTCTTTCTTTCTTTCTTTCTCTACTTCCCATCATCAATAATGATTTTGTTAATATAGCAAGTTTTCTCAGGATATTATCTGTACAGAACAGATCCAAGAAAAGAAGGTTATTTATTACAGCTGAATATTGGCTAATAATATAAACTTTGAGCTTACATTAGAACTGACCCTTTCTTGAGCACAGTTCAGTCATGTAAACTGGAATTATAAAATGACAGCCATTAACTTTCCTTCTGAAAAGCTGCCTAACAGTTCATTCTGTCATGATAGAAAGAGGTCTGAAAATGTATACATAACATTCAGATGCATTCTGGGGCTTATTTAACTGATTTGGTAGTTCGTATCCTTAAAAACACAACTATCACATTTTTGTTAATTAAATAATTTCCATTTGTTAAATATCCATCCATCCATTGTCTAACCCGCTGAATCCAAATAGGGTCACAGGGGTCTGCTGGAGCCAATCCCAGCCAACACAGGGCACAAGGCAGGAACCAATCCTGGGCAGGGTGCCAACCCACCACAGGACACATTTGTTAAATATTTTTAACAATAAGTCCTATTTGGATATAACAGTGATGATAGACTTTCATTTCATGTATTAAGAGAATACATAAAATCCATACATTAACAGAATTCTACAACATCACATTATTAAAAACCAAGCCCAAATATCTTCTTGATGACTGAACTAGCCTTCACACAAATCAAATTCCAGGTGATGTGGAAAATGAATGAATTGAGGTAGTAGTGTTAGTTGTTGGTTATGGAGAGCCTGTGGCTAATTGTAGTTCATATTTTATAAGCATAAAATTTTTGAAAGACACACCTGGTGGAGAATTAAAATGTGCTGAAGTCTGCCCAGTGCACACAAGTAGCTGATCTAACTGCAGCTTTCTGATCTCACACTGACTCTGTCCATGTTTCAATGACTTATTTTGGGGGTTTCTTTTGCCATTACGAATTATTGGATGTGTAAAACAGGAAAACATAGATAGATAGATAGATAGATAGATAGATAGATAGATAGATAGATAGATAGATAGATAGATAGATAGATAGATAGATAGATAGATAGATAGATAGATGCTAGACAAATCTTTCTGCACCAAGAAACAAAGTTCTCCACCTGACTCCTATACTCTGCGGCCTGCCTGATAGTCCATTATCCAGGACACCATAGGCTCATCCACCTGCATATCTCTGACTTTACCCCTTAACATTCACACTGAAATGACCTTTCTCAATGTAAATTTGGGAGTGTAAAAAAATAAACTAAATGTTTCTCTGTTTTAAGAATTTGAAACTTCACCAATGGCTTTTTAAAGAGGATATTTGAAATTTTTATAATTTGTACAGCACTTTCTATTTTGGATATCCAAGATATACTGAAGTTTCCTAACAAATTTCCTTGAAGTGTTAAGTGTACCAAACTTCAACCAAATCGGTCCATTGGGAGCTGAGGTATTTAATGTGGTGTTTGCTTTTTACGTGAATGTACCTAAAGAAGAAACACTCCAGATAAAAACAGGAAAAATTACATTATTTGAAAATATGCAATCGGGGCTCTTATGAAAAAAACAGTACCAGCAATGCTGGTCATTTCTTACTCTAAGAGACCCATTTTACACTCCTCTAATATGAATATGTTTGAGATTTTGGAAAAAAAAAACTAGAAAGCGAATAGAAAAACTCACACAGGCACACAGAGAAAATGTAAACTCCACACAGACTGTAACCAGGCACCTACTAGTTGTAGTGATAGCCATCCAACGATTTAAATAAGGTACCTGCTTTTTCTTAGCAGATATTCTTGGGTTACAGTAATTCAGGGCAAAGGTGCAAAGGGCACAATGCAGGAGTCCATCCTCAAGATGATATCACTTGAATGCAAGTCACATACAAAACCTCCACCAACGTACAGAGACAGCCATTGTCTGGGAGGAAGCCAACACAAATACACAGAGAACGTGTGGACAGACACACAAGCCTGAATTCAAACCGATGCAAAGATTCCTATTGCACTACCAGATACTTAAGAAAATTATACTCTGTACTGTGGGGAGACAGTGTAAGCTGCCTTCATAAGGACAAAACAGTATACTATTTACTGTAATGTCATCAAAAAATGACCTTTATTTCACTAGTCATCAGTTAAGATATATAATTGCACATTTGTGAATTAGAATACACAAAAAGACTTTTATTCTTACCTTTAAACACCTTTAGAATCTAAAAGTTACATCTGGACAAATTTGAAGTCGTGCATAAACAATTACAGTGTAAGCCACTGAACGTTTCATTTATTTTTTTCCTGCCATTATGCCTCATGATACCATTTGCTAGCTTTGTTGAAGTTCTGGGTTTGTGGTACTGTTGATGCAGCAGGCAAAAAAATCTACCTATCACCAAAACAGCAGTATGTTTTATGGATTTTTTTATGCTTTAATATGAAAAAATAAACCCATCCGAACTATTGTGTTATGTGAATTTTTCTGCTGTAATTCTCTAAATCAAAATAGACAGAATACCATAAAAGGGTTCGGGACTGGCCTGGTACCTCATTGAATAAAGAAATTGAAAATATAGTGTAAAGAATCAGAATAGTAGGATTTATCAGGTACTTGTCAGATTCTTGGTAAAAGGCTTCTCTGCCATGGAGTTCTGCTCTGTAGGTGAATGTGGGTGGTCCAAATGGAAATGGGTGCTGACTTAAGAAGCTGTGAGTGTTTAACTTGCTCCAGAAGCGACATTACAGCCTGTCCTAGGACTCATAACTCTGGGGAAGTGACAAGAGGTGGTTGGTGTTCTTGCCACGGTTGGGCCGTTAAGACACTCCCCAAGTGCTCATTTGTGACACAGTGTTTCTACACAGTTATTTAAGTCACAGAACACAAATGAGGGTGACAAAGAGTAGCCAGCTCAGCATCTCCTTCTGAGCATTTAGATTACATTCATACGATAATATATGATTACAGCTCATTCCAAATTATATAATATAAAAGTGCTTCTTTGGTTGATTTCAGACTATTTTATGTATGTCTCACTTTTCATCTTTTAGTGATGTCTGACTTCCCAGCAGCTGTTCACTGGTGGATTGCTTTAGGTAAGAAGTATTATGCATCTAATAAGTGAAATTAGTTGCTGTTTTTACTTTATTGTGATCTTGTGGTAACTTTATTCAAATTAACAGGGAATGATCGCAATTCTGTGCCCCTTTCACTTCTTGGCAAGTATCCATTCACCAGTGGGTTGTTGCCACACTTTCTTCCAGTGCTGTATTGATTTATCTTATTAGGCTATCATTAAATTACTTCAGCTGTCTAGTCCAGTACTTATAATATGCCTGACCAAAAATTATATTTAAAAGCACCCATTAATGCTTTAGGGAAAATGTTCTGTGTTTCACATTGTGACAGATAGGGGGGGGCTGTCATCCCCTTGAATCCTCAGATCAGAAACCAGGTAAAAGTCCAAATATTAAATTTATTAGGACAGTACAGTGCACAAAGCACCCTCCACTCCACTATTTTCATAAACACAATAACAATAATCAATCTTCCACTCTCCCAGACGTGTTGTCACCCTGCCACCCGACTCAGCTCAACCCTGGGATCTCCCACAGTCTTTTTTAAAGTCCTTGACCTGGAAGTGTTTCTCCCTCTGTCCATGTGACTGGTAACACTTTCGGTCCGGGTCAGATAAAAACTCTTTTTCTTCAACCCGGAAGTACGTCAATTTACTCTGTTCATGTGACTGGGACGTACTTCTAGGCTGTATGGCAAATACTCCTTGGTTCTCTCTGCAGTGTCCTCTGACGGCAACCATGGCATCCAGCAGGGTTGTGAATAAACACTCCAATGTCCATGATGCCCTGCTGGAATTTGGGGCACCTCTATGCTACAGGGAGGGCTGTATCTGGCGGCCTGGGGGTATTGACCAGGATGAATGGCCGGCCATATACCACAACAAATTTCACTGTACTCTTTACATGTTTATTAGAATGTTTTTGTAGTTGCCCATACCCTTCCCACAGGATACTTTGGACCATTGCAGATCTAAGGCATTCCCTGAGCATACAAAGTGAAAAAATTGCCATTGTCACCTTTCAACCAACACTAGTACAAAGATAGGTCATCTATACTGCCCCTACAATAGCTCACTCCATATCCCTCTCTGTTATCGTGTAAGATTTAGTAAAATATGATAAACGAGGCAAATTGTTGTGGAAAGGTTTAGTTTACATTGATGAGTTGATGAGTACACAATTTAACATGGCATGTGAATCAATATACAGTGATCCCTCGCTATATCACGCTTCGACTTTTGCGGCTTCACTCCATCGCGGATTTTCAATGTAAGCATATCTAAATATATGTCACAGATTTTTTGCTGGTTCGCGGATTTATGCGGGCAATGGGTCTTTAAATTTATGGTACATACTTTCTCAGTTTGTTTGCCCAGTTGATTTCATACAAGGGACACTATTGGCCGATGGCTGAGAAGCTACCCAATCAGAGCACGTATTACGTATTAAATAAAACTCCTCAATGATATATGATATGCTTCCCCCGCACGGTGCTTCGCACACTTAAAAGCTGTAACAGCCCGTATTGATTTTTGATTGTTTGCTTTTCTCTGTCTCTCTCACTCTCTCTGACATTCTCTGCTCCTGAGTGTGAGCAGAGGGGCTGTTTGCTTAGAAGATATGGACGCTCCTCTAAAAATTGCTGAAAAGACTACCTTCACATTGATCCCTTCATTGCGGCCGCTTTATTGCCGGTGCTTCGCATACATAAAAGCCCAACAGCCCTATTGATTTTTCATTGTTTACTTTTCTCTCTCTCTCTGACATTATCTGCTCCTGACGGGCACTTTGAAGAGGAAGATATGTTTGCATTCTTTTAATTGTGAGAAAGAACTGTCATCTCTGTCTTGTCATGGAGCACAGTTTAAACTTTTGACTAAAGGGTGTTATTTCATATCTAGAGGGCTCTAATAATGGTAAAAAACGTATTTAGAAAGTCGTAAACAGGTTTTCAATGCTCTAACTGCGAAAATATTAGATTTATAAATAAAAAATCCTACTTCGTGGAAATTCATTTATCTGTCTGGAGCAGATTAACCACGATAAACAAGGGTTTACTGTATAACTATGCAGAGAATATTTATAAACAGTGTGGGAGAGTTTCTAAGGGCTTAAAATATACAAAAATAACCATACAAACATGGTTTCTACTTTGCGGATTTTCACCTATCATGGGGGGTTCTGGAACGCAACCCGCGATCGAGGAGGGATTACTGTACTTCTCCAACTAGTTCATACTTTTATTTATTAAGCAGTCTTTGTTTGTTGGTTCTTTATGAACACAGATTTGTTTTTTAAACCACAGAATTGAAATTTAGCACCCAGGTAATTCTCACTTCAAGTCAAGTTTTTGACATTGTAAACATGCAATTCGCCACCTTCATTTTGTGATAACAATGATGGCTTGGGGTCAAGCAAAGCAGTAATGAATACTACAATATGATCTATTATCAGTAAAACAGTGGCAGAAATGTTATGCTGATGACGTGAAGGGTAACACGGTTGCCTTTTTGACCAAGATATCCAGGTTTGATATCTTCCCCTTAATTAATTATTTCCCTGACTTAAGATCTCATGGCCATAAGCCGGGAGGGTGGTGTTGGTTGGTTCATGTTGTCAACAGAGATAATTGATGCAATTTGGACATTTTCTTTACGTCAAAAGAAAAAAAAAAACACCAGTATTGTATACATAGAAGCTATTGAAATGCTATATATTAAATGAAAAAAGGGTAAGGATAATAAAGTTCTGTAATATAATTTGTAACTACTTTTTATCTTTCAGCATTTCCATTTTCTCACTTAGACAAAGGCAGGCAACTCAGCTAGAGTTGTATTTTGTGATAATTTAGTAACTTACTAAGGAGGTTGAAAATAAAGACATGATTTACTTTAGTGTAGTCTTATTAAATGTTGTGGTCAAGAGAAGGAACTGCAAGTCTTCACTAGAAGTTGTTGGGGCGCCAACCTGGTCATCTCCGTTTAACTCCAACAAAAATATTCTGTTTAAAACAAACAAAAATTAGGACCCTTCTGTGTGACAAGAGAAAGGCCTCAAAAGAAGACTGCCGTCAGGCTGGGTAACCGCAGGGATGTCAGGAAGGAACTCCATTCTGTCTTGGGTTCGTTGCAAGACCTTACCACCTCCCCACATCAACCACGGGATTTATAGCTAGTGGACTAGAAATAGCGGAGTCAGTTGTCATTGGTGGGCATCTTCTTTGTGCTATGGTGAGAACCAGAGATGAGAATGTTAGTGTCAGTTCCCCCTCTCGACCCAAATCTGTATTACAGTCTTCTGGTAAGCCCGGATAGTGGCACCTAGAGATGCATGTGTGACAATGTCTTTGTATTTGAACTGTGTGTAAATTATTAGATGTTTCAGTCAGTTGTGCTTTTGTACATTTCATTTGCCTGCATTGTGTTTCATATTGTTTTGCCTGGCTAGCAACACCAAAATAGTTGGGCTTTACAATTTAGGCTTAAATTAATGTTATCAAGTTGTAAACCAAAGATGCAAAATAAAAGTACACATGAATAATTAAAAAGAATAAAGAGTGGTGTGGCGAAATTTTGGCTAATTTATATTGTAAAGATTTCAAAGTACTAACAATGCCCAATGAATTTTAAATTGACCATCATAAAAATGTAATTATTTGATATATAAGGCAATTGGGATCATAAGGATTTTACTTCACACAGATAGACATTTGGCTTGTTTCAATTGTTTTATTGTAATTTGTTTCTTTGTTTTCTTACTTTCAGGATCTGGACTGTCGGTGATGATTATTGGAGGACAAGTTCTTGCATACAAGTTATACAAGAATAATTTCATTTATCCTGTTCTGGAAGACTTTTAATTTGATAGATTGTTTCAGTATGTGTGACCCAAACATGACCAAACAATATTTATGTTGTTGTTGTCTTTGATCTGCAGTTACAGAACCATTAACCATTTCCATATTTGCACTTATCAGGTTAATCTTTTTGTTCCTTCCTTGTACTGTTGTCAGTATAATTTCTGAGTTTCAATATCAAAAATAAAATTATTCTTAGTAGGTAACTTTTGAGTACAGCATACATTTATTCTGGCTGCCTGATTGACCTTGAAGACTTATCAAAATGCACAAAAGCCTTTATTTACCAGCAATATCTTCTAGGAGCCAAATGTGTTTTATGATTGCATTTCAACCCTGTCTCTCTATGACTAAATAATACCTTTAATTCCAAAAATAAACGGTAAAAAATATGAACTTCACAACGTATTGTTTCAGAGTACAATATGAAGTATAAACCACTGAAATGTACTTTTGAAAGCTTGTGGAATAATATAAATGATCTTAAAGAAGAAAAATATATTGATCTTGGTTTAGTGGTTCAGTGATTTGACTTCTCTGCAGGTGTCAACCTCTACATTAATTCAACAGATATTTGACATTCCAATAACTGCTTTAAAATGGTGGTAAAATATGCCATGGCATCTTGAAAAGTAAAAATCTCAAACAAGGTTGACTGGTCAAGATCATTATCTACATATATATTTACTTTGCCCTAGAAGTGATTGGGCAGAGGTTGGACACTCATTATTTTCTTTTTTAAATAACAAGTTATTTTTTTTACAGCAGTGTCTTTTTTGTTCATATCGATCATTATATCACACTTCTGATTTGCTTTTACCGGGCAACAGTAATTACATTACCATTTGAACTCGACTATTACTGTGTCCTTCTCCAATCAATAAAGACTGACTGGTGCGGTTAATTGTTGATTCTATGTGTGTGAGAGAGTTTGTGTGAGAGAATGGGTCGTGTGATAGATTGGTACTGTTGGAACAAGCTCTTGCAACCAAGAATTGAGTTAAGCAGCTTTAAGTATGTTATGTCATTATGTTTTTTCTGACTTGGCACTTGCTTACTGAATGACACCTGCATATTCCTGCTTTATATTATTTAATCAATAACGGTGCACTGCATGATAACTTGCAGTTAATACACTTAACTTGAGCATTCATAGTTTTCATGATCTTTCTCTGTATGTTTAGGATTTGTTTGCTCAGAGGTTGATGCGCTTGCTGCTTCCTGAGCAGCTCTTCTTTTCTCCACCGTTAGCGGCCTGTTTCTTCTCTTCTTTCGTCTGCATCTTTCGGAGTTAAAACTGATTAAGTCAGTGTTTGTGTTGCAATTACTTAGTACATTTTCTTTAATTTTTCACTTAAGCTGGCACTTAAGTCTTCAATCTGCCTCAAGAATAATTTAATATATGAAGAGGTAGGGGAAGTGATGGCAAAGGTGGTAGGGATGAGAACGGTGCCCGTACACATGTGCCTCACGGCCGCCCTGCTGCCCGCTGTCATGAGTTGATTCTACAATAAAATAAAAATAAAAAGAGGAATAACCTTGGAGGTCAATCATCACCCTGAAAACGGATAGTAGATGTCACATAGTATATGTGTACCATTTCAGGTCAATAGGCCAAACTGTTTGCGTGCTACAGGTGATTTAAAATCCTGGCCAGACAAATGGACAGCCATGGTAGCCTATTATATAGAAAGAAAAGATTAGATTCTCTTATGTATTTTATCAAAGTTGTCTTTCATATCTTTTGCCTCACCCACTTTTAGTTTTTTTTACAGATCTATATTGTTGACATTTTCATCTGTGCCTTAACATTTTCTTAAATGCCCATTTTTGTGTTTATTCAAGTTGCCTTGTATTACTCAGATTTGATTGCCTACAAATATTTTGGTTTTTAAAACTGATCATCACAAATTTTAGTATCTATTTTAACTAAAATCCATTGAAAAATGACACTGAAAAAAGGTCTTTGTTACGGCCTACCAAAAGTCTAGGGATACATAAATAGGCCATACACAAATGAGAGAGAGAGGGAGGCAAAGCAGCAAAAGAAAACTAAAATAAAACAAGCTCCATTTATTGTCTTAACAAAACAATACACAAAATATGGAGAAACTATACAGAACAAGCAAGACAGGAGAACCACATTAACATAGCTGTCTAACTTCAAAATTCACAGCAAGATACAAACTATATGCATTTATTACTTAACTGGCTAACTTACAGATACGTCTTTAATAAACAACCAAAAAAAAACCCAAAAGCCAGATCATCAAACCTTAACTCTCCATACCTTGCTCTATCCTTCACCCCTCACACTCACACTCACACTCTCTCTCGCACACACGCACGCACACACACACACACGCACACACACACACACACACACACACACACACACACACACACACTCTCTGCTCCTAAACCCCATAACCCAGGTGAGCTTAATAAGCAACTTAAGTGGGTAATTAGGGCAGGACCCAATTAAGGTAAACCTCAAATTAGAATATAAAAGCAAAAGTCTAAAGTAGATAGTAACAGTCTTAAACATACAGTAAATGCCCAACAGCAGGAGGAAAAAGAACTCAGGAAGTGGGGAAGACCCTTTTGTTAGTCCTGAGCTTGGTGTTCTGCCCTGGCATTTCCTGCTCATGCTGCTTGCCTGTAGATCTGCTCATTTATTATGTAGCCTTCATATAAAGTGTGTGTGCATACATCTTTTGATGCCATAGCTAAACACTTCTCCAAGTTTTGGATCTTTCAACATCATACTTCCTTACCCAGAGAAACTAATTGCAGTGAGACTAGGGTTTATTCTTTTGAGACACAGACAACTTGAGGGTCTTTCTAACACCTTGGTTAGAAATGGATCAACTGTCCTTCAATGCAGAATGTGGTGAAGGCTCTGGCTAGTGATTGTGATGTAAACTTCCTTCACTCATCTTCAACAGACAAGTAGCTTGCTCTCCATCCAGATTACCTCCATTGATTTGTCCTTCATATGTACAGCATTTTAAAGGCTTTTTCAAGGTGGTCTTTCCAAGGTGTGTGTGTTTGCTAATGTATGACCATAGGACTAGATCTGTTCTGAAGTTGGTCATTGGAATGTGTAATGGAAAACGGAGTTGGCTTTCTAAGTTCACAGCCATATTCCTGCCAAAAGCTGTGAAAAAGATTCCAGAAGTTCTACTAGTGGTCAGATATGGCTGCTCCCTAGCTCTAATAAATGTGATTAAAATCTTTGTTATTTGTATTACTGCACTGATGGTTTGTGCAACTGCCTTTAAAACTTGATCTTTATGTCAGTGGTAGCAATCATCTGCCAGAGCTTTTGGGCAGCTGCTGAGGATGTGTTTCAGGGTTCCAAGCATTGAACTGATGGAACAACTGTTGTTACTACTTTTTCCCAATATGCAACAAATATATGCTTGTCAACAAATCATTCATCATTCACTACCTGGTCAAAAAACTTGACCTGGATAAGCTCAGTTTTCCAGAACTCAGCCCAGGTGACTTTTCTTTCCTGAGCATTGTCCCATCTAGTCCAGTCATCCCAACTGCCCTGTTTGCTCTCATTTCCTTCACAGAAACATATGCTTCCTCCTGCACTAGGTGCCAGCACTCCTTCTTGTTTGAATTTTTCACATAGAAGGTGGTAAAGTACCCCAGCCCAGCTCTTTTGTTTGTAACCATGTCCACTGGTCTGTAATTGTACACTCTCACTTGTGCTTGCTGTACTTACTATAGAAGTATATATATACTTACTATAGAGGCTATATCTGTATAGCGCCCAGACTCTGGAATGACCTACCGAAATTAATCAGGTCAGCTGACTCCATGAATTCTTTTAAAAAACAACTTAAAACTCATCTGTTCAGGAAGGCTTTAAGCTCTACTTGACTTTATTACTCTTCTCTCACTTTACCTCTCTGTCAAGATGCTCATGTAACCTGTGTGTGTGTGCTAGACCATCAATCATGTTGTTTGTTAGGCTTTTTCTCTGAATTTACTGTCTTAATCTTCTTTATTTATTTATTTGGCTTGTATAATGCTATACACTGTATACCCTGCTGTTCTTTCTTATATTCTGTAAGTGCCTTGAGCATGGGATAGGGGCTATATAAATAAAATGTATTATTATTATTATTATTATTAAGTCAAAATATTAAAAGGGAGGGTTACAACAAAGGACAGACTGTAACAGAAGACACACACAATTCAAAAAACAAAACACTATACCCGCTGTCCTTTCCTAATGTCATCCACTCTAACTTTTAGCTATCATGATTCTTGTCTTTTCAAATATTAATTATTTTTCTATTGTGTAGTTTAAAAGGCTGAAAATGTTCTTCTTATATTTATAATGTCATTGTAACATTATTTCATTATTTAGTTTTCCTTTGATCCCCATCATTTTGGGTCTAGTTTGTTGGTTGCAGCCAAATTGTTTATGATTGTTTTCAGCCAGCTGGTATTGAAGACAGTGGTTTGGTACATTGATGCCCATGTTTCTGGATAAATCCCTTAGAAACAAAATCTAATAGTCTCAATTTCATTAGGGAAAGGCTTCTTAGATACATTCTTGATCTTCTGTATAGTTGTTTTGATTTTAAGCCTGAATCAATGTTTTAGGCTTTGACTATTGGTTTATTTTTAACTTTCCAGTATCCTCTTGCCTGATTTCTGACATTTATTTTTACCACATTTGTTTCTTATCATTCAGACCCCCGTGACCCTGTATTCGGATTCAGCGGGTTAGAAAATGGATGGAAGGATGTTTCTTATCTCTTGATCATTCAACCCTTGACTCTTCTTAATCTCATTTTTTCTTTCAAAATCATTGAAAGTAACCATTCAAAATCATCAGTAGCCCATCTAAAATAATTACACTGAGTTAAAATACAATAGCTTATAAGATTAGCAAATGATTAATTCATTAATATAACTTGAATAATGTAGTACATTATGTTATTCTGTAGCCTTGTTTGTCAAGGAATACTTTAAGTTGTTTTTCATGGAATTTTTTTTATGTAGTTGCACTTAGGAAGGAAATCTCCTTGAAACAACATTCAATATTTCCTTTATTGCAATGTTCATTACTTCAAAGTCTACACATTCTACAGGGGTATACTGAACCCCCAGATTCTTTTTAGTGAATTTAAATATCTCTTAAGTTTTTTTGTTTTTTTTAATTTATATCCACCATGTGCTCAATGCTTTTCATCTCTGCTTGTCATGCTTTCCTGCTACTGCTACTTCTTTATAACTAATGTACTGTATTTAACAGCAGTATACCACAAAAGTTACATCTTAATCTTCTGAAGCATAGATGCATCATAGCAAAGTTTGTATGTTGATTCTGTATGTCACTGATCTTTATTTTAGTCATGTCATATTAATAATATTTACAACATTTGTTTTTTGGTATACAGTAGATACCTCATTAATTAGGTATTGTTCAAGTTAATACTGTTGAATTTTGGGGCACTTGAAACTCAAATAATGACCAAAGGAATCAAAGTTATAAATTTTACTATAGAGGAATTTATTAACAAAAACAGTAAATAACAAAAGACGAGAAAAAAATAATACAAAAAGGGTTAAAAACTAATCTAAGCTGCCTAGGCTTTCTGTACAACTAAGATACTGTATCTAACACCCTTCCAGGTAGCTGGTCATCTTTCCCACTGTTGCACATCTTTGTCTGCTCTTACTCCAATTTGTCCTTCTCTAAAGTCTTCTGACGTGCCTTCCCCACACTAGCTGAAAACACGACACCAGCTATCTCTCAACTTGAAGTTCATCAGTCCGTTAACATTTCCCAGTAACCCCTCCCGTTTTTTCTAAATCCCACCCAAGAGCCTGTTGCTGCAATTGAGGAACTCAATAGACTATTTCTATATTTGTTTGTAAGTCAGAGATGCTTTGGGCAGGGCAGATTATAGTATTCATTGATCCATGCTCCAAACCCACTTATTCAGGGCAGGGCCCAGCTGGAACAATCCCAGCAAGCAATGGGTGAGGCCTGGAACAACAACTGGACAGGATGACAGCCCTTTGCAGGGTGAACAAACACATGTACAGATCAGTGGGCAATTTAGCGTCACCAAATTACCTAACCTGCATGTCTTTGGAATTCTCCTTTTAACATATAAAGCCTTAAATAGCCAAGGTCTGGCTTATTTATCTGAACTTACAGTATAATGAATTACAAACCAGAACGTACATTAAAATCTCAAGAGTCTGGTGTGCTTATAATTCCAAGAATTAATAAAATAACAATGGGAGGTTGAGCTTTTAGTTACTGTGGAATGGTCTGCCTGTTACTATAAGAGATGCGACTTCAGTCTCAGCTTTTAAATCCTACTTCAGTTTAGCATATCCTGACTAGAGCTGCTGATTAACTGTACAGAATGTATCTCTGTTGTTAGTCATTATCTCTAAAACATTAGTAACATGATAGTATATTAGTTATAATTTGTTACTAACCCTTACCTATTTTACTTCTGTTCTCTGTACTCAAATGTGGCACTCGGTGCCACTGCCCACCTGCCATGTTGTTTTGTCTGCCTAAGGTAAAGTCATCCCTGATGGATGATTACAGGAATCGTCAGGTAGAGGGTTTCTTTCATTGGATTGGCTGGTCCAGCACTGACTCAGCTGTGGAATGGCTAATAGAGGGAGGCAGCTTGATGGCCAAGGTCTCCAGGACTTCAAATCCAAATCGTATTATGTGATATCATCTACTGTTAAATTCTGCTCTGTACTTGTAATATTTCTATTGCACTATTATATTGTATTGATTAATTCTTGTGTTCTGTTCTGTTTATTGTATTATATTTACCCCCTTTTATTGCCACTCACTACACGCAAAACCTACCTGGAAAGGGGTCTCTCTTTGAACTGCCTTTCCCAAGGTTTCTTCTATTTTTTCCCTACAAAGGTTTTTTTGGGAATTTTTCCTTGTCTTCTTAGAGAGTCAAGGCTGCGTGGCTGTCAAAAGGCCGGGCCTGTTAAAGCCCATTGCAGCACTGTTTGTGTGATTTTGGGCTATACAAAAATAAATTGTATTGTATTGTTTTGTGGGAAGAAACCAGAGCATACACTAAGGACTCATATGCAAGCTCCAGTCAGGGAGCGCCTGCAGCGTAACCCCCAAACTCATTAATAGGAGAGTGCAGCATTACCTCTGTGTCTCCATGCACCTAATTTGTTAACATACTTACATTAAGTCTGGTCTTTTAATAATTGAAATTTTAGTAACATAGTAGGAGGTCTCCTTCCCCAAATAGCAGTAATAACTCAAATTCACATTTGCTAAAGTTTCATTTTCTGTTTTCTCCCATAGTTTGAAAGCAAAGACATCACTCAGGAACACAGACAAATTTATATGGTGATTAGGTCATGAATATTCAATCTTGCATATTTAGTGGTGGGAGGTGACAAGGAGTGGATAGCAGGTGGATAAGCACATACTTTGCAGCTAATTTGAGATTTAAAAAGAAATTTTGTTGGCCCTGGCATTTGTACTGGTTTATAATTTTAATATATTTTTTTTTTGTGCGTATGCTGTTTTCATATTTCTAGAGCAAGCAAAATTTTATAATTTAGTCCAAGCAAGGATACATGAGGTTAATGGGCTATAAAAATCCAAAGGAGAGTTTTGATTGAGTGAAAGATGTAAAGAAAAATGTTCATAAAATGAATAAATAGTGTGATGATATGCGGGGATGATAGTCAAAAAGATTCATGTTAAACAGTCACATTAAAGGATGCATATTCTGTCCGCAAATATATGTAAGTCGCAAGGAGAAAATAGCCCATTTGACAGGTCAGCAATAATATATTAATAGAATTTCAAATGACTGGCATCCAGCTGATTAGACTTTAAATCTGTGCAAAAGAAATCGAATACATACATGTTGCTGTGATTGCTTTTCCACAGTTACATTTCCATAGGCCTAAATTATATCAGTTTAGCTTTTGTCATAAGCTATGCCTCCCATGATTCCCAAACTTTATTTTCATTATTAGGCAGTATGGTGGGGTACAAAGTCTGAAAGGGCAGTTCCATGTTCAGGACAAACTGCTGTTCTCACTCTTTCTGCTATATGGCATCCAATTATTATAATCTTTTTGTTTACTCACACAAACCATTGATTTGAACAATTGAAAACTATTTACTGTAGGTCACAATTCAAAAAGCCATCATCTGTGCTCTGACCAGTAAATGCAGGTTTAAAAGAAAAACAATTCTATAAATGAAGCACTAGAAATAACTGAATACAAGGAAACAAATAAATCCTTACAGCAAATTGCTATGAACATTTCCTGTTTGTTTTTCTCCTAGCATTGTAATTATGAATGCTTTGATTTATGGTTTGTACTTTTTTCACCTACAGAATACAATAAATTGTTGTAAACTGGAATATGAAAACGGGAAAGCTTTGATATTCTTGAAATAAATGGAAATATATTCATCCATTTTGTTACCAGCTTGTATTAGCCAGAGACACAGAAGGCCCGAGACCATTTTATTAGCAGATGTTGCAATGCAGGAACCTCAGTCAGGATAGCTCATCAGTCAGGCCCTGGGTTAACATAAACTCAATCTCACAAATAAGCATAACATGTAAATTTATTGACTCTGATGTTTTTTTTTTTCTCTTCAGAAGTAATATATCTGATAAATGATAGAACCCAACATCATGCCAGGGTTGGGCATTTGTCTTTCCAGCTCATTTCTTCTCTGTTGAGCTTTTAGTGCTGCTTTTTCACTTTGGTAGAGCAGTAACCAGATTGGCAAACAGTACTCACATGTAACTCTGCTTTTATACATTTTGAACAAAGACCAGTCTGTTAATTTTGGGCTATAAAATGGTCTGGAGGAGAAGAATATTGTTTCAAACTCAGAAAAGCACAGCACAGATTTTCCGCTGAATCTTCCAACAATAGGTGAGGTTTGGGAGTCGAGTCACACAGCCCTGGGTGAGATCAAAGGTTTGATTTGCTGCAGTTTGTTTTTTCTCCCCATTTCTCTGAACAATCAGGTTCTCTTTGAAAACATGAAGGGATTAAATGTGCTCTCTGTGAGTGAGTTTAGGAAGATTTTCAAAAAACAAAAACCTTACTCATTTGGTTCTAAAGGAAGCATCTGTTTTCTGCCTTCTCTGTTTATGTATTATGTACCTGGAAGAACTGGAATGGAGAGCAGCTGCCAAAAAGAGGGCTTTTATTTATGCTTTGTTCTTGCTCCCATCCAGCTGGCCCTCTCATATCAGGTGAGAGTTGTCCTGCTTTTGTTTTTATACCACAGGTTTGGCTTCAGTTGGATAAAAATGTAGAATTAACTGGGACGCCACACATAACAAAGCGTTAGCTCAACTAATGAGCTCCATTGTTTAATTATTTCAGATTTGAGCACTTGGACACTCATTTACATATTGCCATTGTCTGGAATGGGCTTGGGCTCCACCATAAATTCCTCCTTTTGAACATACAAGGCACTTCTTTCAATTTCTGTCAAAAATGCAAGATAGCATGGACAAAACTGTAGAGGCTGGCCAGCTCTTTCTACTGAGAACCAAGAATCACTGGACTGACAGTATCATACACTGTGGCTAAAGATGCAGCAGAGTCTTCCCTTGGGAACACGCAAACAAGGCTGCCTTCAAAATGTTTCCAAAAAAGGTCTTCTGGAATTCTATTTTAAAATAATCTTCAATCTTCACTGTGACTCATAGTGATCATATGCAGTATTTGTTGTAGAGTATGGTCAAGAACATGCAAGCCAACTCTGCTTTTAAGTTTAGACCTCTAACAAGTGCACTGCTTTAGCCAGAGCTTCTTCATCTTGGAAGACAATAAGCAAAGTTGCACCCCTTAAACATGCTTTGGGTGTCAAAGAGAAGCTGTAGCTGAGGATGACCTGACAAGATGAGACATACAGCATATCAACCATGTAAAAAGTAAACATATTAGTCAGGAACACAGGTAGGAGGTCAAAAACATAAGGTATCAAAGAAGGCACTGGATTAAACAGATTCCACGAAACATACTGTAGATAAAATGTTCAGAGCGTAAAAATCATTAAAATATGGAGGTATCTCTGTTTCATGTCCCAGCTGGAACAATGAAGAGATATGTTTCAGTTTATGAACAAACTTGCATGCATTGGCAAAGATATGTACAAATCAACCTTCACTTTCTAATTTTGTGAAGTAGTGATAGACTTTTTTTGTAACAAATTACTAAAACTTGGATAATACAAAAAGCAGAATGTTTTGTTCTGATTTTTTGCGGAGAGCACACATTGTGCACATACTTTACCTGTTTTTGGTTTCTTCTAGTGTACTGCACTTAAAGTCTTTGAGGTTCCACACACAGTGGTCCTCTTGTGCTACAATAAATACAAATGCTAGGAGTTGGTTATTAAGCAACTACTGTCTTTAGCAAGATGGATGCTTTACTTATGCATACATTACTGTCCTTTAGTAAGGCTGGACTCAATGCAGCAACCACCTTCAACTCCATTATGGATAGTCTTCTTTTGTACTGGCATTAGGTGCCCTTTTGATGTATGTACCTCTCCCAGGGAATCAGACTTTACCCCAGAGCAACCACATCATCAGAAACTGGTGCTTTATTCTCAGCAAGATTTATTAGTAATAAAAAATAATGGGGCTCAGTGACTAAGGCCAGGACTCCCACCACAGATAACAAACACATTTCCAAAATAAAGCACAAGTTTGACAAATTAAGTTGCATGATGAAATCACAATTATTCCCACAAATATTTGATAAACATTATGTTCTACCGGGAAATGGTAGAAGCAAAACACAAAAACATATTTGTCTTCAGTAGTGTCCAGTGTAAATTTGTCTTGTGCCAGTCTTAAACAATCATTTTTTCCCCAGTACTCCATGATGCTTTGTGAGGCCAGTGAGACATCACAGAGCTATAGCAGCCATGCACAAGACATTGAGGCCTGCATACTGTAAGATCAATGCAGATCTGCTTCTAGTAAGTGTCACAACCCAATCAGTACTCCAATCTTTCAGCCTGCAAGTGTCCAATAAAAAAGAAAAAATCTTTTTTCATTTGTGGGGTATATTAGCTGACCATAATAAGATAATTGAGTACTGTCACCGGATATATAACTCTGATCCATGTAGAGCAGTGCTGCTGAAGCTACAATCCAAAACAAACATTAAAGGAGCCCTCCACTTCTCAACACCACTTCCCAAAAAAGAAAGCACATGCGACACTAGTGAAATACTAATTATAATGAAAAATGTATTACCATTTATTCAATTTATTACTGCAAAGAGAAGAAACCCTGCTACACCCGGAGACTTGAATTCAAACAATGGAACAAGCCAGTCAATTGCAGCTTCATCGCATAACTGATGTGTGCCCCAAGAGTGGAACTCTGTGAACGCAGTGATATATATAAATATATATACAGTATATAAATATTATATTTAAGTCACAGTGGTGAGGACTGCTGTCACATAGCTCAGATCTCATTTTTATTCAAAATAAATCAGTCAAACACAATTAGCAGATGATACATACCATTCAGGAACAATAAAACACTATTGCACCATTACAATCATACTCAATACTCAATACTAGTTAAGTGGCTCCTTCCCCAAATGATGTCAATGAAGTTTACAAAGTCCTGCAAAGTTCCAGAGCATTAGAGGAATTTTCCCTGAACTCAAGGAAAAGCAAACTCCACTGGTTTTGCTCATCATTACTCTTCAAAGACTTGACTCTCTTGTATATTAGGGCTAAACTTCCAACTCGTAATAGGTGTCATGTTTCAGCCTGCATTTCTCCGCTGGCTGGGGTTCAAAGTTGTGTTTCCTGTTTGTTTTGTCTAGTTTGGTACCATTTATATATATTAATGCTTCTTTTGTTTATTATGTATATTATTTTTGGTGTTTATTTGATTATGTTCATCGTGCTTTGTGGGTGGTTCCCAGGGGCAGAGCCACCTGCCAATCACTGCAAGAAACTGCTCTCCTCCCTATATATATTGGAGGGCCGACTACTGTGTAGTTCCTTGCAGTTCATTTCGAATGTGCGAAGGAGTGGAATGTTTCTTGTGCTTTTTGATTTTGCTTTTGCTTTGTGAATTCCTGGATTTTTTGAACTTGTGTTTGGTTTTCACCTCTAGATTCTGTATTTGAACTTTGGTCATTGTGGATTGCCTTGCCTAGCCTTTTGTTAAAATAAACCTTTTATTTAATAAAGATTTTCGAAGGCCCATTAAGGTATCTAGTCAGGGTTATGATGGTATTTCCCTTCCTAAAGGGCAACCTTTGAAAGTGTTTTTGGGGCTTCTGTGATTTAGGGACTCCCAAGTCACAACAGTAGGTGGCTTCCATATTTGTATTCTCCATTCTTCTGCTTTGTTGCTCCCTGTTTCTCCTTCACATTTCTCTCTCTCTCTCTCTTTCTCTCTTTCTGGGTTAAATCCTGATTTGACAACTGTCCTTTCTCTGCAGTGCCTTCTCCTTAGAGGTCCAGATCCTAATTTTATCCAATGTGAGGCAAACACAAGGCCAAACCAACTAACAAGGTATATATATTTAAGGAGTCTGAAACTGACAAATGGCTGCTAAAACAGGTTGACAGTCAAAAGGAGTCCAACTATAGAGCACAAGCTGAAGCAAAGCAGGTAATGGGCAAAGATCACGAAACAAGTGCCAGCTATGGGTCATTAAATAGGAATTCATATTTTGCCATTTGTTTCTTGGGTGCACATAAGTCCAGCCTTTTGGTTGATGATCGGCAGAAAATTTTGTCCATAAAGACTGGTGAAGGTTGAGTAATGTTCATCTGACCATGTCCGTTAATGTTACAAGATCGAGACATCTCTGAGCCTCTGCTATACCAACACCACTGTCACTTGATCGAGACTGATGAGGTTATATCAGATATTGGAAAATGGTGCTTTTACAGTATGATAAAAATTACTTGCAATATTTAATTTATGTGTCTTATTTCTCTTTTTAATTTAGAATTATTCAGATAATGACTCTCAACTTGCGTGCTCAGAGCTAATGTAGGAAATGTTCTATAAGAAGCAGCCAGGTACAAATAACTTCATTAGATCATTAATATCCATAAAGCAGTTTTTCAGCAGTGTTGAATTTTGGAAGTAGGTAAAATAGATATAGCCGGTACACTCACAACGTATTAGCTGTTACATGGTGAAGGGGTGAGAAATAGCCAAACAGAGACAGGGAATGACTAGGGGGTGTGGTAGAAATCAACATCTTAATTGAAGAAAGAAACTTATCCTCTAGTAGGAAAAGCTGGTAAAACTTGAACTTCAAGTCAGAAACCAGTTAGGAGTAAAGTTGTTCATTGTGTCATTTATTCTCTTGCAGCAGAGAAACAGAAAGGATACAGGTTCATTATATAAATTATTGAATTTACATACAGTGTCAATCAATACATATATTTTACTCTGATTTGTTCATTGGTTTACACCCAAATGATCTATATAAAATAAAAGTTTATTTTACAATATTTTTTTTCTTCTTATATCTTTTGAGTAGAGCCACCATTCTTGAAATTTCTGTGTATGTAACAACTGCCCATTCTAGTTGTTCACATGATATCTGCTGATTTCTTAGTCATTTTTCAGTACATTTTGTTGTTCACTTGACCTTTATTTTGTTTCTTGATATGAGCTATGAGGTTGGGAGCATGAGCTGATTACAGTGCGTTGCCACCACATGGCAAACCAATATGCCTAAACAGGATTCCGGCATCTATTAATCCTTTATGCTATTTCTTTAAAATGAATGCTATATTTTAATATGGAAAGCATATAAAAACACTTTATCCTAATTGACTATATGACCCCTAAGTCTAATTTATTTTTCTTCAACAGGGGCCAGGATTTGGGACAATTTAGCCTGGACATCAGGATTCACCCTACAAGTTACAAAAGTTGCCCAGGGATCTTTAATGACCACAGCAAGTCAGGACCTCAGTTTTACATGTCATCTCTAGGATGGTGCACTGCAGTGGGATTCACATTCAGACCACAGGGTAGGCACCTCCTGCTGGTCTCACCAAAACCTCTGCCAGCAGCAACACAAGCTTCCTGGTTGGTCTCCCATCTAAGTACTGGCTGCTTAGCTTCAGGTGGATGACCTGTTCTGAAGTGAATGTAGTATGGCTGCTGGCAAAAATATTAAATAATATAATGGAAGATAAACATGTTACTGTGTAAATGGAATATCCACAACACTTACAATTAGGAATCTCAGATAGAAGAAAATAAAATCACTAGTGATGCACCATATCCAACATCTGATACACAAACATTGAGAAATTACTACAGAAAAATGTTCAGATTTATGAAGGATGCTTATTTTATTTACACTTGTAGCATTTCAATAGGGATGTGAGAACTAGAAGAATGAGCACTGATATGACACTTTCTGTGTCAGTTAGAAGTCAGTATAGCTTTCTGACAACTAACAAAACACATAAATTTTTTAAAAATTTGTGCTTAAAAATTCTTTAGTTCTAAACTGAGGACACATGATATATAATAATAATAATAATAATAATAATAATAATAATAATAATAATAATAATACATTTTATTTGTATAGTGCCTTACCCATGCTCAAGGCACTTTTTGAGGGTTCACTGCATACTCTTGTCCCTGTAGTGCCAGGTCTAGTAGCTGGTTACATCCAAGAGTGATTTTCTTATGTTTGACAGGTTTTCTAAAAAAAGGCCCTGAGTAATGGATCACACCCAAGGTACACTGTAGAGCATGGAATAACTGATAGTGTTTGTACCTAAGTGAGGATTTTCACATTTGCTGGATCTGCATGGATGCCTTTCTCACAAATTCATTGTTCTAGACAAGTCAACTATTATTAGTCAAAGATATTTTTTCTTGGTAAGTTTCAATCCAGAATGTTTCAGTGTTTGAAGGCTGATAATTTTCTTTGGTGTTATTAGTATTTTAACACTCCTCACCATACTTGTGCTGGAACAACTTTAAAATTACTCCTTGTAGGCAGTGTAGTGTCTCGGTGAAAGCAAACTAGTAATAAAATCACAAGGTTGGTTCATTTTTCAATGTTATTCTTCTGAAACTCTCAGTGGCAGTGATCAATGGGTTAATTCTGTAAAAAAATTCTGCACAGCTGGATGGTCTATGGTTGCTGTCATTCTCTTCTTCATTCTTCTTAAACCTTATGAAAAAGGGGTCTAATGTTTGTGCTGCGTTTCCCTTCTATGTTTTGATCAGGCAGTTTCCTTTTACCCATTTAACTGGTTAAGCTCTGAGATAGGATGGAGATGCCCAAAGTAAAAATGTACCTCTCAAAGGTTGATATTTTATGACTCATAAGACTTAAAAGAGAATCTCATTTATGTTTTATTTTAGAATCAGCTGAGGAGTTGGTCTCGTCAGTTGTCGTAGATGGACGTGTAGGGGAGAGCTCATTTAGCAGAGGTGTTATTTTAACCTTTTTGTATATATCATTTTGAGATAACGTGTATTTATTCATCCCAAGGGTATTTAAAGTACTTCATGAAAGTACAAATAACCATTAATAGCAAACAAAGGGCTCACAAGGAAAAGAAAAAGGATAAGGCAGCAAAAGCCTCATCAAAGTCTAAACCGGCCTGAAACTTATGGTTCAGCCTTCCAGAGACTGACCTGGAACAGACAGGTGAAGGTACACACCTGCCAGGACCTGACACAACAGCATCGGTTCCAGCATTAGTGGGAGTGAAACTGCGAGTAAGACGGGCAAAGAGTCTTTGTCGACTCCAGGAAGATCATTGTTAAGACCTTTACATCCCAACTGTCAACTTCAGTCAAATCACCCCGAAAGTCTGCGTCATCTACCCTTACTGAATTCGCAACTTCACCTATGGAGATCGAGGAAGATCAAAATGCACTCTCTGAGCTGAAGGCAAAGGAGAATAAACTTTTCTCCTGAAATTCCTTAGAAGAAATAGCTTTAGACAAAAATGAGACATGAGATTCAACTGAGGTAAAATGAGTCAAAATTGAAAATTTGGTTTGAAAAGTATGTGCTATTTTGTGTGACCTCTTTCTAGTCTAATTCTGATGTCTTTCAAGACCCCATATCATTTATCACTTATTATTTGAAAGATTCCTTTATCCAAGGTTACTTTCAATATGTGAGATATGATTGGTTATAGTTCTTTTGCTTTTCCATTTGGAGCACATGGTGTCAGTAGTGGGATTTAAATGCACAACCAAAGTATTAACGGCTATTCCACACTGCAAGCCTTTTCTTCTATAATGAGTGTGCTTTAATTGGAGCAAAGCAATATAATTTAGAGCAACTAATACTATTATTCAAACACAAGGATGACAGTTTTGTAATTTAAGGGTTTTATTACCGCAAACAACTGTCTATACATTTCACCAAATATTACTGAGCACACAATGCAAATAATTTCAAAGTGTAATTTAAAATGTCAAGACACTACTTGGAAAATCTGAGCCCCTTGAGTGAACTCTGCTGAAACTCAAGAGACAACACTTGTGAAAATGGCAGGGTGTTTTGTCTCAGGAGGAAAATCTGGGAAACATGAAACAAAAGAACAAAGCTCCATTTTATGCCATTCTGATCTCATTATTGTCTAGGAGAAACCAAAAAGATATTACGAAGATCTCTTTTTTTCATTCCTATGGGTGGGGTTTGTACTGTCTTCTTTTGACTGTTTATTTCATGAGTAGCTTGTTGGTTATTACTATTTCCATAACTCTTTAATGTGAGTTAAACGTCAATAAATATTTAATCACAAAAAATAAATACAAGCTTGATATAATCCTATCTACTGTGGACAATGTATACCAGTCACTTTTAATTGTTGTGGTTACATGCTTTAGACCTGCTGCTGGAACTATCAGGGCACTGATCATCCATTCCCATCCCTACTCTACTTTCAAGAGTATAGTTGACATGAACTTTGTGTAACCAGTCTCCACCGCACGTACTGCTGCATCCTGGCCTTTGGATTTGGTTAACCCTCTAAGATTCTGCGTCGTGATCTATATGCAACGTGCTGTACAAACCGCCACAAAAATATCCTGAAAACACCCTTTAGTTCTTGATGTTTTCTCTTTTTTATTAATGGTCTGAAATTTTAAACAGAGAACATAAAAAGTGACAATTCAAGATCTGTGATTCCTCCTCCTCTCACAGTAACACAACGAATACTGCGCTAGTCTAAATTGCAACGACATACATAACCATGCATAGCTCAACATACAAATAAAAAAAAAATAACATACCTGAAATATTAAACAGAGAACATAAAAAGTGACAATTCAAGCTCTGTGATTCCTCCTATTAACAAAAGAAGACCACATGGAAAGGCTGTTTAACGCTCACATTAACACATAACTGAAATAAATAGAAAAGCATTTAAAACATTTCAAAACAGCAAATGTATACAACAAAAATCATATTACAATTATTGTCATATACAAAAAAAATGAACTCAAACAATTTAAAATAATTTAATTAATTTTACCATACAGAGCATAACAGCGTGCTTACCTCCACTCATAGTAACACAAAGATTACTGGGAGAGGCTCACACTGATGACGTCACATAACACAACAAACAGAGTAGGGAAATATAACATGACCACAACAGGAAAACATACAACACAATGAATGTTATCAGGATTCGGTGAAGCTCCAAACAACTAAACTTTTTATTTTATACACCTGTTACATTTGCAGATGATACATAGAAGGGAACTTCATCATTCTTGAAGGAACTGTTTTTTGGTTTATGTCATAAAGCCGACATCAGCACATGTGTTATTTACCTCTTGGATTATTTTTATATTCCAATATTACAACTACTTACTCACTTGTTAAACTGCCACTTGGTTCCTTTTTTGTCATTTTATTGCTGTGACTGTCTCCAAGATGTACCATCTATCATCAGGATTTCCTAGTATGGCTGCTGTGCTTTCAGACTAAAAGCAGCTATTTGAAACCTCTTTATGTTTCATGAAAGTTTCACTTTAGAGTTTGTCCAGCAAAGCAAAGTCCGTTAGCATAAATCAGAAAAGAATGACAGTTTTTGTTGCAATTACTTGGAAAACATTGCACAACTTTGCCAAAGAGTTTCCAAGTGAACATCAGCCTACTGATTAACGAAGCGTATAATTAAATAAAAGTACACATTTTAAATGCACAGCTATATCTTTAAACCAAGTTCCTTTATCTCAATTTTTCTGCTTCAACAACTTATAGATTCCACAATAACTTTAATCTGGAAAACAAAACTTTCAGATCTTTTTTCTGCATGTTAAAATGGCATATGGTGAATTGACTTGCAGTTCGCCAAGAACCACATATGAATAGGACTACATGGTCCCATTTAATTTTCTAATATTAGACGTATTAGACTTTTCATGATAATCTTGAGAATTCCTGTTTAAAATGATGATTATTTCCCCGCAGATGTTTGATGTTTTTTTTTATATTTGAATGTCTTTGGTTTACATAATAGGCACATGAAAGAAATGTTTTGGTATATTTAGAGTTATTTATTCATGTTTAAATATCTAGATAGCCTTTAGGGATTAACAAGTGTGTCTGAAGAAAGCTTTTGACAAATGTTGATAAGGTACAGAGTTTTTAATAATAATAATAATAATTCTTTACATTTATATAGTGCTTCTCTCACTACTCAAAGTGCTTTACATAGTGATTGGAACCATTTTGCACCAGTATGCCCACCACGCATTAGTTGTTAGGTGGTGATGCGATCAGAGAGAGAGTCTGCTAGAGACAGGGGGTGATTAGGGGGCCAAAATGACCAGGCCGTGGTGGATAGCTTAGCCTGGACATCAGGACTGGCAACTTACTCTTAACGAAAGATGCCCAGGGATCTTTTATGACCATAGAGAGTTAGGACCTCGATTTTACATCTCATCCAAAGGACTGCACCATTTTTACAACATAGTGTCCCCATCACTGCACTAGGGAATTGGGATACACATTCAGACCACAGGGTAAGCGCCCTCTGCTGGCCTCACCAATACCACTTCCAACAAGTGACCCAAGCTTTTCCTGGTTGGTCTCTCAACTTGTAAGTACTGACTCGGCCTGAACATGCTTAGCTTCAGGTGGATTACCTGATCTGAACTGCAGGTGGGATGGCTACTTTAGGCATAAAATATTGAAGTGGTTCTTCCTGAGGGTCTTCTGTATCTATTGTCAGTCAGTCAATCTCCAATCCGCTATATTCTAACACAGGGTCATGGGGGTCTGCTGGAGCCAATCCCAGCCAGCACAGAGTGCAAAGCTGGAACAAATCCAGGGCAGGGCGCCAGCCCACCACGGTGTATCTATTGTTTTTTACTCCAATCTTTTATTCCAATAGAACTTATCACATTGTTTAATTATTTGTTTTAGAGTTAGCAATCCAATGTGGGCACAGTTGTACTTCAGACAAGAAAACTGTGATAGCCAGGATCAGTCAAGAAATGGGTGTCTGAGTATACTGGTTTTGTACTGCTATTCAGTTATTAAGCAGATAGATAGATAGATAGATAGATAGATAGATAGATAGATAGATAGATAGATAGATAGATAGATAGATAGATAGATAGATAGATAGATAGATAGATAGATAGATAGATAGATAGATAGATAGTATTCCATCCACTTACCAGATTGCACAACATATGATAATTTTGAAAGAGCAAAGTGAAAGTAAAAAGTGCAGAGCCAATGAAATATTACAAACATGTTAGGCTGTGAAGTAGCACACTTTTATAGAACAACGTGTAGGGAGGGGACAGTTGTCATGGCACCAGTCTGAAACTCCTTATTCCTCATAGGACCCAGATTTTGTGTAGTGATTAAAAACTAAGCAGACAATCCCCACTCTGCTGAACAAGAAGCATATTGTTTAACTAAGGCTATACATGACAAATAGTCCTTTGGATATTTTAATATTTGCTTTGATTCTGCAATTCTTTTGTTCTGTTCCTGCTGTGAATGACAGCCATGCACGCACATATACAGTACACCCAAACTCAAACACACACACCGGAGTCCTGGGACCTTCCAGTAGGACTATAGCAAAGAATGTAAGCAATTTATGTAATCCATTGAAAGGGTTTACTTCTAAGGCCTAATGGACTGGCAGTTTGGCCTTATAGCTGAAACAATAGAATGCTTCCACTGCCTGTTCACTTCCTCCACTGACTCACTAAAACTGTACTCTTAACATAAAAAATACTTAAGGTATGCAATTGTACTTATAGTATAAAATGCCTTGTGATGTTCTTCACTAGTGAAAGATGGTACATAAACTGTTGGCATACATATTAGAACATTAGAACAACCAGATGAGAACAGGCCATTCAGCCCAACAAAGCTTGCCAGTCCTATCCACTGCATTCTTCTAAAAAACATCAAGTCTAGATTTGAAAGTCCCTAAATTCTTACTGTCTAGCCCATAGCTTATTCCAAGTGTCTTTGTGTAAAGGGAAACCTTCTGTTTTTGTGAAATTTACCCTAAACAAGTTTCCAACTGTGACTCCACATTCTTGATGAACTCATTTTAAAATACCAGTCTCGATCCACTGTATTAATTCCCTTCATAATTTTAAACACTTCAGTCATGTCTCCTCTTAATCTTCTTTTGCTTAAACTGTAAAGGCTCAGCTCTTTTAATCTTTCCTCATAATTCATCCCCTGTAGCCCTGGAATCAGCCTAGTCGCTCTTCTCTCGACCTTTTCTAGTGCTGCTATGTCCTTTTTGTAGCCTGTAGACCAAAACTGCACACAGTACTCAAGATGAGGCCTCACCAGTGCATTATAAAGGTTGAGCATAACCTCCTTGAATTTATACTCCACACATCGTGTTATATAACCTGACATTCTGTTAACCTTCTTAACACTTCTTCTGAACACAGTTTGGAAGTTAATAGCGTAGAGTCCACTATGACTTCTAAATTGTCCTCATAAAGTGTACTCTCAATTTTCAGACCTTCAATTGTGTATTCAAACCTAACATTTCTGCTTCCTATGTGTAATACTTTACATTTAATGACTTCATCTGCCACAAATCTGCCCAAGTGTGTATGCTGTCCAAGTGCTGTCCAAGTCCAAGTGTAATGATTTAATGGATTCCAGATTATCTAACATCTATCCAACTTGGTATCATCTGCAAACTTAACCAGTCTGTTACTTATATTCCTATCTAAATCATGTATATATATTAAAAATAACAGCGGTCCTAGCACTGACCCCTGTGGAACACCACTCTAAAAGTCAACCAATTCTGATAAGCTTCCTCACATCATCACCCTCTGCTTCTTGTGTCTCAGCCAATTCTGTATCCATTTAAAAATATCACCCTGAAATCCCATTTCTTTTAGTTTGATGCCCAACCTCTCGTGTGGCACCTTATCAAATGCCTACATGTAGCAGGATCTGAAAGAAGCAAATCAAATTCTCAAACCTGCCAATGTGTCTGAATTAGAGCTGTGCCACAAAGAGGAGTGGGCAAGAAATCCTCAAAGGTGATGGGAAAGGTCAATATCGAGTTACAGGAAGTGTTTAGTTGTGATTACTCCTGCTAAAGGTGCTTCAAGTTGTAAAATGAAGGGGGTAATTTCTTTTTCATATGGGTGATATATGTATTGGATACATTTATTCCATTTATTCCTTGAATAAAGAAAGTAATAATTTAAAAACTGTATTGTATGTTCACTCAGGTTTACTTTTTCTAATATTGCATTTTATCTAAATAGCTGAGGCCATTCATTGTGTAAAATATGCAAAAAGGGGAGGATATTAGGAATGAGGAAAATACATTTTCACAGCACCGTATTTTAAACAGATAGCAATCTCTATATTTACTATATATTTCATATTGTTGTGCCCCCAAGTGGGACACCAGCTGTTCTCTCATTTTCATCTTCTTGAAAGATAGAAAAATTACATATAAAACATTTTACAGTTTGATTGTTATAATCAATGTACTGGATTTAAAAAATAAACCTTCAGTAGCTGTTATTTTTAGTTTTCTGTTAACTTAGAAAAGCAAACCAGTTCTGTGATCATCAGCCAAACACTGCAACCACTTTACACAGAAAAAAGTTGTAATTATTTTTTTCTCTTACTCTATTAATAGGAAGAAAGAACTTATAAATCACTATAGCAAACAATTCCATATATGGGTGCTTAAACATTTAAATAAATAAAATACTTTCATTCACAGGGAAAAATTTTAACTGCCAGTCTCTGCATTTAAATGAACATTCAATACAGTCTGTTACAAAACACATGCAGATGCTGCATATGATATTGATTTTTCTGAATAAGAATTATTTGTTTATTTTTGGAAGCAGCCTTAACTTCCTTAGCAGGGTTTTAAGAGTTAAAAAAGTCAACATTCATTAGGCCCTCACAAAGAAAACTGCTAATCTGTGGAGTCTGGAAAGACTAGAAAATCAGCTACTGCTTTTACTGTATTGTCGTCTTGTCCATTCCCAGCAGTCTCCCTGTGCGCCCTTTATTCATGTCTCCGACATGCAGAAATGAGAATGTGACCTGCTTGTGTAAGACTAATGAATGCTGCATACATGCTTTGGTAGCAGGGAGCGGCCATGAATTAATTTAGCATTAACTTGAATATAAAGGCTTCCATTAATGACAGTTAATTTAGAAGCTACTAAATGAGATCTGATGAGGTGGTTAGGAAAGTGTTTCCCAGTTTGCTTTTTGTTTTTTGTGAGGCCTTTAAAATTAGTTTAAACAAACATAAAGAAAAATGATTTGGTTAAATAATATGAAGAGCTCCAATTACCAATTAGTATTTTATTTATGCAATCATTTTCTTTATGTACTCAAAGCACATTGTAGATTAAGTAAAATACTAATTCAGAAATCATTAGAAAAAAATACATTTAGGCAGTATGGTAAAACAAATTCAATCATTAAAAACAGCAGAAGCTCTCTAGTAACTTTATTTGAAGAAATAAATAAGAGATAATCAAATGTAATATATTATGCAAGCTAATAAAAGTTTTTAAGCAAAATAAAATTAATCCATATAAACAGACTCCGAACTGGATAAGCAGGAACACAAAATGGATTGATGGATGAATGGTCAATAATCAGCTTTATTATTAGTTACTTAGTGCATAAATACCCTGGAACTACATTTCCAAATCTAAAATAAATGCTAAACTAATACAGCATGTTATGGACCCAGCAGCATATTGTCACAGTTAGCACTGTTGCCTCACAGACCCAGCATACATGAGGGCAATGGTTTAAAGGGATTTTAGGAAGATTAAAAGGCAGAGAGGAATATGGCAGGAAAGGCAATACATGACCCAAAGGGATTTTTTCAATATATTAATAGCAAAAGAACTGTCAAGTAGAAGGTGAAGAGTATTAGAAATGGTAAAGGTAAGGTAGAATATGCAGACAGTGATGCAGCAAATGCTTTGAACTTATACATTATTGAAATTTGTGAAGAAGTTGATTAGCTCCCAATAGAAACAGGAACCAAGGAAGTATCTAGTGATTCTGTAGAAAATGTAGAAGTAGGACTGCTTGGACTAAATGTGCTGAAATCTAACAAATCTCTAGGACCAGATAACATTTCTCCTCAAGTGGTTGAGCACATATAAACCCTTGACACATATTTTTCAAATATCTCCGCACACTAAGGAAATTCCAATCCTTTGGAGGCTAGTAAGGTTTCCTGTTGTTAAAAAGGGTGATTGGGCTGATCTGAGTAACTATAGGCCAGTAAACTTAACATGCAACTCCGGTAAATTAATGGACACATTTATTATAGAAAAGATTTGGCAGCACATGGCAAAAACAGGAATTTTAACAAATACTCGATGTGATGTTGGAAGAGGAAAGCCATGTTGCACTAATATGTTGGAATTCTGTAAGGAAGCAACACATTAATATTATCAGAGAGAGAGAGAGAGAGAGAGAGAGAGAGGTTAAGAGCACACACTGATACAGCACATTGCTGCACCCACCACATGACAAACCAACTCAAGATCCCAGATTAGGACCCAAGTGCAGCCATGCATTGGGTGACACCTCAGCACCACATTAGTTCTGATGGAATGGAACACTGTGAGGTTTTTTATGGTGGCTGGAGTGCCAATTCTGCTACCAGACACCTACTTGCAGGGCTGGATGCAGATTAACGTCATACCCAGGACAGAGCAATTTCAGGTTAAGGGCCTTAGGTGCATATAATATTATTTATCTTTATTTTCAAAAGGCTTTTGATAAGACACCACATAAAAGGTTAATGATTAAATTAAAAGAATTGGGAATTCAGTGCGAGATCTGTAGGTGGTGTCAGAGATGTACAATTAGGAGACAATTTATGGGCTTGAAAATAAATGCTTCTCAGCTGAGCCAAGGGATGGTGCTCTCCAGTAATACTCGCTCTTCTTTTCCCTCTGTAGATCCTCAACAGAAACTGCTTCCTAATGACAACACTTCCACCTACTAAGATCTCTCCTCCGGTTCTACCAATTCCCACTTCTTCTTGCCTCCATCATACTGTACAGTATATATCCACCATTTTGTTTACCTATGTCAGTTACATTTTGAACTTGTTGTATGTAAAAACGTCATTCTTTATTGCATATTTTCAAGAATACAGGGTACAGATTCCCAAAACATTTGTTGTCTCAGTCTGTTATTACAATGGGTACAAAATGGACTTAAATTTAGGAAGAAACAGGTTATGGTGAGGGGATCTTTTTCAGAATTTGGTGATGCTAAAAGTGATGTCCCTTAGGGTTCAGTTTAATACACTTCAGTTTAATAAACAGTACATAAATGATCTGGGCAAGAATATAATAAGCTGGTTAAGTTTGCAGATGATACCAACTAGATGGAAGGGCATATAATGTAGATTCATCTAAACTGCAACAGAGGTATTTGGATAGCATACTGGCTTGTTCAGAGCTATGAAAGATAAAATTGAATTTAAGTAAATGTACAGTATTAAATTTAGAAACCAAAAATGTTAGATTTGAATACACAACAGGAAACTTAAAACTTGAAAGTACACCTTATCTGAAGGACCTAAGAGTCATAGCAGACTCATTACTATCTACATACAGACACTGTACAGAAGTTATCAGGAAAGCTATTTAAACGGGAGGTTATATATCACAATGTATGCAGTACACGTTAAAGGATGTTATGCTTATATGTATAACACACTAGTGAGGCCCTTGTCTAGAGCACTGTGTACAGTTCTGGACACGGTATTACAAAGCCAACACAGTCACACTACAGAAAGTCCAGAGGAAAGCGAAGAGGATGATTCCAAAACTGAAAAGTATGAGCAATGAGGAAAGAGTGTGGGAGTTTAACCTTTTCACTTTAAAAAAACATAAATTAAGAGAGGGCCTGATTAAAGTGATTATTAAAGTGATTATTTTTGGTATTTTGGTGTATGGTACACTGTATTAATCTCTGAGGGGAAATTGTTCTTTTCTTATGATCTTTGGAGGTCAGAGTTATTACAGTAGATCCAAGATAATACTTTAAAATAAATTCTGCAACAAGAACACAAGGACACAATTGGAAACTTGTTAAGGGCAGATTTCACACAAATGTTAAAAAGTTTTTCTTAATACGAAGATCCATAGACATATGGAATAAATCAACAAGTACTGTAGGGGAGAAAAGAACTTTAAGGACCATCAAATCTTGACTTGATGTTATTTTGGATAAAGTAAGTAAACAGGATGAACAAACTTATTAGGCTAAATGGCTTGTCCTCGTCACAACTTGTCTAATGTTATGATATTCTAATGTTTGAATTCCAGTCTGGTCATTGTCATGAAGTCTGCACTTTCCTTTCTGTCTGTGTGGGTTTTCTTTCAGTTATTCTACTTTGACATCCACATGCACAATTCAATTTTTTGATAAATTCTAATTGGCCCATTGTGAGTGTGGATAGGAATGTGCCTTGTGATGGACTGCAGTCCTGGTGGCGGCTCCTTTGTACCTTAGGGATAGGCTCTGACTCTCTGTGAACTTTACTTTGGATTAAGAGGGTCTGAGAATGTTATTATGTTGTGTTGTGGGTAATGATGAAATGCAGGAGAAACAGGTTAAGATTTAAAATCCATTAAGCAATCTAAAAAAAGTAATGTAAAATATGAGCAGGAGCTTAACTGGAATTGTCATAGACTGGGACTTAACATTAATATGGGAACACAAAAATGTCCCTTCATCAGAGCCAAATGAATGGAAATAAGCATTATGCTGTGTATACTGTATAATATTACATGAAATACCATGGCTCAAGTTTAAATAGAAACAAGAATATCAAATACAGTAAAGCCAACAAGACATGAGTTCTATTAGACAATGATTTTATTGATATTTCCTAAAATCGGAGTCTCGCTGCAAAAGTTTGAGTATGTAAATAGTTGAAAGCAGTGCATTAAAAGCATATCTGCAGTGCTGAGATTTAAGTATGACCAGAGAGAGAAATAAGTGAGCACCATAATGTTGAATGTGATGACCTCAAGCAGCAAAGTTTAACACCAAAGTGTTTCAAGGTCTAAATGTATGGAACATTACACCAAGTGGGATAAAACCTAAAGCTTAACTCTGCAGTTGTAACACTAATCTTTGGAATTATTTCAGGAATGTTCAGTAATACAGTGTATTGTGTGATGTATGATGCAGTATTATTCTTTGTTTTTCTATTAACTGAGAAGAACCACTGGTCCAATGGATATTTCACATGCAATATCATTCATTCCACAACTTTCCAGCATGCAATTACGCCTCATGTTTCTTTTATAAGTTACAATGTTAAACATGCAAGTAGTAGTAAAAGCTAGAATCAGTTTTAGCCATAATACAAGGGTCATTTCAGAGCACATTCACTCGCATACACCATTTATTTCTTCTAAGAAAATTTTAGGTAAAGTACTTAATTTGATTGCCTGAACTGTGAATGAGAAAGAACAGAAGCAAAATCCACACAATGGCCACCACAGCCAGAAATCAAACCAGTGAAAGAATTTTGTGACATTAACACTAACTACAGCAGCACAATGTTCTCCTAAACATGTTGTTTGCCATAAAACATATCAAAGTGAATTCTTCCTTTATGACAAATGTAATTGTTTTAATGAAACAAGCTTGTTTATTGATTAATACATTTTCACATACAAAAAGATGGTTAGTCTATGCAAAAAAGTATGGTCAAACTAGGCAGATGTCATAACATGTAACATACAATAACAAGATGACAAACCAAGAGTCCAAAGAAATTGTCAAAAAAGGAGAAGCAAAGGTCTTGAATTTTTGATCTTTAAAGGGGAGAAGGGGCAAATGCAGTATTTTTGAGACAGATTACCAGATTGGACAGGCAAAACTCAAAGTTAAGAAATTCACATCGATATTAATAAGTCATGGAGAAATTCATTTTAAAGAAGGAGCTATAAAGTACATGTAGGAAAATTCAACTAGAGATAAAATTGAATTGTAATTTATTTGGAAAGCGTTTGCAGTACTATATATCTTAAAAATGTCTTGAAATTTTGGTTTATGTATTCTGTTTGACTTTTACCTTCAGGATGGTATCATAAAGTAAAATTCAACTTTATTTGGATTTTTGAAATAATATATTTGGAGGTAAAAGGAAGTCCCTTAGGTTAGTGGTTCTCAACCACTGGGTCATGACACACTTTTGGGTCACTTGCTGTGAGTTGCAAGTTGTTAGTGGGTAGCAAAGGGTCACTACTTCAATGATTGTGCTTCAGTCACCAAGCAGGACCCTAACCCCCTGCTCTGATGATCACACTGGGGGGGCCAACTTTCCTCCGGTCTAACAAATTGGCTCGAAAGGCTGAGGGGAACCCACTGCCTACAGCTCTGACGATCGTGCTTGAACCCCAGGTTGATAGCAAAGACACTTACATGGGAAAAAGTGGGTTGCAATACACTAAACTAAATGGTGCCAGAAACAGAGAACTTACAGCAATTAAGTTTGGTTTAGTAGTGTGTTTGGGTGGAGGAGACAAACAAACCATTTCTCATTTATTTTTGTGGTTCTCAAACATTTTGTCTCCTCCACCCAAACACACTACTAAACCAAACTTAATTTAATTGCTGTAAGTTCTCTGTTTCTGGCACCATTTAGTTTAGCCAAAGTAAACTTCTTCAAAAAATATGCTCTTTTGAGACATAACTACCACTACTGGATGCTTCCACTTCAATCACAAATTGGAAAGGGGGATTGTAATGGTGTAAAATGGGTCTTGTGGTGAAACTTTCTTTTAGTAACTCAAATGAGTGTTGTGCTTCAGAGGTCCATGCAAATTTATGGAAGTTTATCTTCTGTTAAGGAATTGATTGAAGAAATCAGAGGATTACAGTTTTTAATCAAATGGTTTTAATTAGCAAAGCCCACAAAATTTTTCTGGTGATTTTCAGTTTAAAATGATGGACATCTTTCTCTTATCCACTTTAAACCAGATTATTATATTTCATAGCCCAGAAAAATAACAGATAACTTGTGAAATTCATGTTTTCCTAAATTTACAAAAAGACCGATAGGTCTTTTAAGAACTTCTGAAATATGTTTAATGTGCTGGTTCATGTTTTGAGAATAAAATAAAAGTACTGGGGTACTGGAGAGTATGATAAAGCGATTTTGTTTTCGTTTCAAGTTTTCGTTTATGTATTCTTCTATGGCCTTAGATTCAGTCTTAGAGAGTGTCCCTGGGTAACAGTGCTGTGTGCAGAAGATTGATAGCACATTCATAATCATAGTGAGGAGGTAATTCTAGGGATTTCTTTTTAGTAAAGTAGTAAATCCCAGATACTGTTCCCAAAGGTATTCCCATCAATTGATAAAACATGGGTTTAAAATTTTAATGGGATTGTTTTAGTCCAATAATCTCCAACAAGGCTGTACTGGTAAAACTCCCGAGTCTACTAAAGCCATTACATTTTGAGAATTAATTTCTGAGGTAATTGTTAAACTATAAAATAAACAAGTAGAACAAAAACTACTAGCAATAATCTTTATAAAGATGTCCCAAGTCACCACAATAAAAGTTACAATAGTTACCGTAGACATTTATTCCATTCACCACTTTTAAAACTTCATTATTCTATTAAATGGGCTTTAAAGTAGGGAGATGCAATTTTACTTGCAATTTCTTTATTTTAGAGGTCAGAAAAACTAGTTTATCAAAAATACTAAAGTATATATAAGTAAAGCTTCTTTATAATGTGTCTGTCCCTTCTGCTAAATTTGTATTAAATCAATCTTTTTTAATTAAATGCTCTGTCTCAGGCTGCTAAATTATACTCTGCTACTAAAGAAGTGGAAAAAGGACAGAGAAAATATTTTTGGGAAGAATAATGAGATGCAAAAGGCAAAAATTAAAGTCGAGAAACATAAGCTGAGATTGAAAAGCTGGGAAATCAAAATGAAGACAGAACTGCCAAGCCAAAAATGTTAACTATAGACAAATTCAGAACCAACATATTATAACCCATTTATATATATATATATATATATATATATATATATATATATATATATATATATATATATATATATATATATATATATATATATATATATATATATATATATTGGAAAGGGGGATTGTAATGGTGTAAAATGGGTCCTGAGGTGAAACATTCTTTTAGCAACTCAAATGAGTGTTGTGCTTCAGAGGTCCATGCAAATTTATAAAAGTTCTTCTGTTAAGGAACTGATTGAAGAAATCAGAGGATTACAGTTTTTAATAAAATGGTTTTAATTAACAAAGCCAGCAAAAAAGTTCTCGTGATTTTCAGTTTAAAATGATGAACATCTTTCTCTTATCCAGTTTAAAGCAGATTGTTATATTTCATAGCACAGAAAAATAATAGATGACTTGTGAAATTCATGTTTTTCTAAATTTACAAAAATGTATATATATATATATGTATATATGTATTTCTAGCACTGCAAAATGTTTTTGGTTTATTCCAAAATCCCCGGACCTCAAAATGAGTGTATCATCATCTTAAATGCCACTTAAAGGACACTTTACTTTTTGGTATAGCATGATGACAATGGAATGTGTTGCTAACTACAAAATGGTCACGTGTGATAACCAAAGTCACCCTGCAAAATATCTAAAATATAAACACGATAACAAAGACTAATAATAATAGAAAGGTTTAATCAAATTTGATGTGCATGTGCTTAAAACCAAGTATAACATTCACAATTCTTCAAAAATTATAAAGCTGAAACACTGAGAAATGAATTCTTTCTCATGCTAAATTTCACTCCACAGAACGATAGTTTGTGTTGTTTGAACCTCCAAAGTATGGCGCATCACCATATTAAATATTGACAGATTGATGATGCCAAGTGCCATATCAGCGTGACCAGGAAAGGGCATCATGGCCATCAAAGGAATCAGCACCCCTATGAACAAAACACACAAAATGAACGGCAAAACACACAGATACTAGAAAAATGAGCCACAGAATAGCAACAACAAAACATCACCATCAGAGCAATACAAATCAATTATAAAGAAAAAATATTATAAAAAATAAAATCCATGCAAGAAAAATGGTTAAACAAGATCATAGCACACTCTGAATGTGTATTGTTAAAACATTGAATACCTGTGTGTAGATCAAGTCTTCTCTCATGAACTTATAGAAAGATTGAAGTGTTTTCCAGTGTGTATTATCAGGACCTATTTAATAATTAATTATTAAAAATCAATAAGACACCCACTCAGAAAGAATGCCAATAAATGTAGGAATGAGTGTGATTTATTGTGCTCACCCAGAGGGACTCCAACAAATTAAGGAAATGGAAAGATGAATTTTAAGTTGGTTAATTAATTATCAGGTTTGTCGCCAGCAATACCAGTAATTAATCAAATAAACTGACAAGGCTCCTACTTTATTCACCTTACCTTTCTCTGTTGTAGGAGGAGGTCTTCAGCCATTTGACTTTTATCAATTTAACTGAAGCACACTCATTTTAAGAAGCACAATAATACAATTTTTTGATAAACACAAGAGTTATAGACTAGACAGACAAACATCCAGTATAAGATAGAGAGGATGGCTGTGCTGTTTAGAGTTTTAGTTTATCGAGACACAGATAAATAGTTTTACGATACCAAGTTTTTAAAGGGTGATGTTGTGTGGAGTTGTTGCTTTGTTGCTGCTCTAGGTTCAAGTGGAGGATTCTTTTTGCATTGGAGTGCCCTTTTTCTCTTTGCTGCATGTTCCTTTATTCATTGTGTCCAGGGCTTCTTTTAGTTAAGCACTTTTCTGTGTCATCTGCAGCTCTTTTTGGCACAAGAGTTTAGATGCTGAAGGTCTCTTCCTCAGCCTTTTTGGCCCACTAGGCGACAGCCTGGCTTGACAGAGAGGTTGGCAGTTTCTGATCCACAAAGAGAAACAGATTTCAGGTTTTAGAGGTGTGTAGACATTTTGGAGTGTCCCCCTTCCTGAGAAAATCCTATGGAGGGTGTCCCAAAAGAATCCCCCAGGAGTTTATTGAAAGTGTCCAGAGAATAATCCAGAGAGATTAGTATAACTAGTTTAAAGGGAATGTATAACTTCTCCTGATTGGATTAAAGTCACTTTCAGATAAAAAATCAGTGTATCCTCATATGTGAGTTCTTCTGTTAATCAGAGTTGTCATATGTTGACTTACAGCTTCTTGCCTGAGTCCATTTTGTGCCTTTACCCTCAAAGAGTCTCAAAAGGCCCTCTGGAAAGATGTCAGTTTAACTCTTATTTACTCTGTTGTTATCATTTGAAGTCCAGGCAGATCCTGGTACAAGATGTAGTTCAGTCATTTAGTTTGGAATGCAAGTGAGGGTTTTATGTAGCTGAATGCCTACATCCCTGTTAATTCTGCTACCATAGCCTCCTCAGGGTTAGACCCAAGCGTCACTTGGGCTGTAAAAATAGTGTTAAAAGTGTTAGTCCCAAGTGTCACTTCAGCAATGGTATATAGTAGATATGACTTGTGCAAGCATTAGACTGAGGATTACATGGGCTGTAAAAGTGCCAGCGGCATTAGTGCTGAGCGTTACTTGGGCAACAGTATAGGGGTGTCTTGCATAGGCGTCAGTCCTGCGTGTTATCTGGTGAACGATGTGGATGCATTTTCCTCAGCCTAATAAAAGTGTCATGTAAGAAACGCTTCTCATCAGCGATGATGACGAGGTGAATCTGTCTTCAGACAGTGAAATTGAAACAGACAGTAAAACTGAAAGTGATTCTGATGAATCCAAAAGTGACTCTAATTCCACTTGCACATGTGTAGTGTGCTCTTCACAGTATTATTATTATTATTATTTGTATCCTTATTATACCTTTTACACTTCTGACTTTGTACTTTTAGTGTTTTGCACATTTTTAACAGTATATATGGCATTAGCATCATTAATATTATTATTTATTTCATATTGTTATTATTTTTCATTATCATTTGTGCCATTATTATACTTTTTATATTTCTGACTTTGTACTTTTAGTGTTTTACAGTAGAAAAATGAGATTTAGTAAAAATGTAATTTTTCTTTTTTTTTTGAGAAAAAATGTAATGCTAAGGAGGTTAACAGGCCTGGTGTGCCACTAAAGCATAGCAGAATGGGCAATGCCCACTTTGTCCAACATGTGTAAGTCAGTCAAGTACTGTTTAAATGAGGGAATGGAGGGCAGAAAGTTTAGGATAGGCAGGTTTAAAACTTCAGTAAAGTATCAGACAATAATATTGATATAAACATAAACTACAACTCCAAAATTCTAGTCAGAAGAAGCAAATCAACAATAAATAATACAGAAAAAGTTGCTTGTCTTAACACTAGAAGAGTTCAAATTAAAGCAAATGATTTGGAATTTTATATAGCAGCATATGAATATGCCATAGCTGTAGCCTGGCTGTATGAAAGATTGTCATGAGTATAATATAAACGGTTACATTTCATTTCCAAAAGACTAGGCAAAATGGAAATGGTGGGGTTTGGCCATACTGAGAGGACTTAAGTTTGGGTTTGCTTCAAACGAGTGATACTTCCTGTTTTAGTCAGAATATTTTTAGTTCCAATAAAAATCTTTAAGGACAAAGGCATGGTATTGAGAGTTTGTTAAAGACCCCCTGGTAGAGACAACAGAGTCAAAATAAATGTTTATAACTACATGAAAACATAGTTTTACAGTTAATATAGGGTTAATATAGCATATGAATGAGTTTAATAATTTGAACATAAACAGAAAAACAAACAAATGGAAGAACAAAGGACATGGAAGTACATACATGTAGATGTAATTAATGCTTTTTTTTTTACCAATGAGCACAGATGCCTAATAATCAAGACAAATACACAGTGTAGAGATTACTGGAATAGCAAAGCAGATATAGAATACCTAAAACTGTTACATTTGATTTTAGTGAGCCACATGTGCATTATAAATGGTGCTTCACAGAGAACTGCCCATTCTTTTAATGGTACTTCCAATAATACAATCGAAAGACAACAGACATATGTGAGACCAAAGTTTCAAGTTTCCCACCAAGAGAGAATTTCTCCTTCTCACCACACCGCACCCACAAATTTAAATAATAAAAAAAACAAAGCCCATTCTTTAAGAAAACGTACAGGATTACCTCTAGTATCAGGCAACAAAACATGCAATCATAGTTGAGAAACTATAAGAAAACAAAAGCTAGAAGAGGGCACATCATCTATACATTCCAAAAACTCTGAAAAAGTGCCTGCGACCAAAAACACTGCGAAATAATAACAGATGTAGCAGACATGTCTCCAAGGAGATAACTTACATGTATAAGATCCTTATTTTGCATGAACCACCCTTCATGTAACATTGTGCTCTTTAGAGAGTTTCACCGTTTACATGTCTAGGGCTTTGAGCTGTCACCCCCAATTCATCTAACTTCACCCAAAGCAGCTTCTCAGACTGGAGTAGCCCAACTCCCCCTCCGTAGCTCACTTCATTCGCTATGGGTCCACAGTCACATTCCAACATGGTTAAAACTCTGTCCCTGAGACTTATTTATAGTTATAGCAAATCCTAAAACTATTGGAAATTGTCATCTATGTACGATGAATGGTAATCTATTTGCAGAAGTATCACCAGTGTCTAACTTAATACGTGGAAGGAATCTGACTTCTTCATGATCACCAGTCATGATTATGCAGTTTTACAATTTGCAACCATGCACACTTACTTAGCCTTTATTTGTTGACTGCTAACACACAACTGAAACACTACTGTTCTATGTGGATTGGATGTAGATATGGTGTTTTGTTTGATGTATGCATGTTAAATTATTTGTACTGATATGAGAATATCATTGTTCTATTCTCCTCATGAAGACGAAAGAAATGATACATAGATATATACTATATGATATATGGTTTTGAAGAAAAATGAGAGTTTCATGAAAAATTCATATGATAGGCATTTATTCTTGTAATGTGTTGCAAAAATGTGTACACCTGACAAGCGCCAGTAAAGTCGAAACACATGTTATGTACTCTTTGTATTGTTTATATATATATATATATATATATACATACAGTATGTACGGCAATATATATGTAGTATATGTAGATCAGTAAATAGACCTTGTGTCCTGGGTCCTTCCTGTGTGGAGTTTGCATGTTCTGCTCATGTCTGCATTGGTTTCCTCCTATAATCCAAAGACATGCAGTTTAGGTGGATTGGTTACACTAAATTGTGGGTATTTGGTGTGTTTTGCACTGTGATGGACTGGCACCCTGGCCTGTGGATTGTTCCTGCCTTGAACTCCATACTTGCTGGGAAAGGCTTCAGCACCTCATGACCCTACTCAGGTTTATGAGACTAGAAATGTTTTCCTTTCATAGTCCCACAAAGATTCTATGTTGTCCTATTGATAGAGATCATGGAAGTGTATTTAATAATGCCCTGTGATGAACTAGCACCTTATCTTTGTTTTTTTTCTTGCATTCAAACTGTGGAGGCTTTCAAGAAATTACTTATACGTAAAATAAATCAGGCTCTTTAATAATGTGTTAGTTATAAGTCAATGTATAAACAAAAATGAATGGAGTAAGTATAAACTAAAGTAAGAATTAGCTATGGTAAATATGAGTTGAGACCACTGCACAGTTTGCCAAACAAATTAACTCTTAGTTAATACTGAAACTTCAAGATTTTAACACCCTAGGACACCTCAAACCTCACACAGCCATGCTACTATATAGCCTTGCCAAGAACCTGAAATTGATAAGGTAAGATCAGGAGATGGATACACAGAATTATTAACAAAAATGTGCATATATTTACATGTACCAAACTTATACTGTACAACAAAGTGATAATGATTCAAATCATTGTTAAATAGCCTGTTTTGCTCTGTCTGTTGATGATGTTTTTCTTGTTATCTTTAGTTTTCCAGAGATAGTAAACAAGCTACTGTGTCTTTAACATAGTCCCTAAGGAGAGATTCCTGGGAATCACATTATCTGTGTTAATGGTTGCACGTCAGTGAGCATTATAAATCATTTAATAAGATTACAACAACCTTAACGAAGATCTCTAAAGACAACACTTTGTCAACTTATTGCACTGGAAAGAAACTGCAATCAACATCTGACTATGGCAATGAGTCAAGAAAAATAATTCTAAATGGCTAATTAGAGTTTTTTTAACTAAAACCTATTGCTCCTCATTTTGCTTGTTTGTGCATTCTGGACAATACTGTAAAGAAGGACCCTAACAGAATGGTTACCATGGTAGCCAAGCTGGTCCATTATCTGCACTTAAGGTAAGGGAAAATAAAAAGTCTCCCAGTATTTTAACAATTCCCCTTTTCTAGAACAAGTGACATTTTGTTTTAAGGTAGAACTGAAATGCAAAGTTTTTGGGAAAACTGAAGATACAATACACATCACAATACAAAAATGAAACTTGTAATAAATCATTTATTGTGATGACTAGTGTCACAGATGGATTGGTTACAGCTTTCGGGTATCAGCTGCTGGCTGCTGTTTTGCTGATTCTTGTCAATTTGTATTATGCTGGACACTGATGAAATGAGCAATAACTAGGGGGCTTCAAAGAGAAAAATGAATGACAGTTAAGGTATGAGGTATAAGTTCTGCTATGCGGACTGAATTTTTCTACATAAATAATTTCAATATATTTGCCATTTAAAAAAAAAAGAATTATAATAATTTTAAATTGCTCGTATTATATCATTTAAGGAAGAAAAACCTTTAAGGAGATTGTTAAGAGAAATGATATTCATTTAATGAAATATACAGTTAATACCACAGCTATTATGCCAAATATAATTGATAATATTAGTACATAATCATGTTAATTTAATTAATAGTAGTAGAGAATGACTAAAACAGGATAAAAATGTATATATCAATTTATACATATATATACTGTATATATATACAGTATATATAAATATATATACTGTGTATATATATATATATACACACACACACACGCATGTATGGTATTAAGTTATAGCAGGAGTTGGCTACTCATTTAAACGAGTGCTGTTTTTTATATTATGTAATAACAGAGTCTTTAAAAGTGCCACAGTTGATTACACTATAAACATTTCCTAATTTAAATTCACATCCAATAAATGACCAGTGGGTAACAGTGACTTAGCAAAACATGAGAGGTGTTTGTCAAAAGACCCTGCAGCAAGAACAACAGTTGCTCTTCATTTATTATTTAATGATCGCCCATTAAACAGAAAAAGGATGCTTGCAAGTATAGGGAGCCAAAAGATCAGCAATGGCAAAGCAGAGTGTAAACATAACAATGGCTGGCATCATAAACAACAGCAGGAAGGTCAGGGTGAAAGCAACTGTTTCTGCAGGGAATGTATAGATTTTTGTGTCTTTTTTTAATATCAACCTTTATTCTAATTTAGAAGGGTATATCTGTTACAGCACATTTGAAAATTAATCAGTACAGTGCAGTTATTCGTATGTATTAAATAAATTTATTCAAAAAACCCAGTCCTTATCCACTCTTTTTCCTCTGCCAAAATATAAACACAATAAGTATTTATGTAATAAAGCAGCTAGGAAACTTCATATATTTAAATGACATCAGCCACAAGAGTAAGGTGGGCTGCTAATGAAGTTCAGATGATGAGTGAATGGACACAGGGAAAAATATTCTAGGTTACCCAGTGATAAAGAACACATTTTTTCTAATTCTGATTATTAATATATATCTTGTTCCCACTGTGATATAGAGGTGAAGGAGGATTTTCCAGCTGAGCAAATAAAATAGTAAACTGACAGTGTCTCTAAACTTATTCATGCTTGAACAGGGATGCACAAAAGTTTTGGCCTAGTGGGCTTGAAATGTAATTTGCATGAGACAATGAGAGCTGAACATTGGGAAAAAGTGTTACTTACTCTAATGGTTATTTCATTTTGTCTATTCATGTATTCTACATATTACTCCGAAGAAGTTGTCAAAATATATTGTTAACATGTTATCAGACTGAAAGTGAGTAAAATGGCAATAAGCCTTTTTAAAACACTCATTTAAGTGGAATAACCAGTTGCTAGTGCAAATGATAACTATGACAAAAATGGCAGCTGTCACTTTTTGGCTTATGTTTACACAGTGTTTAATGTGTGTTGTCCTATAATGCACTGGGCCATATAATAATATAATATAACCATATAATATAATATAATATATATATATATATATATATATATATATATATATATATATATATATATATATATATATATATATATATATATATATAAATAACACTTAGTTACATTTATATGACATTTCTTAACATATTAAAAGGTTATTTACATAATCAGTGGAGAACCACTTCTACCACCACTAATAGGTAGCATCCACCTGGATGACATGATGGCAGCCATTCTGGCTTCCATATGCTCACCACCAATTATTAGAAATTGAAGGGGTTGGAGAAATAGGGAATTGCCCTCCTGTTTTTAAAAGATTCCTAGGAATGTTTGTTGACCTCAGAGAGTCAAGACTTCAGTTTTACAACTCAAAGAACGTCGCCAATTTTTACAACAAGGGTCGCCTCACTGCACTCTGGAGTTAGGATTCACACAAAGACCATAGGGTAAGAGTCCCCTGCTGGCATCACCCACACCTCTTCTAGCAGCAATATCTTCAATAATATCTTCAATTCTTAATACACACATTGATATCTTCCAGAAACCAAGTTCAATATTATTGTCATGTGTACATAGTTTATTGAAACTTACATGTCTCCTCAAAAACATAAAATATTTCTTATTATGTTCAATAGACTTACAATCTGTGCATAGAAACTGTCTCTGAAACAAAATGGAGGGATTGGTGGAGAAGATGGAGTTCTGGCTTATCATGATTAATACAAATAATCAGCAATTATATTTTTTCATATTTTCTTATTCTCTGCCACAGCTTTTGTAAAACTGCCATTAGAATGCATACCCATATCTGATATCCTTTTATTTCACATTCAATCCGGTGGCACATACATGAAAGAGCTGCCAAACTTGAAGACTGAAGTTACTGCGCTCATCACCTGAGTATGCCAGGTTGTGTGATTAGAAATCACAGGGTATGACAAATGACACAACAACAGCAACAACATTTATTTCTAAAGCACATTTTCATACAAACAATGTAGCTTAAAGTGCTTTACATGATGAAGAAAGACAAAAAAGACAATATAAATATTTAAAATTAGGGAAAACTAATCAACATAGAATAAAAGTAAGGTCTGATGGCCAGAGAGGACAGAAAAAACAAACAAAAAAAAACTCCAGACGGAAGGAGAAAAAAAATCTGCAGGGGTTCCAGGCCACGAGACCACCCAGCCCCCTCTAGGCATTCTACCTAACATAAATCTGTGACAACATTTCAGCACAGTTTCACATTTTCTAAGTATCATGAGATAACTCCTTTTCAGACAGCTGATAACGTGCTGCCTGACAGAGTCATTGCTGTATGAATGCTTTCCAGATACAGTGGACTCATCCACAATCTCAGATCCTTGTTATTTATTTTTTTAATTTGGTCATGGTATGTAAAACACAAGTCATCAAGCAGACTCTCATTTATTCTCTACAGCACATTTTCATTCAAAGGATGTATGCCAAAGTGCTTTACAGCATAGTTACCTGTAAAGAAAAAAATTAAAATTAGATAAGAATAATAGTAAATAAACAGTATGCAAATGATAAACAAATAATGCAGTTTATCAAACAATGAAAATATTGTTTGAACCCAGGAGCTCCCATGTTAGAATACTGTCGAGCATTTATGTAAATTAATTTATCACCAGTCTTGATGGGCTGCCACAATGGATCCTCAGTTAGCACTTCTGCTTTACACTTCCAGTGTTCTGGGATTGAATCCTGGCTCAGATAATGGCAAGTGTTTGCACATACTTCTCAGACTTGTGTAGGTTTTTCCCTGTATGCTTCAGTTTGTTTTCTTCTCACATCAAATAAATGTGCAGGTTGAGTGTAGTAGTGACTCTAAATTGTCCTAGTAGTGTGTGAAAGTGCCCTGTGGTGGATTAGTATCCCTTCTAGGGTTGTCTCTTACTTTGTGTCTATTGTGGCTGAGAGAGCTAACTCTGAATTGAATTAAGTGAGTTTGAAAATGGGTGGATGGACTAGGATTGACACAAATTTATAAGACATCTATTTTAGAAAGTTATTCATCCAAACAAATTTACTACAAAGCTGTTGACACTGTCAAAGGAACTAAGGAAAGTCTTGCATGATCATTTAAGTGTAATGACTTAAAAACAAGGACAAGTGGATGCCGGTCGTATATGCAGTTGTTTTTTCAAAGCATTGTAAATGGGAATGATATTTAGTTTAATTAATGTGGAATCTGAGTCATTTCTTTTTCAGTTAGTAGATCGAATTTCTTGGTCTAATTAAAGCGGCATTCTGTGTCCAGACATGCTTAATGACTTTCATAGTGTACAGTATCAAACTTTGAATGAATCCAGGAAGCAAGTCACAATCCCCCTGAAGTTTCTGTGCGGCTGTTGAATCCGGTTCTCATAACTAGCTCTCATTAAAGTCTTCTTTTGTCACCCAGTGCTATTAGAAATAATGATCAATTAATCTAAATTGCACCAACATGATATTGTACATAATCAATTAATAATTGGGAAAGAGACCTATGGACAGCTGGCAGTCATCTGCTTGTGACTGAGTCTGAGATAGGTAAAGGCTGGCTTGTTCATTTTGTTACAAATGCACCAGGTGTTGTTTTTGCTCTGCCTGTCTCTCTCTGGAGTTTGCCTGACATGACAGGGCTGTTTAAAAATAGCCTGACCTCACTGCCATCCAAATTAAGATTAAGGATCTTACTGTTAGCATGTAACAGAAATCCATCTGATATCTTCCATCTCCCTCCCTCCCCAATTCTATCTTTTTCATGTGAGTACAACACCTGTAAACTTATAAATTCTAGTTAGAGAAGCGAAAAGCATTGCACATATTGAGCAGAAGATACAATGATGCAGTATTGGTCTGCCTGGAATTGTAAGCACTTTAATATTCATGGGCAATATAAAAAAATAATATGCTCTTTTTTGTCAGGACCATTTTCCAGATATGAAAGTGTAAAAAGCTGGCTTTCTATTCTTCTCATGGTCTTGTAATACAAAATAAGACATGTAGAGTACTGTTGAGGCTTCTCTTCATTACTATTTGATTTTAGGTGATCTAATTTTCCATTTTCTGTCTGTCGCGAGTTGTGAAAAACACTGGCAGGAGTCTTAAAGGGACTTTTTATCTTTCTTTCTAAAAACTTTTTTGTTATATTGGATCATACTGCTAGGCTATTGACCTACTTATTATTATTATGGTCAGAGTCAATAAGGGATTAAATTTAATTCTATGCTTTTAGAAACAGTTTTCTTTTCAAAATGCAATGGTTTCATGTAGAGGTGATGATTTCAACACCGTAAGAATACAACAAAATGGATCAGTGGTAATTGCTGCTGCTTCCTAACTTGATGAGACTGGCTTCAAGTGAGTGCCTAGTCGCTGTCAGTGTAGAGTTTTGATCTTGTTGTTTCCATCTCCACCTGAGTCTTTTAAAGGTTGTCTGTTGCCAGCACATCCAGAATTGCTTTCTGCTTTTACCCTAGCTGCTGGGATCGGCTCTGGCTTTTTACAACTAAGTAATTAAAAATGAGAGAATTGGTACAGTAGATAAAAACAGGATAGCCATCACTACATTGTGCAGTGAAGAGCAAACAAATATATTATCCATCTCAGCCAACACAGGGCGCAAGGCAGGAAACAAACCCTGGGCAGGGCGCCAGCCCACTGCTGACAAATATATTAGCTTACTTCAAATATATATAATGAATAAAGAATGCATAAGTTTGATAAGACAATTTAATATCACAATGAGTTATACATGTTTTTCTAGTGAGGTCCTTTTCAGAAAACTCTTTTTTCTCCTGCATTTCATTGCTGTTCTAATTGGTGACACCATATTCATGGAGGGTGCAGTGCTACCAAAATGTGCTTGGATGTTTTGTGAGCTTAAATTGAATCAAGCTAGTCAGAGGAAGTATGGAAATTGAATTATGTTTGTAGTGTGGGGTTTTGATTCAAGAAATGTTTTCAGTTTGTTTTTGTGTAAAAATTAGTTACTGATGCATCACTGAGATATGAGATTCAATAATACTGCGAGAAGTTTGGAAAATGAGAGGAGATCAGTCCTTCAAGTTTGTTTCTTTAGTTAAATCAAAATATTTCATCCAGTCGGCAAAGTTTCTGTTTCAACTGCATGACTTGTTAGTTAATTCCACCTTCCCATGTCTCTTTCCAGGAAGAAATGCTTTTTGCCTTCATATGCACTTTATTTTAATTTTTACTTGTGTCATCATGTGCATGAATCACTACTCAAAGGACAAGTGCTAGATAAGCTTTCCTGATGCCTTTGAGAATTTGGAAGATCTGGAATGGGTTCCCATGCAGTTTATCTGTTCAAGGCTAAAGAACTTTAATTCCCTGAATTAATGAGCTATGATGAGGTCACTCCCCTTTACAAAAGGACAAAGGTCCAAGTCTTTAGAGTTCTGGTGCTTTCTGACTTGCTGTATAGTTGCAAGATATGGACGCTACCCAGTGATGAAGACTGGTCTCCTTCGGTACTGTGTCTCTTTGGAGAATCCTTGGGTACCGCTGGTTTGACTTTGTGTTGAATGAACGGTTGCTAATGAAGTCCCGAATAAGGCACATTACCTGCATTGTGAGGAAGCGCCAGTTATGGCACTATGGCCATGTGGCGCAATTCCCTGAGGGTGATCCGGCTTGCAGAATCCTAATCATTGAGGACCCAAGTGGCTGAACCAGGCCAAGGGGATGCCCACAAAACACCTGGCTGCGGCAGATAGAGGGTCATTTCCAGAGGGTAGGACTGGACTGCCTGGGAGGTTGCCAATCAGGATCCCAAGCTGTTTTGTTGTGTGGTGGGGGCAGCAATGCGCTGTACCAGTGCATGCTCCCCAACGTGACTTGAAAAGAAGATATACAACATGTGCAAAATGTATTTGAGCTGCCTTGTATATCTTTAAATATATCAATCAAAATAAGTTTTTTAACATTTGCATGTTGTTATATCTTGATTAAAAATAGAAAGGAAATATAGAATAAGAAGGAGAAAAGAGGAATGTGATGCATGGAGCTTAAAACAGTCTGAAATTGTCAAAGCGGGCTGCGAAGCAACAGCGATGTGGATTAAGATCCCTGAACATTATCAAATAAAAGGCTCACTGCAAAATTAATCAAAGAGATGAGATATAATCTGAAACTGGCAATTGTTTCTTTTCATTTCTTTTTCATTTCTTTATTCATCTTATTCCTGAGAATCCTAAGGTTTGCTAAAAATGTATAATTAAATCAAAGAACGATCTTCCTGAATGCTTAGTTCATCTCATTGACTCTCTTAACAAAATGAGTGATGCACTGCCCTGACTCTGTAGGTGCCCACCTCATCCTGTAAATTGTGAAAGTCACAGCACATGTGTGGCTCTACCTGCCTCTTTTGTTTTAGCAGTTGTGTATTGTGGGAATTATTTTGTGGCTAAAAGCTGGATCCTTTAGAAGCTTGCAGTAATTACAGGTATCAAGTGTAGAAGTGGCTGTTGACTTTGCACACCCGGGTTAGATAAGCTCTGACAACTTAGTAGTATGTGTAACTTGCTTCACTTCATTGTCTCGCACCAAACCTGACAATAAAATCCAGTTGAATATTGACAGATTGCAGAGCGTATATTATATATTTATATATATATATATATATATATATATATATATATATATATATATATATATATATATATGCACATACAGTCATATGAAAAAGTTTTGGAACCCCTCTTAATTCTTTGGATTTTTGTTTATCATTGGCTGAGCTTTCAAAGTAGCAACTTCCTTTTAATATATGACATGCCTTATGGAAACAGTAGTATTTCAACAGTGACATTAAGTTTATTGGATTAACAGAAAATATGCAATATGCATCATAACAAAATTAGACAGGTGCAACATTTGGGCACCCCAACAGAGATATTACATCAATACTTAGTTGAGCCTCCTTTTGTAAATATAACAGCCTCTAGATCAGGGGTTCTCAAACTCGGTCCTGGGAGCCCACTGTGGCTGCAGGTTTTTGTTCCAACCAGCCTCTGTTTTTAATTGGACTCCTGTGCTAATTAAGTGAACTGTTGTTTCCCAGATTCCCTGTTTTGGGAACAATATACAAATTAGAAAACTAAGTTTGTTAAAAAAAAAAAAAGTATTAAAATGTACTAAGCAGTTATATTTTTTTCTTTTTAACAGTATTTTCATCTTGATTGTCATTCTGACTTTTCTAGGTGTTCTAATTGTTTAATTAATCCGTTATTTACTACTTTGTTGGGCTGACGCTAAAGTAGTTGTAGCCTTTCACGATTGAGTGTTGTTTGCTTGGGTTTCTGCTCTGCTTGTTTTTAATTGTCATTATTAAAATTCAATGAAGGGAGCAAACTGCACAGAGAAAGGGTGAAATGTAATAAAATGAGAGTTAAGCATTTAAATCCATAGCAAAAACAGAAATATAGTTTTTTATAAATGTAAAAATCATGCTGCTGCACTTTTCTGAATGTAAAATAAAAGATAAATAATACCAGCTAATTAAATGAGATCAGTGCTATCAGGTGTTGTCACTGATTAGGAATCTGGTTGGATCAAAAACCTGCAGCCACAGTGGGCCCCCAGGACCGAGTTTGAGAACCCCTGCTCTAGACGCCTCCTATAGCCTTTGATGAGTGTCTGGATTCTGGATGGAGGTATTTTTGACCATTCTTCCATACAAAATCTCTCCAGTTCAGTTAAATTTAATGGCTGCCGAGCATGGACAACCTGCTTCAAATCATCCCATAGATTTTCGATGATATTCAAGTCAGGGAACTGTGACAGCCATTCCAGAACATTGTACTTCTCCCTCTGCGTAAATGCCTTTGTAGATTTAGAACTGTGTTTTGGGTCATTGTCTTGTTGGAATATCCAACTCCTGCGCTACTTCAACTTTGTGACTGATACTTGAACATTATCCTGAAGAATTTGTTGATATTGGGTTGAATCCATCCGACCCTTGACTTTAATAAGGGCCCCAGTCCCTGAAGTAACCACACAACATGATGAACCCTCCACCAAATTTGACAGTAGGTAGCAGGTATTTTTCTTGGAATGCGATGTTCTTCTTCCACCATGCAAAGCGCTTTTTGTTATGACCAAATAACTCAATTTTTGTCCCATCAGTCCAAAGCACATTGTCCCCAAATGATTCTGGCTTGTCTAAATGAACATTTGCATACAACAAGAGACTCTGTTTGTGGCGTGAGTGCAGAAAGGGCTTCTTTCTCATCACCCTGCGATACAGATGTTCTTTGTGCAAATTGCGCTGAATTGTTGAACGATGTACAGATACACCATCTGCAGCAAGATGTTCTTGCAGGTCTTTGGAGGTGATCTGTGGGTTGTCTGTAACTATTCTTACAATCCTGCGCATATGCCACTTCTGTATTTTTCTTGGCCTGCCAGACCTGGGTTTAACAGCAACTGTGCCTGTGGCCTTCCATTTCCTGATTACATTCCTTACAGTTGAAACTGACAGTTTAAACCTCTGAGATAGCTGTTTGTAGCCTTCCCCTAAACCATGATACTGAACAATCTTTGTTTTCAGATCTTTTGAGAGTTGCTTTGAGGGTCCCATACTGTCACTTTTAAGAGGAGAGTCAAAGGGAAGCACAACTTGCAATTGACCACCTTAAATATGTTTTCTCATGATTGGCCACACCTGTCTATGAAGTTCAAGGCTTAACGAGCTAATCCAACCAATTTGGTGTTACAAGTAATCAGTATCGAGCAGTTACATGCATTCAAATCAGCAAAATTACAAGGGTACCCAAATTTTTGCACAGCCAGTTTTTCACATTTGATTTAATTTCATACAGCTAAATACTGCTTCACTAAAAATCTTCGGAATGTTCGGAACACACCCCAGTACTCGGATGTTCCTAGGAAATGAAAAACATACCACTGTTATTTTTTTGTTGAAAGTAAATTATTATGCAAGCTGAGAGGGGTTCCCAAACTTTTTCATATGACTGTATATATATACAGTATATGTGTGTGTGTGTATTATCATTATTGTATAATGTAGTTTATATTGTAGTGATGATACAAAGGCAAGACTTTAAGTGAATAGGCATTACACAGGGGGCGGCACGGTGGCGCAGTGGTAGCGCTGCTGCCTCGCAGTTAGGAGACCCGGGTTCACTTCCCGGGTCCTCCCTGCGTGGAGTTTGCATGTTCTCTGTGACCCTGTATTCGGATTCAGCGGGTTAGAAAATGGATGGATGGCATTACACAGTCTCCTCTGCGCTGCAATTACTCTGCAGCCAACTCACCAATTCTTTCAGTTTCTTCCTACTTAACTTTGATGCTGGTGCTCATGGTGACTTCCAATAGGATTGTGGTTCTTTGCTAAATGAAACCCCTGTCTCCTTGTCTTTAAAATAACAAAATCTAAGGTCCATAATAATGGATGAAGCAAATGAAAACAGTTGGCAATTATTCAAACAGTAATGAAATGATAGCAATAACAGTATAAAAAGTAGTGGTAAACATTTAAGAATATCCAAGAAGCTTGTAAGCAATGTTAAAGAGAAAGCAGAAAGTAAACATTCATAAAAAAACAAACTGGTCTGTTATTATATCGATCACTTTTGTTTTTTTATTTAACCCAAGAGTGTAAAACTAGAGTGGACAGAAGAGAGATAAAGAAAACACTCCACCCAGGGACGAATGGAGAGTGAGACACCATTCAGGAGAGCAGACAAAGTCTAATCTCAGAGATTATAACATATACACTGTAGAGTCAGGAGGGGATCAGCAGAAAATAAGTACAGGTACAAATAGAGAATGAGAGTGCTATTTCATGACTTTTTCATTAGAAAATAACTAGACTGATCAGCAACAGTCACATTTGTAACTCCTGGATAAAATCATGGGTAAGAGTATAATGAGCTGGCTTGGCTTCTTTCATATTTGTTCTTTATTAACAGAACAATTAAAAAATTCTGAAGGAATTGTAATAATAAAAGGGCGCCATGATATATTATATTACACAGTATTATCAATAGAATGCAGAGCATTTAGGATCAGCCTCAAAGGAAGAACAAAAGTGTATTAAATCTACTTTGCAACTGTTTTTTCTGCATTTGTTTTATATCTTAAATAGCATTTAACAAGCTTATATCTTACATGGAATGAGGTCTTGTTCTTGTCACTCTGTGGATGTCATACAGTTTTACAGCTCTCTGCTTTATGATCTTCTTATCACGAACTATGACATATTGAATATATGAAAATCCTAATCTAAACTTTACAGTTACATTGAAATTTCGAACTCAGGTTATGGGAAATTAAATACACTGAAACAAAAATGTGAAAGATAAACAGATATTAAGGGTAAAACTCCATGCTTTATGATCTTTTAATTATGAACTATAAGAAATTTGATCTTTAAACAAAGTTAGAGTTATAAAGTCAAGTTGTGAAAATTTAAAAAAAAGAAAGATAAACAGGTATGAAATGCAAAATATGAAAACAGAATAGTAGAAAATGAGGAAAGATTATCTTTGGAGCCAGGCACTCTAACCAGATAAGACTAAGACACACCTAGATGAAAAGGGCAGAAAGGAGAGACAGACTGGGGAGCTTAAGGAGCTTTGATGAATTTATCAGTGAGAGCATATGGAGAGTTAAGCTGGTTTTCCAGGCTAGTGTGTGTATATCTATGCTCAAAGGGTTAACAAAGTTGATGACGTTGCATCTGAAAGCTTTGGAGTCTTAAGGGGAAGTTTTCATTTTTGCTATTGCTTTATTTGCAATATATTGTTAAAACCAGCTGGGATAACGTCAGTTGTTTCCTGAATAGGAATAAGTAGGTTCACAAAATGGAAACATTGATGCATATTATATGATAACCTATGCAATAGGCATGAGCCCCATGTAAGACTGGTTCCTGGCTTCCATTTTATGTTCCCTGCATTGTCTCTTGCAATCTTAAGCTTGTCCCAAAAATGAATGAATGCACGTTATGAAACGATACAGGGAAAAGCAAAATCTAAACTTTGTTAAAGTATACCTAAAAATATGGATTAGTAAATTCATCTTTCCATGTATCAATAACACTGGAAAATAAGGATTATTCCCCCTGAAAACATTTGGGTGTATCTCATAGATTTTGGCCGGCTGATTACACAATTAATTTTACATTTTCCAATCATGTGCCATTTTACTGCAATTATCTATTTCTGGGATTTCCTATACATCTACAGTACAACTACAACTGGAACATCTGAGGTGATCTAAAAGTAGTGACACTGCTGCTAGAAGAACAGCCCAGATATACGAAGTAACGTGAAAAGCTCTGGATACTCTGTAAGTGTTTAGTTCCTGGGCAGAAAAGTGTGGAACATAAAGACCTTTTTGACTCAACAAAGATATTTTTTCTTTGTTGTTTCCTGTATGAAAATGTTTGTAAAAGCAATGAACATGGAAGGTGAAGGATTTTGATATTTGGGACAGATTTTTCAATTAATAAATTATGTCAAGATTAAGAAAGACATTTTTGTTGGTCCACAAATCAGACACATCATCAATGACAAGTGGTCTAAAGATCCACAAGTAAGGCCAGAGGAAAGCACAAGGCAGCCATTCAAGGATGTGGATCATTTTCTTGACAGCTACAGAGCACCTATGTTCAGCTGGAAGATGACATGATTCAAGCATACAAAACTATGAAGTGCAACATAGTGTAGTATTTGAAATTTTAACTTGATTAATTAATCATTAGTTTTGCTTTTGGCAATCCCAATAAGTAAAAAAAAATAATTGGGCAAGGTTCCTACTTTTTTTTTTACCTTACCTTTCTCTATTGTAGGAGGCAGGTCTCTGGCCTTAAACTTATGTTAAGGTAACAGAAGCACCTTATTTTAAGAAACAGAATAATGCAATTTATCGATAAACACAAGGATTATAGAAACATGATAACTGCACATACAGTATATGTTCACATATAAGACTAGACAGGTAAACATATATTATATAAGCTGGCTGTTTACTGGTGTTTAGTGTTCTGCTTTATCTTGGCACAGATAAATAGTTTTCTGACAACAAGTCTTTATGGTTGATGTCCAGTGTTGCGTGGAGTTGCTGCTTTTTTGCTAATCTGGGTTCAGGTAGAAGATTTTTCATGATTTGGAGTGCTTCCTCTGCTTGCCTTCTGCTCTCCTTTTGCCACTTCATAGGGAAAAGGCATTATTGATTCTGGCCAAACAGTTTAGATGATGAAGTTCCCATCTTGAAGTAATGGCTTCTCAGCCTTGTCAGACTACTGGCACATAGTTTTGGTTTGACAGTCTGGTCTGGTCCACATAGATTTTGTCAGCTTCAGCTCACCAAGGAAGAACAGCTAATAGCTTTAGTTTGAGAGAAGAGTTTAGTAAGTCATTTTGCTGAATGTGCCCCTGGGAAGAGTTCCAGAGTTCTTAGGTCTCTGTCCTTGCTCGAGACCATTTCGCACCTCTTGACTAAAGAGGTTTGCAGAGTGGCCTCTGGAGGGATGTCAGTGCAACTCTGATTTACACCTTTAGTATCAGATGAAGTCTGGACAGATCCTGGTACAAGCTGGAGTTCAGCCACTTAGTTTGGAATGCAAGAGGGTTTTTTTTTTTTTGCAGCTGTTAAATCTGCTTTCTTGACAGGCCTGTTGTGCCACTAAAGCCTAGCAGGCGGGGCAATGGCCACCTTCTCCTACAATGTTGCTAAAGATTCATTTTCTGCATTAACACTTGGACATATCCCCTGCTAATCTTGTTGCAGTCAGTGACAAACAAACATGGTGAAAAGTTTCACCAGGATATCGCAGTGATGGAAAGTTATCAGGGCAAGTGAAATCCATTAATGCTGGTCCACTACTGTTGCACACAGTAAAGTTTGGTTGACTGATGCAGTTTGTTAATAGATACAAATTATGTTAGTCTCTAATTTCTCTTCATGTGTTTTCAACACCATTAGTTGATCATAGCCTATTCTCATTTCACTGTTACATACACAAATCCCTCAGGTTTGCCATTGCAGTTATTTTCTTGACTGCATCTAAAGTTGTTTACATTTTTATTGTCTTCTCCATTGTCCCTTTCAGTTACACACTTCAGTACAGTCTGTATAGAGTAACAATATCACTAAAAGAGCAGTCTTTACATGTGAAGGGAAAGTGGAATTAATAAAATCGCTACTCAGTATATAACTACAGTATTCTGTATACAAAGAAACTGACTTTTAGGCAGTTGCTACTTATTTCCTTATGTTTCAATGCTTGCAGGAATTTTTATTTTAAATACAATTTTGAACTTCACCATGCATACTGTAGTAAGGGAAAATTAGTATAGTAATGTGACAAAATCTCTGTGACCTACTGTACTTAATCTCTTTATTTTTAGCTAGAAAGCTGGGAGAGCCATAACCATGGAAATAAAACATATCTAAGAGTTAATTTAAAGTCTATAGTTTTTTTTTCCTTAATACAGAACATCACTGCAAAGTTTGTTCACTTATTTTCAATAATATTTGACTCATTACTACAAAATATTCAAACTTATGTATTTTATTTTAAATGTTGCAAAAAGGGTTGTTGTTATATTATTAAATGTGTCCATAGATGACACTTTAACCTGCTAAGACTGTTTTTTATTGCTGGACAAATTGCTCATAAGAAAATGCCTAAATAACATTCCTAACCTTAATAATCTTGCTTTACTCACAGACCCACAATACCTATCTCTGGAATCTGTAACAAGGGCAGGCTCTCTTGTTACTGGGACCACAGATCACAGCCTGATCCCAGCTCACCTCCTGCTTGTAAGGATTTAACACTTAAACTACTTTCGCTATGTCTTGCACAACCTCTGAATACCCTTACAAAAGCTGGGATCAAAGAACACAGCCTGCTTCCATTTTGCTACACCTAAAAGAATTTCACCTCTGAATACCTTAGCAATTGCAGGCTGCATGGTCCCAGGACCACAGAACACAGTCTACTCCCAGTTTACCACCACTGCAAGGACTGAACCTGAATGAGCAGACTACAACCTTCTCCAATGAATGCTGGAATTATATGAATCCTATAGAAAACTGGATAAGTATCTCAATCCCTTATTCTATAGGCCTTCCCAGTGACTGCTGGTGTCAGTAATTATAAGGCAGTGTAAGTGTGTTAACACCAAACTTTATTTCAATCTAAACTTATGTTTATTTGCAGAGAAATCAGACATATCAAACACTAAAAGATAAAATAGAAGAAAATATATGATCTGAATGACTCAAATCAAAGTTCAGACAGCAAACAGCAGTTACAGACTTACCAGTTTTTTTGTTAAAGCAGAAGAGATGTCTGTCCATTTATTTAGAGTCTGATGTTCTTAATGCAGCTAAGATGTTCCTTTAAATTGCATGTCATTTCATGTTCTTTATCCCTTTATTATGGTTCATTTTCATTTTTTGGTGGAAAGCTTATCAAACATTGTTACTTATGTTCTCTGAGAGCATGTTTCCTTGTGTCTTCAAAACTGTCTCTCTCTCTCATATCTCTTTCATCAAACACTATTTCATTGAGTGCTCTCAAACCCTTTTTTATACAGTGCCTTGGTGGCTGATCACGTAAGAATTACCAACAGTTACATCCAATGAAATCGGACAACTGACAGTTTCTCGTGGTCTTGTTTCTTGTCAGTGAAGCTACTTTCATACCTTCCTTCAAGCATACACACAGGTTAATTTTTTTTGATTTTAGTTAATCTAATAATCATAACACTTTGGCATTTTTTTTTACATTCTTTGGTCTATATGCATGGTGGCGCAGTGGTAGTGCTGCTGCCTCACAGTAAGGAGACCTGAGTTCGCTTCCCAGGTCCTCCCTGCATGGAGTTTGCATGTTCTCCCCATGTCTGCGTGGGTCTCCTCCAGGTGCTCCAGTTTCCTCCCATAGTCCAAAGACATGCAGGTTAGGTGCTTTGGTGTGTGTGTGTGTGTGTGTGCTGGCGCCCTGCCCAGGGTTTGTTCCTGCGTTGGCTCTAGCAGACCCCTGTGATCCTGTGTAAGGATATAGCGATTTGGATGATGACTGACTATTTGCATACATCCCAATATTCAATTCATCTTGAAGAACACATATTTACCTTTTAACTATTTTAACTTGCTGTTCAAATCCATTCATCTTCCAAACCTGCTTTTTCTTGAGCAGAGTCATGCCAATCAAAAATAATGTTAGCTTTTGGCCCAATATCTTTACAATACAGTACAGTTATGTTTACTTACAAATAACTCTAATATTCATACAGACTAAATATTACGAGTCTTATTTAAGAAATTGTACCACAATACAGTTGAAAAATCTGCCCATAAAACATTTAAAAAAATGTTTTTTTGTGTATTGATATTTACTTCCACAGTATAATCATGAAATAATACAATGTTATTTGCATACTATACAACTGTGGTATTCCACTGTAATTGTAATTTCATGAATAAGTAACACAAATTTCTTCAAAACTAACAGACCTTTTTTATTTAATATCTTGACACCATCCCAAACTGCTTCATTAGTGCAGGGCTACAGTGCAAAAAGTTTTTATCAGATAGTTTGTAGGAAGGTATAGTGACTCGGCATCACAACGTGGTCAAAGATGGGAATTAAACCAACAAGCTTTTGATCTGAAGCCCAATATCCTATGTACTAGACTGCACTGGCTGTACAGTTGCAGAATTAACAGCACAACTGTTACACATACTGTATAAATATAACTGTTTATATAATAACTTAAATCCTGGAGACATTTGTCCATTCCTAGACTTTTTTTGTACCATATTATTTCATATTGTGACACATTTCTAAACTATCATACTTGTTGAATGACCCACATACAAGCATTTAATGAGCAAGCTGATAGGCAATGAAATAAATAAATTCATTGTCTTGGTGTTCTCTCTATTATTTTATGAGAAGCAGAATGAAATTCTATTCATTAGTTTGATTATGCAAAAGGTCCATCTTTACTGGTCTTTCCTATATACAGCATCATCAAAAATAACTACTACAATAAAGAGGCTCCTCTGTGCATTCTTTCAGGATTGACAAAAGTGTCCTTTGTAAATTAATGGCTATGGGCCAATTTACTAAATAAGTGTATTATAGCCTTCAATACAGAGGAAACTGCAATGTGAAAATAGATACACGGTTTAACTTCCAAAACCAAGAGTTTCAACAAATTAGTAATCCAATCAAATATATATTTGCTTCTTAATTCATTTTGAAACATTTAGACAAATTTAAGAGCTTGCACTTGTTCCGGCATCATAAAAAGAATTATGTCACTATTATATTTGCTTATCTCTTGTATGTGTTTATTGCTTTATCCTTTCCAGAGCAAAACAACAACTTGTGAGAAATACACAAGTAAGCCAATGGGGTATGAATGTTTTTATCAGCCCCTGAAACAGGCACAGGCTTCTCTGACTGGGTAATTTAACAAAAATGTTTGGAGGGGTTTCTTTTTTAATTTAAATTGTCATTTTTCAATACTTACATAAAATGAAATTTAAAAATTAAAGTACACCTCAAACTATTATTTACCACAAAAATTTCAATGTAGGCAGTATTTTCATTTCAATTAAACCAAACATTCATTGCCGATCAAGTAGCTGCACCAACAGCCTTGTCACAACATATCATGTACTTTAAGATTTTTAAAATATACAGACTTACAAGACTACTTAAGTGTAGTGGTTTGTTTTTCACACCATGGCAATGTTAAAAAGAAAACATGGAGCTTTCTTTGTTAATTTTGGTTTTGCAAAACACTCTGAATTAAACAATCTATTACTGCTACAACGTAGTATCAGATAGTACTTTGGGAGTTTTTCCACTCCAGACTATGTCTGCTGAACAAGTTCACTCTGCACAGCAATAAGCTACTGCTTCCACAAGCCCATTCTGCACTAACCTAGCAGCATGCATCAGTGATCACCTCCCAGCACTGGAAAAACAATGGTAAGAGTATAACCTGCTGTCATTTATTGGATACAGAGACCCTTTTCTGTGAAAACTGTGTGCAGTTAAATGAACAGTACATTAACGCAGAAGTACATAGCCAAACATAAAATATGCTACAGCAAAAAATGACAATGACTATAATGGTTTATCACTTAAAAAGGTAACTGAGATCACAGAGATAAAGTAAAAATGAGTGCCTTCAACAAAGTCATTGAAATAAATACTAAATTATTTGATTTTCATTTTTGCTGTGATCTCATCACATTCCAACTTGTCCTCAGAAGAGCCTGGGGTGAGCTGTCCTAAATTCCAGGGCATATCTCACGCCCTGCTCAAACCTTTCCAACACTGTTTTTTGCGTTCTGTTTTCTTTTGGAGTGTCTCACTCCCATTAGCTATGCAAAACCACACACACACAGCTTTCAGAAAAAATGTTCCTGATTTACTAAGCAAATATAAATGACTGTTTTAAATATACAACCTTTCATAGAATAATTAATCAGATATTTTACAAAACACCATGATTACATCACTGCCTAATCTGACTTGCACACAACTATTTTTTTGACAACAGGGTGGTAATAATAAATCTCAAGTATGTTTAACAAGAAGATTTTCTTTTTAATTTTTTATAGTACACATGAAAGTAATTATTTTATAAAGGAAACAAAGATAAGTCAAGCAAAAGGACACCTTTTATTGGCTAACTATAAAGATTACAATATGTAAGCTTTCAAGGCAGCTCAGGCCCCTTCTTCAGGCAAGATGTAAAGGCCTCGAAAGCTTGTGTATTGTAATCTTTATAGTTAGCCAATACAAGGTGTCCTTTTGATTGACTTCTCATTGCATCAATAAGGGCTAACATGGCACAACACTCTACTACTACAATGGAAACAAAAATACTATATAAAGCATCCCAAGACAACATAAGTAAGAAGCAGTGACATTATTAAAAAGCATAGGTTACTTTTGACTGCAGATTGGCTCTTAACATAAAAACCTAAAGAAATCAGCATTTATAGTTTTAACTGCAGAATCCTGGGATTAAAACCCAGCCTGGACACTGCTGTGTCTTTCTCCCACATCAAAAATATATGTGTGATAGGTTAATTGGTGACAGTAAATTGTCATTGAGTATGTCCATTTGTATTTCCTTCAATGTAATGTTAACAAATGTTTTTTTTGCCTCTGCTGCTCTTTGTGCAAGGAGAGGTTCTGGCTCTCATGATCCTGAAATTGTATATTATGCAAGGTCATTGCATGGAAATACATAAATACAACATATTTATGTCAATATGGTGCATGGCGATCACTGTGGTGCTGTACTTAACACTGCCACTTCATAGAGCCAGAATTCTTGGTTTGGATTCTGAACTGGAGCAGCACGGTGGAGCAGTGGTAGCGCTGCTGCCTTGCAGTTAGGAGACCTAGGTTTGCTTCCCGGGTCCTCCCTGCGTGGAGTTTGCATATTCTCCCTGTGTCTGCATGGGTTTCCTTGCACAGTCCAAAGACATGCACGTTAGGTGCATTGGCGATTCTAAATTAGCCCTAGTGTGTGCTTGGTGTGTGTGTGTGTGTGCCCTGCCCAGGGTCCGTTTCCTGCCTTGCGCCCTGTGTTGGCTCCAGCAGACCCCTGTGACCCTGTAGTTAGGATATAGTGGGTTGGATAATGGATGGATTCTGAACTGCCTGCATGAGATGTTTCTGCTATATTCTAAACACATGTACAGGTTTAATGTGATCTTCTAAATTGGCCTCCTGAGAATGCATGAGTGATTGCACTCTGTAGCAAACTGGCACTCTGTCCAAAACTTTTCTTTAACCTTTTGCCCAAAGCTGCTGGGCAAGGATCCAGCCTCTGTAACCTTGAACTGTATTAAATAGGTCAGATAAAGCTATGCTGAATGGTGTAATTTTCTGTTTCATGCCAACATTAATATGTTTGTAATAGTGCACAAGTATTTAAGAGTAGTATGTGCAGTTTAAATATGGAATTGAATATTGATGAATCTGGAAAATGGTGTGAAATTAACACAACATTATGGAGTTTTGGGTGAAAGAAATCCAGTGCTACTATTATGCTAGGTTAACAAATGCCACATCCCATTGTCTGGATTCTGTAAAAGACCCCAAAGTTATTGCACCAAAAACCAGAGAATTGTTCCTTTTTACCTGAGCAGTGCAACTTTGAATGGCAGCCTCTATATTGTCTGGGGTTCAATTCAAGGTAGATATTTATCTGCTAAGTAACAAAGTGCAGATTGTTAATATTTAATAGAATATTTTTTGTTTACTATTTCTGACTGTTAATGAGTGATTTAATATATAGGACTTACTACTCTTTATGAATTTGCTAATTATGCTAGAAACAGGTTAACAACTATAAAACTGATGAGCAAAGTTTTAAGTATGAAAATACACTCTAATCTGATAAAACGACATGTCCAAAAGTAATCATTAAACTACTCTAAAACAGTAGAGTTATGTGATTCTTTTAACTTTGAAATTTATAGCCTCTCTATCCAGAACTGAAAAGTGCATCACCACTCTTTTTTTAATTTCTTTCACAAAATGTTGATATACTGTTGGTGTTGTTTGTTCTTACTATGACAGGTTAGGTTTGAATTATGGAGAGTTTTAAAACGTTTTACATAAATCATCTGAGTAGCCTAACCAAATAGAAAACTTACCATATGCCTTAAACACAGTCATAGCATTCACTTTTGTGTCTGAGCTATAGAAAAACAAAAACTTCAACATACTACTTACATACATAGATCTATAATGTACTATAATATAATCTCTGAAACAATGGGCTCTACAGAAACTGTTGCTTGGTAACAGAAGAATGTATAGTACAAAAATATTAAGGAGAAAAATGTGGAAGGATGAAAAATAATGTGTATTTATAAAATAGCAACTGCATATCTCAAGGACCTGTGCAGTGTAATGCTACTGCAGCCTGTCAGCATTTAACTGTACAAAACAGTGTGAAATTACACACATGAAGCAGGCCAGCAGTGCTAGATTACAATCCAGGGTGATGCGCGGATGTGAAAGAGACTGTCACCATTCTTAAAGTGAAACACAGTGACTCAGAGATCTAGTAGTATCTTACCAGCATATTCTGCTAATTTTCAGCATTCACTTCTTTGATTCACACACCTATCTTCTGTTAATGCAAGCAAACATTATATTTGTCTTCATAATTATGCTCCTACTTGTGCAAATGATAAGCACAGGATGATTGCACTATTGCCTTTTCATTACATCTTGGATTGCTTCCATCCCACCTTGAACTTTTACCTGTTCCAGACAAATAAATAAATCTCTATACAGTAATCCCTCGCTATATCACGCTTCGACTTTCGCGGCTTCACTCTATCGCGGATTTTAAATGTAAGCACATCTAAATATATATCACAGATTTTTCGCTGGTTTGCCGCTTTCTGCGGACAATGGGTCTTTTAATTTAGGTTACATGCTTCCTCAGTTTGATTGCCCATTTGATTTCATACAAGGGATGCTATTGGCGGTTGGCTTAGAAGCTACCCAATCAGAGCATGTATTACATATTAACTAAAACTCCTCAATGCTATAAGATATGCTTCCCGCGCCGTGCTTGTTTGCTTCTCTCTATCTTTTTCACTCTCTCTGCCTGACAGAGGGGGTGTGAGCAGAGGGGCTGTTTGCACAGAGGACACGGACGCTCCTCTACAAAATGCCGCTTTATCGCGGTGCTTCTGTATACTTAAAAGCACATATTGATTTTTTGATTGTTTGCTTTTCTTTGCAAGCGCTCTCTCTGACATTCTCTGCTCCTGACGGCGCTCCTTTATGATGGAGCTCCTTTAAAGATGATATGTTCGCTTTCTTTTAATTGTGAGAAAGAACTGTCATCTCTGTCTTGTAATGGAGCACAGTTTAAACGTTTGACTAAAGGGTGTTATTTCATGTCTAGAGGGCTCTAATAATGTTAACAGGGTGGGAGAGTTTATAAGGGCTTAAAATATATAAAAATAACTATACAAACATATGGTTTCTACTTCGCGGATTTTCACCTATCGCGGGGGGGTCTGGAACGCAACCCCCGCGATCGAGGAGGGATTACTGTATATAAAATCTTCATTTGGATCTTGATCTTTGTTTGTCAGCGAATGAATTAGAAGAAGAAGCACTATATGGCAGTAGAGAGACAGCTAAAACATAGGCATTGCATTAAGAATCTCCTCCAGGCTTATACTACTGAAGACTGTAGTACTCCAGTCACACCTCAAAACACAGACATTCAAACTAAACAAATTGTTGTGCTTTAAATTAACTAAAGAGATCTTCATTTAGATCTTGATCTTTGTTTGTCCGCGAATTCCACACATGCATAGACCACCTTCCAGTTTAGTACGTTGTTGTTACTCACGGATGTCAACAATGTGCCGGAATAACGAAAGGGTTGGTGGACAGTGTTACGCTGGTTATCTTCTGAGGCCTGGTTAGAGAATGAGATTGCCGAAGATAAAAGGTACGTGCCTACGTAACATATGAATGAAAGAAAGACAGTGGGTAAAATGAATGACAACGTAACAGCATATTCTGGAAATTATTATTGTTACGTTGTAGCCGGCGAGTGCTGCGCGTCTCACCGTGGCTTGCTCAGATGTCAGTGAAGTCATCCCTATTTATGCTTTAAAGAGCCTGGATACCTATGTGTCCCCCTTTTATAACCATTGCTCCGTGTATATTGTCTTACTTTTTGGATTGTCACAAAGCAACCTGCGAGACTGGAGAAAGGTTGAGAAGACATCATGAGAGGAAACGATAGCGTCGTGAAAACGAGACGGACTGTGAACGGACAGAAGCAGAAATGCTCCTACACCACCACATAATTACTATTCGGACAGTGATTCTGAGTAGGCCGTTCCTATCGAAACAATACCCAAGGGTTTTCTTTTGTAAATTTGTTTCCCTTATAAAAAAATCATAATACTATGCGACGAAGAGCCCAATTCATGACTGGCAGCCGCGTTTAAACAGGGAGCCCTTCACAGACAAGTTTAACACGCGCAACATAGTTGGGCGCACATGGCTAGTAAATAATAAATAAGTAATAAAACTACCTGCTGATACTTGGAATCCATTTCAGTACCTGACTGAGATGCCATATTTGTTCTGTTGAATTATTTCTGTGCATGGATGTTCTCTTGGAAATACGTGTTATGCTGTTAGAAGTATTAACTGGCAAATGAGCCCCCAATCGTGTTTGATTTTTCAGTGTCACATTTATGCACACATGAAATCGGTTGTCATTCTGCTCCATCATCAATTCACCCATTTTCTGAAAGTTCTTTATTTTTCCTCAGTACAGTTCCTAGGCAGATAATCCGCATCACTTCACTGTAGCAACGCATTAAAATAAGCAGGAATCAGGTATGGGTGAAATGCCTAGTCCATCACAGGACACGCACATTTAATTATCCTATTTCAGTTTGGAGTGTCCAGTTTAGATGTGCAGGAACACATGAAGAATGCACACATTCTACAGTGGTAACACCTAAACTAAGAATCAAGCCGGGCCTAAGTGCTGTTAATGGAAACAACTGCGCACCACTGGCTCACGGCACCCTGATGTGCTGAAAGTGGGTGCTGAAATCTGATGGATGGATGATTCCAGACAGATCACAGAGAGGTAGAGAACCACTAATCCGGCCGATTCCTAGACTCACCAATTTTACAGGAACTTCTTCTTTTGCATATGCGATATTCTCTTAAATCATTTTATGACATTGAAGCGTTTAAGTAAACACCCAAAGGCCTCTTGTGGCCGATTCAAAAAAAGCTCAGGCTGATCAGCTGGTAAAAGCTTTAAAGACGAAGCCCCGCCTTTCTAGGCTAGCAGCTGGGAGGATTGCTGGTTTAGTTACTCAGCTCGCTGGGGAGGAGGAGGAGGAGTGCGAGTGCTGTGGCAGTGACAGATACAACTTCAACAAGTTGAAGCGCATCCTGGCAGCTCGACTGCTGTTGTTAGTTAAAGGGCGACGACGGGAATGCCGCGCACATCATGAGCGAACAGGACAGTAAGGTCGTCGTGCTCACGGCGTTTCACCTGACCGGCGACGCTTCTGAAGTGTCAAAGCGGGTCAGAGACCGAGAGGACCACGGCTTCGCGGATCCAAGGTGAGAAAAACTCTTGTCACAGCAGGCGGCCAGCCACTGGCAAGTCTCCGCGAGAAAGCTGCAGTCAGGGCAAAGTCCAGCAGTGACAGCCGTAAATATGTTAATAGCACGGCCACGGTGAGCTCAGTTTCTGGCTTAACACCTTTCCTGGTAAAACGGTTCATTACGTAAAATTCGAATTCACACGGCTCCGTGACGTGACAGCCATGTGTGGCTTTTCTATTAGCGTGTGGTGTGGCTGAACTTGAAACAGTGCGGGTAGATCAGGAGACCCCCTTAGTTCTATGGAGACTGTAATCGTATCCCTGTGAAGACGCAGAGTTCGTAATTTAAACAGCTTGCCTATCAGCACGCCTTTCGTTTTAAGAGCAGCTATAGATGAGCAGCACTGATGCTTTTTGCACTTTGAGCCGACACACTGGCATTGGTTTAATAGCAGTCTGCACCATAGAGTATGCTGATTGGGTAAGATAAGGAACCACTGATCAAAAGGCTAGAAACAGAATTTGTTGTAGTTAACAAAAAACTATGTCCGTGGTAATCGTAACAATAAACATATTGTGTTTCTGTAGATCAAAAGGAGTAACTTCAAAACCATTACTTTATTATGTATAACATATTGCACAGATAGTGGCGATTGCTTCCAGAATGTTAAGCGAAGAAGTTTGTCATATTTACTGTATTAATGTTGGATAATATGCTAATTCCATGTTTTTTAATGTCTGTATGATCAGGTGTTTAACAGAAGAGGTGGGAAATAATGGATGTCTGTCGTTCTTTCATTTAAAGATGCTTAGAAGGGAATGCCACATGAAGTTGCTATGATAAGACGTCACAGGATGGCTGCTGTCAGTCTCCTATCAATTTGTACAGGGGATTAAATTGTTTGCTCCAAATTTGTTTAATTGAGCAATTTTAGCATTTCGTACCATATGGGAAAATCGTGTATATAAAAAGGAGTATAATCAGAAAGCATACACATTTATAAACTTACAAATGAGCAGAATCAAGCACCATTGTTATAGTCCATTTATTAGCTTAATTGTGTAAGGGGGCACTTTTTTCAACCAAAAGAACCTAAAGAAAATAACTTGCAATTATTACAGCAGTCCAACCAAAAAAGGCAGATAATACACATACAAAATCACTCATTTTAATAGAGATGTATACATTTAAATAAAACTGAATCTGCTGTATTTGTAGGGTGCATGAGATACAATAGTTTATTAGGTATAAAATAATATTATATACAAGTATGTGGACTGGCATGTTGCAGTGGTTTGTCTTATTGTCTTTCCTTTCCAGAATGGGCCTTTGGCTCTGTCCAAGTGGAATTTACATGGAAATGTCCATTTACTCCCATATCTTACTTATAGTTAAGTTATGGGGGCTGGTGGTGTCAAATCTCAATTGCATCTAAGTCTGATGTTATGTTTCATGAGGTCTACAGAATGGATGATTAATCTAATCTAATATACACCCCCGAGGCAGGTCAGTTATTGAGAAGAAAGCTGACATTTACTTCTGGTACTAAAAATCCCTAAATATTGGTACTGTACTGTACAATTTTACATTTTTTGGTACTTTTCTAGGACTGCGCAGCCCTACTATATGGGGTGACTAACGTTAAAAACAATTACGTTTGGGTGGAGCATTCTTTTAATACCATTGAGCTCTCCTTTTCCTAATAACAAGGCACAGGGTTGTATCTGAACCACATAGGCACCCTGTCTTGCTAATTAACAGCCTGGAGGAATTCTCCCGCCATTTCGTCCATCGTACCGGCTTTCTGTTAGCTTAGTAACCAAGGAGTGATGTAAGTGCTTCTGGCGCTATGTGCACGGTACTACATTTTAGTTAAAAACACTGTTTTTAAATGAGTAAGATCTCTGTCCACATTGGCGTGGGATTTATTGTAAAACTGTAGTGACTGATAAATTATTTGCCTTTTGCGCATGTATGCAGTATTTCAAATTTGCTAAAAAAAAATTTAGATGTATTTGTGTAAGCACCATAGAAAGCATCCCCTCTGTGTTCACTATGTTGAAATATAGTTTTCTTCCGTGAAGTGTGACAAGTTAGGAAATGAGATTGAATAATTATGTAATGAGCATGGATAAAGTCAGTTTTTTCAAAAGTCTACATTTTTATCAACCCCTAATACATCCTTGAGCAGTTGTATTTATTAGTATGCGACTCTGAAGAGTGTTTTCAAAAGTTTGTTTTTGGTGGTTAAAATGTTGAGGTAGTGTGGATGAAAGGTAAAAATTGAAACTAATATCTGTGTTTTTTAAACAAAAAAGTAGTGTATTGTGGATGTAGCCTGGGATACACTCACCCGCAGACCTCAGTGTTAAACAATCCTCCGGTCATTGCCTCATCTCTCCCCTCTCTCTCTCTCTCTCTCTCTCTCTCTCTCTATATATATATATATATATATATATATATATATATATATATATATATATATATATATATATATATATATATATATATATAAAATCTATCTATATAAAAATATATATAATCTATCTATATAAAAAAATCCAACATCTGTATGTCTTTCCGCTTTTCACAAGAGAACTACTTAACAGATTTAGATCATGTTTTTTTCTATAATTTGCTTGAACATTCCGATTGATTTTGCGACTACTTTCATCATACTAAGTGTCATAGTTTGCTTATGGTACCGATTTATTTGTGCGATTCCGAGAGAGACACAGCAGACTGAGGGGTTGGTGGACAAGCCCTTCCTCACTCACGCGCCAGCCTCAGGGCGTACCTTACCTCCGCTTAGCTAGTGAACAAAAGAACAACTTAATGGATTTAGATTTGATTTTTTTTGCATAATTTGCTTGAACATTCCAGTTGATTTTGCGACTTCTCTCATTGCAGAAGCGATATATTACACTATTGCAAGACAGAGGTTGTGGGCAGAGGAGAGGGAGAAATGTGCCGTCAGGAGTGGGGAGGTGGGCAGGTGGGCAGGGCCCTCCTCACTCACGTGGCAGCCTCCGTTTGAGTTTCTCTACCACTGCATTTTGGAGTGTACCTTGCCTCTGCTTAGCTAGCGATACCTGTTTGTTTATTGATTTTTAAAGTTTGTCCTGTTTCACTACTATGCAGGTGGAGCTGCGGGAGACAACTAGTACAATATAAGTCCTTTAAAGTCCAGGCACTTTTGCATTATTATTCCCTGCCTCTCTTTTTAATGGGACTGCTTTGCCCAACGCCATGCTCAGTGGGGTTCTTAATAGACTCAAGTAAAATTGAGTTCAGAATCATAAATATTAGATATCTCCTGCTTCCATGTTCCAAAGTGATATATTTCATTGAATGAAAATCAAAATTTGTCATTATTTGCACTTTTATAGGTCACACTATGTCACAGAAGTTATCATGCTGGTTTATGGTTTCATTTAGACTTCTTGCTGCCTAGTCGCTGCCTTTGTGAATATTACACTTTTACTTTTGCTCTTGTGGGTCTTCTTAATGAGGTTTTGTCTTCGTCTATAATCTAAAAAAGTCTTGTACAGTTTGTTTTGTTAATTGGTGACTCTCAGACTCTAACAGATTTTGAACCCCTGTATCTAGTAATTTAAAAAATGGTGTAGTAAATTAGTGGATCAATAGGCAGTTTGTAAGATCTTATTATTATTCTGTAAAAAGCTGAAACTATATCTCCTCCATTTAAAATAAGTTCCACCTGGCAGTTAATTACTATGCATATGATTGTGATATTGTGTAAAATAAGGGAGATTTGGCAGCACTTACACATTTTCTGTCTTCAACATTCCTTTGTAAAATATTAACAAAGTTTTTTCAAAGGAAAGCTATTATAGATGCAGTAGTATTCTGTATTTTTTCATTCACTATCTTCATTTGAACAAATGCCAGTGAGCAATAAAATAAACTATGCAAATTTATAGTCATAGTTAAAATACTATTTTTTTTAATCAGAAGATAACTAGTCTTTTTTATTTCTTATTCCGACTTGTTTGAAATCTGCAAGTATGTCATTGAAATTTTAGATCTAGCTTGTGTTCAGCAGAAACTTCTAGTACTGTACCATGGCTTTTCAGATGAATAGTTGGGCTTGAGCAAAGGGCATTATGTTAATGATGCAGCTTAGTGCAATAATGGTAATTGGGGTGGTGTTAGCCTTGACTGCAGTGTAATATTCTATCTTTCTCTGTCTCACAATAAAAGGCATTATGAGAAATGCTGGTCTATATGTGACAGGTGATTCCCATACTTTTATGAAATTGTTTAATAGTGCACCTTATACTTGGTAATTTATATCAGGTCCTGAATTTAAGCCATGTTGAAGAGGCCATAAATGTGCTGCTCTATATTTTGTCCAAATGAGTACGAAAGATGATAAAAGTAGTAAAACACAAATAAAACATCTTGACTGCTAACGTCTTAACTGTTAGCATGGGTCAGTTAATGGAAATTAAAAAGAACCTGACTGCTGTGTTATGTCAAAGCCTATTTCTACTGCTAACAGTGATCTTTATTTTAAACTAGTAACAGCCCTTTGTTCTTTACTTGTCCTTCAGCTTTCTTTTGTTTACTTAATAATGCTTATTTTGCTGATAACCCTTATTGTGTTCATGCAATTCAAGTGTTCTCTTGATGTTTGCACTTTTTTTCTTCTTCAAAAAATAGTGACAAAAAATATAGGGCTGTGATGGAACTGGGGTGTCTGCTTGCCCCAAACCCCCAACACAATTTCACCAAGGCAGTTCTGGGTTCAAATAATGGATGGTTTGTTCACTGTATTGTCTCCAAAAGTAACAACTCGCCTGGATAAGGGAATGCGGTCCCTTTATTAAGGACCCGGAAATACTTCTTGTGCCAGGGTGACTGTCTGATGAAAGCACTTCCGGGTCATATGAAAGTCCCGTAAACTGGGGAGTGCATCTCCCCGCTGTGCCCCCTTGTAGGACCCACGGACCCCAGCAGGGCAGTGCTGCCAGACTAGAACTCTTGGTATTCCCTGCTGGTTCCTGAATGGGTGTTGATATGGAAGGCTGCTGCCACAGATCCTCTGGGTGGAATAAATATCCCTCTGTGACAGTCCCTCCCTGTCCTCATCTTTTATCCCAGCCAGGGAAGGTGCTGCAATTATGTCTGGCAGGGAAACCTGTCCATTTGCCTGGGGCCTTCCGTCCGGTTAGGGAATCTTCTCCGGCTGGAATGTCCATCCATCCCTTGGTCCAAGTCCAAGTGCAACCTTCTTCTCTCTGCTTTTCTGTACTCTTGGGGCCTCCTGTCCGGGTAAGAGATCTTCCTGACTTCTTGCCGGGATGCCTGTCCATCCCGTATGCCTCCTACTGGGCAATTACTTTTCATATTAATGATTCACTTTGTCTAATTACACACTGTTACCAAATACTATATATTTTTAATGTTAATATTTACACTAAGTTGCAGTCATCATTTCAGTGATGCAAGCAGCTGACTATTCAAATTTGTATGCTTTAGTATACTATGCATTGGACATGATTTTTCAAATCTGACTGTCAAACTAGCCAATAATTAAGGATTGAATGGTTTTAATATGTATTTGTTTAAATATAGTATATTTAAATATTGGTTTACACTCCTGGGAGTTAAATGTTTAAGTCCTGTATATTGTAACATATATGCCATTTATATATACTGTATGTAATAAGGGAAAAATAGTTTAATGTTATACAATTGCTTAAGGAAAAAAATTAATGTTAAATACACAGCCCACATTAATACAGGTGCTGTAAGTGGCTCAGTTTCAGTTTGTGGCTTGAATCCTATGTTTTATGTTTGATTCTTCAAAGATCTGATATGAGTCTGTAAAGGTATGTATCCTGAATGTGTCCTATAAAGGATGAATTAATAAAAATGTGACTTTCTAGACCACTATGAAAAGAAAACAGTATGCTAGCTATTACATTATCTAACATTATTTTCAGTGCAGAATGTCTGCAAATTCTTTAGCTTATGTTTGTAACAAAGAGAAACAGAAAAGAAAAAAACAGAGCTGTTTCCTTGATTGGAATCATCATTGCTATATCTTTACTTAGAAGCCAGAGGACCAAAAAATGAAGCCAGGAGTATTGCAGGTGACATGTGGAAGGTTGTGATGTAAAACAGTAGTTTGACAGTTTCAGAATGTTGAGGGAGAAGTTCCATCGCTTATGTCATTTTGTTTCTGCAAGAAACACTTGGAAAAATATGTGCATCAAGCATGCAATTTCTGTCGGAAAACATTTAGCGTTTGTGTTGTATTGATTTTCAATGCAGAGTGTTCACATTAACGTTAAAGTGAAAGGGGGTGTAAATATTCATCTATTTGAAATTCAAGCATTCAAACACAGGTCCTATTCAAGTTGCATAAGAAAAGTTGTCTAAACCAGTCTAAAAATTGCTAATTCCGTGTGAATTTTCTGCTGCTGTCACATTTCTAAAAGATCAGATATGCTCTGTTTTTCAGTACTGAAATAATCATTTCTTTTTTTCCTTTTGTAGATACACACTGACACAGCCCTACACTAACTCCATTTTATACATAAATAATTAATTGGATACCATCATGAATAATCCTCTCCATTCCTCCCAGGTGCTCTCTTGGAGCACTTTTAGCCACAGGCTCGTGTCACCTTGGTGTGCTAAGAAGCACTTCTGGGGGTGTGTTTTGCCCCCTGCTATCAGGCAATTCATTGCTTTCTCACGTACTTTTTATGTCAATTTGAAATATCTGTACACTATATGTACATTTATTTATTTCCTTTTATTAATTTTTTTATCGATTGATTAATTAAATGATTTGCCATATTTTTTATCCTGTAAATCTATTTTTTTATGTTTCTGCGGCTGTATACATTTGAATTTCCTCACGGGATTTATAGAGTTTATCTAGTCTGTCTAATCTGATAATTTATTTACTTTTTTTTTTTTTTACCATGTAGCACTTGTAAAGCATGAAGTTCTTGTTATTCTTACATTGTGACTTAGATGTGATAATTGCAGCTTTCAAATAAAAGTGACTGTCAGATGTTCATGCATACAAGGTGAAATAGCCAATAAGAAAATATAGACTGACACCATTACCATTGCTTCTTTCTACTGGTAATGCACATAAGAGATTTAGACAAAGTAGCTTGTGATTGCTAAACCATAATCAACATAGTCCCTATTCAGTTTTTTGTTATCCCAGTTATACTGTTTGTTCTGCCACCCATTTCTTTTTTATTTAAACTGAGACACAATGAGTTGTGTTGTGTTTCATAAATAATCATGGCTGTAATTATCAGTGAGTGCTTCCTCTTTACTCTTAGTGTTTGAGAGATGCCACTATCCAGAGCAGTTTATGAAACAACAGTATGCATTAAATGCACTTGAGCGATTATCATCAGTAAGTACAACAGACGATACAAAAAAAAAAAAAATATATAAGAAAACTTAGAATGCAGTTAACTCCATGGCTGTTTTGAAAACTAGCTGCTTGAAAAACTGCAGCAGTGAATGATCTGGGTCTGTGAACCTGCTTTAATACTTAATACACCAGTCCTGTACAGTGGATGATAGCAAATAATCAAAGAATAACTTGAGAGAATGAAATAATCAGAGTCTTTAATTTTTTTTCCACTTTTAGTTGCTGAACACATGAGACAGAGTTAGTTGTAGACTTGAGAACATGCTGAAACTGATACTTAAAGTATGTTCGTAGATGCAGCTAAAGTGAATATCAGCGACCCTGGATATACTGTGCTACTAAGGAATAAAAGAAACATCAGACATGTCAGTATTTTTCATTGTCATAGGTGAAAAGGGAAATTGGCTGCTTTTTAATTGCTACCATGGTTGTGTAAAAGTTCTAGTATAAAGCAGTAACAAAGTCAACAACCTCATGCTCAAGTGTGAACAGAAAAAGAGAAGAATTCTACTTTTAGGTTGAGTGAAATGTTTTTAAAAATCAATTGCTTGCTTGCCATGTGGAGAGAGGTAGAATAAATATTAACATGCTGTTTCATAAAAAAATATGATTTTTTTTAATACACAATTCATATTAATTAATGCCTGGGGTAAGAGGGAGATATCCTGTGATGTTTCACCTTCTCTTATTTTTTTTTTTAAACATTTTTCTTTTGCTTACAGAGCTTTGAGCTTTGACTACATTTTTCATATACATATCTATTTGTGATATTCAAATGTTAAGTGAATACTTAACCATCTGCTAATTTTGTCATTATTGTTGTTTTGTGCATTCAGTTTGTTGGGAATTTTCAGCTAGTTGTTGCTTGGCTTCAGGCACTGGACTGACAATGCTGTTTACTCAAAGGGAGGCGCTTCTGCTGTATTACCCTCTCTATTCGCCTTGCTTGGAAAAAATATGTGGAAGTGCTTTAATAGGATTAGGTCTTATTTTAGATCTGTACCATTAAAGGTACTTACTTACCTGGCATTTAAGGCTGAAACACTAACACATTAACAAGAACCTTGTAGGAATTAAGTGTATCTTATCTTTTTTTTTAAAGCAGCCTGCAATTTTACTTCTTAACTGTCATATATTTTAGTATGCTTAATGAAAACAAACATATACAGTTCATGATGGAGAATCTAAAGGGACATATGCACATTCTTTTCCCACAGGGCATATATTAAAAAGCCACTTTACATTTTGATTCAATACTTTTTTTTAAACCCACACCAACAATCAGTCATTTTTTTTATTTAGTGCTTTTCATAGACCACCCTATCATGAAGTGATGTATAATTTTAACCTTGAAAATTATATGAATTTTGAGATAAAGTATTGTATAAAATGTATTTTACTCACTTATTAGCACATAAAAGACATTGACTTGCTGCATAATTTGCTACCATTTTAACTCTTGAAGCCAAAAAGATTAAAAGGATGCTACATACAGATCCTTTCTGAGAGGAAAACATGTCCTTTGACTATTTGGGGAAAAGGACCTCCTCTTTTATGGAAATGTATTCATTTCTAAAGATGTGGTTTCCTGTCCCTTCTGAACAGCTTTAGCTATCAGTTAGATAAATTCAGTATAAAAAAAATTGTAGATTTGTCTGGAGTTTGCATGTTCTTCCCGTGTCTGCGTGGGTTTTCTTCGGGTACTTCGGTTTCCTCCCACAATCCAAAGACATGCAGGTTAGGTGTATTGGCGATTCTAAATTGTCCCTAGTGTGTGCTTGGTGTGTGGTTGTGTGTGTGTGTGCGCCCTGCGGTGGGCTGGCGCCCTACCCAGGGACTGTTTCCTGCCTTGCACCCTGTGTTGGCTGGGATTGGCTCTAGCAGACCCCCATGACCCTGTAGTTAGGATATAGCGGGTTGGATAATGGATGGATGGATTTTTATATTATTGTTTAAATATGTTCTACATACTGTATGTATCGGTTTGTGTGTGATTATATAAAATTCAGTGATCACATCATGCATTATTAAATTATGATACACATTTGGAATGTCCATCCATTATCCATCCCGCTATATATCCTAACTACAGGGTCACGGGGGGTCTGCTGGAGTCAGTCCCAGCCAACACAGGATGCAAGGCAGGAAACAAACCCTGGGCAGGTTGCCAGCCCACCGCAGGGCGTGTACACACACACACTAGGGACAATTTAGAATTGCCAATGCACCTAACCTGCATGTCTTTAGACTGTGGGAGGAAACCCACGCAGACACTGGGAGAACATGCAAACCCCATGCAGGGCAGACCCAGGAAGCGAACCCAGGTCTCCTAACTGCGAGGCAGCAGCGCTACCCACTGCGCCTCCGTGCCGCCCCATTTGGAATGTCATTTCACAAAATCAAGAAGATATACATTTTTGTAGTTTCCAACAAATGTATCACTTCGCAGTGCATGTGTTGCATAAAAAGCTATTTAAAGAGAGACCCATGAAGCATTAACCAAGGTCACTGCTGTTTGTTTCCAAAATAATTTTGTTTCATATGAACTTTTTGTTTATGTCATCAGACTTCTGGTACTTATATTTGTTGTTTAAACCCAAATGTTACTGTTTTTCTGACAATAACTGACTTTAAATTTAATAGAGTAAAATAAGTTAGATTTGGGGCAAGTTCAGTATTTATCTAGGATTGTGGTTGCTGAAAATAAGCCCTGTTGGAGTCTAATGCAGAGCTGTTTCTGGAGTGAAAGATTACTACATTCCTGACATTGTTACATAATATAGTATTTCTGAGTTTTATTTCATGCCACTGCACTGTAAGTTACTGTAACTGTACTGTAAGCGTTATAGCCTCAGTCCTATAGTCTATAGTCATTTCGACCTGGTCATTTTAAATGTAGCTCGCAAGCCGAAAAAGTGTGGGCACCCCTGAACTAGATATGTGTACTTATATGACAGCATGAACTGCTTGTAAATAAGGTTAGTCTTTTATTGGTGTCAACATATTGTAGTAGTTTCATTAAAAATAAGTGTCGGTCATTCTAAAACCATTCACATATGAGATGCCCTTGCACTGTGTCATCCCAGGCACTCGGGATTCCTGGGAATGACATGTGGGATTCCCGAATTCCCGGGAATGGATAAACCCATCCGGGAATGGATTCCCTACTTGTAAGGGAAACTTACTTATTTCTGATTAATGCATACAAGGCTGGGTAATTATTTGCTTAATGTCTATCTCCTGTACTATACTGCGCCTGCTGGCAATGATTCACCACCATGTGCAGCTGAGATGTACTCATACCCATCACACACAACATGCCCTTGCTCACGGGCAGCTGAATAAAACAGCAAAACCAAAACACTTCCAATTGGAAAAAAAATGTTTAAACAGTACCACCTGTCTCCTTAGTGGCACCCAAAAAACAAAGGTTTTAGGAGTAAAGTGTTTGTTAATTGAGTTTAATGCTTAAACAATATGCAGCATCCAGCTCTCAGATCACATTAACGCTATGAAGGCTGGTTCATTTATGTATTATATAACGTTAACATCATGAAATACATCCACAAAATAAAAAGAAAATAATTTGTAATTACACTTCTAGAATATAAAAGTATTTTATGAGTATTTTGCATACTGAATTGGGGGTTGAACTTTTTACCTGTGTTTTGTTTTCTCCTGTGTCTCAAAGACCTACTTATTAGCTTAACAAATGTAAGATGGTGGTTTGGTGCTCTGTTCACTCTTGTTTTACAGACTTGTACTTGAAGCTGCCAGGTTAGTTTCTTAATTCTAAAAACTGGAAGCAATGGAATATGTTTTATAGTACTGTAACTTTAAAGAAACTATTCCAGGTTTTTGAAGTAATCAAAAAGCCTGTTTACTGTTACTTATAGGAGATTTGGTGTGTGGCACACTTCATTTATCAGTGCAAATAGAGAGCACCTGATATAATATATGGCTATACCAGCTTCAGAAGTTGTAGTTGTTGTTATAGTAGTAGTAAAATTTATAAAATTTACATAATACAATGGGTTTGTTACTTATATGTCCAGACAACATGCAACACACCAATTTTCTCCTCCCATTGAAAACATGCTAGCAAGAGGCACTGTAACTGGGCAAGCGGCATATAGCGCAAAGTCCTTTTATGTAGCACATTAACTTTAACAGGAAGCCTATATGACACGTTGAGACATTGTTAGGATTTATTTTTGATTGTTGGTTAAAGAGAAGCTAACTATTGGCTGTACGGCACTAGAGTAGGTATTGTTTTGACAGAAAATAAATAGATCCTCAAATATTTTGGGTTCTGTGCGCCGTGAGTTGGCCAATATCATGAAGGTGCAAATTAGTAGGTTCGGTAGTACCTACCATCTACAACATCTTCAAAAGGCATCATGGGATTACAATAATAATCAAATTTATTTATTAAAAATAGTTATCAATTAATTTTCATTAGCTGCTTATTTATCTCTGAATAGAATACTACTATAAGGAGAGTTCCAACATGAATGTTCAACTTCATACAGTAGGACCTGTATTTGTTTCTAATTAATCTGTTACTAGCAAAACTCAGAACAGCAACAAAATTACAAAACCGATTACTGAGTATCAATTTATGTGTTAATTTCAGATATACTGGCTAGATATTTTTCTTTCCTCTTTGGTGAAAAAACCTGGTTTAGAATGCTACTGGACTTGAAAGATTAAAGGCAAATCAGTTCTCCATCAAAACTCCAGGCCACAAAGAAGCCTGTGATGATGTGCATAAAAGCTTACCGTGTATTTTTCAGATGCTAGCAAATGTATTAAAAGAAGTGATAAAGCTACCATAGTAACTATACAGTAAGCTACTTAGTTCAACATTTGTTGCAGACAAATTGATGTAAGTAGATGTGGAAAAAGTAGAGAGAACCAGTAGTCCAGGAAATGTGCGCCAGTGAAACGTGGTCTTCTCCATTTTAAACTACTCTTGACTTTCCTCTGATATGCTGAAGTTTTTTGAGGAAGTAATAAAGTCAACTGATTAAAGTACATATTTTAAACCACTTCAGGAAAAGCTAGTCTTCAAACTACAACATAAGAATTTGCACTACAGAATTGGATTAAGAATTGAAATTAAAATGTTATAGTACGAGTAACATTTTCAAAATAAGTAAATTCAGGCTTACACAGGGATCATTGCTGTAACTACTGCTTGTATTTGTATTAAACTAGCTGTTTAAGCCTGTGCTGTAAAAAGCCTGGGTTCCTAGAAACTATTGAAATTGTCAGGAAAAAAAAATTGAAATGTAGAGATGTCAGGTAATTGAAAGGAATTACTCTGGGCATCTCCCTCCTAGGAGGTTTCGTTTTGCAGACGTGTTTGCCTCACTTGTGTATTAGCAGTGGGAAGAAAAGTAAAAGGGATACCATTTTGCCGATGTGCTTGCCTTGCTTCTGTATTAGCGGCTAAGCGATTGACCTTCTTTGAAAGTTTTGTTTAGCTGATGTGCTGGTCTCTCATATCCTTACCCTGACTCCACCTCTCACTTTTGGGTCGGACAGACACACACACTTCCACGCACAGATGTTTAATATACAAGATATGTAAATAGCAAAATGTAACTCCAAAAAGTAACTGATCTACTTTGTAAATGATACTAAATTAAGAGTAGTATCAGTTTTTTGGGTCAGTGAAATCCCTACTGAAGGACCTGGGGCCTCATGTATAAACGGTGTGTACGCACAGAAATGTTGCGTAAGAACTTTTCCACGTTCAAATCGCGATTTATAAAACCTACACTTGGCGTAAAGCCACACACTTTTCCACGGTACCTCATACCTTGTCATACGCAAATTCTCTGCTCGGGTTTGCAGACTGGCGGCACCCAGCGTCAAAGCAATGCTACTGTTCCTGTGCGGTTACACCTTATTTTCCTGACGCGGCTTTATAAATACACTGAAACTAACCGCATATTGATTTATTAGTGTAACGCATCTGATTGTAATTAACTTGTAACAATATAATGGTCCAGGGAATAGCCATAGTATTCCAAATACCATAACTGCTTTAGCGTTGTTACTCTCACTGCACCTTCTTCTTCTTCTTCTTTCAGCTCCTCCCGTTAGGAGTTGCCACAGCGGATCATCTTTTTCCATATTACTCTCACTGCACCACTCGGAGTATTTATATCACTGTATCTGAGTGTGAATCACAGCAGCAGCTGATCAGAAAGAGAATTATCGCTAAACAGCTTCAAGGACACGCTGTCTCAGCCACGGCAAAACGTTTCAAAGCCTTTCCTGTATGGACCTCGCGGTTCAGAAACAGTTTCATCCCAAGAACTTTAAATGCACTTAATTAATTGCTCTTTGTAGAACTGTTTGTACTTATAAGTACAATCATCCCACTGTAAACTTGCACTACAGTTATAATATCGCACAACCTGAGCCACTTTATAAAGCGCGTATTTACATATGATGACGATATCATTTTTAAGGTGAAATGCAACAAAATATGTTTATTATATTATACAGATAAAACTTTAACTTCATTTAAATAATCTATATTCTTCACTGGGAGTGTCGTGAAGGATAGAATAGTTAAACATGTACTATGAAGATATTTCAATGTTCCTTAACCATTTTGAAGAATCGGCGCTCTAAGCTTACAGATGGCTTAACGTCTATTACAGAGCTAATTGTGTGGTGATTGGGTATTTGGTGAAAGAAAAGCAAGGACTGCAGTGGTGGCTACAACAATATATATTGAATATAAAACAGAAAGAGAAAATAACAACACAGCTAAAAACGCAGCGACAAATTTCGGCAAAAGTTAAATGCTTGTGTCATGAGCACGAGGCGGCTATGCAGTGTCTGCAACAGACGTGGCCATCCACCGTGAATAAGGTACCTCACTGACATTGGCGGGCGAAGGAGCCACCAATTCTTCCTCTGCCCAGTGCCACCACGAGCCTAGAGCCGCCCCTGAGTACTGCTGCAATAAATTATTTCATCGAAGGTCGCACACAATCACTGCGCCGTGAAACTTATGTTTAATAACGTGCTTTAACTCCTATCATCATCAAAATGATATCACGTATACATCTCAGTATTTTAGTTATTCAGAGAACTGTAATATCACGAATATAATGGATTCTGTGTCCAGTTGGAGGAAGAAAGATGGTTTAAGAAGCAAGTAGTGATTCACACACATAGAGCACATAGAAGATCAAATACAAAACAAAGCATTTAACGTGCTACTTTAATTACGATGTGATTTGAGAAACTGGTTAGTTAAACGATTTTAAGATGAAGTTTATGATGTTCTACTTTAATTAAAAATTAAACTACGTGATTAAAGTGGAGATTGAAGTTGACATTTGGTGCTTTTTCCCCACTGTGTGCCTTTTTTTTCTGTACCCTAATAAGCTTTCTTATGACACTCAGACAGTGGGCTACAACTCGCCTTTTCACGGCGACTTTGATATGTGACTTCTTTTTTTATTTCCGGCACTGTGCGATTTTGTGAATGTGAGCTTTCAAGTTTCTCCAACATGCTATGTCACTCGATCAACTTCCTTTTGTTGATTATACCACGGTTTATTTGAACAAATAGTATGTTTTTCCTTTGCCTCCACTTGGTATTCGCTGAAATTCTTATTTTCCCCTGTGCTTTCCCATTGTCTTTTTACAGAAGGCTGAGCTTAAGGGCGATTTATATTCATTTGCATATTCAAAGAGGCGTAATTCTGGGAGGAGTTGGGGCGTTACATAAAGCGCGTGCATGAGTGTTACTTTTCATGCTGATTGGGATTTATGTAGCGGAAGAACGTGGAAGTTGGAGTACGCATAGAGTCCTGCATTTGGATTTTTCTGTGCGTAAGCACATTTCGGCTTTTGTGCTTACGCCATGTTATAGTGCAAGTTCTACGCATGGCGTTATACATGAGGCCCCTGGAGTGTCATTTATAAAACTTTGCATGGAGTTGAGCTTGTAAATATGTGCACACCAAAAATAGGAAAATGCGTACACCAAAAAAAAAAATCTGATTTTATATGCAGTTTACCCATTATTAATCACAAAACACCTTCTAAATATGTGTATGTGAATGCATCTTGAATGCCAGCATGAAACATCCATACTGTATATGGAACATGCTAATCAACCTCATACATATGCAGTTATGATGCTGCAGAACTTCAATGGCTAGCAGAGCAGCCTCCCTCCTGATGCACTGAGATACCACCACCTTTGTTCAAAAGTATCTGGCTGCACACTGTGACTGAGATCTCAAGATCATTTGTGGTTTTATAGCTCCTCTCCTCTGCATTTGGTGGACTGGAAAGGGTATGAGAAAGGCGTAAGGTGCCAACATCTGAGTGGGTAGCTACTACCACCTGGTACATTTAATGATTGCTATTACAATTACTAGTACAAGCTATATGAAACACTGAAGGCTCAGCTAGTTACCTTACTAACAAGCCATTCACCACATACAATGCCATCATATCTACCAAAGCTACTGCCTCAAAGTAAATGAATCACAGGTTGGCCCAGGACACTGGGATCTTGGTATCACAGATGACTTGATTTGATATCACAGATGACATGTGCATTAATGGAATGTCATTGCTGATGGTTAACAAAAGCAGCTTCATTCTTGCCAGGTGCCCTTACTGCAATAGGAGTGCAATAAAGTGCTCCTTTTACTTTTGGAGAACCGGTCACTGCTGCAAATGGTCTTTTTATGTTGGCAGAATCTTGTCATATTATATGTATGTGCACAGACACCATCTGTATGATCAATCTGTATGATCTGCCCTTTCTCCCAGTGTCTGCATTAGGTTTTTTCCAAATACTGTACTCTAGTTTTATTATCCATTTTAAAAATGTGGGTTTTGCGTTAATACTTTAAATATCTTATATATCTTTTATATCTATATTTATTTATTTTTGGATTTGCTCCCAGTACTACTGGTGTAGGCTTTTACACATCTGATCCTTATAATGGACTGTCCTGGTTTACATATTGAATGTACAGGATATATTCCATGTATATACTTTTATACATTGCAAATAATATGTTTTTATCATTGATTTTAGTCTTGAATAAGGGGTAAAAGCACAGTAAACATTTAGTATAATATAGTAAAAGTATATTTCCAAGGCTCAGTAAATATCATTACTTTTTTTTTTTGCATTTTATTTATTTTATTAAAATCAAATAACATTCCATACAAGCAAGTCAAGTTTAACAGTAACAAATCAACACCCACCCATGAGAAGGAGAGCAAAGCCAGCAGAGTAAAACTTTAAACTAGTAAAAATAAGTAAATAGGTAAATTAATACATGAATAAAAATAAATAGAATAAGAAAGGGGAGAGGGAATCTGCTTCCTCAATTTAAATGCTTATTCTGAAATGTTATTGATTAGATCCTGCCAGGTTTTGAAAAAGTTTTTACAGATCCAGTTAGTGAGAATTAGATTTTTTTCCAGTTTCCAGTTGAGCAACTAAGTATCATTACTGATTTATAGTATGTTAAAATGAATGGCCCTGAAATAAAGGACCTGAAATGTTTCCAGAAATTTTACTGCTTTCTTTTCAGCTGGTTGCGTGTCTTTGGTTTTTTTTTTTTTTTTTTTTTAATTTGGGGTCTCAGCACCTCCTTTTTCTTCACTGAAGTTCATCTGAAATCTGCTACTATCTATGTTCCACTACTTAAGTTCAAGCATCAAAATTCCATTTTGGAGTAAATGATGTTCAACGTTTTTTTGTAGGGGCTACGTCCTAGACATTAGGAAGTATGTGGGAAAGCCAGCTGCACAGCTGAACATGGAGACAAAGAATATATAAATGGTGGTTACATAAACAAAGGCATTAACATTTTCCAAAGGATTCCTATGGAGTCGCTAGGTTACTAGCAAGATGTCACCTGATCTTGGTTAACACTATTTCTTATCAGATGGAGAGAGCAGCTTCAGTTGCCAGATGTTGCATTTGCTCATAGGTTACATATAAAGAGGCCACTTTTTCATTTTTTCTTTAGTTTTGCAAAGATTTCGATTTGGTAGTGTGAATGTTGTTTTTTTCCCTCCCCCAGTGTACAATAGGTTTCCGGTTTTAGCTGAAAGTCTAATTTGTGATGCTAAATAAGAGGACAAAGCCAAAATTGTCTTAGACTGTTTCTTTCAACTTATCTTAAGACAATACCTCACTTTTCTTTCTGTATCTGACCCATTAATAACCTGACATTTTAAGGACTGATTTTATGTTCTCCCCCCACTAAGACCACGCCTTAACATGGCGGAATGGTTTGCGTTATCATTGCTCCCCTGAGTGATGCCATTGGGATTCATGTAACTCGTAGGCCCACCCATGGTGGCAAAGCCTGAGGTGAGGTCCTGACTAAGACTGACTAAACCAAACCTCTCACCCCCATGTCCCATCAATTGTCCATTCAAAGTGGTGCAACTTCCTGCTCTCCCTTGTTGTCCTGTACATGGATTACTAGCATGAAGAGAAGTGGTGTGATTGGAGACCCACTCATGGGGTCTACTTTATTCTTTTCACTTCTGTTTTACCATATCAAGGAGCCTGCCAGTGACCTTACAAATTTTATAAGATCAGAGACTTGGTAAATTCAAGGCGACACTTCAACAGAATCATACACTCAATAGAAATCAGGGTAGATTGAGTCATTGCCCTTATTAAAAGCTACTTGTCTTCCCAAGTTTGTTGATCTATTTGATGGAGATTTATTAGAGGTTTAGAGGCCACATTAAATTGGGAAGTAGTTAATCTAATTGTAAGTGCCATAGCTTCAGTTTGTCCAGAAATTATGTTTTTTCAATTTTGTAGAAGGTGATAACTGTTTTTCGCCTTAGCTATTGAACTTGCTCTTTGTTTTTAAAACCTCTATCATGCCTTCACCTAAGAATTTTGATGGGTTGACCTTTAATTTTTGGTATTGGCTCTTCACCAGTGTAGAACCCATGGCCGTCCACATTCCTTTTGATGATGGAAATGCATATAGGTTTGCATTTTCAACATCATTCATATTTTATGTCCATATTGAAGATAACCATAGAAGTAAATGATTGTTATAGCATTCACATGTCTAAGTATAGTAATAGTTATCACATATGCTGTAACATATATTAGTATTTTTGAGAGTTAGTTGACACACATGCTACTTAGTACTGATGCAAGACACTGTCTTTTGGAATTGTTGGGATTGTTTCACACCTTGGTTATCTAGAATATGCTTGGTGTATGTCTTGATTTTAGTCATTGTTGTAATACCATCTACATAGGTTTTAAAAAGGGGGAGGGGGAGATGAGTAATTTTTGTCAGCAAGATTAAATCAATACAAAACTGGCAACTTATCAGATGTTTACATAAATACAACTTTTTCTTTCCCAGGAAAAAAGAAACAGCTTCCTCAAGCTGTTTTATAGCCCTATAGCCTCATAAAGCATTTGAGCTAAATATTCTTGGAATTCGTAAAGAAGTATCCTGCAAGTTTCCCTCCATAGGGAATGGCGAATAAAAAGAACTTGAAATCTTTGTTCTTCTTTATAATATATTTTAGCACTTGCTATATGGTATGTAAGTTGTCAGATCTAAAAGGAAATTTAGATAATGTATCTACTCAGCCACGGAAGTTAAGCAAGTGACTCCAGCTGCTGAGAACAGCAAATTTGGCCTTTCTTGCATATAAACCATGTATGTACAGTGCACATAAATTATACGCCTGATAATGCTTATCATCACCTTATCATTTTGTTGACGTATTTCTAGAGCGCTTTTTTGGTTGTTAGCTAACATATAGAATTACAAAAATATTGATTGCAATTACTAGAATTCTGATTTATATTTATTACAGTAATACATCTGAGAGTCCATGATTTTTGACTTATCAACTTGACTGTCTTTCATTAGGCATGCATTAGGCATTCCTTTAAGTATGCATGTTTTTATTAGCATAAAATATAATGCATTGACCACTCATTGTATAGACAATTTATAATTCAATCTTTGGACTTGGTGTTCTTGAAGTGAAAATATATGACCATAGAAGAACATGTGCAAATGCTACAAGCAAGATAACTCAGCTGAAAATTGCATCGGGGTCCAGGCACTGTGAAGCAGCAAGATTTTTCTGTTATTTCCCAGTAAAAATATGGCAGTAGTAGAACAAATTTCGGAATAGTGCTTAATGATAAAAACAAGGCTTTTAAAATTATCATCATGTTTTAAATAAAATGTCTTTTCACTTTCAATGATATGCTCTCTCTTACTCTCTCCTTCTCTGTCTCTTTTTCTGTGAAGTTTAAGTAAAGGCAATGCCAGATTAATTGATCTTAGTAAGGTAGTAGATTGACATACTCTGCAATTCAGTGCACGCAGTCTGCAACTCACACCGACAAAATCAGACGTTTTTGATTTTGTTATGGGGTTGGACTTGTGCATGTGTGAGAGCTGATAACCAATGACAACTCACCTGGAAGTGCAGTGCATATATTGCAACTACAAGGATAAGGAACACAGGAGTTTTGGACCTGACAAACAGAAGAGAATCTGTCTGATGGCACCTGTTTTACACACTACTTCAGAATATGGAAAAAAAAAAGATACCTGTGAAGCCTTTGCATGCATAAATATACACACACTGACACTGGCCCCATGATGCAGCACAGTACTGGCTATCAGAAAAAGTGGTGAGCTTGTAATATATTGGAAAATGAAACTGTAATGGATAGTCATTACATAGTTGTCTGATTTGACATATCCCATGATTTCCAGTCATGTATAAACTATCTATCTATCTATCTATCTATCTATCTATCTATCTATCTATCTATCTATCTATCTATCTATCTATCTATCTATCTATCTATCTATCTATCTATCTATCTATCTAATATGACATACCTGGATGATGAGATCAGCCAAAATCAGTCAGCAAATTTTTTATCCCTTTTGACTCAACGATATGTGATATGACGCTGATTTAAGGCATTCATATTTTTTTTAATATTGCATTATTGCTGCAAATTATAAGCAAGTGTTTGGGATGATGAAGAGTGTGATTCCTTGATAATTGGAACAAACCTTCTCCTTTCCCCTTTTTTAGTATTCCCCACTTTCAATGCAGTACTTAAATAGTGTGTTGTCCAAAAACTCATGCAGTATGCAGAGCTTTCAGTATTTTTGTGTCATCTCTTCCACCCAACCCCAATCAATTCTTTTTGAAATTTCCTCCTTTGAGGAGGATGTGTACACCACCTTTAGGAGTATGTATGTAGTATACATTTCAGATTTCTCATAAAGGACTGAGTTATTTTGAGGACTCAGAACACATATTTGAAACACATAAAGAATGTACATAGTTTAATTTTCGGATATTTTGAATGAATAAAAAAAAGATTAAGATAATTGTGTTTTTAAGTGAAGCTTTTTTTGTAATTTAGAAAAAAATTTAATGGCTCTTATTAAACATGGCATCCACAGGGCACCAGTCCAAATGTTCAGATAAAACCTTAAAACTTGCCAAATATATCAGTCTTTAAGCCAAGAATGTTCTCTAAGTATAAATCTTTGTCTTGGGATTGAAAATGCATTGTAAAACAGCATATGTGTCATTTTGGGAAACATTTTAATGAAACCCTAACCCTATCCCATTGCATTTTTCCCCTCTGTGGTAAAATGTCAACCCTAGGGATGTGGTTTCTTATAACTTGTTTAGTGAATCCTGCAGTTGCTATTTTTCTGTTGAGAGTGATTTAAGCACTTGGGGTAAGCTATTTCTGAGGATTTAGACAAGTAAAACAGTCATTTTATAGCCACTTTCTCTCTTATACACATACACAGTTCACACTAATTTGGATTCGCTTTTTCACCAAACCTAGGATATATTTGGTGACGTGGGAGCAAATCCCATGTTCATGTTTGTATTCCTTGGCTGTTAGTCTATTCTAAGTATCGTGATTACTAGTGATGAGCTAACCTACAGAGTTTTTCACAGAAATGTTTAGAATTTTGCTGAACACAGTGAAATGCATTGAATGTGACCTGAGGTGTAAGGATGCAGTGTTAACCACTGTGCCACAGTGCCTGAAGCAACAACTAACACAAATGGAACAATAGCTACTACAACAAATGACATTTAGTGGAAAATAAATAAATTCTTACACTCACAGTGCATTCCACTCTTCAGGGCACTGATTGGCATATTAATACCACGCAGCATTTTTTTGTTGTTTTCCCAAATTGACTTTTCAGGTAGCAGGGCACCAGTGCATGGTGGTATCAATGCAGCTTGCATGTCTTTTTTTTTTTTGTTCCCAGTCAGATGCTGCAGTATGTTCTTTTTTCTTCTATGAAGAACATAGAAACACCTTGTAAATAGTACAGAAAATCTTTAATAATTATGTAGCGTGCAGCTGAGGCCCTTGCCCGGCCGGGACGCCTCCACACTAAGGTCCGGGGGAGCAAACGTGGCAAGAGCGTTACCTCCCCCACAACACTAGATGGCAATCCCCCTGGATTACAGTGGTGCCTCAGACTCCCACAGGGCTTCATAGGAGTTGTTGTTTGGTACAGCCCTGTTGGGATCTGAAGGTGCCGCCAGGGGATGCTGCAGTAGGAGCTGCTGAGCCCTTATGGGCAGATCATTTGCCACACCCGGAAGTGCTACCGGAAATGAGTCATCAAGCACCTGGAGCACTTCTGGGTGCCTTAAAAAAGGAGCCAGCAGCCACTACTCGGGGAGCCAGAGTTGGGAGGAGGAAGACGAAGCTTGACCGGAGGAGTAGAGGAGAAGAAAAAGAGGAAGAGAAAGAAAATAGGACATATTGTATTTGCGCTATGCTTTGGACTGTGTTGTGCCTGATGGTTAACAGAGTAGGCGTTTCCCACGAGGAAAAAAAAAATAAAATGTGTGTGCCTTGAACTTGTATCCCATGCTTGTCTGTGTCGGGTTCAGGTGGCAGTGCCAGCCTGGGTGATCCAAAATTATTAATTTTGCTGGGTCTCGTGTTTTCTGATTTGGGGAGAAGAAAGGATAAGGCTCCTTTTTTAAGGTTTTTTTTCTTGCTTTTGGCCACATAGCCAAAAGCATATACATTCTTCTAGAATACTGAATTAGCCAGGTGGGTCACTATTATATATTTGGTAGCAGTACATTCAGTCCCCGGGTTACATACAAGATAGGGAGTGTAGGTTTGTACTTAAGTTGAATTTGTATTTAAGTCGGAACAGGTACATTATTTTAATAAATGCTATTGTTGACTGACTGTAACCAAGTGCTCTGCCAATGAATGATGGAGTTTCACCTCTTTCTGACCTTTTTATTATTTCTACTTTATTTTCATTATTAATGTTTTTTTGATTCTTTACTATATCACCAGCACTTGCATTATATTTTGTTTCAGGGACATTCTTAAAGGGTAAAGACAAAAGGTTAAGATTTCGCTCTTCTGCACAGCACTGTACATGCTATCACAGCAGGAAGGCACCAGACGTCAACACGTCTGATGTATAGGGTGGTCCAGATCTAATTATGCGATTTTCATTACGCTATAACTTATTCAGTTTATTACATAGAAAATCACCCGAAAAATCCCGGACCATCGAGAAGTGTGCAAACTGACGACATGAAGAATCATCTTTGCGCCGAACTGGAATCGCCCATGCATAAATCAAAGTCATCCAGACAATCTGGATCTGCATAATTAGATCTGGACCACCCTGTACTGACAAGTGATAACTTCCTGCTATGTGCGTAACAGTACAAGCAGGCTTGCTATTGAGAATGAATGGAGGCAGTGAGGGGCGGTTCATCACCAGCCCACCTCACAGTCACCTCCACTACAGTATGTTGCTTGCAGTGTCCGCCGCACCACCGCCCCCATTCAACAGGCAGCCATCTGAGGCACACTACAATGCTATCCCCTGTCGCCCCATTCACCCTCAATGGCCTCTGTTCAGCCACAACCAGGTCACCTCATGCAGCATTACCAGCTGCCCACCGAGAATGAACGGGCAGCTGTGTGTGGTGGGCGGGCAGTGAAACCGCTTGCCGCTAGGAGCCGCCTGAGGGATGCTACACTGCATGAGCACCGAAATCGTCCCCCTCCAGCCTCCTTCCAGCCACCGTTTGCAGCGTCCCCAGGCAGAAGATGACGGAGCGGCAGTTACTGAGGCGCATGCGTCGCAGCTGCAGCCCCATTCGTTTGTCGTAGGTCAGATGTTCGTAACCTGGGGTCTACCTGTATTCATAATATTCTCATTATGATCAGATACAGTGCTTGAGACATGCAGAGGCTGACGTGTTTGAGACATGCTGACGTGAACTTTGCAAATGTGAGAGGCTGCTGAGAGTTTTTGGTGTTTTCTGTGGTGTGAGATTTAATTAAAAAATATTGGGTTTTGGTTGCTGCTAAGGAACCGTGCTTAAATATTTAAAGCTATTTTCCCATTAGAAAGGTTTTTTTTTTTTTCGCCTGCAGAAGTAACTGCATGTTTGGAGGTGCGCTTGGAAAAGTTAGGCCAGGGTTATACTTCATGCGGCACTAATGCTACGCAAGCATTGTACTGTTTATACTTGTGCACGTACTTTACGTAAATCTGGAAGATTCCACCAGGTGGCAGTGTGAGATATCATCACGGTAAGAACAGGTTCAGCTTTGCTGTGAATTGCCTGAAATACCTGAAAAGGATGGAAGTTTAATGATTAAATCCATCAATCCAGGGATGCACCCATTCCAGCTAGTACTGGTCACGAGGCAGAAACAATCCCTGGACGGGGCATCGGCTCATTGGAAGCAGTACCAGCAAAAACTCGGGGGGCGCAGTGTGATGAAGTTGGAACATGACTTCAGAGTCTCTGTTTACTATCTTCATGTGAAAGAAAACCGCATTGCGGATCCTACAGAATCAATGTGCGTGCTTCGATGTTTGATGTGGTGAAGCAAAATGGCGACGTACGAATGCATTAGTGGCGCTTTTATATTCAAGCTCCACATATTCCCCCACGATACATTTTAAAAGTCTTTTTTTTTTCCTTATCTTCACATCAGCATTAGAATGTACGGCAGCGTATTTGAGCCATAGAGAAAAAAAATTAAGGACACAGTAAAAATGTCTATTTTGTGATTAAAGTGGAAATTTCAGCTTTAATCTCGAAATGTCCACTTTAAACTTGTTTATTTTATCAATAAAGTAGACAATCGTGAACGTCATCTTAAAACTGACCCACTTGTTAACCGCTACGTGCTTCTGGGGCTTCCTCCTGAACTCAGAGCAGCAATCGCCACACATAGCACATTACGTTTATGATGTTCCAGCTTTCTGCACATTTAGAATCCTTAGATATATACTTAATATCCCTTTCAGGATGAAATGAATTAGAGAATGTATGGTACATTTTACAGATAAGTCATTAACTTTACTTAAATAATGAATATTGTTAATAATTACACATGTGGAGGTGGCATGGTTACGGAGCAGTAGTGCTGCTGCCTTGCATGTTGCATTTTTCGTTTGAAAGCATTAACTGAGCTAATCATATTGACCATGGTTTTCTCTTTTCCTTGCAGCTGTAAATTAAGCTCATTCAACATGTTGGTCAGATTGGAAAAAAAAGCCAAGTCTAGCGGCCATTGATAATTATTAAGTTGCTTGTATTTTGCATGTTTAATGACAAGCAGAAACTCCTTTTTCTCAGGCCAGGGGTCTTGAAATCTCAGCAGAAATTTCTCCCTAGCCATCTACTTCAACGAAGGCATCTTTTATCATCTGTCCATCTTGGAAGTACTTCTTATGCTTAATGATCGAGTGACTCACCCGGATTGATGCTTCGGTGTGTCTGACTTTGCTTTTGAATTCAGCCAAGTGAAAAATGACAGCTGTCTGATTAACTGTGATTTTAGTTCCCTCTCCTTTCTCTTTCTCAGATCGCTTTTCGGAAGGAAGTCCGTTTCGTAGTTTTTATGAACAGTTCGAAAGTGACTTTCCACATTTTCCTTCTTTGGAATAGCAATAATAGATTGACAGATCAGACAAAAGCACTTTGATTGTGACATTGTGAGAGAAAAAAATCCTCTTCCAATTCCACATCCAGCCCATAAACGACAATTTTTTTTTTAAATCCCTTCTTTAGTCAATATAAATTGGAAGGCTAACTAGATGACTTAGATAGCCGGAGTTTTGCAGTAGCTCGCACGTTTGATTGTGCGTGCGGGATGACCAGTGTGTTAGAAGAAATGAGATCTCAGACTGGCTGCCCTGTATGTCAATCAAGTGGCAAATGCCATAGGGAGGATATATGATAAACTAACATTTAAAAAAAGTTTTTTGAATGCAACGCGATCTACCTGCACTCCCTTTCCGATCTACTGGTCAATTGTGATCGACGCATTGGGCAACCCTGCTATAGCATATTAGACTTTCCTATTTCTATTAGACCATCCCCCATGGTGTCCCTAGTGCTCGCTCCTTGAATTACCAAAATGGAACCTCTTATTGTCCACAGCGTGGATGTAATTGAAATGAGCAGCACTTGTGAGTTACATGAACAGCACCCCTAAGGTAATGGTAACCTAGGCAGATGTCTGTTTCTCCTTATGGATTGACTGGCACTGCAGTGATGCATTGACTGGAGGCTTTGTTTTCTGTTCTGATTCTCCCCAGTCCCAATTTACAAATTTTGCTTATTGTATTATTTATAATTAACTGTAAAAATCTATATGTACATCATGAAATAAGATCTGTGTTTTTCTAAAAATAAAAATGAATGAAAAATGCTAAATAAATAAACGTTAAGCTCCACAAGACATTATTATGTTTGAAGAAAAATTTTATTAAGTTTTTCCCCACATTGTTTCATAATACTGTGAAAGAATTACACTAGCAAATTTTCTATACATGTAGTTTAAGAGTATGATGAATGATATAGGTCACAGCAATAGCACATGCTATAGCAAAATATTATTTAAAGCTAGTTCTCCATGCCATGACCTAGAACTGTGGACTCTTACTACCTTTTGGATAGGATATCCCATCAAAAGGTCTTTGACGATCAATATACAGTAAATAATACTGTATGTTCCTCTATAATCTAATGCTTTTATTACTTCTATTTTTAAACATAGTCTCCCTTATTTAACACCTAGCTGGGTATCTTCTAAAAGAACTGTTCTTGGTTTCTATTTTCTCTTTGCGTTTTATAATTTTTGTGTTTATTAATGTGCCTGATGATGCTCATCAGAGTAATTGGATAAAGTTACCTGGGTTGACTTGATCTCACTTTTCAAATAGTGGGAAAACTCTTTCCTAGATCCATTCCTTAGGAATTTTATATGTAGGTAGTAATGTCTTTTTTTTCTCTTCTCTTTTTTAAACATTCTTGGCCAAATGTTGCCTGGCCTGTGTCAATTTTTTTTACTTTATTGATCCACTTCTCTCTTTCTTTCCTTGTTGTTTAATGTGTTCTTAATATTGCCTGTAGTTGCAAAAATGCTATATATTTCTTCACAGGTGGAACTGTGATAAATATGAGATCAAAATATGTATGCATTTTTGTATATTTTATTAGCACCTAGCAATTTTGCTTGCCCATTCTTTTACTGCTGAAACAATCGAAGAATACGTTATGGTTGACCTGTCATTGTTTATCACTATTTCTCTCCAGCTGCCCTGACATAATTCTTATTTCCATTTGAACTGTTATTAGAATGCTTATAAGCCGTATTGATATTGATAGAGTTGCCCTGCTGTCCATTCACACCCTCCCAATTCCATGTCTCTGTCCTTGAAGCTTTCTATTCTAACCCAGATATCCTCACTAGAAATTTCTATGTTCATCCATTATCACAACATATTATCCACTCTTTGGGTTTTCAGGGTCTGTGGGCTATTCCAGCACTTTGCTGACTGTAGAATATTATTCATGGATACATGTGTGTGTGTTTCCTTTGAATATAATCAACCGGTAATTTAAATTTTTTCCTATGTAGTAGATATAATTTTTGTGAAAAGCAACCAGCCTAACTCCACTCATATTTCAATATTATTATCCCTGAAATGAAATTGGGAATCTTTGTGGAATATACAAGTAATATTATTATTATTATTATTATTATTATTATTATTTTTTTTTTTTAATTCTGTCAACCAAATTAATGGAATTGACCCCACATTATCTCAGGTGTTAATAGGAAAGTCACATTTCATTAGAATTTCAGATAGGGAGCAGAGTTTATCCATACTTAAATTACAGTCTTCCTCATTCTGTGCAAAGTGGTCTGTGTTCAACTTAAAACTGTGCATCACTTTCATATATATCACATTTAAACCTGTCTAATATATTAATGGGATAAGATTCAAATTCTGAATGATATCTTCAAGCGCCCACCTCACTAAGTCATATGGTTTGGGAGTACAGATGGCCCTCAGTATTTGTCGGGGATTGGTTCCAGGACCTCCTGTGGATACCAAAATCAGTGAATACCCAAATGCTTTATACAATTTAAAATAAAACAGCCCAATAATTGCATGCAACGTATGCATATCCTCCTGCATACGTTATTTATAGTTTAAATAATCTCTATTTACTTTTAATGCCTAATACAATGTAAATGCTATGTCATTTTTACACAGTACTGCATTGTTTAGGGTATAATTACAGGAAATAAATTACAGACACAACAGTGGGTATATCAAACTGTACAATACACATTAGCAGCAAATTAACATTTTGTTTCTTTCAACACTTGCAGATTGCTTCTGTTTAATGATCTGAAAGACAAACCCATAGAATAAAACACAGAATATTTAAAATTCAAGTACATGCAGAAAATAAAATTATGAATAGAGAAAATATAAATGTATTCTCTGTTTCTCACACATACACTGTGTTAGCACTCCGATTGCAGAGGTTGGCACCTTGGAGGATGCTCCGTAATGTAGTAATGACCCTCGTGGAAGCACAAATGGAATGTAGCTTCAGCACTGTTTCTGCCATGACGCACAGGTAGGCCTTCAGTGCTGCCACTCACTCTCAGCTGCATTGTCCCTTTTGTAACCTCAAGCACGCTGCCCAGCTCCATATCACTATGTGAATCAGAGGTAGCCTGCATGCCACACTGTTCCACTGGCTGTAACTGGGAATTGAACCAAGCCCATGGTCCAAATTTGAGACTCTGGTGGCCAAGCATTCAGCCTGAAAAGTGCTCTTTAAGTGCTGTATCTGCTAACAAACTTTTTTCTCACAGGGCTGCTTCATAGCCAGCATCCCCAGGTATTCCTGCCCCATTGAGGACACTGTTGTCACTTGAGAAGCATGTCCATCAGTTTTGGACCCTGAAGTCACTACAATACTAATGTGAGGATCTGCATTGGCTGAGGGCTGAGGATCTTCAAGCATTTTGGGCATCACAATTGCCGATGCTTTAGTTTTTATACAGATACTTTCTTTTTTGTCTTCATTACCCATCTCTTAATTAACATTTATTTCTTACAACAATCTTCAGGTACATTCAGGAGCAATAAAATGTGAATAAATTAAATGTAACAGCAGTGGATTCAGTTTTTTGTAGTTTGAATTACAGGATCTTAGAATATTATCAGAGACACCTTGATGGAATGTTTAGATCAGGCTACTAATGCATATATACACAAAAAATGTTATTTCATTAGACTGCCGAAAAAGTAAGAAACCATTATTCCAAGCAAGTTTTTTTTTTTTTTTTGTTTATTCTTATGGGGAATTGTTAATAATGTTCTGTTCTGTTTTTAATGCTGGTGAGCTCTGCATGTTTTTGAGCAAATTGTTACCCGGCACACTTTAGCAGCAGGGGATTAAGGAGCTTTGAAAACTAGATACATGTGCACTGTGTTAAGATTTAATTTCAGAATTTACCATACATGGGAATGTTGTTTGGTATTAAGTGAATTAAATACTTCAAGAAATAGTTACACTGGCTTATGCATGAGTTTGCTAGAATTTGCCCTTGAGATTTTATAAAAGTAATCTGATAGAAAGTTATCTAAAATAACTTTATTCATTATTGAGAACTACATTGTTTCTTTTCTTAGCATTTTTTGAGGATCATGTTTAATTGTTTTAGATTCAGCCATCCAGCAAAAATCTGAACAAGATGCCTACTTAAAGGAAGATCTCACATCCCCACCAATCATTATTGTGTTTGCATCCTGCCATGCATCTGTCATTTGAATATCTGTTTGTGTATACATCTGTCTGTCTATGTCTTTGTTATTTTTTTTTTTTAACCGGGTCAATCTCAACAAGAGATTACTGCAACAGCATTTAGCATAAGTACACTTCAACCCTTGACAGTCTTGTTGCTTTGAACTCACACACATAAATACACTCCATACTGGCACAGTTTTAAGGTTGACTTCATCAATTAAAAAATGAAAAACATTTTTTTAGTCCTTGTAAACACTCATTCTGAATAAAACATACATTTAAGTTGCTGTTTCACAAATCAGGCAACATTACAAACAGACACCATAGACAAAAATGGCATGAACTGATTTTTTAAAATCAGTTACCTTCTAGGTTTATACAGAGTACTCAGTAATAATAGGAATTTGGTGTTGGGGGCGGAAGTATTTTTATAGTTTTGTGTGTCATTTAAAAGATGTGTGCTGGACAACAATAAAGTGCAGTCAAGGCTTCTGAGAGTAATGTGGTTATTGTATTTGATCCAAGATGATGTGCACTATTTGCAACTTATAACACGACAAACTTACTACAGCTGTGGGCAGTATCATCTGGTCCTTTAAAGAAATTATACTAAGTGTTCTGTTTGGAAGGCTAGTAGGTATTAAAATCTACAAGTAATTGAAAGTTACACACCATGTTGTAGAAGCACATTTTCTGTCTATGGCATTCAAATCCAGAGTGAACATCCTCCTGTCCTAACTATATTATTGTCATTTTTTTACTTACAGGATTCATTACTGTCTTCTGCTTTATTAACCATTTTCCGGGTTTACCCAGGTTCACCAATTATATCTCTCAAATCTTTTTCTTGCACTTTTTGTGATCCTTCAACATCCTTTGTGTTGAGACCCACACTTATTACATCCTCTGACACCACCTCCAATTCTGTCCTTTTCAGCTTCCCTCTGGGCGTCATCTTGGCACATCTTTTTCACCCAGTCATTGTCTGCATTTCACTCCACATACCCATACCTCTTTAGTATGTTTCTCCTCAGTACAAAAAAAACAAAATCTGCAGGGATTCCAGACCATTAGACTTCCCAGTCCCCTCTGGGCATTCTACCTAACATAAATGAAACAGTCCTCTTTGGATTTAGGGTTCTCATGGAAGGACGTGATGATGATGGTCACGTAGACTTCTGGCTTATAATCCATCCATCATTGTTGGAGCATCATGATGCTTAGAGTAGGTGGAGGTGGTGCAGGCCGCCACCACTAAGAAACCGGAAAAAAACGGTTTTACCTGCTCCTCTGTAGGACCTGAGTAGCAGAACTTTCCTGCATTCTTCAAAAAGATTCAGTTCCTTTTTTTTTTGAGGCCTTTCATTTTCAAACTAGTTTTACATTTTAGTATATTTTCCTTCAGTTCTGCTTAACTATTAGCAGACAAGACAAGAATATCATCATACGACAATTCCTTTGAAATCATTTATACGCTTCTCTGATTACCACCTTTCATCACTGCTATGAAACATTGCAGACTTGGAATTGATCTCTGGTGCAGCTCCACCTTCACCCCAGAATGTTCACTATGCCTGTCTGCCTTCAACCACATATAAATCATTGTGTGTGTGTTTCCCAGTGCCATGAAATCACTGCAGATGCTAACCATTCTTGCACATCTTGTTAAGTACCGGATGTTGACTGAGATAATAATGTCATATTTTTATTTAAATACTTTTTGACTCTGTATTACAGTCTGAATACTCAAAACTTACTTGAAATTGTGGAATGTCGCCAAATATAGATGCATGACTCTTGAAATTGTTATGTAACCTTGCTGGATTTTTAGAGCACTATTCTTGTCAATTCTGGTGGTCTATTCCTTTTTAACAGTAAACTGCTCAGTGGAGTTCTATTTTAGCCCAACCTTTGTTATATAAGTTTATCTATACTAATAAAAGGCAAAGCCCTCACTCACTCACTCACTCACTCACTCACTGACTCACTCACTCACTCACTGACTCATCACTAATTCTCCAACTTCCCGTGTGGGTGGAAGGCTGAAATTTGGCAGGTTCATTCCTTACAGCTTCCTTACAAAAGTTGGGCAGGTTTTATATCGAAATTCTACGCGTAATGGTCATAACTGGAAGCAGTTTTTCTCCATTTACTGTAATGGAGATGAGCTTCAACGCCGTGGGGGCGGAGTTTCGTGTGACATCATCACGCCTCCCACGTAATCACGCAGTACATAGAAAACCAGGAAGACCTAAAAAAAGCGCTGAAGAAAACATGCATTATATAATTGAGAAGGCAGCGAAACAATAAGAAGCGAGCGAGTGACATATACAACCATATTCATGACTTCTGCTACTTGGAAACAAAGCACGATGTAAACCTACACTTTAAATTAAGTTCATAGACAGGCTGCGCTGGCGTTTGTAATTTAGTGCCTGCCCATATAAGGCCGTCCGTCAGCGGCAATCCAATAGCAAACTCCCACTAAATATTCACGGGTTAAGGACTGTGCTTATGCAGAGGAAGATGAGATGGTCAGGGTGGTGTTTGGTACAAACTCAGCGAAACTGCGAGAGAAAGTTTTAAGTGCCAGGACTAAGGTAACATTAAATACAGCCATGGACATAGCACGAGATGGCACCAGCACAGCTGGGAACCTTCGATGCATGTACACCAAGCGCTCACGTGAACTGGCGCAGTGCACAGATAAAAGCAACAGTTCCAAAGAGCGCTGAACAAAACCGAATTACACAATTGAAAAGGCAGCAAAAAATATGAAGCGTTTGATACATACAAGCATATTCATAAATCCAAACAAAGCACACGTTGGAAAAAGTCAATGTCCCGCTAAAGGAAGACAGTGTAAAAAACCGTGCATGCAGTGTGTCAGGTCTCAGATAAAGAAGAAGACGAGCTGTTTATTGATGCAGTAAGAAACGAATCGATGAATGAAACCTGTCATCTTTACAACGATTGACAAACACGGAATGTAACTTGAACACAACACATCCTACAAATACGAACCTGATTGAAAGAAATAATGATAATCAAATCCTTGATGACAGCAACACTCAGTAACACTCACAAAACAAATACTGTATATTGACAGTCATGTTACGTTATTTTTAAAATGTTCCCTTTTCTTTTTCTAGCTTTTTTAACACACTACTTCTCCGCTGCGATACGCGGGTATATATATATATATGTATATATATAACCCGATCTACATACTCGAATAATGGATACTTTATTCGCCATCAATGATTGTTTTGGTAAAGCCATACTCAGTGTATTCATTAGATGAACGGTAAAAAAGTAAGAGCGAGGGAAGGATGACTTATTGAGGCATGCAGGCTGTAGTGCGTCAACTCTATCTGAATTGCGATCACATTTGAAAAATATATCTTTTCAAGTTCTATTTAGTCCATATGTGTCAAACTCAAGGGCAGGGCCACATCCGACCCGTGTAATTATATCCTGCCCGCTAGATCATTTTATATACTGTATTATTGTTATTAAAGCCCGTGTATATGAAGCGCTGGTAACACAATAAACTACAGATCCCATAATGCAGCGCTTCAGCTGCCTTGCCGAACACTTACCGACTTAATCAAGTTATTGCGAAGCTAGCTCACACGATGCTGAAGAGAAAAGTTGATTCTGAAAATAGAGCCTTTAAAAACCGATGGGAGGCTGAGTATATGTTTACTAAACCCGTGTGTCTCATTTGTGGAGCTAATGTGGCTGTAATTACAGAATTTAATCTAAGACGGCACTATGAGACAAAACATCAGGTTAACCTGAATGCAATGCAGAAGATACAGAAAGCAGCATAATTAAATAAGAATCTGACACTTCAGCGGACGTTTTACCGTGCACAATCACAAAGTGATTTCAAGTGAAGCTGCTTTTATGGGAGACACAAATGCACCAGTGCACCTTGCCTCACTTTCCCTGTTGCCAAGTAATGTTAAACCAAGTCGTCACTACGGTGTTCCCAAATCGCACTTTGCTGATAAACTGAGCGCACTGAGTTTGCACGGCGCTTTGGTGACTTTGAAGAACAAAAAGTCCGTCTACATGCGGCTCGAACCTTGTGCATGTTTGGTAGCACATATCTGTGTGAGAAGCTCTTCTCAGTGATAAAGACTAACAAAACAGCACACAGGAGTCGCCTCACTGATGAGCACCTGCAATCCATCCTGAGAATCTCCACAACACAGAACCTCACACCAAACATAAACGAACCTGTGGCCAAAAAAGATGCCAGGCGTCCAGCTCTAAAATGACATATGAGCAAAGACAACTGAATGATTTGATTTGTTATTGCTGAAAAGAACACATTTCATTTATATTTCTAGGTTTTGTTATGCAGCATGTTCATATTTGAATTTGTATCATTTTGACAGGATATATTTTTATGGAGAGCAAAATCTTTTGGGATATTTAAAATCTAAGTTTATTTTTATATAAAATTACATAAGAGTAAAGAAATGTGAATGTTTGTTCTTTTAACGTTTACTTTATTTCTAACTTGTATAATTTAGACAGGATATATTTTTATGGAGAGCAAAATATTATAAGTTGTTTAAGGTTTGAGTTGATTTATTCACGAATAATATTCCTGTCTGTTTTACCATTCCTACCAAAGATATTTCTGTCGACTAAATAAAAATTCCTTCTATTTAAAATTTAAATAGAACTTGAACAAATCGATAGTTCATAATATCCACGCAGACTTGCACGTAAGAGCGGGAGTTATCCGTTTTAACAAGCAGCGTATTGCACTGATACGAAATAGCTGTGTGTGTATATATGTAGATATGTATGTATATGTATATATATGTTTATATATATGTGTGTGTATGTGTATATATATATATGTATTTGTATGTATGTATGTGTGTATGTATTTATGTGTGTGTGTATATGTATGTGTATATATGTAGATATATATATGTATATATATGTGTATATGTATAGATATGTATATATGTATATGTTTATGTGTGTGTGTGTAAATATATATATATATATATATATGACAACAACACTCATCACTCACAACAGTGACAAAACAATTACATTGACAATCATGTTACGTTATTTTCAAAATGTTTCCTTTTCTTTTTCATTGCTTCTTTAACACACTACTTCTCCGCTGCGAAGCGCGGGTATTTTGCTAGTATTTGTATAAGGAGAAGCTTATAGTCATGTGGGGTTCTAATTTACCGTATAATCGGGGAATGGTGGCACTTACAGTATGATTTATACATTGAATCTGGGGCATATTTTGAAATTTTTCTATACCCACAATCTGATGTAATTAAAGAGAATTTGTAGATATACACATTTGCATTGCCTTTTAATGCCCTTTTTTGGAGTACGCATTTTCATGCTGACTAAAACTGAGGGTATTTAACCAGGTTACATTTTAAGTGATTTATCAAAAAATTACTGATGCCAAAGTTTAGAATATGTAATATCACTGCTAATCCATCCTTCATGTACATTATACTAGGTTAGTAGTCGTTTTTATGTTTTCTACAAATGGAGAAACTGAATGTGTCAAGTGTTTCATTGTAAACATCTTTGTGTAATGCATCAGTAATGTATTTATTTAGCAGATTCCTTTATCCAGAGCAACTAACAACAAATCAAGTGTAAGCTGCCCCAATTCGAGTGTTTGTAAAAACATTTATGATTTACTTCATGAGGTAGAAGTACTTAATAAAGTAGAATAGTTGCATCAGATATTTGAAATATTAAAGTGTGTACAGTGGAACTTTGGATTGCGAGTAACTTGGTTTGCAAGTGTTTTGCAAATCTATACTAATAAAAGGCAAAGCCCTCACTGACTGACTGACTGACTGACTGACTAACTGACTCACTCACTCACTCACTCACTCACTCACTCACTGACTCATCACTAATTCTCCAAGTTCCTGTGTGGGTAGAAGGCTGAAATTTAGCAGGCTCATTCCTTACAGCTTACTTACAAAAGTTGGGCAGGTTTCATTTCGAAATTCTACGCGTAATGGTCATAACTGGAAGGTATTTTTCTCCATTTACTGTAATGGAGTTGAGCTTGAAAGCCGTGGGGGGCGGAGTTTCATGTGACATCATCACGCCTCCCACGTAATCACGTAAACTGACTATCAACGCAGTGCGTAGAAAACCAGGAAGACCTCAAAAAAGCGCTGAAGAAAACATGCATTATATAATTGAGAAGGCAGCGAAACAATAAGAAGCGAGAGACTGACATATACAACCATATTCATGAGTGCTGCTACTTCGGAAACAAAGCACGGTGTAAACCTAAACTTTAAATTAAGTTCATAGACAGGCTGCCGCTGGCATTTGTAATTTACTGCCTGCCCATATAAGGCCGTCTGTCAGCGGCAATCCAATAGAAACACTGCCGCTAAATATTCACGGGTGAAGGACTGTGCATATGCAGAGAAAGATGAGATGGTCAGGGTGGTGTTTGGCACAAACTCGGCAAAACTGCGAGAGAAACTTTTAAGCGCCGGGTCTTAGCTAACATTACATACAGCCGTGGACATCACACGAGATGGCACCAGCACAGCTGGGAACCTTCGATACAAGAACACCAAGCGGCTCACGTGAACTGACGCAGTGCACAGACAAAAAGCAACAGTTCCAAAGAGTGCTGAACAGAAACCGAATTACACAATTAAGAAGGCAGCAAAAAAATATGAAGCGTCTGATACATACAAGCATATTCATAAGTGCAGCTACTGCGGAAACAAAGCACACGGTGGCAAAAGTCAATGTCCCACTAAAGGAAGACAGTGTAAAAAAAAACCCGTGCATGCAGTGTGTCACATCTCAGATAAAGAGGAAGACGAGCTGTTTATTGATGCAGTAAGAAACAAATCGATGAATGAAACCTCTTATCTTTACAACGATTGACAAACACAGAATGTAACTTGAACACAACACATCGTACAAATACGACCCTGATTGAAAGAAATAATGATAATCTAATCCTTTATGACAGCAACACTCTATAACACTCACAAAACATTTACTGTATATTGACAATCATATTACGTTATTTTTAAAATGTTCCCTTTTCTTTTTCATAACTTCTTTAACACACTACTTCTCCGCTGCGAATATATATATACAGTATATGATGGTGGTTCTCTCTCTCACTGTGGGATTGTGAGTAATCGTCTCCCATTCTCGGACTTAGTCGGCGTTCCTCACTCATATAGTCAACATCCTTACAAGCGTATACTATTTACTATAGCATTGTGACCACGTATGTGTATTGTAACGTGTGAGTCTCTGTCTTGCACCCTAAAACACAAAGCTGAGTCTCAGTACTTTAGCAACCAGGGCTGTGGAGTCAGTAGATAAATGCTCCGACTCCGACTCCTCAGTTTCTAAATCTTCCGACTCTGACTCCCCGACTTCGACTCCTCGGTATGTATATACTATGCTAATGTATTTTCTACATCCATTGAAGAAAAGGAAGGCAACATACATGTCATTTCACCACAGAACTACTGGCTAGGAAGCCAACACTCTACTATAATGCCAGATTAAAGACAAACACAATTGATTGGCGGCCACAGATTGCGGGTGTCCACATGGACGGGCAGATCCAGCTTGCCGAAAATCTCGACCACCGCCCCCATCCAAAGTAATGTGATGCCTCTGTCTGCTGCAATGGCTGTCTCCTCTGTCAGCCAGCCGGAAGTTTAGTGCATTGTGTCACTCACTGGCCAGCTGATTGGCAGAACGAGCATCTGCTGGAGACAGGTAGGGAGATCTGTGTTCTCGGCTCCTTCGGCCCCCTTCACTAGCGCATAGCGAAGTGGAGCCGACGGAGCTGAGAACACACCAGATGATTTTTCAGGCGTTTGACGTGTGATGACTCGTTGAACGGCCGTAAAAATCGCCAGTGCATCTGTAAATGTATGGGGGGCTTTAGGCTAGATTCACAGTTCCCTGTAACAGTGGAACACGACACAATGGAAAGAGGTGCCGCACCTTACCTGTGCATTACATCCCATATAGGGACACATACAGTCAATGAAAAGCATGCTTCATGGTTACTTGACATGTTCGTTTTGTGGTAACATTATGCACCGCATGCATTGGGCTTTATTCTTACAGCAGAGAAGTAGTTCATTATGACTGTTTGTGAATTGGGACATTTCAACTTACTTTTTTAATTCCCATTTAAATTTAGTAGGAGTCGGAGTCGGTTAACTTTTTACCGACTCCGACTCCAGGTACCCAAAATTGTCTCTGACTCCTTGACTCCGACTCCACAGCCCTGTTAGCAACATCAGCTTTATTCAGCTTGAAACAGAGACAGCACGGTTATTTATTGTAGCGAGATCTGCTACACACTCTCCTATATACAGACACAGCAGTCAGGCAAGGTCGGGGCCAGGTTCGTGGCCAAGTAATACTGTGCCCTGCATTTATAATTTTCTTTGTATCACCCATCAACGGCAGGCGCTTATAGCATGTCCGCGATCTTTTCGGATTTGTTTTTATGACAAACTACTACTGTGCTGGGAGCCTGTGGTTACTTTGGGACGCTCCTCCGCGTGTCGTCCCGTTGGGTGGAATCCCAAAACAGTTTAGAAACTCACTCGCACCAGCCATGATTCTTTTCAAAGGCAAAGTGCAGGTTAATTTGTTTTATGTATTTTTACTTTATATTTTGTATTAATCATTTTTATATGAATAGTTTTGGGGTATGGAATGAATCATCTGAGTTTCCATTATTTCTTATGGGGAAATTCGCTTTGATATATGAGTGCTTTGGATTACAAGCACGTTTCCGGAATGAATTATACTAGCAACCCAAGGTTCCTCTGTACTTCAGTTTAAATGTTTAATGTCTAAATATTCCCCATTGTAATAAAATTGTGTCAGTTTTCACCCTCTGATAGTGGCCCATGGTGAGCTAGATCCCTAGTAAAGGATCAAAAATGACATCATATTTGTAATCACTAACCTTGAAATAGTCTAAAATGATACCCCATGCTTTTGTTTGAAATATGTCAATTTTAACCTTTGCAGAGTAGCTCTTAGAGGGCTAGAACAGTTGGTAAATAATTGGATATTAAACATAATATGATACTTGTGATCAGAAACCTTTCAATAGCATAAAACAACACTCCAAAGGACTATATTACTGATCCCTATTTTTTTTGTAAAGTTTTGTGAAAAGAAGAATAAATTTCACCCCTGCTTAACCTATCAAGGGGGGACCCCAGGTTCGGTGGTTGAGGCATGCACAACTTCAACTTTTTCTGATCATTTCTGCTGAAGACACCTATTGGTTTATCCTATATCATAAATCTGTAATTTCCTCTGCAAACTATGGTCCAAAAATGGCCTAAAATGACTGTGTTTTTGAGTCTAGAACAGTGTTAATACTGAAATTGTGACTTTGATTGCAGCTTTTGGCCCGTAGTACTGGTACTAAAACAATTCTAAAGAAAATAACAGATAACTCCAACAACCCTGCCTTACCGCTTTATCTATAGAGCTGCACTGTGCACAGCTTTATGGGCTTAAGACCACACATAGTACAAGCTTTAGGGAGAAAAAAAAGATTGTTTACCATCAAAGTCAGGATCTCAAGCCTGATTAAGTTTAAAATAAAAAGTTAAATGTTAATTTACATTTCCTCCTGTTATCTTTTTTTATATATATAGTTTCAGTGGTTTAAATTGTACTGCTTATTCTGTATGTTTACACTGTAATGTCCATTTTGATATTGCATGTTATCAATGATAGAGTATAACATAATGCTTAGCTTATCCTTTATTTGAAAAGTTTGTCACATTTTTTAGAAGTCATTTACCCCTGTTGTCAACATTTTATTGTTTTATTACATTATTACATTTTATTAACTTATTTGGCTGACACCTTTATCCAAGGTGACTTGCAACATTTGAAATAAAATTGGTAACATTTCTTTTGATTATTTATTCTATTAGAGTCCAGGCAAGTGAACTAACTTGCTCATGGTCACACAGTGTCACTAGTGGGATTTGAGCCCACAATCTCAGGGTTTGAAGTCCAAAGGCCAAAGCTGTAAACCACTACACCACACCTCCTGCCTATGTGGTATTATCTACCTCTCCCTATGACCCATAAAGCTCTAATGTATGAAAGAAGTCCTTTGTTGAAAGTGGTAGGACTTACACAATAAATAAACGCACATGCCTCACATTTGTGTATTACAGTATAGACTTACATTTTGGGATGGGGTAACCCAATATTTACCCAAATGTTTCTCCAGAAATTGTTCTCTTGGGCAGTTTGCTAATAACTGTATTTTGCAAATCTGGCAAGCAGTGCAGCATAGTCACTGTGGCATTTGAATTTACACCACAAGGTTATTGATTTAATCACTGACTCCTGTGCATTGAGAAAGTCTTACTAGCAGCTATGTACAATTTCAAAGGCTTTGTGATGACAGAATAACTTACTGTGTGTTTTTTTTTTATTTTATTCAATAGTTTTATATGATTACATTCAGCAATTTAGAAACAAAGCTGAATTTATTTGTGTTATTGTACCATAAAGAAACATCAAAAACTTCACGGTATTTTTTTTTCACACTGAGATAAAACTATGCCCCAGAGGAATCTGTGTTTTTAGTGTGTTTTTATGTTGAATACTATGATCCTTATTAATGCACTGTAAATATAATTTTTAAATTGCGCTGAAGCAATTTCATAGTGAAACAAAAAGGAAGAATACAGACTTATTACCTACAGGGGTTATGAATAATTTTAAATACATTTCTTACTAGTGATGCATAAATTCTCATTGGTACAAGGCTACTGTTCCTCTACAAAGTGTAAACAGATTAAAATAAAAAAGGCCAAGTGTAAAATGCAAGCAGAGAGAGTTAATTGACTGTCAATCAGTGTGTAAAGTCATATGAAAATGCAAGTACACCCTATTAAGTGTTTTTAAGTGCGTTCCATTATAATGCAAAAAGCATCTACAGTAATATCTATGTCTGTCTGTCTGTCTGTCTGTTTCACTGCATGAAACAACTTGGCTCCCAACAAATTGATTATGTTGAACATTGGTCCATTTATTCTTAAAGGAAATTTGTTGAAACAGTTCAGTTTTTTGTTAAGATATTTTTAATACAGCGCTCTATACACGTTTTTGGAATCACAAAATCTCCTGTTGAGAAGCATGGATGACTTTGCAAACTCCTCTATTTTAAACTATAGGACATCCTCTGCCTCTTTCACTGCAAATTAGTTTATTGTTTTAATTTTACCTTAAGAGCAGCTACTTCAAGTTGTATATTTATTTTAATATTTTTTATTTTACTCGTTTAACAGCTGCCCTTGATGGCTAGGCAGTGAAACACTAGCAGTCGTGCACGCTGAAGCAAGTACACCTTGAGATGAGGTATTCTCAGATATAGATGTTGGGTGGCATGACCAAGTAGTACCATTTAAGGAAGGTACGATGGTAGATGCGTACTTAGAAATTTTGTTGGCTAATAATAATATTCTTTATTAATACAATACAGTAGTTGTTGATACTGACTATTTATTCATCATGTCTCTTACTGTACAAGAATGCAGGGGTAGGTCTTGTTGTTAGTGATTTCACAATACCAAAATTTTTGTATTCAATGCCAATACCAATGAAATTTTAAGAGACTCAATACCTTTTGATTCCACAGCATGTGGTATAGGGGGTCCGCAGCTTCCAATAAAAAAAAAGGCCGGGTTTTAAATCCGTATAGCTGTGCCGTTCTCCGTGGGCGCGATTGCACGACCGCAGGGAGGTAATGAGACAGTTGGAGCGAGTCACACCTGCATATGTGGGTGCGTTGTTCTCGATTACGTCATTGGCTTCCTGCGGTGTGTGATTAAGGCGCTGCACCCATGGAGGCGCGCAGAGATGCATGTTGTTTTAAATAGGGGGCGCTGTCGTCCCTTTGAACCATCAGACCAGACGCCAGACACCAGATAAAAGTCCAATTATTATTTATTTTATAATAATAATGTGCACAAAGCACCCTACACTCCACAATACTCATAAATCACTACAATAAATCAATAACCATAAACATTAACCTTCCTCCCAACTCAGCTTGTCTGTCTGGGATTTACCATAGTTCTTTTTAGTCCATGACCTGGAAGTGCTTCTGAACCTTCAGTCCATGTGACTTCCTTGCACTTCCGGGTCAGATCGAAACTCTTCTTTTTCATCCCGGAAGTACGTCATTTCCTCTGTCCCTGTGACCAGGACGTACTTCTGGGTTATAGGGCAAATAAAAGTCTCTGAGCCTCCCTGCAGCGTCCCCTTGCTGCTCCCATGGTATCTAGCAGGGCTGTGAAGGAAAACTCCAATGTCTATGATGCACTCCTGGAATTCGGGGCACCTCCATGCTGCCGGAAGGGCTCCATCTAGCGGCGTGGGGGTATTGGCCAGGATGAACGGCCGGCCATATCTCACAGTATATATATATATATATATAATATACGGGTCGACACCAGAGAGAGAGGGATTGAGAAACCAGGATGGATTGAGGAAAAGAAGAGGGAAAAAAAAAAGAAGTAGGAGGTTAAAGGACATGAATGGCAGTTTTGGCAAGATGATCTGGCCACCTCTAGCAGGAGACTGAATAAGCTGGGACCCCACGAAAGAGCGTTAAGCTGTTGTGCTCTGGGGGCTAGTTTGCCCCACTGAAAGTTTGAGGGAGTGGGTGAGCAGGGCAGGTGTCCTCCCGAGGGATCTGAGGAGTGACTGCGGGAGCGCAAATGATGAAAGGAGGAGAGCCGACCTCAGATGATCTGGCAGTGACGTCCAGTAGGAGGCCAAGACGAAGGTTGGCCGAAGGAGCTTGTGGCTGTTGGGTCTCCGCCGGCTACGCGAGTTATGGGTGAGCCGGGGAGAACGATAGATGGAGGTGTGCCGAGATTGGGATAAGAGAGACTGCTTTTTAACTTTTGCACATTTTCACTTCGGATTTTAAAGGATTTATTTATTGATGACTAGCAGAATAACCGCGCTTGGCAGCGGAGAAGTAGTGTGTTAAATAAGTTATGAAAAAGAAAAGGAAACATTTTAAAAATAATGTAACATGATTGTCAAAGTAATTGTTTTGTGTATTTGGCGGCAGCGTCACAAAGTTATTTTCGTCTAGCTGCATCAGAAAATGTACCACGACGTCTGACACGCCTCCTTTTTACTGTTTTCTCACAGCTTGGATTGCTGCTGTCATACATATATATATATATATATATATATATATATATATATATACACACATATATATATACATATCTTCATATCTACATATCTATATACATATCTACATATACACATATATATATATATATATATATACACATACATACACATACATACATATATATACACATACATATACTTGTGTGTATAGCTTTTATATATGTGTGTGTATAGCTTTGGTCACTGAGTGCAAGTGAGAAATAATAAAATATAGTCTATAAGTTATTAAACAGTAAAACATTAACGTTTTAAGAAGTACAGGTACATTGAGCACTACTGGAGTGGTTGCGGGTAAACTACATTTTAAAGACTGTGTAACACAACAGGTAAGTAACTAACAGCAGCTAAAATGTATATGGATCATCTCTCGGTAGTAGATCCCTTTTGAAAGGCGCTACACGACGGCTGTGGTATAGAAATTACATTTTCTATGTGAACGTTCAAATTTGTGCCTCTTGTAATGTGCCTTACCGGCATTTAAAGAAAATTAGTTTTGTGTCCTCTGCAGTGTTAAGCGAGAAAGGCTTTGGTTTGGGATCAAAGGAAAAAAGGTGTAAAGAAAGGAAAGTTGCCTTTTTCTTTTATATAGTATAGAGAGATGTGTTTGCTGACGTTATGATCGGCTTTTGGGGACAGTCGCAGTGGGTCTTGTGTAGACTGGTGAGACGCCCCTGCCATTAATCGGCTGTGATGGCACGTGCAAAAGAAAGTGTGAATTGCCTTAATATTATTTTGCCGTGGTGTAGAAAAGGGGTCCCGTGTTTGCACTTGTCTGGGCTATAGCGCAGGGGGAGGATGAAAAAAATTAAAAGTGCTCACTTTGACTTAAGGCAGAAGCGCAGTCAGCGTCTCAAAGGCCGGCACAGCTATGCACGTGCGCTGGCTGCTCGACTTTTGCTGGGCAGGAGACCACAGTTTTTGCAGACTCGTTCATGATATCAAAAGTCTCAGCGATCTTTGGAGGTCATTCATATATTATATGATATATATATATCAAAATACCCGTGCCTCGCAGCGGACAAGTAGTGTGTTAAGTAGTGTGTTAAGTACTACTAAGTAGTGTGTCCCCCAGAGGGGACTGGGCGGTATCATGGTCTGGAATCCCTACAGATTTTATTTTTTCTCCAGCCGTCTGGAGTTTTTTGTTTTTCTGTCCCCTGGCCATTGAACCTTACTCTTATTCGATGTTAATGTTGATTTATTTTTTATAATTATGTCTTTCATTTTTCTATTCTTTAATATGTAAAGCACTTTGAGCTACTGTTTGTATGAAAATGTGCTATATAAATAAATGTTGTTGTTAAAGAAGTAATGAAAAAGAAAAGGAAACATTTTAATAATAACGTACCATGGTTGACATTGTCATGAGTGTTGCTGTCATATATATGCCTGCCTAAATAAGTCACCCTCTCTTTGCTCTTACTTTTTTACCGTTCATTTAATCATGGCTAGTGGCGGAAAAATTATAAAATGGAAGGAGGATGGCTTTACCAAAACAATTATTGATGGCTTAATCGATTATTTATAAAGCTTGAATTGGTGATCTGTTTTTCTGTGTTAACCTCATATTTTTCATACTTCTTCTCAAACTAAGGTGGTGCGAGGGTAAAATGAATTGGGATGCGCTGATCAATGTAATCTGCTTGTAATGCAAAGTGTGATTAAATGCATTATTTTTTAACGCGTTATGGAGCACATGCATCAAGCTTCTCAGCTGTGCTTGTGCTAAGAAAAGGAAATTTTTAAAAATAACATAACACGATTGTCAATGTGACCTTTTGTAAGTAGTGCCTGGAGGATTCAGTGTGTAGAAACTCTAGAGACAGCGTGTGTATTAACTTGTGGATTTTTCTGTGAGTATTTGGTGGCAGTCTGACAAAGTTGCTTGAAGACGGCGTTAGCAGGAGCTCAGCTCAGAGCGAAATTAGATGAATGGGAGGGGATATGATGACGTGACTCCCCCACCCGCCTTAACTGTCAATCCCCACAAACACAGTCTCTCGAATTTGCATTAGCACACCCTTCACCTACAATTTTAACTTAGTTACAAAGTGATCAAAACTCTCGTTTATATCCTGCGTCCTCTCATTAAACTTGTATCCCGCATTACCTGTGGGCATGTGAAACGCCAGCGGTAGCCTGTCTATGAACTTAATTTAAAGTTTAGGTTTACACCTTGCTTTCTTTTCGAGGTAGCATCACTCATGAATATGGTAGTATATGTCACTCGCTCGCTTCTTATTGTTTCGCTGCCTTCTCAATTATATAATGCATGTTTTCTTAAGCGCTTTTTTGAGGTCTTCCTGGTTTTCTACGCACTGCGTTGACAGTCAGTTCACGTGATTACGTGGGAGGCGTGATGATGTCACACGAAACTCCGCCCCCCACGTCATTCCAGCTCAACTCCATTACAGATAATGGAGAAAAATACCTTCCAGTTATGACCATTAGGCGTAGAATTTCGAAATGAAACCTGTCCAACTTTTGTAAGTAAGCTGTAAGGAATGAGCCTGCCAAATTTCAGCCTTCTACCTACACGGGAAGTTGGAGAATTAGTGATGAGTGAGTGAGTGAGTGAGTGAGTGAGGGCTTTGCCTTTTATTAGTATAGATTTTTATCCCCACTGGACGCTGATTTTATGGAATATTTATTGAAACTGATGCACTGCACTTTTTTTTTTTTTTGATTATTGTTTTAATAAAAGCACTTTAGCACTTTTTGGATATATCCCCTGGCTTCACATGAGATTTGTCCGCCTTTGTCAGCTCATCTCAGTGACATTATCGACAATGTTGGGTTCAAGGGCTCTCATAAAGATGGATAGGAGTGTGGAGCGGAGCCGCATCGTCACACAGCAAAAACAGAATTCCCATTCCATGCCTTTTTACTAAAAACCCTCAGTTTATTGAAATTAACAATATTGTACCTTTTTCTGTAATGCAATACAAAATATAAAATACTAACAGTAACAACAGCTTCAAAATACTGGTATATCCATCAAAATATCAAATATCAAAATACAATGTAAGACTTTTATTTTAATTTGTGGCAGAGATGGGGATCCTCAGAGTGCAACAACAAATGGGGGTTTATAATGTTGGGGGTATTTCAGGGTTTATAAAGAATGATATGTTTTGAAGTACCAGATCTATTATAGCCTGTACATGTTGCATTAATGGGGAGATGTGCCTGGTTCATTAAAGAATTGAAACACTAAACTTTATTTTGATATTAATATGTCATTGCCTGTGTAAACAAGCTAAAGAGCCTCTTCACTTGAATCTTGCACTGATGTTTACTTGATACAACTGTCATTTGTGCTGTCAGTCACCCCACAGTCCAGAATGTGTAACTGTGTGCATGTAAATCCCACCCCTGTGTAACCCATAACTGTATACATCGGTTAGAAAATGGACACATCCTTGGATTGATGGACATCTATAGAATGCTCATTCCAATCAGAGAATGGATGTGAAGCCTCCATTCATTTATTGGGACTGTGTAGGATACTATTTAAAAGTGATTATCTTGTTATCTTTTCACCTCCTCTTACAATTACATAACAATACAAGTTATATGATTTGATAAGTGATGTTATTTCACTCTCAAAGAGCAAACAAATCTGCTTGTGAACTAATTGCATAATGGGATAAAAGTGGCAATAATGTAAGCCTGTGTATGTTGTTTGAAAATTTTTAAAAAATTCAATTGTTGCACCAGTTTGCTAAAATTTTCCTGTATGAACACAAAAGCATTTCCAAAAATGACACGGCTTTTGCTGTTTTTCTTTCCAATATGTGTTGATGTGGTGCTTTATCATCAACATGAGTCATTTTTATATTTAGTTTTTCCTCATGTATTATTGTGCCTTCCAGAGAATTTTGTCTTGTTGTAGTCATGCATGAGTACAGTATTGACTTTCTTGGTAATATTGACACTGTAAAAAAAGCTGGTACTGTTACGTTTTCACAATTTTGGTACCAGATTAGTTCCAAATGCCAGTTTTTTTGACATCCCTACCTATTATGTGCTTGCGGCGTCTTGTTTGAACCTCAGGCGGAGCAGGTCACTCCTGCTGCTCCTTGAAATTGAAATGGGTGAGTGATGTGATGCTCATGTCCGTTAAAGTAAAAAAAATAAAGTTCAGCTTATGTAGTAATGTATGAAAGATGGCTGAATGAAATATTATGCTACAGTGACTAAATGTGTGCTCAGTATTTCCATTACTCTATAAAACAATCCCATTCCATTCCGTTATGTAAAAATTATAATGATTTAATATACATGTGACACTGTAATTTATCAGCACAGTACCATATTGATTTGATATCACGTTAGGGTGCACCTGCCAAGATTATTTAACTCTTTGTCGAGTGTTTTAAAAAATTGTATGTTTAAGAAATTTATACTCCAATAAGCCACAGACCCACTGCTTCCAACAAATAAAATTAGCACATGAATCTTTTAATTACTTGAGTAGGAATCTGCTATCTGTGAAAGCAATATCATCCACATGATATTGTAAAATGGCACTAAAGATGTTCTATGTACGCTACTAATACACATAATTACATTTTATTGTCACCGCTATTTTTTTTATTACATAACAAACTCTTTAATGAAGTGACTAGAGCATTTAAAAATGCTTCCAACTATCAAACCAGCTAACCAAATTTATTAATGCAAATGTTAGACCCTTGCTTAAATTTTCTTACTTGTTTCTTTTTTGACACATGGATATATTCAAATGTGATCTTCTAAAAAGTATATTTATATAAAGGTGATGAAATTTAAAAAAAAAACACAATGGAAATTTCATGAAAAATGAACAGATAAGCCATTTCTGTCTGTGGATAAGTAGAGCCAGCAGTTTTGCCACATTAGGTGAGATTGCAAATAGCGCCCCAATAGCCCACTTGGCTTTGAGTGGAATCATTACTGCCAGACCTGTACATAGACACGTGGAGATACGAGAGAGGAGCTAGGACCAGGAAGAGAAAAATACATAGTGTTTAGCTATAAAACAATGGATTAACAATTTGAAAATATTGAGGGGGGCTGTTGATTTGTTGCAGCAAGATGTGTGTACAAGAAAAATATGTGCTTGAGGGTTGCTATTTCAGAAAACATGTAGGAATTGGGCTGTATTAGCAGTCTTTATTTATTTATTTATTTATTTATTTAGTTTTGTATTAAATGCTAATGAAAGGGGAAAAAATGCATCAGATCCTCACTTAAACTGTAACCATACTCTATAGGACTTTATTTAAACCACCAGCCTAATAGGTAGTTTATAATGATGGTGACAATCTAGTTAGAATTTTAGCAAGGTATCTCTATAAACATGAACTTTTCCTTTAGGCTACTGAAATAAATTGACAAGACTAATATAAAAAAGTCAATGAACTTGAAGTATAATGATTACCTATAAACATTTCACCCCTGATTCCTATTTACTTTATTCAAATAATGCAATATAGCTATCCAATTAATGTATGACAAGAGATTTTTTCCAGTGAGAGACAGTCTATGGAGAACTTGTTTTAGCTTGCTAACAGCTAATGTCATAGATGGTGGTGAACAACAGAAGAGGCTGATACCTGACAGGTTTTAACACATCTCTTAATGTAAGTCCATTTGGGAAATGACTATATTTTGAGTTAAATCAGTCATTAGCATTGTATTCAAGAGCTCCTGTCCTGATGCGTTTTGATTGTTTAATTTTTTTTGCTGCTTCTATAGTCCAGTGCTATGCCAGTGTGAGAATTATCATATATGTTTACCAAACCATGTTAATGTCAAGTTGATGCCCCTGAAACAAAACTAAAACTGTGAATTTGCTACCAAACAAAATAACAAAAAAACAAACGGACAAATCTTCCCTTGTTAAGAAAACCTCTGAGTGTAGTGTGTCCTGGAGTTTGGAAGACCACTCATTATAGGTTCTGGGTGTGTCATTAAGACCACAGATACTGTAGCTAGTTTGCAAAAATAATATAAAACAATATATTAGGGCTAATGGGAACTGGCATTGAGTCCAGAGTGTTTGTAAGTCAAGAAAAAGCCACCTGCAAACAACATGCCCACTCCAAACCCCCATACCTCCCAAATTTTGCTGTCCTAGGAAAAAGTAAGCTTAGCTATAATAACTGTTTTTACTCCCACTGACCAGAACAAACTCAAGCAGGTATTTCCTATAAGTGTCTTGTGGACATTGAATGGGAGAAACGTTTATCACTCCTCCATGCACAATTCTTTCAGGTATCTTCTGGCAGATGACGTTACATTCTTCTCAAGCACCTTTTGGTACAACAAAGAATAGTGGATTGTCTGATGATGAATTTCCTAGGCCCTGCGACAGCAAAGCAGCTACACCCAGTAATACCTATAAGGCTTGCATGACAGTTTGATTTCTAGTCCTTGTTAGACCTATCGTGTTTGTAAAAGTTCATTCAGGAAATTCCAGTTTCCTTTCACTAGTGCTGTGGTATGTGAAGCAAAATTTAGAGTATTCATTAATATTTTTGCAGTTTGACTGTTCTGCATTGAATTGATGGATGGATGTTTCTCTCCATTCAGCTTCTTGTTACTCACTCCAGAGATGAGAGAAGAAAAATGCTTTCATCAATCTGGCCAAGACTAATGTGGCTGTGCTTCATGCATAGACATCATACATATTTATAGTTTCTGTGTTCTCATTTGCAGGAGACATATGAACACTCCAGTCCTGGCAAAACTACCACATGCAGTGGTTGTCTCGTCCTTGAGCTATTAATAATTATAAAACAATAATTCAGTGCATTCAGTCACTGAGTTTAAAGATCAGCATATATATTGTTACTGTTTCAGGGAAGTGTAACTGGAAACTACAAATAAGATTAAAGGTGTGAGTGCATTGTTGTTGAATAATTGTGAACAATTTTTTGGGTTCCAACTTTCTTCTAATTCTTTGTGAATTTCTGACAACAAGAAGTTTGCATGCAAACATGGTTTGTCATTGTCATATTATTTATGATAATGCACTTACAAAAGGAATGTACTTAGCCAAAAGGTAATTTTATGAATGAGGAGTACCTAAAGGTATCACTACTGAAATATGAATTTGTATTTTGCCACAAAAAATCTTTTGAATAAAAGTTTTTTTAATATATTAAATATTCAGAAAGAAGACAATTGGAAACAAATATCAAAATGAATTTGTCTACATTGTTCAGTGATATGATAGTTGTTACATACAGTCGGGGCCCTTGCCCGGCCAGGATGCCTCTATGCTGGAAGGACCAGGGGAGAGGGTGTATCCAGAGCTTTACACTTGGAGTGCTAGGTTGCAGCGGTGCCTTGGACTTCCACAGGACTCCATGGGAGTTGCAGTTTGGTGCAGGCCTGTTGGGTTCCGTGGGCACCGCCAGGGGGTGCTGCAGCTACTGCTGAGTCCATGGTTGCAGCACTTCTGCCACACCTGGACATGCTGCTGGAAGAAGGTCAACAAGCACCTGGAACACTTCTGGGTGCCTTATAAAAGGAGCCAGCAGCCACTACTTAGAGAGCCAGAGTTGGGTGGGAGAAGATGAAGCTTGCCAGAAGGAGTGGAGGTGAAGAGAGAGAGAAAAAAAAAGAGAAAAGGAAGAGAGTTTAGTGCTGGACTATGCTTGTGCTTGTGACTGTGCTGTACAGGTGGGAAATGGAGGAAGGCATTTCTAACGGGTAAAAGAAGAAAATAATAGCATGTTTGTTGCACTTGTGTCCTGTGTCTGTCTATGTCGGGTTTGGACAGTGAGAGTGCCACATATTATTAATATACTGTACATGATCACATGTCACCACAAGGTTGACACTGGTAACTTCCTTTCTGCTAGAGTCTGACAGAATCAGAATTACTTTTATTTGCCAGTACTTAATGGACAGGAATTCAGCTTGGTAGCTTTGTAGCTGCTTGTAATATAACACCACATCACATACAAATACATAAGCTAAACAACATACGTCATGAAAAGTTGTAGAACAGTGCAATTATAAAGGAGATCGCAACATACTGCAATTTATTGTTGGAGTGGACCATTGATGTACCAAACCAGACAATAATGGAGAATGTGCTCACACTTTTAATTATCACTGTAGAATTGTACAAGGATAAGTTGGTAAATTTTAAATTTCTTTAGTTGGCATAAAAAGTACATCCAATGCTGAGCTTTTTTATTTATGGAAGTGGCGTTAATGTATACCTTATTGCCTGCAAAATTTTTAACTTCTAGTGGAAGGGGTTGATACCTTTGTTTGCAAAAGTCAAATCCCATTTTCACTTTCTTAGTTGTATTGAGTACCAGGCTGTTTGTAGGGCACCAACACACAAGACGAATCACCTCCTTTATATATGCTGTGTCATTACCTGTAGTAATTAGTCCAGTAATGGCAGTGTCATTGGAAGTACTTGATGATTTTTTACTCCAGGATCAGTGTATCTACATACTTTGGTGTACAAGTAATGGAGTGGGGGGAAGCACACAGTCTTGTGTTGCACATGTGCTGATTCAGAGACCATCTAAGAGGTGGGAGCCCATCTGTACATACTGTTTCCTTTTTGTCAGAAAACTGGAAATCCATTTACAGATGGAAGAATTCAGATTAGTGTTTAGTTAGCAACACTTCAGAGACAATAGTAGTAAATGCTGAAGTGATGTCTACAAACAGTTTCCTGGCATAAGTTCATTTACCGCCCTTTTATTAGTAAGCAAAAGGTACCAGACCTTGATGTGATGCTGTGTTGTTTTGTTCTGATATAATTAAAACAACGAAAAGTGACTTGATGCAAAAGACACATTATACAGTTGTATTCTGATGTATTTTTTCTATATGTCTGTATGTAATTTATAATCTACAAGTAGTTTTTAATTGTTGAACTGTTTATAAAATTTCAATCTAAGTAGTGTTCTAACAGGGTGTGAATATAAGGATTGCAAACACTGCACATTTTATTTACAGATCCTTCACAGTTTACTTTCAGCAGTTATATACCTCTGAACCTGCAAGAAAAAAATGAATAAAAAAGACAATAGGTATTGCAAGTTTTATCCAGTCATAGTATAAGTGCAGAAATAAAGATACTCAATTTCTAACTTCTCTGACATGTGACAAATCAGTCAGTCAGTTATTATCTAACCTGCTATATCCTAACACAGGTTCACGGGGGTCTACTGGAGCCAATCCCAGCCAGCACAGGGCGCAAGGCAGGAACAAATCCGTGGCCACCGCTGGGCACACATACACACACACTCACAAACCAAGCACACACTAGGGACAAGTTAGGATCGCCAATGCACCTAACTTGCATGTCTTTGGACTGTGGGAGGAAACTGGAGCACCCACAGACACGGGGAGAACATGCAAACTCCACTCTGGGAGGACCCGGGAAGCGAACCCAGGTCTCCTTACTGAGAGGCAGCAGTGCTACCACTGCGCCATCATGCCGCCCATTTGAAATTTTAGGTCACTTTAGGCAGCCCCAGTAGGAGAGTCTTCATGTTCTACATTCTTTGAATGTAATGGATGACAAGTAAAAATTGTGACAGATTTCAAGCCAAATGGCTGTGTGCACTAGTGTTGGATTGGAAGTAAAATATTGACTTTGGTATCTATACCAGATATTGAACCTCATCAGTACCAAAATGGTACAGAAGTAAATAACAGATAACTTACCCACTCCCAGGCAACCTCCATATAAGGTCCCTAATAAACACCTGTGGCTTCTGTACAGTGGGAGTCAAAATGAGTTGCTTTATGTATCATTTTTATTCAAAAATAACAATTATAAGTTGGTATTTAACTAGTTTCAGGGCTATATAATGGCATATGTCTGATAATATATAGGAGACCTTGAAAATTAATGACTGTAATGGATGGGATGCTGATGACCTATTTTCATTTGATGCTATTAATAAGCTATTTAAAACAAATGCTAAAACAAATCCTGCAAAAGGGCATTTGTAATACCTGACAAACTGATTTGCTGATGAATTTTATGTGAAGCGTTTAACAAGTGTAACTTTAAAGAGCTATTTTAAATATAAATATTCTTAACATTCTCTGTGTTACTAGACCATATGCAAATAACCTTGTGATGCTTGCTTTTTGGTTTTATTAGTATTTTTCAATTAATGTACAGAAAAATCAATTAAATCATGTAGTATGTGTATTAATTAACATAAATTAGGTATTCTATTTTGATAATGAATATTTTTTCTTAATTTCTGCATCAGTTCTCCCCAAGTGTACTGTATATATTTGCTATTACATAAGAAGCAAGCCCTTTCTACCTAAAATGACCTTGCATGTATTACTGTTAACTAATTTTAATCTACTCAAATGGTAATTCTTGGGCCATGTCTTATTGAAATTTGTCACCTTTTCACGTTTTTGTTGTTGGTATTCTAACATGATTATTATTATTTTAGTAAAATTACTGTTAATAGTATTTAGTATCTGCCTATACTGCTAATATATAATGTATTCTATATCTGCATCAGCTGTCAAAAATTGTATTAGTATTTCTCTAATTGATATTATTCATCTGTAAATAAGAATTTGGATTTCACTTAAAATGTTTTCCTTAACCCCAGTGCTTCTTTCAGTCATTATTTATTTATTTATTTATTTATGCATATTTATTTTCTAGGGGTAGATCTGGTCAATACAATTTACAGAGTAGGACAAAACATGTCCCTGGTAAGCCACCGCTCAGATCAGCCTCAATGGATTCACTGGATGATCTTACTTTGGATGATTATTGGACTGAATTAGAGCATATTCAGAGCAGCAACAATGACCAAGAACAGCACAATGATCTGGTAGAGAAAGTACCTGATGGTAAGTATTCCTGTGATTTATTTCCTACATTTAATGATTAGTCTTTCTTCATAAGAAGCTAAATCTGTTCATGTATGCATGTTAATCTACATTCTACTGATTAATGCAGTTGTCAATCAAGCATGAAAATAGTTTATATTTTAAATAATTCTCTTTATGTAAAGCACTTTACATAGACCATAAAATGCAATTCCAAATATCAATATTTATAATTATAATGTAGCTGATTAGTTCAGGGTAATGTAAATAAGCTTATGTTGGGATGTAAGGAGATTTTTTATTACTTTCCACTAATATTGAATCCAGATAGTTTAGTTTGAAATCTGTGTAGTAAAAGTGTATGTTTAGTTTAACAGCATATCTAGTACAAACATTTATATAGCACTTTTCTAGGAATTGAAGCTCAACAAGAAAATAAGACTACAGAGAATTTCTCTGAGCATCTGAACCTTTTCTGCCTTTCTGATAACTGCTGATGTGAACCATATTTGATTTTAGCTTATAGTGCCTTGTCAGGTTTTTCTATTTTTCTTTGCTAAGTTTGTTTGTTAAAATACTTTCTGTTCTTTAAAACTATGCAAATAGTAAAATGTCTATACTGTACATGAAATTGCTGTACATTCTGATGTGTTGGAGTTCTGTGTTGTGTGATGTAGAAGGGGAACTAGAGGAGGAGTGGCTGAAAGAAGCAGGGCTGTCCGACCTCCTGGTTGATTCTGCAGATCCCATTGAAAGCAAAGTGTTATTATCTACGCTAACTCGCACCCAGGCTGCTGCCGTGCAGAAGAGGATAGAAATGGTTACGCAAACTCTACGCAAGAAGAATAAACAGCAGCAAATACCAGATGTGAGGTCAATTTTTGGTTTGCCACCATCACAAGCTGAGAAGGTATGACACATGAATCAGAAATGATGTGAACATTCTAGTTCAGAATGAAATATAACTGATTGATTAAAATAAATTCTGCCAAAGCATTTGTGCTTCAAAAATTCATATTGGATATATTAGGTTTTGTGCCATGTTTAAAAATATAAAAAAATGTAATGTACTAAAAATTTGACCTTAAACCTGGAATGTCTCTTATTGATTCTATTTTTATGCAAATTAAACTAAAGAGTTAAAATTTTTTTTGTTGTTGAAGCCTGAGGATATCTGCAACCTAGATAAGAGGAGCAGGAGAGAGAGAGAGAGAAACACAGATATACTAGTAGAAACAGTGTATGTAGAGAAACAGAAATGTAGTCATTCAATATCTGCTTACCTAATCATTAATAGAAATGATGAAACGGCAGGGGATTAGAGGAAAACAAAAGCTGTAACAATGTTCTTTGAAAAAATATTTTTTTATATATAGATACTTGGAAATAAGAAGTTGGAGTATGGCTAATCTATGCAAGCTGACCAATCCTTTCCATCCCAGACATCTTTTAATATATGCCATAGTCTGTATTATATCATAGTAGTATAGTGATATTATGGCCATGTGCTGTGATTGTCAGCCATGATGCCAAAGTTCCAAATTGACTCAGATATCTTGTTTTCATGGCAAACTGAAGTAGCCTGATCATGGTAGTAATAACAATACCGTGTAGAACACAGGGAGAAAAAAGGAGAGGGGGTCAACTCTTATTGTAGTAGACAGGTCATTAAAAAATTTAAGGGTTCTGTTTGTTAATGCTGTACATCAGTAGTGTGATTTTTCTTCAAATGTATAGGTAAGAAAAGTAATTTACAGGTTATTGTATTAGAAAGGGGATTTTGAAAACTTTATATTGAGTTTCCATTGAGAACCAGTGGTTTGCATACAGGTAGAATCTTTAAGTAGCTGCAGACTGGAAATGAGTTAAACATTGAATAAAATAAATATTTTTTTTGTAAACTAAAATGTATCTACTACATCATAATCTACTACACTTTTTTTCTTTATCTTGCCAATTTATAGAGTGCATTAATTTCCTTTAGTCGTGCAAGAGATAATACCAGATTATTAAAAAAAAATAACTTAATCCATTCAAGTTGAGAGTATCTTGTTACTTCTTCTTACTGTGTGTACAATTTTCCCAAGCTAGTACAATGTTTGTATTGTATGGATAAGTATTGTAGATGTTCATCCAGAGTGTTAATTCACAGTAGCAATTAAGAACAAATTTGGAGAAGCATAATCTGTGTGTGTGTGTGTTTATATATATATATATATATATATATATATATATATATATATATATATATATAGGTCAAATTCCATAACAGAACAGAAGTTCTCGAGACTGAAAAAAAAATTGTTACAATTGAATTGGCACATAAAGCAGTCTATCAGCATTTATAGTTGACAAAGCTGACTCTGAAATATAGAACTCGGTGGTAACATCTGTTTTCTTTTTGCGAGCATCAACATCAGTGAGATGTTCCAAAGGGATGCTTATCAGTCAGCACTTTTGCTAATGAGTGAGCCAAAAATAAGTCCTCAATCTGATCAATTTCCTCAGCCCAGTCATACCTTGAGAAACCTGGAAATGAGTGACAGTCTAGCTGTGGCGAACCTCCAGAGCTTCACAAGTACAGTCGAGTCAAATTTGATTGAGTGTTACCCTGCCCCCAGATATGCCCACAATGTCTGTAGTTTGTGGTAACCCTTCTCTTCATCTTCCAAGATTATGACCATTGAGTAAACCAAATGACATAAACATGCAATCCATCTGGCTGTTCAGCAGTCCTCCAAAATTGCGATTGAGTAAAAAATTGTGTGTTTTGCTGGTTTTGTATGAAAAATTACTTTGTGGTAATGAATTTTGCAGATAAAACAGACTTTGCTGTAATGTGTATTGGATTTTGTTTATATATATATATATATATATATATATATATATATATATATATATATATATATATATATATATATATATATATATATATATATATACACTGTATACACAACATTACTTTTATTGGAAATTGGCCAGGACCAAAAAATTAATTAAAATGATACATATAATTTTATATAATACAATACAAATGAGATGTTCACTTACTTACTCACCAACAACATCTCCCATTTAAATAAAAAACTGAATTTTGTCCGGTTGGCATATCTAAGGCAGTAGGTATCTGGTAAGAAAGGACATTTTGACATATCAATATGTAGGGGTAAAAATAAAACAAAAGTAGAAACTAAGTACCCCAGTATCTCAAAAATGCTTTGACAGTTTGATTGAAGTTTGGTGACATTGTAGAAGAAAGAAAATGATCAGATTACGTATTTTTTTTGTTTTTGATGATATTTATCTTTAATAATCCTCTACCCAGTGGGACATTCTAAAACTCCATGTCCCCTGTTTTGTTACAGCACTGACAGTGATTGCACTGAGAAATGGCGTTGTGCCAGTTTAGGGATAGTGAAGGGATTGTGTAGCTACAGACTGAGAGACCATTTAAAGGCTTTTGCAGGTGTTTTGATTTAATTAGCTGATTAGAGTGTGGCACCAGGTGTCTTCAATATTGAACCTTTTCACAATATGCTAATTTTCCGATACTGAATTTGGGACTTTCATTAGTTGTCAGTTATAATCATCAAAATTAAAAGAAATAAACCTTTGAAATACATCAGTCTGTGTGTAATGAATGAATCAAATATACAAGTTTCACTTTTTAAATGGAATTACTGAAATAAATCAACTTTGTCATGATATTCAAATTTTATGACCGGCACCTGTATACTGTATGTGTAGGATTGCCTCTAACCTAATGCCTTTTAGACACATTACTAGCAATTAGATATTATGGCGCCACATGCCACAATAGCTACACACACATCATTTGGTCGCTACCAATATAACTACAGTGTTACTGACAGAATTCTGTCTGACCACACAAACCCACCCTAAACTAAGACTGAAACCAAAGTTGATGCCTACACAGCCTACTGTAATTTTAAGTAAACAACTTTTTGGAATGGAACTTTTTTTAAACTGTATTTAAATAAAAAATGTAACAACTACACATGTGGGTGCCAATTTGTAGTCTGAACTAAATTACTGATGCACAGAGAAATGTGTACTTCTTGTCATACCTTAGTGACTAAGAGAGTGAAAAGAAATAAGCTGTTTTGAACTGTATTCACTGAAAACTAACAACTCGGATGATCTGGAATAGATTAAAACACAGATTACAAGTATAATAAGACATACCAATTGGTGAATATCTCACATTTAGTAAGAGCTAGACTGTACATATAGTTTAAGGGTTACTGTGCCCACAGATATACAAACATGGAGAGATGGTTATCTATACTAATAAAAGGCAAAGCCCTCACTCACTCACTCACTCACTCACTCACTCACTCACTCACTGACTCATCACTAATTCTCCACCTTCCCGTGTAGGTAGAAGGCTGAAATTTGGCAGGCTCATTCCTTACAGCTTACTTACAAAAGTTGGGCAGGTTTCATTTCGAAATTCTACGCCTAATGGTCATAACTGGAAGGTATTTTTCTCCATTAACTGTAATGGAGTTGAGCTGGAATGACGTGGGGGGGCAGAGTTTTGTGTGACATCATCGCGCCTCCCACGTAATCACGTGAACTGACTGTCAACGCAGTGCGTAGAAAACCAGGAAGACCTCCAAAAAGCGCTTAAGAAAACATGCATTTTATAATTGAGAAGGCAGCGAAACAATAAGAAGCGAGCGAGTGACATATACTACCATATTCATGAGTGTTGCCAGCTCGGAAAGAAAGCAAGGTGTAAACCTAAACTTTAAATTAAGTTCATAGACAGGCTACTGCTGGCGTTTCACATACCCACAGGTAATGCGGGATACAAGTTTAATGAGAGGACGCAGGATATAAACAAGAGTTTTGATCACTTTGTAACTAAGTTAAAATTGTAGGTGAAGGGGTGTGCTTATGCAAATTCCGAGACTGTGTTTGTGGGGGATTGACAGTTAAGGCGGGTGGGGAGTCACGTCATCATCTCCCCTCCCATTCATCTAATTTCGGTCTGAGCTGAGCTCCGCGGCTAATGCCGTCTTTCGAAGCAACTTCGTCAGACTGCCACCAAATACTCACAGAAAAATCCACAAGTTAATACACACGCTATCTCTAGAGTTTCTCCACACTGAATCCTCCAGGCACTACTTACAAAAGGTCACATTGACAATCGTGTTATGTTATTTTTAAAATCTTTCCTTTTCTTAGCACAAGCACAGCTGAGAAGCTTCATGCATGTGCTCCATAACGCTAAAAATAATGCATTTAATCACACTTTGCATTACAAGCAAAGGGAGCTTTTGTCAATGCATGATTTCCTGGTACTGTACACCGATTACATTGATCAGCGCATCCCGATTCATTTTACCCTCGCACCACCTTAGTTTGAGAAGAAGTATGAAAAATATGAAGTTAACACAGAAAAACAGATCACCAATTCAAGCTTTATGAATAATCGATTCGCCATCAATAATTGTTTTGGTAAAGCCATCCTCCTTCCATTTTATAATTTTTCCGCCACTAGCCATGATTAAATGAACGGTAAAAAGTAAGAGCAAAGCGAGGGTGACTTATTTAGGCAGGCATATATATGACAGCAACACTCATGACAATGTCAATCATGTTACGTTATTATTAAAATGTTTCCTTTTCTTTTTCATTACTTCTTTAACACACTACTTCTCCGCTGCGTAGCGGGTATTTTGCTATATATATAATATATGAATGACCTCCAAAGAGCGCTGAGACTTTTGATATCATGAACGTGTCTGCAAACTGGGGTCTCCTGCCCAGCACAAGTCGAGCAGCCAGCGCGCGCGCATAGCTGTGCCGGCCTTTGAGACGCTTACTGTGCTTCTGCCTTAAGTCAAAGTGAGCACTTTTAATTTTTTTCATCCTCCCCCTGCGCTATAGCCCAGACAAGTGCAAACACGGGCCCCTTTTCTACACCACGGCAAAATAATATTAAGGCGATTCACACTTTCTTTGCACGTATACGATTATCAAGTCCTCACCTCGAATTATGAAGACACGCACACGAGTGCAGGACTGACAGTGCCATCATAGCCGATTAATGGCGGGACGTCTCACCAGTCTACACAAGACCCAGCGACTGTCCCCAAAAGGCGATCATAACGTCAGCGAACACATCTCTATACTATATAAAAGAAAAGGCAACTTTCCTTTCTTTACACCTTTTTCCTTTTATCCCAAACCAAAGCCTTTCTCTCTTAACACTGCAGAGGACACAAAACTAATTTTCTTTAAATGCCGGTAAGGCACATTACCAGAGGCACAAATTTGAACATTCACATAGAAAATGTAATTTCAATGTACCTGTACTTCTTAAAACGTTAATGTTTTACTGTTTAATAACTTATAGACTATAATTTATTATTTTTCCCTTGCACTCAGTGACCAAACCTATACACACACATATAGACACATACAAACATACACACAAGTATATGTATGTGTATATATATATACACACACACATACATACATACATACACACACACATATATATAATTTGTGTGTGTGTATGTATGTATGTGTGTATATATGATGTAGATAGGTATGTATGTATATATATATATATATATATATGTGTATATGTAGATATATGTAGATATATATATATATATATGTGTATATGTAGATATGTATATAGATATGTAGATATGAAGATATGTATGTGTATATATGTATGTATGTATGTGTATGTATGTGTATATATATGTGTGTGTGTGTGTGTGTGTGTGTGTGTGTGTGTATATATATGACAGCAGCAATCCAAGCTGTGAGAAAACAGTAAAAAGGAGGCGTGTCAGACGTCGTGGTACATTTTCTGATGCAGCTGCCGAAAACAACTTTGTGACGCTGCCGCCAAATACACAAAACAATTACTTTGGCAATCATGTTACATTATTTTTAAAATGTTTCCTTTTCTTTTTCATAACTTCTTTAACACATGACATCGCTGTGAAGCGCGGGTATTTTGCTATATATATATATATATATATATCACAGCGACACTCATAACAGTGACAAAACAATTACATTGACAATCATGTTACGTTATTTTCAAAATGTTTCCTTTTCTTTCTCTTTTCTTCTTTAACACACTACTTCTCCGCTGCCAAGCACGGGTATATATATATATAGATATATATATATAGATAGATATGAGAACAACACTCATATCAATGACAAAACAATTACATTAACAACCATGTTACGTTATTTTTAAAATTTTTCCTTTTCTTTTTCGTACCTTCTTTAACACACTACTTCTCCGCTGCGAAGCGCGGGTATTCTGCTAGTAAATTCATAACTTGTTAACAGAACTCTCTTTATGTTGCTAAAAAATGAAACAATAAAAATGTCTCCTTGTTTATACAGTGTTACAATACGAAGGTCAGTGGTACTTTTGTCTTTTAACCAAAAGTGACTTTTTTGGAGCAGGAACGGTTTGCTATGTCATGCATGCAATAAATATTTGAGAATAGTCACCATGGGGAGATCCAGAGGAGTTAACAAAATGATCATGATCTTTTCACATTTGATTTCAGTGATGCATCTGTGTTAACATAATAGTTGTTAATTTGGTGTCCATAAATAATTGCAACTGAATGTGTGAATCATAAGAGAGAAGTACATGCTTTTCAGTTCCTTATAAATTCTGTATTTCTTTTCTATAGGTTTTGCAAGAGCAGTATCTGTGAATTGCAATGAAATAATAAAATGATCTCAATAAGCAAATTAATGGATTGGATAAAAGTGATAAGTTTTCAAATTCAATCTCAGTTATCAAAAGTGTTGCAGCCATCATATCGTAAAGGCTCCATTAGACATATAAAACTTCATTTAAGTGGACTTATATTAGCTATAGCTAGCTACTTTTGTTTTAGTTAGAAACTTTGAGCCTTTCATTATATATACAAATATATATATATATATATATATATATAAATGTATTGTATTTTCAGATTTCTGATGCTAATGGAACTCCTTCTCCATCAAATAATGAAGAAGAAAAAATGTCATCTGTTTCTGGTGGTATGTTGAACAGCTTTAAGCATTATTATACAATACTCAGACTACCAGACTTATAAATAGCATGCTCTTTATCAGAAAATCATTAATTACCTCTGACAGCACTTATTATGTACACTTTAATTTTTTTTTCAATTTTCTTTATATGCAGAATTATTGTTTTCAAATTGGTCACAATTGCATCTAATAACCTAAAAAAACCTTTTCTGTACCAACAATTGCATCTTGCCTGGGAAAGGGGCCTGAGTTGCCTTGAAAGCTTGCATATTGTAATCTTTTTAGTTAGCCAATAAAATGTGTCATTTTTCTTGACTTCTCACTGTACCAACGATGAAAGGTGTGTTTTAGGAATTAAAATTCTGTCATTGTTAAGTGACAAACATTCCCATTGCTCTATGTCCAGATGATTATAACAGAAATTCATTATTCACATGTTTATATTATTTGTAAAGTGAAAGCTTCAACAGGTTTTATTCATATTGAGTGACCCAACCATTTCATCAGCTGTGAAAAGTGTTTGAATCTTTATGTATTGAAATGATAAGATACTATTAAATTAACCAAACAAGCAGTGCTTGACCTAAAAATATGGAAGATATTAAAGGAGCTCAGTATACTCTTACAAAAGACTAAGCTTTGCACATAGAATTTTCCCCAATAAATTTAATATACATTCATATTAAACACATACAACAGGTGAAATACATTGTTTCTAATGCATTAGTTGCTGTAGCTGTTCCAGATTTATGTCTGGAATCATAGAAAGTATAAACTGTTTCCAATTTCTAATTTTTCATCTATAGTGTTTTTCACTTTAGAATGGAGTGTAATGTTGGAGAAACTAATACTGAATTGTTCTGGCTACATTTAGTTTCAGTAGATGTCCCCAGCTGAAATTAGAACACCATTAAGTCAGTGTCATTACTATAACTACCATCAATTCATTGGATCACTTAATTCTGAGAATGTTATGTTTTATTGATTTTACTCTTCTGGTAACCATCTTCAAATAGGTTTAGTATCTGTGGTAAAGCAAAAGAAGAAAGGGGAAAAATGAACATCATCAGTATAGGTTGATGATTTCAGGTTATTAGCCCTTCATTGGGATCAATTAAATAACTGCACGAAGATAATATCATTTACATTTACATATTTGGCTGACACCTTTATTAATGGCGATTTACAGCATTTATGATACAATTAGTTACATTTTGTTTGACTTTCCAATTGGAGCACAGGCTGGTCAAGTGTCTTGTTCATGGGCACACTGTGTTAGTAGTGGGATTTGAACCCACATCCTCAGGGTTATCAAAGTCCAAACCCTTAATCCCTGCACTATACTTCCTTCCGAATATCTTTAATTAGCTACAAAATCTCTGGGTCAGTAAAGCATTCTAAATACAGCAATGATGAAAAAGGCTGGTTTTATCATAGTATCATGCACCTAACTTGAAACATACCAACTAACTAACTGGGAGAGGGAAGAGATTTCAAAACCAGCTTTCCAATTGTTTTCTCTAACCTCATATCCGTCTCACTGTCTATGTTGTACCACTCACATTCAATGTTAGGAACTTATATCAGCAGACCGCTTTGCTGCCTAGAACTGTGTTTTACTTTCAATCTTTTACTTCAGTCCATTTAACCATCAATAAAGGACTTCCTCGAAACATCATTTTGAGCCCTTAAGGGACTGAATCTAGAGAATGAGTGATCAGTTGTAGCTCTTGGCTTGCTAGTAATTAATGAAACAGGCAAAGAGTTTAAGCTTTTATTTGAAAATTGTATTTATTTGCATAATAACCAATTGGAGCAACTGTAAGCAGTACAAATAATTATACAACCTTTGTGGGCTCATTCAGTCTTCTTTCAGTTCCAGATGACATTTCCCAGATGGCCCAGTTTCTTTGCTACAGATTATATACCTCTAATTGAAAAGATTGATTTCTTATGAGAGAGAGAGAGTGAGCTCTTTTTCCAAGTGTCCATCACCTAATTAGCAAAAGATAACAAGCTTCATTTAAGTGTACATATTCATCTGAGATGCTTCTTGTAAATTTCAATTTTTGCAACAGGGCCCTTTACAAATGTGCCAGAATAGCAACTGAAAACTTGTTTTTTCAAAAAGTAAACTAAACTGAGGAGGATACTTTTTAAAAAAAGTCTAATAAAAGGAAGCAGTTCTCCTTTTCTTGCATAAATCAAGTGCACATACCTGTTTCTTTACAGGAGAGCCGACAGTACTAATTCATTGTCATCAAGTCATTCACATGGGAATTCATTTTAAGCATAAGACTCTGGCTTTAGTCTCTTACCTGAAATCTTTACGTTAAAAGGATAAAGCATGCCCCCCCACAAAGGCCTTTTGTATTTTTAGCTATGTATCTCCATCCATCCATCCATTTTCCAACCCGCTGAATCCGAACACGGGGTCACGGGGGTCTGCTGGAGCCAATCCCAGCCAACACAGGAACCAATCCCGGGCAGGGTGCCAACCCACCGCAGGACACACACACAAACACCAAGCACACACTAGGGCCAATTTAGAATCGCCAATCCACCTAACCTGCATGTCTTTGGACTGTGGGAGGAAACCGGAGTGCCCGGAGGAAACCCGCGCAGACACGTGGAGAACATGCAAACTCCACGCAGGGAGGACCCGGGTCTACTAACTGCGAGGTAGCAGCGCTACCACTGCGCCACCGTGCCACCCTGCTATGTATCTCCATCAAGCCCTATTATGATATCATGGAAAAATGGCAGTTTTCTGTTAAGTTTCAAAGTATGTCCAAAACAAGCGTAAAGAGCAGCAACAAGACACATCTAAAACAATGAATTCAGAGTAATTTTGAATACATTTTGTTAAAGCACCATATGGATAGTGGAACACTCTGTTACCTAATTAGCAGTGATGCATCTTATTTCAGACTACAAACAGAGGCATAACATAAAATGTCTGTTCAAAATTATAATTATCTTGGTCCAGTTTATTGGCTTGAAATGCTACACAGGTTTTGATTATCAGTTTAATATAAATATGATAACTCACCTCAAATGTACTGTATAGAATGAAATGCTTAATGCAATAGCAGCAAAAAAAGAGGAAACTAAAAACTTATTGTGAAATTAGAAATATAATATAACATTTTTAAAAATTGATTGCAAGCATAATTTCTTTTTAATACCAATAAAACACTGAAACCTCATGATATCAGACAGGGAAATATTTAGTCGTGTTAATTACATTTTAATTGGAAATACAGTTACTAGAGCACTGACTTGGATTAGAAATAGTATCTGTATCATTGTGTTAGAAGCTCAGCGGAAACCTGCATGTCCAGTACGTGGAACACATTACCTGTCAGTGGAGACTAAGGTAGCACATTAGGATCCTGAGGGGATGCCTGATGTAAATAAGGTATAGTGTGGTATATCTTATTAATCTGTAGAGTATGCATTGTAATGAAAGCTTTATGTCAATAAAACATTTCAAATAAAGTAAAATTAAGGGAAGTGGTACATTTAATACCTTCACATCTGGACTTTGTTTTGCATATAATTTAGGTGAATGAAAAAAATAAGGATATTAAAATAAATGTTTTGATCTCATCAATAGTTTTTTGTTTTTAGAGTTCTGGAAGGTTTGATTACATTGTTCTACTATTTGATTATATAAAGTCTTCAAAGTTCTGTTACAATTTATAATTTTATATGCCTGTAAGTGCCAAGTATAACTTTCATTGTAGCTTACACTATGTAAAACTGTTATGAAAGTGAGATCTTTTCCCAATTTTCCTAGAATTCTATAATCTTGCTCCATACTTTTTAGTGAACACTTACCCTCCTTTGTGGCTCTAAGTTTGTGTAAAACTCCATCTAGGCCAGTCAGACACCATCAATTTTCTTGTTATGTTAAAAGTTATTTCAAGTTTTTTTTTTCTCAAATTGTCTTGCAATGTAAATCATATATTAAATTCTACAGATTTCTTCAGGAGCAAGACCGGACACTGCAAATGGGTTGGATGTACAGTACAGGCCAAAAGTTTGGACACACCTCGTCATTCAATGTGTTTTCTTTATTTTCATGACCATTTACAGCACTCCATCACTCTCCTTCTTGGTCAAATAGCCCTTACACAGCCTGGAGGTGTGTTTGGGGTCATTGTCCTGTTGAAAAATAAATGATCGTCTAACTAACCTCACTTCTGCACAACACAACTGCTGGTCCCAACCCCATTGATAAAGCAAGAAATTCCACTAAATAACCCTGATAAGGCACACCTGTGAAGTGAAAACCATTTCAGGTGACTACCTGTTGAAGCTCATCAAGAGAATGCCAAGAGTGTGCAAAGCAGTAATCAGAGCAAAGGGTGGCTATTTTGAAGAAACTAGAATATAAAACATGTTTTCAGTTATTTCACCTTTTTTTGTTAAGTACATAACTCCACATGTGTTCATTCATAGTTTTGATGCCTTCAGTGAGAATCTACCAATGTAAATGGTCATGAAAATAAAGAAAACACATTGAATGAGGAGGTGTGTCCAAACTTTTGGCCTGTACTGTATGTAATGGCCAGATGGACAAATTATAATTCTGAGATCTGAAAAGAATAATTACTATTTGAAGAACTGTTATTAAAGCACATTATCTATTTGGTGTATCATAACTTACTTCTTGTTAAGAAAACAAATTAAAGCCTTTGTTTCATTTATAAAACTTTTAATAAAGTACTTGTCAGAGATGTCTGGGGTTTTACCTGGCCAGGATGCCTGAAAGGACCGGAAGGAGGCATTAATAGCTTCCGGGTCACGAGGGGATAACAGCCTTCGATTAGGAGAGGACCACGGGAGAAGAGGGAAAGCTTTTAACCCGTTGGGACCCGTGGCCACCGCCAGGGGGCAACTTAAGCCTCGTGGGACCCTGAAACAGTTACTTCTGCCACACTCAGCAAGATGGCGGAGGAACCTGCCAGGGATGCCCGGAGTGCTTCCGGTTCAAAGGGCAGCACTTCCGCCACACCAGGAAGTGCTGCCAGAAGGACGTTATTAGCCACCTGGAGCACATCCAGGTGGGAATAAAAGGGGCCGCCTTCCTACAGTCGGGGAGCTTCAGTCGGGAGTGGGAGCAGGATGAAGCTGAGGAAAAGAAGTGATTATTTTGGTGATTGATTAGCTGTGTGCATTGTGTGGTGTTCAGGACTTTAATCCTGTCTTTATTAATGATAAATAAACGTGTGTGTTTTAAGAAGATGTGGTTTCTGACTGGTGGTGTCTGGGAAAGTCTCACATACTGTAGACCACTTTGTTAAATGGTTAACTTTTTTTTAATGTGTTCAATAACTGCAATCCTCTAGCAAAATCAGTAACAACAGACTGAAAAGAAAACTTTCAGATGTTGAAGAATGCAGGGTCAATCACTCAAAGTATTTGCACTGCTACAAAGCACACAATGTATATAACAGCAACAATAAAATTAATGTATTTTGTTCATTGGAGACTAAATCAGGTACATAATGTCAAACAATTTAACATACATACAATTAATAATAAAACAACAATAACAATAATAATATAAGAAAAGAAAAGCATTTTTTAACATTTATGTGGTAAGAATATGCTGCATTCACCTTGTCTATATGTTTGTGAATTCTGAACATTTGGATAAGCTCCCCATCAATTATTTTTTGCCATGAATGAAAAGGTTGTGTTTTTTAGCCAGCTAGAGAGGTGCCTGATCAACCTCTAAATGACAAATCAAATTCTAGAGCTGCTGTGACCACATGTACCCTGCTGCTTAGGTTGTCCTAACTAGCATGTGAATTAATCTAAACAGTCTGTTGGCAGCTAGTCAAAGTGTAATTTTGGAGCAAGACTTTTCCTTAGGAAAGTTCCATTTATGTGGTGGGGTTTTTAGTGTTATAGTAACTACCTCTCAGTTCTGTAATGACACCATCTCCTACTGAAAATGAAACTTTAACATCCCCAGGCTTTTAGGTATACTTGTCACCATCAGTACACCTTAACCCTTTTGTATTCTTTAACTGATTTGTACAAAGTATACAGGCATTCATCGTATATATCAGTCCTGTAAATTCCTAACTATTCTTAATTGGATTAGTGAAGAAATAGGTTAGGTTATCCCCTTAATTCACTATACCTGTGTGTGCATATTGTGTGCATCATACTTGACATATTAATCTCAATATATACTGATAGGTATAAATGCAACTGCATAGTTTCAGTTAGTCTTGAAATGGGTTGAACAACTCGACCCACAGTGTTATTTGACTCACTAATAATATTTGTTGTATCATCAGTCACATTTTTCGTCTCCAAATTGTCATCAATACTAGTATCCAGTATGGTTAAATCAATTTCCTCTTTTGGTTACATCTCTCCTGCATCACACTATAATGACACTTAATCTTTCATCAGTTAAACCCCCAGTATGTGATTTTTCTCTACAGTACTAGCTACCCAAGCAGTTGTAAATAAACAACAACTGATACTTTTATTGCCACAATTCTCAAGATCACTTACATTCAATAGGAGTGCATTATTGTTATCTGACAACACCTCTGACTTAAGTCAAAGGAAATTTACAGTCATAATGAAACTCAGATACAGTGCTATTTCTTGTCCACTGTCATAGTTCTGAATCTGGAAAATATTAAGTGTAAGGTTCTTTCTAATAGCAATATACAAAAGGTTCTCCCATCAACACACAATTTTCTGTTTACCACACTCCCCTTTATTAGTGATAATGAATACATTGTACTAAAATTTGGTATTATAAAATCGGGCAGATCTTTGACACCTGCAACATTCACCTTCCTTAACAGTGTTTTAATAATAGGCCAAAGACATCATAAAGGTTTGGGGCAGCCACCTATATATTGTTTTTCCCAGCTGCAAAAGTTTGTTTTTGAAGCACGATGTGCATAGAACAGAGTCCACAAGAGAACTGGCTATAGTAGCCCAAGATGGAGGCTTTAAAGGTTTGGAGAGGAACTGATGTCATCAAAGGGATTAGCTTCGAAAGTGACGTCATCAAAGAGGCTGCCTTCGAAGTGATGTTTTCTGAGACGCCGGAACCTTGCAGGATTTCCCGGGAAGGGTCTGTAGGGAACTGAGAAAGATAGTCAGTGCACTCCGCCGCCCCCTGGTCAGATGTTTCATTACACTTACTCAGACCCTTTAGCTGCCTCCTACTCGCATGTGTGTGACAACAGATTCAATGTTCTTTAATAAACTGAGGTATTTTAGAGGAAGAACAGACAGAAATGTAAACAACTGTCCTTGAAAGACCTTTATTGATAGTATTCCAATGTAATTATGCTGTCAGACCTCAGAAAATTGAAGTCTTTGGGAGATCTCCTGACTTTGCTGCCTGTCTACTCATTCATTTTCAGTTCCTTTATGCTTCTCCAGCACCTAACTCTGCCCCATTCTCACATGCCTGTTTGCTCATAAGTCAGAGTCACAACAGTATTTTTAACACTAGAATTCCTGAAGCCTATGAAAAAACTTGCAATCCTGGCCCACCTTAAATCCCTTCGCACCTTTCCATCGGCATCATTTGTTTTGTAAATGTGTTAATCAGCACAAGCAGCAAGCAGGCTGCTGTCGCATCCCCTGCCTTGATGGAGCTCAGCTCGGGCAAAAAGTTCTCCCAGCTCAAGCCAAGGCTGCTTATCTGCGTGGGAGATCTGGAGTTGTACAGGGTAAACAATACAGTATATCGTTATTTGGAATACATACATTTCATGTGTGTTCCGCGTCTACAAAGATCTGGGTAAGTGTAGGATGAAAGGAAATGCAAGAAATGCTCAACACATACCTAAAGCAGAACCTTTTTCCATGTTATACCAATAGTGACGTGAAGTACGTAATGTGTGAAGACTTTAGTCCAAATATCAAATAAACGTGTACTTTTATTCAAGAAGATAACCAAAGAAATATAAAAGCATTCAATTTACATGGGGCTAACAATGAGTTAAAAATTCAAGCTTAAATGTCAATGGACAGGGAGTTTACACGTATTCTTGAATGGTGTAGAAGTAAGAACTGCTCCCCTATATCCTGAAGGTCCTGGGTTCGAGACCAGGCACTCTGGATTTTGAGTAGTGAGCTGCTATTATTATTTTTATTATTATTATTTCTACAATATAATAATAATACAATGCCTCTCCTTCTCTGAGTTGATGACATTTATCTCCATTCTTTCCACAAGAGCAGCACTCTGGCTGATGCCCGCTCAGAACTATTTGTTGTACAGGCAATCAAAGAGACGATGTCCTGTGACCACTATCAGACTGGACAAAGGCAGGACCGTAGCAACAGACACCTTCTTCACATCGCTTTCGACGGGCAACACAACTCTGCTTGGCAACATAAAGTAAAATGGGACTTCCACCTGCAGCTAAAGTCACTTCAGTGACTCTACACTCTAATGCCAAGCAGGGATATTTATGCTGCCATATATAAATGAACCTTTCCTTCAGTAACTTTCCATATCAACCACCAACACTTACAAGTGCTTTAAAACTGATTTTGTTTATAGTCATGGGACTGTACACACCATTTATCTAGCATAATCTTTTTGGATTAGTAATCACTGAATGTAAATGTTATATTAGCAGTTTAAGTGTAAGCGTGCTGAGAAATATGAATTTTGGACTGCTATCATCTTATTTCTGTGTGTGGAACACACCATTTGCGGTATTTGCAAGCACAACTGATAAGTAATGGGCTGTGCATTGTGCAAAAAAACCCAAAAAAGTCTAAAAACTATTAAAAAAAAGCTTAGGATGGTTTGGTGGCACAGTTCTTGGCACTGCTGCTTCATTAATCCAGTATCGGAGGTTTGAGTCTTCTGTCTTAGCTGCTGTTTATGAGAAGTTTGCATTTCCTCTCTGTCTATATAGGCTGTTCTATTGGTGCTGTGGTTGTGATCCAATTTCCAATAAATTTGCATATTAGGTTCTTAAATTCTAAATTGGCCTCAGTGTGAGTGCATTTCTGTACATGAGTAGTCCCTGCTATAGACTGGTACCGGTTGGGTAAACTCTGGCTTCTTTTGATCATGAACTGGATTGAAAATTTTCTCATCAAGTGATTGCTTACTTTCACACTGAAGCTTACCTTTACCCACATTGTTCTGCCTTTTTTCATTGATTGGCTTTTACACATAACAGCCCTGCATGTAGTATTAACTTACTGCATGGGCACAAGCTTCAGTGTGTCTTAATTTTCCTTCCTGAAGTTTTCTCCCTTTCTGAATACAAACACAAATGTTCCAGTTTTGCCTTTTAGAATCCAGTAGAGAGAGAAATCCCACACAAGGCCAGCATACATTATGCACTCTGATAAAAGATGTTTTTCTTTTTTGATGGCCAACAAGTACTCAGTTGCCTACAGTTAGTGGTATCACTAGCCTCTATGAACAAACATTTCCACTTTATGAACAAACATTTCCACTAAGAAATATGTTTTTGATTTAGTAGTCTATAATTGGGTATAACTAACAGAAAAGTTTCATAATTATAGCATCTACTGTTTGACATTGTTAATGTTTACAGATCTCCAAAGAAAAAGGAGAAAAATCCAAGCCATTACAGATTCACCAGGGATCCTGCATCAAACATATGATAGCTCTCTAGTGAAGTAAGCTTTGTTTATCCTGAAAGTACAGAGGTTACTGCAGAGATCATACAATGCAGGACATTGTGACAGGAAAAAATGAGTGTATTACAGCTTCTGGAAGAAATTATTATGTTTACTATTCTTTCTACTGTATGGTACTTATATGATACATCTTTCACTGAAGGTTCTCCACTTCTTCTTAGATGTTATTGTTAATAATGGTCAGTAATTTTTCCTCTCAGCTACTGCCTCTAGAGATTTTTGATGACTTCTAGGAAAGCCTAACCTTCTTTATCAGTTAGTTGTCTCAACTCAACAGTAGGACTGCCATTGACTCAGCCGATTGGTACATATGGTAGATGTTTGCATCTGCTACAATAGACTGACAAAACATCTATCCAAGTGGACATAGGCCTTGTTCAGGATTTAAGGTATCTTCTGCTCTATAGTGATCCTAGTAGGTTACTGCACTAGGTTCAGCAGCGACCTATTATCTATTGACTAAGGGTTCAAAGTCTATGTGAAAATTAAGTGCCTTGCCAAAATATGAATGAATTGTAAATGTTTATGGTTAGAACATATAATTTTTCTTTTTTTTAATAATGTGTAGAACCCACTGTCCAGAGTGGACAAGGAACAGAAACTGATATCAATTTAGAGATATCCTTCTCTGAACAAGCTGCCAGCTTCAAAGAGAGGTCAAAGAATAATAAGCTTCCAAGTGAGGAAGATACTCACATGCCTGTAAGTATACAGTATGTTTTCTTTAATGTGTACCATGAGGTCTCCAAATAACTATTTGAAAGTTTTTATAACTGATTACAAAAAGTCATTGTATGTGAATATTCTCAGGTTATCCTTTCAATAAATACATGAGTCACAGCAAGTCTTACATTTTACACTTCTCAGTATTAAATATTTTAAAGTCAATGTAGAGAAGAAACATTTAATATTTTTCAAAACTAATACTTTAACCTACTTTGATATTAAGATTATGGAATTTATTCTGACAATGTAGGTATGGTGTATAACATATCCCAAAAATAAATAATTTCAATTGCTTATGCTTTATATATTTGTCTAATGGTGCCACCTGCTGGAAAGCTGCAGCTTTGTGAATGACCTCCATCATTTTTGTTTGAATCAGGTAAATAGTTACTATAGTTACTAGTACTATTTGGTACTACAGTGTTAAATCAAATTGTGCAGAATACACTTTATTTTGTATTTATTTTGTCTTCCTAAAGAATTTCAGATTATTGAAAGACAAGACGGGTACAACAAAGATTGGTGACCTGGCTCCCCAAGATATGAGGAAAGTTCATTCTTTGGCGCTCATTGAGCTGACAGCTCTTTTTGATACATTTGCAGTTGATTTTAAATCTCACAAAACACTGAAAATTAAACATAAAGGTAATGTGGTTCGTTGTTTGCCTCTGTCAGAATTTAAGCTACCTAGATGTTTTTAGGAACTTTAATTTATAACAGACATACAGTTTTTTGTGATATGATGCTATGCAAAAATTCTATCATATGCATATATGTAAATTATTCATTAGACATTGGTTTTAGATAAACCTTTCCTTCTGGAAAATTAAAGTAATATTTGTAAAATTAATTTGATATAATCTGCTACAATAGTGCACATGTAGGGTTGGTTCTTGCTTACATCTGATTCCAAAGGGACATGTTCTGATCTTCACAGCCCTAAATAGGATTAAGCAAGCTCAAAAACAGATGAATTATGATTAAATGAACATGTAGCGTATTTTACTGATGACGTCCACCTATTGTAGGGAAATTTAGCTGTTTGCTATTTAAGCTAATAATTGATACAGCTTTTGCTAATGATCCTTCAATGTGCTTTTACACACAATTGTTTTTGAGCCTGAGTTTTGGCTTTTTATACATTGTCATGGATGGCTGGGTTTCTTGCCGTGCCGGGATGCCTCTTCCTTGAAAGGACCAGGGGAGCAAGTGTGAACAGTGTTACCTCCACTGGAACACTAGATGGCAGCCCCCCGGGTGGCAGCGGTGCCTCAGTCTCCCGCATGGCTTCATGTGTGACGGAGTTGGTTACAGCTCTGTTGGGATCCAAGGGAACTGCCAGGGGGTGCTGCAGTTCCTCCAGAGCCCTTATGGGCAATCCTTTCACCATACCCAGAAGTGCTGCTGGAAGTAAGTCATCAAGCACCTGAATTATTTCTGGGTAAAATATAAAAGGAGCCAGAGTTGGGTGGAAGGTAGACAAAGCTTGCAGAGGAGGACCGGAGGAGAAAAGAAAAGGGAAGCAAAGTAGTGTGAAGTGCTTTGGACACTGTTATGCCTGTTGGAAATGAGGAAGGTGTTTCCCATGAGGTGAAAAGAAAAAAAACAAAACATTTCTGCTTTTATTAGTGTGCTTCTTGTGTTTGTCTGTGTCTGGTTGGGTGGCTGGCATGCCCCTATAGTTGTCACAACATACATTATAATGAAAAACAATATCACCTTGCATATTAAATTTTATTTATTTTATGCTTTTTTATTTTCTGGTTTGTTAAAAGAGAACAATTACTTGTTACTTTTTTATTTATATATTCAGCATTTAGTAAACTTTAATTAAATAAACAACTGGTTATTTACCAGCTTTGAAGTGATTTAGGTAATACTAGCCAACCCGCGGCGTACCATACGCTGCATAATCAGGCCGTTTTTTTAATGATTTTTAAGCACAGGGAGAAAATTAACATTTTGAAAAATCGGTAATGTAAGAAATCAGCAAGAAAAGCAACATTGTAACCATGCACGGAACGAACCAACACACAATCGCCCGTGACTGTAAACTGGCGGACCGCCATCGCTCATGTGCCCACCTCCAACTCGTCACTTTGCACAGTCTAGATGCACCTGTGACTCACGTAGACTTTCCGTGTTCCTGCAGGAGCATCTAAGAAGACGCATGTTTTGTCGCGTATGCGAATTGCTGTATGTAGTGTGTAAAACAGTTTGCTATGGTGCACGCGATTGTGCATCGTAACCGAAAACTTGTTTTTAAAGACTGCTTACTTCATTGTGTTTTAACCTCAGTTGTAAAGGATTGTTTTAAGGATCCCATGGGATACCCCTCGCAAACCGTTTTACACTCTGCATATGGCGATTCACCTCCACGAGAAACATGCCTCTATGAACAGTCAACGTGGCCTCTACGACAGACGAACATAAATGACGCCGTTTTTTCTGTATCGTCGTGTCCGAGTTGGTCGGCGTGGCTCTGTGAGTTGTCGTCGTATCCAATGGTCTTGGAGTTGGTGGCCATGGCTCCTTCCTGCGTGTGCCATAGGTTTCTTACTTGTCGGCGGCTTAGTGAATCCACGCCCCTTCCAGCGTGCTTTCCATGGGTGTCTTGCCTTTCCATGGGCATCTTGCCTTAGTGAATTATATATATAAATAGCCATGCATTTTATCAGCATACTTACTTCAAGTTAGGGTCACAGGAAGTCAGAGCTACAGGAGTCTTATTAATGCATTTTAAACAGCTACAGTACTATAGTTTTAGCTCAATATTCTGCTTTTTGTGTGCAGCAGCTGTTCTCTGTAGTCAGAAATGCACATCCACCACACATACTATATATGTCTCTGAAGGTGAGGCCATTAGATTAAGTCCACAGATCACAGCGACAAACTAGTCGCTCATTCTTATTGAGTGGTTACATGCACACACACACACACACACACACACACACACACACACACACACTGTTCTCAGCCTGTCATTAGAGCTGGCAAGTAGTCGGTGGCCAGTTATTATTAAGTCCATGTCCTGAGGTAATAAAGGTTCATTTTGTTTGGGAGGATATTTAAGTCTTTCTGAATATTGTAAGTTAGTGGGAGCCAGGTTTGTGACTATGAGTTTGTCAGGAGCACTTTTTAGTATGTTATGCATACTGTAACACTATCACATATGTAAAAACATATGCATAACTTGGGCAGGATAACAAACAAGCTACAGTTTGTACGCTAATAACAGTGATAAAATAACACAACATTGTACTTTATTCTTTTGTTTTATTATATGACGATGTGTATTTTAAACCACCTTGCCTGGACTAATGAACCAGTTTCTAATCTACTTAATGTGTGTCAGAAAGCTAACAACATCGTGAAATGGTACCAAAAATGTAGCAGTGAATTTAGCTTTAAGCAGTGACTTCTACAGTCATCAGATTTCAGTGTAGTGGATAATCTTTAGGTCATAATACAAAAAATGTTTTTATTAAACCAAAAGTGTGACCATGAATAATCACTGAGAGAAACACAAAAGATTGCATTAATTGTTTTGTCCCACCTAACTTGTATTCATATCATTCTGTCTGGTTAAGTGACCTTCTGCTTTCCCCTCACTATCATAGTCATGTACTGCTTATAACCTACAATTTCTTTAAAAATTTGGCTGAAATGTGGCCTCCTTTCCTGTCTGATAATGTGCCTTTGTCCAGCTATTCTCCTTACTCTAGAACATAGTTCCTTAAACAGTGAACTCATTTTGAGTTGTGCAGAGTCAAGATTCACAGTTATATTTAGTGGTAAATGGTCGTGTATGGTTTGCAGAGTGTCTTGCGATGGGTCACTGGGCACTTTAAGCAATTGAGATTGCTTTGTTATTACCCGCGGGGATGAATGGGGACCAACCCCCATTGCCGGGATAACTATAGGTGACAATTTTTCTGGGTGAACTGTCCCCTATTTCACTCCCAAGGTGAGATGACTGTGGGCAGGGATTCAGTGTCTCAAAGACACTTAGAGTGCAAATTTGGGTCACAAGGGGGAAAAAAAAGTTTAAGAAACAATGCTGTAAAGTCTGTATTTAATGGGGAACTGGGAGTACAGTAGTAGTCTTTAAACTTTTATCATCCTTAGTGTTCCAGCACCACTGTATTCATCGTAGCTCTTAAAGGTTTTGATATCCTTGGCTGCTGTTTTTTTGTCTGGTTTTGGTGCTTTTGGCTAAAATGTACAGTACAGTGGTCTACAAATCAACACTGCCTACTGCTAATTTCAGGTGAAGAGTAACTGGGGTCTTCAACCTCAAACTTATTTGATCTCACGTTTTTTCCATGTCCCAGCAAGTACCCTTTAGAATTTTCTATATTTCTACATAAATATGACCTAAAACATCATCAGATTTTCACTCAAGTCCTAAAAGTAGATAAAGAGAAACCAGTTAAAGAAATTAGACAAAAATGTTATACTTGGTTATATATTTATTGAGGAAAAATATTACATATTTGTGAATGGCAAAAGTATGTGAACCTCTAGGATTAGCAGTTAGTTTGAAGGTGAAATCAGAGTCAGGTGTTTTCAATCAATGGGATGACAATCAGGTGTGAGTGGGCACCCTTTGTTATTTAAAGAACAGGAATCTATCAAAGTCTGCTCTTCACAACACATGTCTGTGGAAGTATATCATGACACGGACAAAAGAGATTTCTAAGGACCTCAGAAAAAGAGTTGTTTATGCTCATCAGGCTGGAAAAGGTTACAAAACCATCTCTAAAGAGTTTGGACTCCAGCAATCTACAGTCAGACAGATTGTGTACAAATTGAGGAAATTCAAGACCATTGTTACCCTCCCCAGGAGTGGTCGACCAACAAAGATCACTCCAAGAACAAGGTGTATAATAGTCAGCAAGGTCACAAAGGACCCCAGGGTAACTTCTAAGCAACTGAAGGCCTCTCTCACTTTGGATAATGTTCATGTTCATGAGTCCACCATCAGGAGAACACTGAACAACAATGGTGTGCATGGCAGGGTTGCAAGGAGAAAGCCACTGCTCTCCAAAAAAAACATAGCTGCTCGTTTGCAGTTTGCTAAAGATCATGTGGACAAACCAGAAGGCTATTGGAAGAATGTTTTGTGGACAGATGAGACCAAAATAGAACTTTTTGTTTTAAATGAAAAGCATTATGTTTGGAGAAAGGAAAACACTGCATTCCAGCATAAGAACCTTATCCCATCTATTTAACATAGTGGTGGTAGTATCATGGTTTGGGCCTGTTTTGCTGCATCTAGGCCAGGACAGCTTGCCTTCATTAATGGAACAATCAATTCTGAATTATATCAGAGAATTCTAAAGGAAAATGTCAGGACATCTGTCCATGAACCAAATCTCAAGAGAAGGTGGGTCATGCAGCAAGACAATGACCCTAAGCAGTTCTACCAAAGAATGGTAAAAGAAGAATAAAGTTAATGTTTTGGAATGGCCAAGTCACAGTCCTGACCTTAATCCAATCAAAATGTTGTGGAAGGACCTGAAGCGAGCAGTTAATGTGAGGAAACCCACCAACATCCCAGAGTTGAAGCTGTTCTGTATGGAGGAATGGGCTAAAATTCCTCCAGGCCGGTGTGCAGGAATGATCAAAAGTTACCATAAATGTTTAGTTGTAGTTATTGCTGCAAGGGGGGTCACACCAGATACTGAAAGCAAAGGTTCACATACTTTTGCCAATCATAAATATATAATATTCGATCATTTTCCTTAATTAGTAAATTACCAAGTATAATATTTGTGTCTCATTTGTTTAACTGGTTTCTGTTTATCTACTTTTAGGACTTGAGTGAAAATCTGATGATGTTTTAGGTCGTATTTATGCAGAAATATAAAAAATTCTAAAGGGTTCACAAACTTTCAAGCACCACTGTATACCTGTCCATTTCCACACTGCTGCCAGGCAGTCATTTAGACAATTTAAAAGTTCTCTTGCAAAATCATTTAAAATAATATTTATCAAAAGTGCATTTTAAGTAGAATTATAAAACTCTGTTTATGTATGTAATCTTTATATATGTCATTTTATGCTTTTCCAAAAATTATTTTTGCTGTTTCCTCAGAATTAGCAAAAAGAAACTGTGATAATAAACTTAGTTTTATTATTGTGTGGTTATATTTGTCTCTCTAAATGGTTTAAATAAAGGACTGGTTAAGAGCTAAAAAAAACTGGCCAACAACTGCTGGTCAATCATAGATTCCATTTAGTCTCATCATATTAATTTTCCGGAATCATTTTTTTCTCAATTTGTAATAATATACACTGAATTAAAAGGTATTTTCTTCTTAAAAGAAAATGAATTAATTAATATTTACTAACACCACATTTAAAAATACACAGAACAGTTTTTGATGCTGGTACAAACATACCTGTATTATATCCATACTGTTAACACATGTAAAAATGTCCTCAATTGTCCAGCAACTCCATATACAGTATTAGTCTGTGTTTATTTCCTGCATTTAGCAACTGATATTTATAAAAAATAATAATCTGCTCTGTTGTGCAATAATAGTTCAAAATTGTATAAGAGTACTGTGGTCCAGCAATCGGAGGGTCGCAGGTTCGATCCTGGCTCCCGGCATGAGAATGCAGCTGTTGTGTCCTTGGGCAAGACACTTAACCTACCTTGCCTGCTGGTGGTGGTCGGAAGGATTGGTGGCGCCAGTGTTCGGCAGCCTCACTTCTGTCAGTGTGCCCCAGGGCAGCTGTGGCTACATAGTAGCTTATCATCACCAGCGTATGAATGTGTGTGTGAATGGGTGAATGACTGTTGTGTTGTAAAGCGCCTAGGGGGGTTCTTGAACTCTAGTAGGCGCTATATCAAATACAGGCCATTTACCATTTACTGCTGGTTAAGGAATTCCAGATAGCCTATTTTTATAATGTATCTTTTACAGAAAACCTACTTTGATAAGTGAAAAAAGCAAGTTGTGTCATAGGAAAAGCCCTGTTCCTCTATTCCTGTGGTTGTAAAAATAATGCAATTCAAACAAATTGTTAGACATTCTATAATTAATCCACAACAGAATGGAATAGTCAGTCTCAAATAATACATATAGGTGTACTGTTGCAGTGCTTAAATTAATGCTTTATCCTTTTTTAGTCTGCGTCTTGTAATCATGTGTACTGTAATGAAAATAAATTGTTTAGTATTGGTCAAGCTGCACAGTCCCATTCACAGTTACTTAAAAGTTTATAGTAATTTATTAATAACATAATATTTTTGAATAGGGGATATTTAAAAAAAACTATTTTTTGAATGTACACAAGGGTTACCAAAAACAAAAAAAATATATTGGTACTTTGTATACATTTTTATTTATTTGTATATATTTTCCTCTCTCTCTGCAGAATCGGGACTTTTTGGAGTTCCTCTTACCATTTTACTGGAACATGACCAGAAGAAGGTACCGGGTACTAAGGTGCCACTTATATTACAAAAAGTAAGTTTGGTAATTCATATGCCAGCAGTATTAACATCATAAGTAACTTTAGTTAAGCAAGTAATTAATTAAACAATAAGATTTAATGTCCATAATATACAGTATAAATTAACTGTGATGTATTTTTTAATCTTGAAACAAAATTATATTAAAGCAAACTGATACTTACTTAACTGCAAACAATAAACATTGTGTGGAACAGTGGTATTCAACTCCAGTCCTCCATAGGTGCTGGTTTTCATTACAAGCAGTTGTCTAATTAGAAACCAGGCCTAGCAGATAATAAAACTTGTTATTTAAATGTATGGCTTGTTAGTGGTTTCATTCTTCCAAGACAAATCATTTATCATATTGTCGACTTGGTTTTTTTTTTCTAAGATCATCATCCTTATGTTTTGTAGAATAGATTTGTACCTGTTGGTCCTTTCCTTCTCTCTCATCCATTTCAAAATATTGCTTTGTACATTATGTATTATTGATACTTCTTGATACAGGAGAAAGTAGGGTGAAATGACACCTTTTATTAGCTAACTAAATAGATTACAAATGCAAGCTTTCGAGGCAGCTAAGGCCCCTTCATCAGGCAAGGTACCGGATTCATATGATACTTCTTGATACAAAGGTTTAAACAGAAGCACGTTAGCTGGAGAGCTGGTGGATCCATTGTCCTTTGCACTTCATTATTATCTGATAGCTGGTTAAGAAAACAGGCAGCAATTAAAACCTTAATACAGCAGTTTAAAACTAAGATATTTAATTAAGGGGTCTGAATCATACCAAATGAGTTACAATACCTAAAGTAAGCCCAAATAAACATACTGTTTTATTAGTAAATAAGTTAAAATGTGTTTAAAGCAAAAATCTGCAGCCACTGTGGCCCTCCAGGACTGGAGAGCCCCTGCTGTAGAATCATTAGTGAAAGTGAAGTTCTGTGTAGTTCTTATGTTGTAAATATATATAAGTATATTCTAAATTATATTAGAAGGTCATTTAATATTTATGAGGATACCTTAAAGTAAAATGGTAGATTTAAAACTTAAAAAAAAAAATTCTTAACATTTTAGCAAAGACTTTCATGAACAAATTTGTGTGATTGTGCAGTTATGATAACTCAGTATAAGGGTTTGTTGAGCATATTTGAGGGTTGTCAAGGATTGGAGTTGGGTGTCTTCTGTTTTGGTTTTTGTATTCATTGCTTTCTCATTTGCACCCTCTTTGTTGAGAGTAAATACACAGGAAAATACCTTTTGATGGGTGCCATTTATAAAAAGTGGGTAAACAGGTAATTATCTAAGCCTAAGTATGTATCTAATACTTTATTTTGTTTAATTTTTTAGCTCTTGTCTCATATAGAAGCTGAAGGTTTGGATACAGAAGGCCTTCTGCGTATTCCAGGAGCTGCAATACGAGTGAAGGTAATCTAAAATGTCACTTCTTGTTTTTAGAATTTTCATTTAGTGCCAAATTTAAATTAAATTAAAAGTCTCAAGTCACATTAGTAGAGGTGTCATTATTAGTCTCTTCAGGTGAAGGTTTGCATTGCTTATGAACTCTGAATGTAATAATTAACCATAAAGATGTATACAGCAGGGAAGGACATATTCCTCCAAAACTGTACACAAGAATTTACAATATTAGTATTTTTTGACAATTTCATGTGGCAGCTGCTGCACAGACATCACATTTGGTTTATAAAGCATTATTTGCTGCTAGCAAAGCAAGGATTGCATCCTTCACCAGACCATTTTAAATATGATTCAATTTGTTATACTCTACTGTATCATTTTTTCCCCTTCATCAATAATTCCAGGGCTTTATTGTTTGAAATATCATGAATGATGAAGAAGATGAACTATAGCAAGAAACTATAATTTAAACACCTGTTATTATATTTTAAACAGTGTAGACTAAATGCATGCTGTTACTTTGAAACAAATTATTCACATGAGAATGGGGACACCTGTGACAGCTGCTAAAATTCAATTTTTGAAACTATTTATTAAATGCATAGAAATTCAGCTGCAGGAAATCATTAATGCATTTCTAAGTATTGCATTTATAAAGTATTTATAGCTTAATTTCAAATGCAGCTTTCTATTGAACTCTATCTGAAAGAACTGGGTTTTTTTCTTCCAAAAGATTTCTTACATTCTTATGTTAATGGGCCTCAAGAAAACAATATTTTCTTTGGAATACTGCCATTATAAACTATGACATGAGCTTTACAACATTAAGAAAAAGCACCAAGCATTTGAAAATTAAATAAATATCTGAACTATACCGCATGATTTAAATTGATAACTTTATTTGTCACCAAGGTGAAACTGAAACTTTGTAGTGGCACAAAAGAGGAAGGACAAAATATGTAAACAGCATACAAACGACAACCCCCAATCACACACAAGTACTTCCTGTTTGGATGCTGGAGAGGTCCTGCTGTAGGTGGCAGTAAGATAGTCAGACTTGTTCAGATGTACATCTGAAGGCCTTGACATTTGATAACAGCATTTCCGGCTTGTTGTATCCATGATAGGAACATGCCATTAGAAATTTGCCTTTACAGTCTTGATATCAGAGTGAATCATTTATAAGTATTATTAGAGTTGTTGTCTTATAGTCAAACATTAAGTTTACATTTTCAAAACAGCTGTACCTTAAGAGCACTATTTTTTTTTTTGTCAATGAATGAATATGTCTTATCTGTATGTTTTGTTGGTTAGCTGTCAAATTTAAAACAAAATGCCACTGTCATTTAATGTGTAAAATAGTGATTTCTTACCTGACCTTTTACCTGTATTTTTTTAATGGGGCCATTATTTGCAAAGTGCTATTAGTTTTGCATTTATGCAGCGACTATATATAAACCTGCACTTACCCTTTCTAGGTGAAGTACTAAAGTTAAGATGAATTGTTTTACTAACACTGAGAAATTTTTCTTTCTATCCAATATTAAATTCACTTAGTCTAAGTCATGGTCATGGGGGCCAGTGGCTATTCTAACAATATTTGGTGCAAAGCAGGAGCCAGTTTTTAAGAGATATGACTTTGTATAGTCATGCACACACCTCCGCATACTCCCAATTTAAAATCACCAGTTAACCTGAACTGAATGTCTTTAAGATAAGGGTGGACAGTCGGAGCACCTGAAGAAAATTCCATATAGACTTTGGGGGAAAATATGAAAAATCTCATAGTAATCAGGCAAAAGATTGAAGCCATGACTCTGCATCTTTAAGTCAGCAGTATTAACTACTATGCTACTGTCTTACTTAAAAATGAATGATATTAAAAAAACCATTAGGCAAGTAGTTTCTTTTTTTTCTTTTAAAGTTGTTTTAGATCAGCGTAAGTTATACACTTGGAGTCCCTTAGGATGATGAGAGAGAAACTATAAGAGTATGAATGACAATAGTAAACAAATCTACTTTACATCAGAATAAAATCTTATCTTCTTACTTTAAGTGACCACTTTGATTCACTTTGACCAAACTTTGCGAAATGTGACAATGGAGGCTTTCAGTAAACTTAATTCTGTACCACTACACTATGCAGAATTCTTGCCTTTTTGGCAAAAATGCTAATTTTTGCTAATTTATTTGTTTTTACCAAATGTCACCTACTACAGATTTCCTTAAATTAAACTTTCATATTTATTGCGTAAAGTGTTCTGCAAGATATAGGCACAATTTGAGTTTTAATGGTGTACATAGAAAACAAAAGGTAATATTTTGCAGTTATAATCATCAATAAAAAAAAACAATAAAATGTTCTTAAAATACATTAAAATAGTGGCTTCATGTTAAGTGCAATAGTATGGAATTTAGTGATACTTGCTCATTTAAAGATTTCTTTTCAATATCTATGTATTTGTTTCTGTCACAATTAAGAAAAAACAACTAACATTTTTCTTTTGCAACAAATCCTTTCTTTAAAATTAGGTATTCTGCAACAAAGTCATTAGGTTAATCTTGAGGTATGTTTTATTACAAAGGAAATGCAATATATTAAGTATACTATCTTAAATCTAGCAACAGTAAAATAAAAGTTACAAATATATGGTCTTGACAGATGACTCTAAATTATATAGTGTCCATACTCTCACAGTGTATGTGTATATACTTGAGGAAATTAAGATTTTGAGAAGTGTGCAAGTATAAAAAGAGAAAACAATTCACATTGACACTATTTAGAGTTTATTTCAGGTAATGTAATTGTTAAAACATAACTGTTACTGGTTTACAAATTATACTTAAATTCCAAGATTTTATTTTAGCTGCATATACCTGTCTTACTTATTTCACCAAAATGTTTACAAGTTCAGTCTTCTGTCATTGCTGATTATCTTTTATGCCAGAAGCATTCCTTGTTGAACTGGTCTTGCAAACCATAATCTGCTTTCAGACCATATCAGTACACACACAAATTTTTAAAATTAATAGGAAGCCATTATGCCCTTCTAAAACCAATATAAAATAAGATTCACATGCCAAGGGTCATTAAAGGATATTTCAATAAGTCAATTATTTTTTCAAAAGCAATTAATTACTTGCTTTGGTTTCTTATTATTCTTTTGCTTGCTATAACATATTGTGTTAATTTACTTTCATCAAATAAAATGTATGCATTTGAATAAGGCAAAAGATAAATCGTGTGCAATATTTAAAAATGTAGGAATTGTATTTGTGACTTTAAAAGATACAGTATAGTGGAATACAAATTACGCATTTTCAGTGTGGTTGTATAAAACGTCTTTTTTCATAAACTAGCCTACTTTGCAAATATAAAAGTGGCTAAAATGTAGTTATTTTTAATTGTTGGCTATGAAAGTTGCTTTATGAAAGTGTCTTTCCTCAGTGCATTCTAATTTGTGATATTGATAAGGTTTATGGTCTTGAAACCAGTGCCAATTCTATTGATATCTATGCAAATAGTGAAAACAGAAGTAGAAACTGAAGGAAGAGGAGATGCTGAAGTAGAAAGCTGGTATGAAATGAACATTCTGTATGTGAATGAAGGGAAGAAATACAGGTATGTGATGCCTGAAGGTAAATGAGCAGAAGGTGTGAAAGGTATGGAAGAGATGCATGTGCTGTTAGTATGTTGGAAGGGTTCTGTTATTAGTGCATGTACAGCTAGAAATGAACTTGCAAAGATGTAGAGGTTGGCACATTTTTGTCATAAATGTGTGAGAAGGTAACTAGATGTAGTTAGGTAAAGCTTGGGTGTCATCAATAAAATTGGCTTAGGGAAAATATTTTAAAAATGTGCTATTTAGGTACCATGTTGAGTGTGGATTGGGTGTATGCTTAAAGGTAATGTTAGGAATGTGATTGTTGGGAACGTGCATAGTTTAAATCCCAGAAGCTGTTCTGATTTCTAAATAGAATAATTTTCTGCTGTAAGAATTATGGGTTACAAACCCAGTTTGTTAACCATTCTGGCCTTGCCCCATATCAAACACTGTGGAAAGTGGAGAAAGGCAGGTTTTAGGTGTATCCAGCCAAAATATCTGTGTTTGGATGAGGTGTTTTACTACTATACATTCAATTTATGTAAGACAGTTTATGTCACTGCAGGGCAGACTGACATTATTCATTCTGTTATGGCTGGAACACAAGTCCATCTCTTGAGAAGCCAAGGCCAGACACTTTTAATGGCAGGTAGAAAATCACAATTTCTATGACGGGGTCACTCTTCTAAATGTAGCCTTTGCACATTGTTTTATATGATGACCAATCACAGACCATGTAACACTCAGAGACAGCTCTTAGAGACATCTTCTGGACAACCAGGTTCAAACAAAGAGCCATAATTCAATCAGTGGCAACCTTCATGTACAAAACATTGCACCAATTGTCAAACAAAAGGATGGCCTTATGTGTACCAAAGAAACAAATAGCATGATGTCCACTCCTGCCTTTAAAACCCTTGCGCACCCCAACTCATTGCTTTCTCCATTAAGCTTATTGCTTGGCCTGGCCATATTTTCTGTAAAGCATGTACCCTGCAGCTTAAGGCTTAGCCATAACAAAGGCTAGAGCAATCCCTAGTACTTAAAAAGGTAACCAGTGCTAGACTGGAAAAATGGAAGACTCTGTAAAAGGAGTTAGGAGAGGGGTGCCATTAGTCCGGACCTTGCTAATCACTCAAGCAGTGGAAGACTGTATGTAGACCCATGTGTTGACCTTGCTAACGATGGGTGCTCACTGATCACCAGCTGAGCCAGTAGGCATAACTTTACTAGCATACAAGATAAATAGAAAAGTCACATTCTTAAAATTCAGTGCTTTTGAACTGAAGACAAGATTCCTGATCAATGAATGAGTGGGAGATTCAAAAGCACTAAATTATGGGAATGCTTCTTTCCTGTTTATCTTGTATGCTAAGTTTTCCAGAAGTAGATTCAATCAAAAAAGGCCCTGAATATCCTGTAATAACTCTCGCTAGGACAAAGCAATCTGAATGAAACAACGTGCAATGTGCTCCTCAGTATATGGAGCTTCAAACACGCCGGGATGCCCCTGTATTGGAGTGATGAGGTAGGCGCTGGACAACCACTGCAATGTTTAACCTCAGTTTACGAAATCTAGGTGCATACCACCCATACCCCTTCACTCAGTCACTCGACTTCTCATCAGGATGGTGGTGTACAGTATTGAGCAGTGTGTTCATGGTGCAAACCTATTGCCTCACTAATTCGTTTAAGCAATGTCAGAATCAATTGGATGATAGTGAGTTAACGGAAAGTTACTTCCAGCAAGATGGAGCAACATGTCACACATCAGCAAGGAGCAGAAATTGAGTCCTTCTTCAGCCACAGGATCATTTCAAGGGGGCACGGTCGCTGGATCTGACACCATCAGGCTTCTTCATTTGAGGTATGCTCAAAGGAAAAGTCTATCAGAACAATCCTCATACTGTGGAAGATTTGAAGGAAAACATCCAACGTGAAATTGTCGCTTTACCTCCTGAGATACTTGCTGATACGCTCAGGAACATGGAGCACCGTGTTGAAATGTGTTCTGCAGAAAACAGAAACTACTTACAGCATCACATGTAATACAATTGATTACACATACATCCAGTTATATAGCGTATTTTTTTGGTTCAGATTGCTTCATCCTAAAGGGAGTTACAACAGAATATTCAGGTTTTCTTTTGAGTGAATCTCCCTGTATTAATAATAATTTAGCAAAAAATACTGTGCATGCATTATGCAGTTTTGTGCTTAGGAAATGGATAGGGGACATGTGAATTATGTAAGACAAGTTACTTTAGAAAGTGTTTATTTTTTACATGAACGTTTTTCACATTTTTACCATTGTCTAGCATTGGTCATTATTGGATCCTGTCAGTTTGAATCTTCGCCATATACTTTCTCTACAAAAACATGTGATTTAATTTTTTTTTTATTAGCCACTATTACAAAATACATGGGATAAGTAACATTAAAAAACATTTTTTGGTGGAGTGCTGCTTTAATTTCTCTGGTAAACTTACTTATATATTTGTATATATATGAAGTCCAGTTTATTTATCTCTGATCCTCTAGAAAAAGAAGTTTGCTCATTTCAGTATGAAAAATAAAGTGCAACCTATTGGTTTGTGGATCACATCAAACTTTTGGTACAGGTCACGAAGGAGGTTAAGATAGTGATAGTGTTAGAGAAAAAACTCAAAGCTGGTGCTTGGAGAGAGAACAACTAATGTGATCCTTGATGTCTGACAGATAAAAGAAAAACATCAGGCAAAGGGACAGATGTTATGCTGTGCAATTATAGATTTGTAAAAGGCATTTGACAAGGTGACATAAGAGGTGGTGAAATGGGTATTGAAAAATGGTCAGTACTCTGCATTCATGTAATGCACAAACACAATAAGTTGTCAAGGCAGCAAGCGAAGGCTGCACTTGGCCTCACTTGGTATTTGTTCTAAATCACAGGATTGTCACAGGAGCTTTTGTTTGCTGATTTCATATTGGCTACAAAAGTGAATCAGAAATTTAAGAGAATATATTGAAATTGCAAGCCAGTTTTGAAGCCAAAGCCCTCAAAATAAATGCAGAAAGGGTCAGAGGCAAAGGAGAATAAGGCAGTAAGGAGGTGGGGTAGGGGTATGGCAGTGCAGCATGTATGGTGGGTGAAAGGGTGTGTGGAAACAATTCTTGGAGCTGTATTTAATGAAAGCATTGGACCAGATTATTTTATCATTTTCCTGCATTCGTCTGATAGACCGTTCAATTAATTTCACTGATTGATCCAATTTTTTTGTGGCATTCCACTTGGATTTGTCAGGCCTATCAGGAAACTTTTTTTTATTAGTGGCTGGTTGCTGTGACTGATACAGTTATGCTCAAAACAATTTGACATTATTTTTTCATGTCATTTATTAATTATTGATTTCTAAATGGTAATAATTTTAGTAATATTCAAAATATACTTGTTATTTGTCTGGTGAACTGAAATATTAAAAAAAAAAATTCTCTCCATATCCATTATGTGAATGACACGATTTTAAGTAAGCATTATTTGATGTATTTAGTGGGCAAAAGATAAAATTTTATACAGAAAGTGTGTTCTTGTGAAGATTCCTTATCGATCTTTTAGATGAGATTTGTTACTTGTAGCATTCTCTTTGTGTATTGCTTTCTCTAATTTTTGCATTGGGATATTATTTTACCTGTCTTGAGAGATTAGCAATAAAATTCAGATAAAAAAATTAATTAAAAAAGCCCATCTATGAAGACATGCATTTAATTAAGATAGTCAACATCTGCAAATACGAGAGGATCGAAACATTATGAGCTTTGCTGCAAAGGCAACTGCTTATTCCATTTTAAGTTAAGTAGGCTGCACTGGCTTCATAAGTGCATGATGGCAGGTATGACATCATATTATCAATAAAAAAATATTCACTCTGTGATTTTTTGTGGTTAACTACAATGGAAAAAGGAATAATGCATTGATTGTAGATGAAATACAAAATGCTCATATATTTTAGATGACATAATAAATTGCCATTCAATTAACTTCAATTAATGCTAACCCTAATCGAGTAAATGTGGTAGCTTATTAAAGATGAACATTCTACTGCTGTGTTAAAACTACAGTCCAGATCTCCCCCCTTTTAGATAACCTTGTTAGGGAGAGAAGAAGAAAAAATGGATACATGGTCCAAAAATGTATGATATTTGCAATAATTTGTATGTTGGTCTGTATTATTTGAGTGTTCTGCCTATACTTTTGCAGCACCTCCTTAGATCAGGTATCCCCCAAGAGAATAACTTTGGTTACTGACTTGTGTATCAACATTTATTCTGCATATTTTCACTCTAAAAGACTGGTAATATCTGTCTCACCGATGTCTTAATTTTTAAACAATTTCTTCCATTATGCTCAAAAGAGCCTCCTGTAAAAATGATGTCGGGTTTGACAAAAGTTAGTTAATATACTGTTTCATTATTTAATCTTTTGACATTTCCAGTGTATAAATCTCAGTAAACCAACAGGTATATTGTATTTAATTATAGGAATGCAATAGTATAGATAAACACAAACAACTCTCCACACAACCCTACTTCAGCAATATTGCCAAATAAAGCAGATAAAAACTAATATGTGTATGTGATCTTAAACATGCTCTACAGCTATTTATTTAATATGAGTGATAAATAAAAAGGAGGAAGTAAAATCCAGTTGTAAATATTTTTTTCCTTATTTGCACCTTCCCAAACCTTATCATTTCAAAAAAAGGAAGTTAGTTTTTTTGTAAACTTACAGTGAGTAAGACATTTTGTGCTTTTCTTCAAACCTTTAGAGTCTTTGCCAAGAACTGGAGTCTAAATTCTATGATGGGACATTTATCTGGGAAAATGTAAAACAACATGATGCTGCAAGTTTATTAAAACTCTTCATCCGCGAACTGCCATATCCTCTTCTGACAGTTGAATACCTCAACGCTTTCTTATCAGTGCAAAGTAAGTTATTTAGAAATATATATTTGCTCTTTATCCCAACACTTGTGTTAAATTTAAATAAAAAAAACATTCATCTTATTGCTTACATAACAGGGCATAGGCATTCATCAGAGTTTTCAGGTTTCAGAATACTCTTGTATAGTGTTTTCCAGTAATACAGTGTAATGCTTCTGTAAATTTGTTTGAATGCAAAAAAGTCACATACTGCATATTACTGAATTCCAAAAATTAATTGATCGAGGGAGATATGGTTGAGGAATATTAATCAAATGTACAGTCATGGCCAGACGTTTTAGGAATGACACAAATATTAGTTTTCACAAAGTTTGCAACTTCAGTGTTTTTATATCTTTTAGTCAGTTGTTTCTATGGTATATTGAAGTGTAATTACAAGCATTTCATAGGTTTTCAAGGCTTTTATTGACAATAACATTAAGTTTATGCAAAGAGTCAATATTTGCAGTGTTGGCCCTTCTATTTCAAGACCTCTGCAATTTGCCCTGGCATGCTGTCAATCAGCTTCTGAACCAAATCCTGACTGATGGCAGCCCATTCTTGCATTATCAATGCTTGGGGTTTGTCAGAATTTGAGGGGTTTTGTTAGTCCAACCACCTCTTAAGGATTAACCACAAGTTCTAATTGGAATTAAGGTCTGGGGAGTTTCCTGGCCATGTACCCAACCTTTCAATGTTCTGTTCCCCAAGCCATTTGGTTATCACTTTTGCCTCATGACATGGTGCTCCATCATTGTGGAAAAGGCCTTTTTCATCACCAAACTGTTCTTGAATGGCTGGGAGAAGTTACTGTCAGAGGTTGTTTTGGTACCATTCTTTATTCTTGTCTGTGTTCTTAGGTAAAATTGTGAGTGAGCCTGCTCCCATGGCTGAGAAGCAACCGCACACATGAATAGTTTTAGGATGCTTTACTGTTGGCATGACACAGGAATGATAGTAGCACTCACCTTTTCTTCTCAGGACAATCTTTTTTGTGGATGCCCCAAACAATCGAAAAGGGGATTCATCAGAGAAAATTACGTTACCCCAGTCCTCAGCAGTCTAATCCCTGTACCTTTTGCAGAATATCAGTCTGTCCCTGATGTTTTTCTTGGAGAGAAGTGGCTTCTTTCCTGCCCTTCTTATCACCAGGACATCCTCCAAAAGTCCTTACCTCACTGTGCATGCAGATGCACTCACACCTGCCTTTTGCCATTCCTGAGCAAGCTCTGCACTGGTGGTGTTCTGATCCTCTGCCAGGTTGGTGGACAAATAAAAACCCACATATTCTGACAAACTCCAAGCATTAATTATGCAAGAATGGGCTATCAGTCAGGATTTGGCCCAGAAGTGGATTTGACAGAGTGCCAGGGTGAATTGCTGAGGTCTTGAAAAAGAAGGACCAACACTGCAAATATTGACTCTTTGCATAAGCTTAATGTAATTGTCAATTAAAGCCTTTGAAACGTATGAAATGTTTGTAATTATACTTCAGTATACCATAGAAACATCTGACAAAAAGATCTAAAAACATTGAGGCATCAAACTTTGTAAAAACCAATACTTGTGTCATTCTCAAAACTTTTGGCCATAACTGTAGAAAATCTGATTTTAACATATATTATGAACTTGGGCATTATTGTTTTTTGTCTTAGTTTGCCACTTTTAGTATATCTTTACAAGCCTCAGCCTTTATGTAAAATTGATAGAAGTATAATAATGATCCATACAGGGTAGAAATAAATAATAAATGTGTTTGGGCTGTCCTTGTTACAGATTGGACATCTTGGACATCCATATTAAATTAAATTATATTTCTTATGCTTTTAAATTATATTTCGTCATTAAAGTGGGGCCCCAGATCTGGTCTGCAGCATTCATACAGGACTTACATACAGGAATTAACAAAGAAGAAACTCTGCTTCTCTTTTTCAGGCAATGCCATTCTCAGTAAAAGAAATGCTTAGTTAAAAAAAAAGCTTCCAGCTCCATCTTCTGGTCTTTGATGTATATTACCTCAACCTACAGAATTATGTAGTGCTGCATTGTATGCAGTTTACTGTATATGAGCCTGTTTAATTCACTTGTGCTTCTTTATCAGATGCTTCAAAAGTAGACAGTTTATATATTTTTAAAGAATGTATATGTGAAAAAATATTTAAAATATATTTTTTCCCATGACTAGAACTTCCCACAAAGAAGCAGCAGCTTCAATCACTTAATCTTTTGGTGCTTCTTCTTCCAGAATTGAGCAGAAACACACTAAAGGTACCAACTTACAACAATAAATCAATTTTTCTAAGCATTGTTGAAATTTAGATTGAAGTTAATGGCATCTTATAGTTTTTGTATTTTGCTTCTATTATGAAGTAGTTTGCAAACTAAAAATTTACTAGCATGTTGCAGAATTTATACTTTAAATGGAAATTATTTAGTTAGCAATTATTGTGTTTCCTGTTTCTATGCTAAAACTTTGCTTTTAGTTTTTTTTAGTTGTATATGACATCTTCTATGTTTATTTTTAAACTCACTTTATAAAAATAAGTTAAGGAAGTTGTAGTCATCTTTAGAGTATGCAATGTATATATTTTTGGGTAACAAGTTTCAAAATAATCACATTTTCTAGTACTGTTGTGCCAATCAATAGTAACATTGCCAGTTTTTCTTAAACCATTTCTTATTATTGGGATTTATATCTTCATTATAGTTTTATACATTTACAAGGTCATTATAGTCATATATCCAGACTACAGTAAAATATTTATTTTCCATGCTAACCAATATGCAACAAGACACCACTCTCAAATGATACAAACTTATTAATTGGCAAAAAAATCTTGAAGCAGAAAAAATTGTAACAGCTAGGAAAACCAGGTTAAATATAAGCAATTATATATTTTAAAAGCTGTACTACCATGCAATAAACTCACAATTAACTGTGAAGAAAGTAATTGGTGTTCAGATGTTGTGTGTCAAATGCTTAATAGGGAAGGTGATAATGATGCCAATTCTTTAATCTTTCATGAAGTTGCTTATTGGTGTGCACCGTAAGCATACATCAGAATGAAATTCTTTACAAAACTATCACTCCAGAAGATTTTAAGCCCCATAAATATCTGAGTACAGATAAGGAGTCACAGACACTTTATTTTATTTATTTATCACTATTGAGTTAGACTAGTAATGCCTTTACAAAACCATCGGTCTGAGGTTAGAGGGCACAGCTCTTGTGGAACTTGGAAGTGACAGTATGCGGCAGGACCACTCTCAGACCATCCAGGACTAAAATTTGGATGTAAGAATGCAAAGACCTTAGTTACACCAAGTTTGCAGAAATTCTATAGTAATAAATGACAATGAATTCAACAGTATCAACAGTTTTTCCCAGAACAGTTCCTAAAATAACAATTTCACATTTTGGCCACTACAATATGAAAGTAAATACAATGTGAGTGCAAATCCTATACTCAGTTACTGCATATTTACTGCAAGTGAATCTTTTTAATATGACTTATGTTAAACCCCAGTAATAGTTGCTTAGGATCATGCTGCCTGAATTTCTTCCAAGTTATAAGCATCGTGTAAGTGAGTACACTTTTATATTGCTTACTATGAGCATAGGCCACGAGAATTATCTCCCCCATCCCCTCTCACGTAGCTTACTATCCTTAAAAGGACTACTTGTTGTTGCTGCTGCACTAGCTGGATTTTATTTACAACTATAGCAGACTTGCCATTTTTATAGGTTGCCCAGGGCTGTGAAGCTGCTCTTTTGTATTATGTAGCTCTCTCCTGAAACTGCTGTCCCCCGTAACACTTCCAAATTTTGTCATTATATTAGGTCAGTCAGTACTTCTGACATGTTTAAATGTTAATGTGTTAACTTTCCCAGGCCTATTATTTATAACCATCAGCTAAGAAAGGACATTTCAATATACCCACATTTAGGGGTAACCATTCATAGAAAAAGTAAATAATATTGTACAAATTCAGCAAGAAAACACTTGCATCATTAAATATCATTAAACTGTGTATAATGTTCTCCCAAAAGAATAAAATAAACAAAAAGTAACTAAGATTTACCAAACATTGCTTTGGATTAATCCGGAGCACAGCTTTTCTTAGCGTATACCTGCTGTACGTGTTCCTCCCATGTGCTGGAGTAGAAGATGATGTCATCCAGATAGGCAACACTGTATGCATTTTAGGGGTGGAGCTCTCTATCCACCAGATGCTGGAAAGCTGCAGGTGCCCAGTGTAACCTGAATGGAAGGATGCAATACTGTCAGTGTCCACTAAGAGTACTAAATGCGGTCTTGACCTTTGCAGATTCAGTTAAAGGAATCTGCCAGTACCCCTTTGTCATGTCAGGTGTGGTCAAAAATTTTGCCTGTCCGAGCCTCTCGAGGAGGTTGTCCACTCGAAGCATCAGGTAAGCATCAAATTGTGAGACTTGAATAAGCCGACACAAGTCATTGCGAAACCTCCAACTCTTGTTAGGCTTACTAACCAAGACAATTGGGCTGAATCAGGGACTAAAACTTTCCTTTATCACACGTAGTTCCAGCATCCGCTTGATTTCAAGTTCCACCTCAACTTTCTTTGCGAAGTCGATATGGGCGCTCTTGAATGACAACCCCAGGCTCTGTCACAATGTCATGCGCAACCAGAGAGGTCCTTCCAGGTTTCTCTCTCACAACCTCTGGGACAGACAGGATAGCTGTTGCTGTTTCTAGCTCCCGTCTCTGCCTGGAATTTAGCTCTGGTGCAAAATTAAGGGTAGTAGATTGAGCAAAGAATGAGCAGGGCTAAGGAGCAAAGGGATCTGGATCCCTTTCCTTCCACTGCTTCAGCAAGTTCACATGATGATAAACCCGCTCGCGCGGTTGACGATTGGGTTGTTTTACCAAGTAATCGACAAGCCCTTTTCACGCCTTAATTTCATAAGGTCCTTGTCAGTGGGCAAGTAATTTGGAATGAGAGGTTGGAACTAAGACCATGACATGATCCCCCGTTAGAATTCTCGGAGGGTTGTGCCACGGTCATAATAGTGGGCCTGTGCTGCTTGCGCTTCCTCCTTGTGAGTTTTTAAGATCGGTCGAATTTTCCGAAATCTATTGCGTAATTGTGTGATATATTCTAATATATTGGTAGAAGGAAGAGTCTCTCCTTCCCATCCTTCTGTTATAATATCCAGTATTCACCTGGGTGGTCGTCCATATAATAATTCAAAAGGTGAGAACCTCATAGAGGGTTGTGGAACCTCCCAATATGCAAAGAGAACGAGGGGGAGGAACTGATCCCAGTTTATCCCATCCGCACTGACCACATTGCAAAGCATTTGTTTTGTCAAGACTGTTGGTTTGATGGTTTGAGGATGATACACCGTGGTCTTTAAGTGCTTTATTTTAAGTAACTTGGCAGTCTCCCTATACATACATATACATATACATATATATATATATATATATATATACACATATATATATATATATATATATATATATATATATACACACACATATATACACATATATCTATACTAATAAAAGGCAAAGCCCTCACTCACTCATCACTAATTCTCCAACTTCCCGTGTGGGTGGAAGGCTGAAATTTGGCAGGTTGATTCCTTACAGCTTCCTTACAAAAGTTGGCCAGGTTTTATATCGAAATTCTACGCGTAATGGTCATAACTGGAAGCAGTTTTTCTCCATTTACTGTAATGGAGATGAGCTTCAACGTCGTGGGCGGAGTTTCGTGTGACATCATCACGCCTCCCACGTAATCACGCAGTACATAGAAAACCAGGAAGACCTCAAAAAGCGCTTAAGAAAACATGCATTATATAATTGAGAAGGCAGCGAAACAATAAGAAGCGAGCGAGTGACATATACAACCATATTCATGAGTTCTGCTACTTCGGAAACAAAGCTCGATGTAAACCTACACTTTAAATTAAGTTCATAGACAGGCTGCCGCTGGTGTTTGTAATTTAGTGCCTGCCCATATAAGGCCGTCCGTCAGCGGCAATCCAATAGCAAACTGCCACGGGTAAATATTCACGGGTGAAGGACTGTGCTTATGGAGAGGAAGATGAGATGGTCAGCGTGGTGTTTGACACAAACTCAATGAAACTGCGAGAGAAAGTTTTAAGTGCCAGGACTAAGGTAACATTAAATACAGCCATGCACATAGCACGAGATGGCACCAGCACTGCTGGGAACCTTCGATGCATGTACACCGAGTGGCTCACGTGAACTGACACAGTGAACAGATAAAAAGCAACAGTTCCAAAGAGCGCTGAACAAAAACCGAATTACACAATTGAAAAGACAGCAAAAAATATGAAGCGTCTGATAAGCATATTCATGAATCCAGCTACTGCGAAAACTAAAGCACACGGTGGAAAAAGTCAATGTCCCGCTAAAGGAAGACAGTGTAAAAAACCCGTGCATGCAGTGTGTCAGGTCTCAGATAAAGAAGAAGACGAGCTGTTTATTGATGCAGTAAGAAACGAATCAATGAATGAAATCTGTCATCTTTACAACGATTGACAAACACGGAATGTAACTTGAACACAACACATCCTACAAATACGAACCTGATTGAAAGAAATAATGATAATCAAATCCTTGATGACAGCAACACTCAGTAACACTCACAAAACAAATACTGTATATTGACAGTCATGTTACGTTATTTTTAAAATGTTCCCTTTTCTTTTTCTACCTTTTTTAACACACTACTTCTCCGCTGCGATACGCGGGTATATATGTATGTATATATATATATACCGATCTACATACTCGAATAATGGATACTTTATTCGCCATCAATGATTGTTTTGGTAAAGCCATACTCAGTGTATTCATTAGATGAACGGTAAAAAAGTAAGAGCGAGGGAGGATGACTCATTGAGGCATGCAGGCTGTAGTCTTGCGTCAACTCTATCTGAATTGCGCGATCACATTTGAAAAATATATCTTTTCAAGTTCTATTTAGTCCATATGTGTCAAACTCAAGGGCTGCGGGCCACATCCGCCCGGCGTAATTATATCCGGCCCGCGAGATCATTTTATATACTGTATTATTGTTATTAATGGCCCGGGTATATGAAGCGCTGGTAACACAATAAACTACAGATCCCATAATGCAGCGCTTCAGCTGCCTTGCCGAACACTTACTATCAAGTGTTTAATCAAGTCTACCTTATGATGCTGCAAGTTATTGCGAAGCTAGAGTTATTGCGCACTGAGTTTGCACGGCGCTTTGGTGACTTTGAAGAACAAAAAAAGTCCGTCTACATGCGGCTCGAACCTTGTGCATGTTTGGTAGCACATATCTGTGTGAGAAGCTCTTCTCAGTGATAAAGACTAACAAAACAGCACACAGGAGTCGCCTCACTGATGAGCACCTGCAATCCATCCTGAGAATCTCCACAACACAGAACCTCACACCAAACAGAAACGAACTTGTGGCCACAAAAAGATGCCAGGCGTCCAGCTCTAAAATGACATATGAGCAAAGACAACTGAATGATTTGATTTGTTATTGCATGTAAGAGCGGAGTCAACGTTTTAACAAACAGCGTATTGCACTGATACTGAAATAGCTGTGTGTGTATATATGTAGATATGTATGTATATGTATATATATGCTTATATATGTGTGTGTGTATGTATGTATATATATATATATATGTATTTGTGTGTATATATGTGTGTGTATGTATGTATGTGTGTGTATATATGTGTGTGTATATATGTAGATATATATATGTATGTATATATGTGTATATGTATAGATATGTATATATATATATGTTTATGTGTGTGTGTGTAAATATATATATATATATATATGACAACAACACTCATCACTCACAACAGTGACAAAACAATTACATTGACAATCAGGTTACGTTATTTTCAAAATGTTTCCTTTTCTTTTCATTGCTTCTTTAACACACTTCTCTCACGGCTGGTATTTTGCTAGTATATATATATATATATATACACATACAGTGGAACCTTGGTTTACGAGTAACTTGGTTTACGAGTGTTTTGCAAGTCGAGGTAAATTTTTTAATAAATTTTGACTTGATAAACGAGCGATGTCTTGCAATACGAGTAGTATGGATACACTTTGTCTGCTGAGCGTCATGTGATCACAACTGAGCTGATGGTTCTTCTCTCTCTCACGCACGCGCTCTCTCTCTCTCTCTCTCTCTCCTTATCTCTCTCGCTCGCACGCGTCTCTCTCTCCTTATCTCGCTCGCTCACGTGCGCGTCTATCTCTCTCTCTCTCTCTCTCTTTTCTTGAGGGCAATCGTCTCCTATTCTCCGTCTGAGTCTGTGTGCCTCACTCATATAGTCAACATCCGTACAACTGTATACTGTTTACTACAGCATTGTGACTGTGTGTGTGTGTGTGCGCACGTGTGTGCTGTGAAGTGCGAGTCCCCGTCTTGCACCCCAAAACACGAAGCTGAGTCTCAGTACTTTAACAACACCAGCTTTATTTAGCTTGAAACAGCAACAGCGCTGTTATTTATTGTAGCGTGATCTTTATAATGTTCCTTGTATCACCCATCGAAAGCATGTCTGCGATCTTTTTGGATGCGCTTATATGGCAAACTGCTACAGCGCTGGGAGACTGCGATTGCTTTGGGACACCCTTCCACGTGCCGTCCCGTTTGGTAGAATTCCACATGAGTTTAGAAACTCACTTACACTAGCCATTAAAGGTAAAGTGCAGGTTAATTTGTTTTATATATTTTTACTTTATATTTTGTATTAATCATTTTTATATGAATAGTTTTGGGTTGTGGAACGAATCATCTGAGTTTCCATTATTTCTTATGGGGAAATTCACTTTGATATATGAGTGCTTTGGACTGCGAGCACATTTCCGGAACGAATTATGCTCGCAAACCGAGGTTCCACTGTATAGTTGAAAGAAATGACAATAAAGTGCCATGTCATTCCAAGATCTAGTCAACCTTTTTCAAAGGGTAAGGATGATGTAGACTTTGGTCAACTTTTTTGAAATTGTTAGGGTAGGTCTTACAATAAATAACATGACTTGTTTCTATGCTAATTTTTGCCAAATGTAATCTTAGTGTATACTTGTACTATTATGAAGGAAGGAATTAAAATTATGCAAGGAATTAAAAAAATGCATGAGCCAAGTAAGTCTGTATATACTTGAAATGTAGAAACCATTGTCAAGGACTAAGTTGTATTTTCAGATTGTATCTAATTTTTGCTGCAATTAAAATTAATTTTATAAATCTCTCTCTATTACATTAACCTCACTGACATGTAGGTTTTTGACTTGCTGTTTTACAATTATTAAAATGTTTGAATGATTGTTTAAACATCTTTTTGAATTTGTGCAAAAATATATTTTTTTTTTTATTTCAGATTCTCTTGGAATTTCTGCAGAGGGTCATAGCAAACTCAGAGAAGAACAAAATGACGCTTAATAATGTTGCTGTTGTAATGGCACCAAACCTCTTCATGTTCAAAGAAATTCGTTCCAAGAACTATGAACAAGAACTTGCACTTGCTACAGGATCAGCATCTATTATGCGTTTTCTGATTAAATATCAGACTCTTCTGTGGACAGTAAGACTTTGATTATTTCAGGAATGCTCATTTTTGTTGCTTTATTAAAATCAATTTTAGAACAGCAAAGGAAAATCATTTCTCATTATAGCATTGATTAGGATGAACTAAATTTCTTATTCTGCTACTTTTATAAAGTGAATAATTGATAATTGCATACTGTATTGCTGGTCACGTATTTAATTTCTTCTTCAATTCTGCAGTATATACAATAGTATATAACTTGCATTGATTTCTCTTCTTCCTTTGACTGCATATGACAATCACTCATGAGTTTGCATGCATTTATATCCTGTTTTAACTCTTCCTATATTATCATGTATACCAGTATTCCTAATCTGCATGTTGTTTCTTGACTAGCCCTGGAGGCTGTATCAACACAAGAAATAACACAGTGTTCTTATACTTTTTTCACTTTGTAAGGGTAATATTGATTCATTAATTCAACTCAATTTTTTTATGTTTTATTGCTTTAAATTACACTTAGGTGGATTTTTATTTTCTTGCAGATAGGTAAAGCTGATGCAAATGCAAAAAGCTTATCTATGTTTATTGTGTGTGTAAAGTACTATAAAAATGTAGACCTTGGCCACAGTGTGAGAGAGATGACCATTTATAAGAAATGAATATAGAAGTGATGTCAAAGGAGGGTGCAGTAGAGAAATATTCACCTGGATTCAGAAGACAATATACTCTGCAATGCCAAGAAAAACTAACATTATTGAAAAAAAGATTTGACAATGTTATGGATTTACATTTAGAAAAAAGTATTGTGGATATCTATTTGATTTTGCATAGCTTAAAATAGTACACTTTTTATTACTGAAATAGTAGTTTGCTTTGTTTCTTACATTAAAGAAAAGTAGATTGTATTGTCCAGTAGACAATATGTCTAGTACTACTGCATCTTGAAGGATATGTAAGAAGTATAATGGTGGTCTAGCAATGTGCAAAGTGATTTTGAAATGCAGATTTGTGTAACCTGTTCACTTCGTTGAAGTATCTTTCTATCTGCCATTAAGCAACTTGTCTAAGCGATAGGCATCTAACAGAACTGTCTTTGTGTTGACATTTGATAAGGTGTATAAACTGTATTCCATTAGTGAAGACTGAGCTTGATTAATTTTCTGTCTGACAAAAGAGCTGGACACATCCAGAAAGAACGATTTGTCTTAGTGTTTAAACAAAATTCAGGTCTATTTTATATTGCCATTTTTTTCATGGATAAGGGTACTTCAAAAATCATTGAAACATAAGAAGGATTAGTGTTTATAAATGAAGATTAAAGAGATTTGAATTAATAGCCCAAGCTTAGCTCAAAGCTGGGCAAAAGATGGATTTTACAATATTAATTCTATTACACCAAGTCATTCTTCTGTTTTCCTTAACAGTAGTTGCTGTCCTTCATATCCAGGGACGCAAATTCATACATTGTCCATTAGGTTTTTACTTTAACTTGCTGGTTTCCTTCACTGTTGCTGTTAGAGCTGCAGCCATGAATAGTATCAATTACCATAATTCCATAGCTGCCTTCACTGCTGAAGTCTTGAAGAGGTTCAATTCCCCTCCATACACTGAATGCGAGGTCAGCTCTACATATTTTCAATATATGTTTTCTTTTTTTGAAGACTGAGACTTTTGTAAGTATTTATAGTTAAGTTGACATTTTCAATTAGGTCATCATTTTATCTTTGCCTTTGACTGGTAGCTAATATATAACCATATCTGCTTCATTTCTGAACTGAAATGTACACAACCACACAACACATTTTTCAAGAAAAAGCAACAGATATAAATCAAGATCAGTTAAAAACATGATATACACAAAAGATAAACCTGGTTTTGTTATCACAAACAAGGAGGAACTAGTATACCAGTAATGTTTACGGTAAGAAAACCTAAATTTGTATATGTGCAGACTTACTTGTGAAATATGCAAGTTCACAAACCTATCACAACACAAAAAATCAATCAAGTCTATCATTGCAATACCTTCTGACATTTTATATATATATCTATACTAATAAAAGGCAAAGCCATCACTGACTGACTGATTCACTGACTCATCACTAATTCTCCAACTTCCCGTGTAGGTAGAAGGCTGAAATTTGGCAGGCTCATTCCTTACAGCTTACTTACAAAAGTTAAGCAGGTTTCATTTCGAAATTCTACGCATAACGGTCATAACTGAATCCTACCTACGTACATATATATGGCCATAGCCTGCAGCTCGGTCGCCGTGTGAGGCGGAGTTTCGTCCCCCATCACCACACCTCCCACGTAATTGAGTGCCTGCCCATATAAGGCCGTCCGTCAGCAGCAATCCAATAGACGCGCTGCTGGGAGTTAAAATTGCTGGTAAAGGAGTGTACTTATGCAAACGAAGATGAGATGGTCAGGGATAGAATAGTGTTTGGCACAAACTCAGCAAAAGTGTGATAAAAACTTTTAAGTGCCGGGTCTGAGCTAACATTAAATAAAGCTGTGGACATCGCAAGATCGCACGAGATAGCACAAGCACAGCTGAGAACCTTCAATGCATGTACTTCGAGCAGCTCATGTGAACTGACTGTGAACGCAGTACGCAGACAACAACAAAGAGCTCCAAAGAGCGCTGAACAAAAAACGCATTACACATTTGAGACGGCAGCAACAGATTATTAAGCGAGTGACGCATACAAACAATGGCGAATACGATATTTGCGAGATACAAGTTTAATGAGAAGACGCAGGGTATAAACGAGACTTTTGATTACTTTGTAATTGAGTTAAAATTGCTAGTGAAGGACTGTGCTTATGCAAACGAATAGGAAAGCAAGGTGTAAAGCTTAAATTTAAATTAAGTTCATAGACACGCTGCCACTGGCATTTGTCATGCCTAAGACGAATACGATGGGTCTGAGCTAACATTAAATAAAGCTGTGGACATCGCAAGATCGCACAAGATAGCACAAGCACAGCTGAGAACCTTCGATGCATGTATTCCAAGCGGCTCACTTAAACTGACTGTGAACGCAGTACGCAGGCAAAAAACAAGAGCTTCAAAGAGCACTGGACTAAAAACGCATTACACAATTGAGATGGCAGCAATAGAATATAAAGCGACTGATGCATACACGCATATTCATAAGTTCACCTACTGCAGAAACAGTCCACACGGTGGAAAAAGTCAATGTCCAGCTAAAGGAAGGTAAATTGAAGCACTTCGCTAAAGTTTGAAGGACTGGGAAAGGTAAACCCATGCATGCAGTGTGTGATGTCTCAGATAAAGAGTAAGACGAGCTGTTTATTGGTGCAGTAGGACAGGAACAACCCTCTGACGCTGAACAAGCTTTTGTAGACATATCAATAGGAAAGCAAGGTGTAAAACTTAAGTTTAAATTACGTTCATAGACAAGCTGCAGCTAAATATTTGCAGGCAAATCCACAACTTAATACCTGGAATGCCTGTTAAACATCTTAGATTCACGAGTACCGATTTGGGTGGTGATCACTTCGATGAATGAAATCTGTTATCTTTACAACAGTTGACAATGAAGATGACATGGTCAGGGATAGACTAGACAAACACGGAATGTAACTTGAACACAACACATCCTCCAAATACGAACCTGATGGAAAGAAATAATGATAATCAAATCCTTAATGACAGCAACACTCATAACACAAAACAATTACATTGACAATCATGTTACGTTATTTTTAAAAAGTTTCCTTTTCTTTTTTATAACTTCTTTAACACACTACTTCTCCGCTGCGAAGTGCAGGTATTTTGCTAGTGTATATATATATATATACTGTATACACTAGCATATATATATATATATATATAAGATTACTTTTGGATTACTCTGCTCAAAATGGACCCTTCTGGCTGTCTTTATTTAGTGGGGAGTTGGAGGCAACTAATGTCACATTTATAAAAGGTATACTTCATCAAAATATAAATGAAAGCAAAGATTAGACTTAAAATTGTTGTTCTACTACTTTTACATCCAAGTTGTAGGGGGAAGTTTTCTGGTCCTCAACTAAAGCTATATATAGTATTTTTTTCTGTCCACAAAGATAACAACTGAACTGAAAAATTAATTTTAATTCATTCAGTCATTTTCCAAACCTTCTTAGCCCTTTGAACCATGGAACCACACCTTGGAATCCTTCTATATAAAGGCGATCGGGATTGTCCTTCTGTCCCGTGAGTGCTACGCAGGCTCGGAGTTTCACACACGCCCCGTCCATTTTGCAATGCACGATGGGATTTGTAGTTTCGTTTTTCCAGGTAAAAGATGATTTTCTGCTCCAGACTGTGTGATATCTTTTTCTTTCTTACTATATAAAAGCAGTCGGGATTGTCCTTCCGTCCCGTGAGTGGAAAGCGTAGCGGTATTCCGCATATCACAGACTTACTACTTGCAGCTCGTGGTACGAAGTGACATGATGTGAGCAGAGTTCTGGTGCTCCCATCGTTCCCTTGCTTTTGTGCGCGATGCGCTAAAAAAATAGACAAAATTATGTCCCTGGAAATAATTAATGTTGATGGAGTCCAAATGCCTCACCGCGTAGTAACTATCAGGGGGGTTCAAAAGGGTGACCTCAATATAGAAAAAAAGTTTAAATTTTATCACAAAAATAACAGAAACTACGAATATTAAAGTAATACCGCTCAAATGCAATATAACCAAATTAATGAGTTTATATAAAATATCAAATTGATCTACATATTGAATTGCCTTAAGAAGTGGTCAACTTAAAAGTCAGTCGCCTTAAAAGGCGGGTCAGCCTAGTAAAACAAAAATGGAGAAGAGAAAAATGTTTAGTATTTTATGGTACACATCTTGACTCCTAATCAATGCTGCTTGCAAATTTGTAATTTCCACTTTTTATTTAGTTGCTTCTATTTTAAGTGTACTTTGTCAGTTTTTATTTTATTTCATATCTTTTACAGATACCACGATTTATTATGAATCAAGTAAGAAAACAAAATATAGAAAACCAAAAGAAGACCTCAAAAGACAGAGCAATGAAGAAATTGCTAAAGAAAATGGCTTATGACAGAGAAAAACACGAAAAGCATGAAAAACTGACATTGGATGTAAGTCCATCAAATCAAATTTGTTATATTGATTGTTCTTCACTTAAACCTTTGTGTTACACTCCAGTGCTCAAGAAACTGGGCTTTGTGTCAGAAGATTGCTGGTTTAATGCTAATTAACTGACAAGTAATTCTAGGCTTATTTGCAGACAACCTAAAGTAAAAAAAGTTTTCCCAAATGGATTTTTCTCATGGCCTATCCCTATTCATCCCACCTCAACAAATAATTAAGGTGATAATGAAAAAATTATGTTTAATGATGTTTGATTTTTATCTTACTTCTAACTACATGAAATATGAGAATTTTGGAACACTTAAAGAAAAACTCCTTTAAACTCCTGGACAAAATTTCATATTTTCATAGAGAACAGAGACAACAAAGTTGGGTTTCACTAGGAACCAACCCTGAACAACAGCAAGCAATTTTAGAATGTCAAAGAAAAAATCTCCGATTAGTTGTGTGGCATAATCTACATTTCAGGCATCTAGTCATATGCTCACAATATCACAAATACATCCTTTTGTGAACAAAACTGAAATGTGCTCAAACGAAATCAAGTATTGAATTACCTAGTAATAGATTATTCATTGGCTAATATGGTGCTTCAACTGATATTAAAATTGCATAGCAATGCCTACATTTTCCTTTAAGGATCAATAAAATATTAAAAATAATAATAATATTGTCTGAAAGCCTAATGATTTCTTTTGATTTTCTTTGAACTATGGCCGTCTTCTGTATTCTGTAATACAAATGAATTATATTACTAGAGTTTACGCTTGTTTCTGGCTGTGCTTTATTAGTTCATATGTATGACTCACTCCTGCATAATTAATTATCTTGGAGTTTAAAATAATTATTCCACTGAATTACAGTAAATCATTAGTATTCTGTAAATTTCTCTGCTCCTATGTGTACTATCACCAGAAAAATTAGATGGCTTGCAGAATGCAAACTTCAATTATTACTTGTGTGTGTGTGTATATGTACTGTATGTATGTATGTATGCATGTGTGTATGTATATAATATGCTATCAGGGGCTGTTCAGGAAAAAAAGATGATAGATAGATAGATAGATAGACATAGATATATCGGTTGAAATACATTGGTTGAGATATATATACATTGGTTGAAATACATTGGTTTGGATAAAATTAAAAAAAAAATATTACAAAAGAAAATAATATATTTTTATAACAATTTAAATATTCAATGTATTAATAATAATAATAAATATAATACTTTTCAAATTGGTAAAGTATTGTTATTGTCTCTTTATGCTCGTCTTAAGGCACAGTCATACAAGTTGAGCAGCTAAGCATTTTCGTGCCTATTATACTGTATATATAATTTCTATGTGACAACAAGATTTGATTTGTTTGTTAAGCAATATAAAAAAGTAGTTGCTTGTGGATAACAGATTAGGTTAGATGTGTACGACCTCATCTGGCCCAAAGCCGGCAGGCAAAGAATAACATATGAAACTGAACTGAAATCAGTTTCTTTCTCTTCCTTTACAATTATTGCAAACTTGTAATGTAGGTGAGCTTCATAATTATTTTTTATTACACACCAATATTTTGCCCATAGTTTGTCAAGTCTGCAGCCACCTATGATGGCGACTGGGTGTTAACTATGCACCGGCTGAGGTAGCTAAGTAAGCATTGCTGATGTTGAAATGACTTATTATAAATGCAACACAAAAGCTCTTATAAAGGGGAAAGGAAAATCAGAAATACAGCAGTGCATAAAAACATTTAAGTGCAGAAACTTTACAAATGCTTGATGAAAAAAACTGACTTAACTTACCTCACTATTGACCTAACATCAAAGAAATGGTCACCACAGAAAAAGTTTTAAAAGCTCAGTATCTGGAGGGTAATTCCTCATAAATTGTAGTCAAAGTCTCAGAACAAAGTACTACCATGGGTGCAAAGTCACTTGGAGTGAAGGTTATGAAAGTTTATGTTGCTAATGTTCAGTTTCTTTATCGTAAGAAGTTATGTTAACAAGAATAATTCAGTTAACCGTTATTTCTTTTTTTAGTGTCCTACTAGTAAAGATTTCATTGGAAAATTACTTCTCATTCAATAATTTTGCTTTATGAAAAGCTAAACTAAATAAAGCACAAACTTTCAAATTATGTATATTGTGTAACGATTACATCGATTAACTTTAATTTCAGAATTTCATTTAGTGATAATTTTTCCCTGTTTACAGACAGATGTTCTTCAGGGTGTTATACGGGTTCAAGCACCGCAGTTCTCCAAAGTCTCCATGGCCATTCAACTAACGGAGGACCTTAAAGCTAGTGATGTCCTAGCCAGATTTCTCAGCCAAGACAGGTTTGATACACTTTTTTTGTTTTGTTTTTTTCCTCTTCCACTGTAAACAGTAGGTTCCATAGTGAAGTATAAAGGTATTGTGCCATTTAGTCTTGATGCAAATTTCATTAATTTGTCAAGTCAATGTGATTTTTCAAAGAAAACTACTGTGCTTGAGATGTCTGTGTTTTTTGCATGGTATTCCTGTACATTTTCTGCCATTCTTTATTTTGTAACAAATCATTTTATTAGTCGTACCATGTGCTTCACTTCACTTAAGATTATTGCTCCAGTGACTGATTAGTGCCAAGTTTAGATTTGACATGTCTTCTGTGTACAACAAGTCACAAGTTATTTCCAGATGTAAATTTGATAACCCTTTTAGGTAATAATGTGACCCCCACCACAAAGAAAGTGCATTCCTGCAACTGTCACCCTTTTTCGGTGGTTTATAATGTATAACAAGCAGCAGTGTTTTGACCTACTACACATGGTAGTAAGTTACAAAATGGGATTTTAAAAATGTATATGCTTATTTTGTCTGCATTTCTTTTATGAATGTGATTTAATAATACATTTGTATGTACAGCATGTGTTTTTTTTTGTTAGTATGCTTTTATTTTAATTCAGTTTAAAATTTGCATGCATTACGTTTTTGTTGTAAAATGATGTTGTTTGCATTGCTCATTTATTTACTGCCTTTAATTATTTATGTATTTATCAGTGTTGCCTCTAATCAGCAACCAGTGTCAAATTTTAATCAGATTTGCTAGAGGAAGCACTACTTCATATTTAACTTGTACAAAAGTCAGATTTGTAATAACACAATAATGAATATCCTATATATTATTATTACTATTATGGCTTAAAACAAAAGGAATACTTTATGCTCCAATGCCACAGTGAGACTGGATACAGGTTATCATTGTTTATTTAGATGTTACAGATCTGTATCAACAGTTCTGAAGGATTGTAGAGCAGTGTTTTTGAAAAATTACATTCATAACTCCAAAGACTGCACAGTTGAAAATGAACAGGTCAGTCACTAAATTTCTACCCTTAGCTAGTTTTTGCATGCATGAATTTTGTTATCTCTCAAGGCTGTAAGCAAAACAGCGATGATTTGGCCTGATTTCCTTGGCTGCAGTGCATCAGGATCTCCTTAGCCAACCCTGGCAGTTCAGCTAATAAAATTCCAGCGATCATAGCTTTTTATTTCTTGAGATCACACAGGACAAGAACTTCTAGAAACCCAGTGCAATGAAATAACAGGAGAAATGAGGAAGTAACTGGAAATTGGGAGGAATTTCTAGTGTGGCTCTTTTTCTGAAGAAATCGCTAGACAATTTTCAAGTACTATCCCTCATACAGCCAGAGCAAACCTAGTAGATAAAATGAAACAAGTCTGCTAACTCTTCTACTAACTTCAGGGAACTTTTCTGTGATGCTTTATCTATTCCAGCGCTTCCCAATTGGGGGTGCTCACAACTGTTGCTGGGGGTACCACAATCCATCAAGGAAGAAAAATGAAAAACATTATTTGTACAAAATCTTAATTTATCTACCCATTCCGAAATAATTAAATGGGCAGGCTATTTCGTATCAGTGCAACAACAACAACATTTAAGTATATAGCACATTTTCATACAAAAAGTAACTCAAAGTGCTTTACATAATGAAGAAAAGAAAAATAAGAAATTAAAATAAGACAACATTAGTTAACATAGAAAAGGAGTAAGGTCCAATGGCCAGGGTAGACAGAAAAAAACAAAAAAAACTCCAGACGGTTGGAGAAAAAAATAAAATCTGCAGGGGTTCCAGGCCACGGGACCGCCCAGTCCCCTCTGGGCATTCCACCTAACATAAATGAAATAGTCCTCTTTGTAGTTAGGGTTCTCACAGAGTCACTTGATGTTGATGGTCATACAGACTTCTGGCTTTTAATCCATCCATCATTGTTGGAACATCACAGTGCTTTGAGTAGATGGTGGTGGCGCAAACCACCACCAAAAGGACACCGGAAAAGGAAACAGAAGAGAGAGTAGGGGTTAGTACAGATTTTAGAGCCACCATGAATAGTTATTATAATGAGTTGGATATACAGAGTATCAGGATTTTAAGTGCAATACGTTGCTTGTTAAAACGGATGACTTCCGCTGTTATGCGCACTTAGTACTGCGTGGGTATTATCAGCTATCATATCTGTTCAAGTTCTATTTAAATTTTAAATATAAGTAAGTTTTATTTAGTCGACAGAAATATCTTTGGTAGGAATGTAAGTTAAATTTAGTCATCATTGCATAAATTTTTCTTCACCATAGAAATTTAAAGACTAAATTCAACTTACATTCCTACCAAACATATTTCTGTCAACTAAATAGAACCTACTTATATCTAAATAGATCTTGAAAAGATATATTTTTTCGAATCTGACCATGCATTTTAGATTGACTTGACATGCACTACATCGAGCCCGCGTGCTATTGTGCTCTCGCCTGCCTGCCTGCCTGCCTCAATAAGTCACCGTCACTTCGCTCTTACTTTTTTACCGTTCATTTAGTCATGGCTAGTTGCGAAAAAATTTGAAAATGGAAGGAGGATTACACTGAGTATGGCTTTACCAAAACAAAGTATCCATTATCCATAAAGCTTCAATTGGAGATCTGTTTTTCTGCATTAACCTCATATTTTTTCATGCTCCTTCTCAAACCAAGGGGGTGCGAAATCGGCCTCGTCTGTTACAGGGGGTGTGAGGGTAAAATGAATCGGGAAGCGCTGATCTATTCTGACTTTTCTTCCATTGTTCTCTTCCATTTTGTGAGTCACATATGTTTAAAAAAAGAACATACTGGCATGGTTTAGGTTTACAGAAATACTTTAGAATGAAGTATAAGACTTCTGGAAGCATGTTGTCTGAGCAGTCAAGGCCTGAGTGTTGGGACATTATCAACACTTTTTTTTTTTTGGGAAACCTATCTATTAAGAATGTTGGTGAAGTGATGTGTTGAAGTTGTTTCACAGTAAATGAATACCATGCCATCTATGAGTCTACTATGAAGTACTCTTTATACCAGTGCATTGTAATGGAAATGTTCGACAGTCTGTCTAACAACCAAAGCTTGGATTAAATTGCATCTCACAATCACACAATGATCCTAATGACACCATCAAATTTTAAACTGAATGGCTGAAATTAAAGAAAATCAAGGTTTTGAAATGGCCAAGTCAAATTCCAGACCTTGCACCAGCTGTTACACTGCGATGGGGACCTTCAGACAGCTGTTAAAAAATGAATGTACTTTAAATCAATCAAACGAGGAATCACTAAAATGTAAACAGATTGGTAAGAAATTGCAAATCATGCAGAAAACATTACTGCTCTTGAAGATCTAATTAAACATAAGATGTACAAATTTTTTCACACAAATTTTCTGCATTTTGGCTTAGGCTTTGATAAATGAAATAAAATCTTTAATATTGTGTTTGTCACATGAACTTAAAATTATCTCATTTTCAGATTGGGTGAGTCTTTCATTATTTTAGAGAGTCTCTTTTTTTGTTCACATTAGACTATCGAGAGATTAGGTCATCAAGGTAGTCAGGAGTAAAGCCAAACAGGGGAACTTTAGGTTAAGAGAACAGAATACACCAGATGGGTAATAGCATTATGATGAAGTGGACATATCAGATATGAACTGTAGAATAATTGAAACATGCTAAATACACTATATTGACAAAAGTATTGGGACACCCCCCGCAAATCATTGAATTCAGGAGTTTCAATCATTTCCATGGCCACAGGTGTATAAAATCAAGCACCTAGGTATGTAAACTGCTTCTAGAAATATTTGTGAAAGAATGGGTTGTTCTCAGGAGCTCAGTGAATTCAAGTATGGTACAGTGATAGGATGCCACCTGTGCAATAAGTCCATTTGTGAAATTTCCTCACTACTAAATATTCCACGGTCAAGAACAGTGTGTAGAGAGCTTCATGGAATGGGTTTCCATGGCCGAGCAGCTGCATCCAAGCCGTACATCACCAGGTGCAACGCAAAGTGCTGGATGCAGTGGTATAAAGCACACCGCCAGTGGACTCTAGCGCAGTGGAGACATATCCTCTGGAGTGATGAATCACACTTCTTTGTCTGGCAATCCAATGGATGAGTCTGGGTTTGGCGGTTGCCAGGAGAATGGTACTTGCCTGACTGCATTGAGCCAAATGTAAAGTTTGGTGAAGGGGGGATTATGTTGTGGGGTTGTTTTCCAGGGGTTGGGCTTGGCCCCTTAGTTCCAGTGAAAGGAATTCTTAATGCTTCAGCATACAAAGGCATTTTGAACAATTTCATGCTCCCAACTTTGTAGGAACAGCTTGGGGATGGCCCCTTCCTGTTCCAACATCACTGCGCACCAGTGCACAAAGCAAGGTCTATAAAGAAATGAGCGAGTTTGGTGTGGTGGAACTTGACTGGCCTGCACAAAGCCCTGACCTCAACCTGATAGGACACCTTTGGGATGAATTAGAGCGGAGACTGCGAGCCAGGCCTTGTCGTCCAACATCAGTGCCTGACCTCACAAATGCTCTCCTGGAAGAATGGTAAAAAATTCCCATAAACCCACTCCTAAACATTGTGGAAAGCCTTCATTGAAGAGTTGAAGCTGTTATACCTGCAGCCTCCATATTAAAGCCTATGTATTAAGAATGGGATGTCATTGAAGTTCATGTGTGTATAAAGGCAGCCATCCCACTACTTTTTGGCAATATGGTGTATATCATATAGTTATGAAACTTCTGTACAAATTGTCCGGTTTTGCATACTGCAGACAAGGCTGAAGACTTTGATAGACAGGATATTTTGTACCAGGAGAAAAGTTCTTCTCCATTTTAATCTGGAGACAAATCTGGGTTCCGAAGCTAAACTGTTGTGGTGATAATGTGGTTTCAAGGTCTTTAAATGATTTATAGTAATACCTGACTTGTTATAATGGATTTGTTCAGAATGAAACAAGCCTCAGGTTCTCATACTTATGTTTTTCTGCTCTTTGTCAACATATGCCTTAAACAGTTAATAAAAAAATGACAAAGCTTGGTTTGTAATATTTGGAGGTACTTTATAGAAATAAGTAGAATCTTTTAAGACAGTGACAGGAAAAGGAAAATGATGATGTGAGTGTCCATTTACAGCACTCCTATTGTACATGTAGCTGTATTCATAGAAGATGACATGATTATAGCTTCCGAAATGAGACTTTTATAGTAAAAAGTAGCTCAAAATAGACTACAGTTTGACTAAAACAAGGGAAGCTTTAAAGTGATTATATTGTATTCTTTTTACAGCAGCACTGTTGAACAGTCTGTGAAGAGAGAAGAACTGTGCCTATTTGAAATAGGAGGCAACATAGGTAATGTACAAATGAAGATTAATGGTTAAATAATTGATCTAAATGATCATTGTTTTAAGTGGATGTGTCTTAACAAATCAGTTGGCAATTGGAATTAACTTATTTTGGCATTTAGTACAATCCTCTTAAATGACTAATTGGTTATCTAGTTTATGACTTAAAGAATGTGACCCAAGAACCCGGTGAAGCTTCCATTATTAGGATGCTCTTGTTTCTACCTTTAATAGAGATAAAAATGACTGGACATAATGTAGTTTTGACTTTTTTTTTGTCATTGCACATGAATGAATGAATGTGCTCCTTCAATCCGCATTCCTAGTAGATGCAGTTTTCCCCTCATGCTAACTACCAGTGTAGTCTATTTTAGTTGCTTTCCTGTAGTAATTAGTTGATACTTCTCCACCCTAAATAGAATTACAGCAGATGGCTCATGTGCTTAAGTTTTATATCTTGTGCATTGGTATTCGCTTTATGTGTTCAACTACAGATGGTGAAACTGGCTAATTAAGCAGAAAACTTTGCATCTTTGGGTAGACTTAAATCGGTGAGCATATAAATGTATAATATACTGAAATTCATTATCTTTTTAAGAATACAGGTTTGTTCATCTTCAATAAATGGGAGGTCCATAGTGATATTGTGTATGGCCTTATGAATGAATGACTTATCCAAATCTATTAATGGATGTATTTAAATGTAATTTTCATTTCATACAGATTTTATACTTTTTTTCTTCCTTATTTGTGTATTATGTTTTAAAGTACTAGCCATCTTATGTTTTAGCCCAGAGAAATAAAGTAGTCCACCTACATTTTATAGGTTTGCTAAACAATATCAAAGAAAATAGGATGAAAGTGAATTTAGAAAAGGTAATGCCATTACCCTCTGGATGATAAAGATTTATAATAAAAAAAAGCAGCAAATCAAAAACAAAACTTGAGTTTACACTTCAGTTTGATAATTAATGAGTTGTCAGAACTTTCAAAATCAGTTTTATTCATTGGTTTTATTGAACAGACTTTTCAGTAGTAATATTTTGATCATACATGTGAGAGGTAAACAAGGAGTACCCAGCAATCATCAAGAGACATCAATTACAGGGACAAAACCAAAAGGGATGTTAGTGATGAAAATTTCCTGCATATGGCCCTGTCAGCCTTTTTCTAGTTTTCACAACAATTCCCAAACAATGAGAATCTTTCTAACTGCATATTTCCCAGTGATTGATATGTTAGTGATCATTCTGATTGACATTGCTACAAAACTGTTACTCATTTTAGTTCCATACTTAATTAATACACCGATCATTATTTTCCTTTATAATTTTCACCTCACTACAACAAACATGTGAAAGTAAAAGATACTGATGAAAATTATTTTAGTAGTTTTTCCAAACATTTAAAGTAAGCCATTTTTTTTACCCCATACGTATGCTGCCATTTACTAATAAATTATATGTTTTAGGTATTGAACTTAATGAAAACTGAAATATCTCTGGCCTGCTTAAGCTGATTCAGGGTGCCTGTCCTGACAAAAATGGGTACAAGGCACTTTCAGGCACACAACACCACAGAGCCATTTTAGATTTGCCAATTGTCCTACCTTACAAATATACAGTAAACAAAAGAAAACCTGGGTGCCTCTAGAAAAACCTTTGCAAATGGGTAAAAGTGTAGAATCTGCATTGATAAATAATTGAGAGTGGGACTTGAATGCAGGTTGTTGGTCCATAAGGCAGAATATCAAACCCCTTTCTGTCATTCTGCAATTGGGTGGGGTTTCCATTTTTTTTATAGCACGCTCCTAAAATAAGGTCACTTTCTTTAATGAATCCAGACATTCTAACTAACATTTGGCTCATCAACCAACTAAAGAAGATTTATATTTTAAAATAAATGTCACCCTTTCTTTTCTGTCCATCCTAAAAAATATTTAATCATCTATGTTATACTCATGTTCATCTTTGCAATTTAGCCATGTTTCTGTTTTTGCTACAATACAAATGTGCTCAGGTACATACAACTCCACATCATTGTTTTTTTATTTTTGATTCTTCTAGCATTACTGCAAGCTATTTTTAATGTATTGCTAATTGTTACTTTGAGCTAGAATTTACAATGCATATTTGTTTTTACACTATTTTTCGTCCCTTTATGTACAATTGTCAATGTGTCCTGTCCTAAACTCCCTGCCACTTCATTCTCTAGTTTAAATGATCTTTATATATCTTACTCATATGCCTCTCCAGCACATCAGTTCCCTTTCAGTTCAAATGTAACCCATCATGACAGAACAGGTCCCATTTGTATCAGGAGGAGTCCCAGTACACCATACACCCACAGTATACCCTTCTGTCTTGCACCAAGGGTTGAGCCAAGAGTTAAGTGTTCTAATTTCCACATTTTTACTTGGACTGGAGCATGGCACAGATAGAAATTTGGAGAAGTCTGCCTTGTGAGTTCTGCTGCTTAGCCTGGAACCTTACTCTTTAAATATGAATTGCAGAACTGACAGCCTGCACTTATATATGTCATTTGTTTTAGCATGGACAGTGACTACTGGATCCACCTCCTCTCTGGCCAAGAGCTGATCCACCCTTTCAGGGAAGTTTCCCACCTATAAGGCAACACACTTTGTGAAATTCCCTGTCTCTTGAGCAAATCTGCATTTCATTCTTCCTAATGATTACAACTTATGGGGTGTTGGGCTCATCATGCCTACATAATACATCAGAGCTTTAAACAATTTCTTATACACATATTCAGGGACATAAGACCATTTAGCAAATGGGATTTTCTTTCTCTCTGTCTGACTACTTTACAGTCAACATTACAATTTTTGTATTTGTTTTAGTTTTTTTTTTATTCAGTTTATCCATATGACACTTCCACTAATGAAACCAGTGTGTATGCAAAAATTATAACAGATGCAACATAAACACAAAACATACTGTTAAAACATCAAGACATCATCCTCTTGTTTTAAGTTCAAATTCCAACTGTCCCAGGTCAGGTGTATTCTGTAAAGAATCATTCTGTAGACAAATGTTGACAGTTTTGCTTTTGGAGAAGACTCATAAGTTCTGCTTGCTGTTTTAACCTTATCTTCCTACTGAAAAAATTGTAAAATGTTTTTATATATCCTAAAATACTTCTAGATCTTGCTTAGGACTTGCAGTATAAAACTTGTTCAGATAATTTAGACTGACTTGATGAGTTGGGTACTTAACCTGTTGAGATGTAGTAAGCTGTGTGGGAGCATAGTAAGAGGTTAGCTTAACAAGATAGGAGATAACTGGAAACACAGTAAAACAGTGTTTGTTAGTCATAAAATATCCCAAAACGCAAGTTCTCTGACACATGTAATCCAAGCAAACTGAAAACCATATCTTGCAAGCAGTATTCTAATGGACTTAGGATATTAACAGACAATTGTAAAATGTTTTTTTTTTCTTTTTTTCAAATCAGTGGATTCAAGTATCTAAATCTTTACCAGATTTCTTCAATACAACATAACACTTAAACTTTTATTTATTATATACTCAGGAGTCAAAATATTTGTAACCAGAAGCAGTGGTATGGTCTGACAATTGGCAAACAGAACAGGAGACACACAGGATTTGGTAGTTAATTGGATAAACTTCCTATCATTGTTAATAAAGGTGGGAGTGGATCATGGCACTCAATCATACTGTACAGGTTCTGGTGTGCCTGTTGATAGATCCCAGCAAACACTGTCTGAATGCTTCTCTGGGGAGACCATGGTCTGAGACAACAATGTGAAATTATAGTTGACATTAAAGAATATCCAACACATGCTCTCCAGAGAAAGGAAAGTGCATTGATAGTCAAGGGGTTGTCATTGTGTATGGCCAGGTGTTATCTTGTTGAAAAAGGGAACTGGATTGCGATGTATCATCACATGGTCAAACTTTCCAAAAGAACAAGCAGGTAAACAGCTGTTGTAATTGTGGCACCCAGTGTCATAGCATTTTGTTCTGATGGCATACCATTCAGGAAAGGTTTCTCAATTTCACTGTTGCACGCTTAGTGTCTAAAATGCTTCTAGAGACTTGTTACTGATGATGACACACACTAGTTCCAGCGCTGTCGACTGCATCAGCCTGATATCAGTCCAGACCTACTCATCAGACCTGAGTGAACAGTAGCCAATAACAAACTAGATAACATGACATGAGTCCCAGCTCCAGAAATTGTCAACCCATGGTTTAAAACAGTGCCTAGTGACCCCTCAAAATCAACACATGAGGTGGATGGGGTAAATTGTTAACATAGGCTCTGCGATAGCCTGTCATATGATCTAATAATAGTTTCATCTGCAATTGCTAGGTCTTCCCTGACTGACATAACAGACTTTCTTGAAATATTGTCGCCAACATTGACCGACATTCACATCCACATGACCAATATGTACTTTCATACATTAGCAATGATTCATCCTCAGTCAAATTCCCTCCATTGTGTGTATGACATAACACCATTCAAGATATTTTAACATGACAGAAGAAGCATTCGGAGATGACTAGTTTATAATTTTTATATTGAACCCAATGAGCAATTCTCTTCCAGTATTTGTGAGCAAAATAAGTATGCAGATTTTATATTCATAGATATCCATGCTTATCTCTTGACTACACTGATAAATCAGTAAAGTAAGGAAAGCTCTCCAAACCCCATAAAATAATGTTTTATAAACCTCAAAATGGAGGGATAAATCCAGGGAGAACATATACAATAGATTTTAAACCAACAAATTCTACCACTCTTCTAACACAAGTCTTGAATCCTTGCCTGTCTCGGACAGTGTGCCACCTGTTAAATACCATCAAGCATACTCTGTCATTCTCTTGGCCCCCTCCTTTTCTAGCCATAATCATATACTTAATTGAGCCGCCTTTATTGATGTGACCCAGGAAAGGTGGTTAAAGTCAATTCCATGGTCAAGGTAAGGCTGCAAGTATCTTCAATCCACAGTGGCATCTGTTGGCCTCTGCACACACCAATATTTTCTGTTTCCATAAATGGCAAATTCTGCCGGACTGATTTTTAAAAGGGCAGCACAGCTAAATTACTTGTAGAGACTCCAGTAGAAAAGCATTGGCCAGCCATCTCAGAGATTTACATCTAATCTAAAAGGCATGCTGACTTTGCTCTATAGCAGAGCACCACTGATCTTGCTTTAGTTGAAGAGTTGTCAAGCAGCCCTATGATGTAATAATCTACTCATTTATTTTGAGACTCTTGACCCATATTTAATATACTTGTTAGTTAATACGTTTGTTTCTGTGATTGACTGATGACCAAACAGTAGTCATAAACAAGGTGAGTAGCAAACATTCAGTCATATCTGCCAAATTCTCTATATAATACCAAGATACTAACTTTTTCCACTAAATATTCATAAATCATATCTGATTAACCACACGACTGCTGGCTCAGTCTCATCAAGTGAGTTGTAAAACAAAAGTACAAACTGCATTATGCCCAGTAATAATTTCATGTAAATGTAATAGTTATTAGTGTGATATAGCTTTAGTAAAATTAACTTTTCTTTCTTGCCCTAGCAACAGGCAATAACTGATATAATTCAGTAAGCACGTTTGTTGGTTTGGTTTTATTTGTTTATTAATTTATATATTGGTTTGTTGAATAAAATTTACAGGTTCATTTAGACTTGAGATGTTTTCAAATTGCTCTAAATATAAAAAACACCACCAAGGGAAAACATTTTTTGGTTTCGCTCAGTTCAGTTACTTTAGTAAGATAAAAATTGTACAGGTGTTTATGGCTGTAGCATCATATTTTATTTAGATTGTTAACCACATTCGTACTTGTAAATTACCACAGGTATTTCATTGTAAAGTAAGGTTAACCAAAAAAATAATGTTTGAATATTCAAATTAAAAATAAGTAAATATTCTGATATACTTGAACTTAGGTTAACTACTCTGGGTGTGACATGCACATTTATATGTTTTTATAGTTATGGTAATTTCCATAGTGGCAGCCAAAGCAAGATCAAATACCAACACCCAAAAAAAAAAGTATTACTTGGGCAACTGTTATTAAAAAAAAAAAGTAAAAATGTTACGTTATGTAGTGAGGCACAGTGAAAACTCTGTATAACAATGCACACTGGTTTAAATCTCCCAAAATAAAGTTTGGAGATTTGGGAGACAGTGATTTAAGCTCTGTATCATTCTGGAGATGGTGTTAACAACCTCACTGTCCTTGGGTGAATATACACGATCGTCATGAAAATTTGTGGAAATTCTCTGGGCATATAAACAGGGCGCAGAGTAAATGCAATATAAAAAAATCCACTAGTAAAATACTAGAGCTGTCTAGAGACAACAATATATGCCAAAGTACCTTCATGAACTGACAATTTTAGGAACTGTGGCATCTGTATCTAGTGTAAGGTTAGACAAACACACTTACACTTGCTATCTAAGGTGTTTCTTTTTTTTTTTATTAAATAGGTGAGCGCTGCTTAGATGATGACACCTATATGAAGGATCTCTATCAACTAAATCCTACTGCAGAGTGGGTTATAAAGCCTCGTTCTCGATGAAAGTGGATTTTCTGAGTGCAAAGGGAAATGCAAAATGGAGAATTTCATATCATATTAAATATATATTTAAATTGAGGAGAAAACAGAAGAACATTTTTAAAAAAATGCTCCTTGTAGCAAAAACTGCCAAATTTCTATTCATATATATTGTAACTGTAAATATTTAATGGTATTTCAAGAAAATAGCACATTATTTCACTGTCAAAATATGATGAAGAATGGAACCTGTCCCTAACAGTTCTCCAACCTGCGTTTATAGCTGCCAGGGTTTTAAAGCGGTTCTCAGAATCCAAGACAAATTTGACTACTCTGGCTTTTGTAAAAGAGTAAGCATGCTTATGTGCATATATTTTTGATACTAAAATTTGTAAATTTGATTTGAAAATTTGTAAGACATTATTGCACTTAAGATGCAAAGCAGCCACAGAAATGTATATCATTAGAAAGGATACATGTATATTGAGATTTTTCTATAAAAGAGGAAAAAACAAACGTATCCCCTTAAAGCCTCATATTATAAACATTTTTGCACCACCCTTTTTTATACTGGTGCCAATGCCATTGTCTCCTTACATTAACATCAAACATCTGAACAGCTTGAAATAATGCAAGCTAATATATACAATATCCTATAAACTGATAAATAAATGGCATTTCTGTGTTTAAACAAAAATGTAATATATACATATTTAATAAATTTTTAGAACACACATTTGTGACAACAGGTTTGGGATAATACAAAATCTTTGTTGCCTTCTTTGCTGGTTTACAAATTGGAAAAAGGCCCTTCCCTTTAAAGGTGCTCAAAACAAATGCACTGCTTCTGCCACAAGATGAAACCAGCTCTGATTAAGTTTGTATGGCTTAATTTTCTTGTATTTCATCACTTGTTTTATTTTAATCTTGATTTGTAAAGAAGCTCGGTCTGTGACTACAAACACCAGTGGCATTTACTGTAGTTTTATTTAAGCCATGTTTTGCCGAAGTATTAACACTCTTCTTATATTAAGCATGTTCATTTACAAAATGAAAGCATAGTGCTCCTTCAGCCATGGTAAGGAAGTTCACCCCATAAAGCTACAGTGTGTTTGCTTTGAGGTAATTCTGTAAAGCTCATCTGTTGCTGCTTGCCATTCTAACTTACCCAAATCACAAAAATACTGTTGACCCAAGAACACTTAAGTCATCAATGTTACCACAGAGGCCATATAATGGCATCTGCTAGTAGTTTTCTCTTTGTGCATTGCTTCATTTTCTATGGTTTATCTGATTGAAACAGACTTATTCAGAGGCTGGTAAGCAACCCAAACTCTAAAAGATCACCGATGAATTTGAAATTAATTTGTATCTTTTAGATCACTCTCGATTTATAACAACACTATATCTGAGTTAATCTGCTGTCATGAATAGAAATTAACTGGCAAAATATGAAGCCTGTGAAATTGGTGGTTTTAATTTATAATCATGTTAAAGCATTGTATGTGAACAGAGGGCATTCTCAACCAAGTCTGAGTCTTGTAAGTATTCTCTCCCAACCCCTACCAAAAGGATTCAAAATTTTTTGTATGTTTACTAAAACATACTTTAGGTGGGCCATAATCTCTTTATTTTATTAGAAAAAAATATATAATTCAGCTTTGAAAATTATTTATCTTCTTAGCATTTGGTATCATTAAAAAAAAAAACCCAGTCTCAACCAGTGGGATTGGACTTTGAACAGTCTACTGATGGGGCTCAGCCTTTTAAATGGAATTCAGCTCTCTTTCTAAAGTTAAGTATATCAGTTTGTATGAGATCACTGTATTGGATGTTACACATGAAGACTTTTTTTAGATATGAAGAAGAACGTTGTGGACAGACATAAATCAGGTAATGGAATATATAAAGATTCAAGGGAACTGACAAACTCAAGGAGAACTGCTGTTTCAGTTATCTGGAGGCAGAGCACACAAAACTACCCCAAAATTTTGCAAAAAAATAAGTCATCCAAAAAACACTGTAAATGAAGAAGAAAAAGAAGAAAACTGGGTAGAGAAGCAGTTGAGACCAAGTACAACTCTTTAAGAATGTAAAGGTTGGTATTTTTCAAGTCAGTTAGTTCCTCAAAGTATTGGTACAGTATATACTGTATAGATTTGCCACATGAAATTGCATTCTAAAGTGTAGCACTTCACTGCTCACCTTCCTCCATGATACTTTTCAGCCCTAGGGTGTGGATTCACCTGGGAAAAGCATCGCCAAATGCTATTATTGAATGCCAATGCCCAGATGTGAACTGCTGTCTCTATTCTGAAGACAATCAGATAATAATCATTGAAAAAGACACACAGTCTGTCACATTCTTTCACTACACAGAAGCTTATTTTGTTACTTTGTAAAGATATTGCTTTCTGCCAATAGAATGATAATGTACGTGTAATTTGGTGGTCTAGTGAGTGAAAGATTGAGCATACACATAGCATGTGACACAGTGGCAAGAACTGAACAGACATTATAGGCATACATTTAGTTTTAATTATGCTTAAGTTTAGTACAAAAGTATTAAGATAAGCAGAGAGGTAGTACAGTGTGGTCACTCCTGCATCACAGCAGCAGGTTCTGCATGAAATTTGCATGTTTTCCCCATATATTTACAGATTGATTGGCATCAGTCAGTTTACTCGCTACAAACCATTCTCAGTTCTGTTATTACAATGTGGATCATGAAAGTGAATTCTCATGTATTAAAAAATTCAATAATTGGGATGTAGCCCATCAAACTGTGTCATCATGGTTAGGTTCTTTCATCACAGAAAATGTGACGTGTGGGCGTCATGGCTCTTTTAAAAATCTAAGGCTTTTATTAAATATAAAATGCAGTGCAATCATTACAGTTCAGATTCATTGTACTTTCTACAAATGACATTAAAAGTTTATGCTACCACTTACTGAGAATCTCACTCTGTAGGCTTTGAAAATTAGCAAAGCAGAATTTTCCTGGGAAAAAAAATAAGATTTGAATGCGCATCTGTTTGTTGTTAAAGAAAACTATGGCAGAACATAGCCAACATAGCCGCTGAAGAAAGTGAATTGTAGAAGCAGAAGGGATTATAAGCAGATTACGGCTTGGCATCAGGAGGTTTGAAATACCTCCAGACACTGCTCGGCTGCAAGCAGACAAGCGAGCAAGAAGCAGTTTGTTACCTCGAGAAAATAGGACCAAGAATCTGTGATAAAATGGATTATTTTCAGTTTACTTTTGCTGTCACAAGCCACTCGTCCTTAAATGAAAAACTTTACTACTTCAGTAACTTTTAAGGCTGCCCATTAGCTCTATGTTAAAGTGCAAGAGCAGACTAGTTATTTTTTAAAATGTATAAAATATGCTTCATTTTAGAACACCGTTTCATGTGACAATTTGATGTAGACTATATTTGTGAAGAAATAACACTGACTTGAAAATTACTGAAGTAATTTCAGATGATAGGAACTATGTCTGTAAACACTGTAATTGATCAGGTTCTCCACCAGTCTGAACTGTATGGTAGAATGATAATGAGAAAGCCAAATTAAAAAAATAAAATAACAATGCAACTTGTAGGAACCTCTGAAAAAAATATATTATTTTGCCTTAATGCCAAGAGCAAACTGGCCAAGTGGTCCACTCAGAGTCCTGATGGGAGGAACACAAGACTGCAGCGCACCATCTCTTCATCAAGTGGACTTTTGAAGGAAGACTTGGAAAACATGAAAACTGCAAAGATGCCCCACTGGTTACCACCTGCCACAGAAGACTTGATGATTACAATAGAAGTGACAGCTACCAATTACTTTAGGACTGATATCAGAGGATGAATATTTTCAAAGCTGGATTTTTGAGTTTTGTTTTTATTTACTTTTATTTTTTATAAAAGTGAGTTATGGTCTGTTAAAATATAAAGTCTGTTAAGTCTGTACTGTAAATGTTGTTGTAGTAGCACAATATCTGTTAACACTGCAGGAGATGAGGTGAATACTTTTTACAGTCTCTGCATTTTACTTGTATCTTGGTTGATAATGAATTTGTTTCAACTGTAAAGTATCGCCATGTATGCAGAGAGTCTGGTTATTTAGCCTGGCCAAGAAACACCAAAAATCTAAATTTCTAAGGTGGACTATTACATGGCAATGTGTATTCATTATTAATTAACCCTGTATGTGTTTTTTTAATCTTGATCTCCTTGTTGAAGATTAATAACGTAAAGCTGCACAGGAGCAAAGCAGATACCATTTCCTTTGTATCTTTTTGTTTAGCAAAAGCTGATACAAATTCTTCAGGAAGGACTTTGTCCCCAACTGTTTTTTTTTTTTTTATATGCATTTAAGGTTGTGATCTCCGTGCCTCATGTGAGTTTGAAAATGTGGGCCTTCAAGATGATTATGGAAGGGGACACGAGAGACACTAGCGTATTTGTCATCTTGTAATACCTAGCTGACAGGCAGCTGATTTGAAATCGAAGCAATTATTGCATTTATGTAAAATAACATGTAAAAAAAATAGTGGTAATGCTGTACTGTCAAAGAGAGAAGGATCACATAGACAATAGAACAGAGACTAAGCCCTGCAAGCTTGAGGCTGCTCGGTGGGTGAGGATGCAACTCTTGGACTGGCCCCCATGCACTGGCCATTGCCTTCACTCAATGACTGCAGGTACTTGCCTAATATTCTTCTTTTTTTGGGTTGTGTTTGTGAAAGTCTATTCAATCTTAAGTGTCAAATCTATGAATGACAAGGGTCTGCTGGGTTTAATTGGGATTGTAACTTAATGTGTTGTAATTGGAAGATGTGAATACTTTAGCAAGGCACAGACAATCCTTTATTTATTTTTTTGCTTCCATGTTCGATTAACATTCACTGCCAAATCTCTGCTTTGACTTTAGGAAATATGTACAGAACATTATTTTTTATTTAATAATGCTGTGAATTTATTTGATAAATCAGGCAAACCTTTAGATATGTTATAGACGCCCTGAATTTTTAAAAATGTAAAATTTGTACATTTGTTTTGTAGTCTTGTAAATAAAAAAATGAAGCATACACCATATCTATAATTTCTTACAGCTTTATTTTGGTAATTACTCCCTGCCCAGTTGGAAGGTTTTCTAACATCCGGAGTGTTTTCAAATGGTCTTATGCAGAGATGTGTAGGATGAGAGTCAAGGGTTTGACTCTGCTGTTTATGTACTTGTTGAATTGATAGTCTTGGCAAACATTTGCGATGGATATTGTAACAAATCTTCAAAGTGTGACTTTTATTTATTTACAGTTGCAAGGATCAAGATCCAAGCTGCATTGAGTTATCCCAAATTGTGTTTATGTTCAGTTTACTGGTTGCTGATTTTTATTTATTTATTTATCTATTTATATATAATTTTTACTGCCGTTGGAATTACCCATAATATCAATATTTGTTTTACTACAACTGCAGTACTGCATTAACATCACTCGTATGTCTTGTGTTTCACTGGCACATGAGGGTCAGGAAATGGTCAGCCTTAATTGCAAACCCGGTTCGTCACGAGGCTCTTGGTCCAGAAATGCAGTGGACATCTCACTTGCTGTAGAGAAGAGACAGAACACCATCTCTGCAACATCTGCAATGAGAAAGGAGGACTTTGGGAAATGTTGGAGGACTGATAGAACCACCCAAACCTTCTACCGACTTGAACATCAAGGTGGTTAGCTTAGTGTTTTTGGCGTTAAACCTGAACATGACTCACTCGTAATAATATGGATGTACCGTTAGACACGATTCAGACTCAGGATGACATTTAATGATCTGCTTTACATTTTTAACCTGGAATAATGCTAGGGACAGTATTCTGCTGCCCTCTGGTGGATGGAATAGCATGGTACTGCAAAACAAATTCTTGAGAATTTGTATGTGTTTTGCCACTCTAAGGCAGCTTTCCTGAGTGGGGCAGAGCCACTAACTAAAAATACAATGGTCGAACAGAAAGTCACAAAGGCAGTTTTAGAATAAATTGAAACTGAACTATTGATTGAATTGAGTGATAGTTATAACCGGTCATTTGGCATTGACTCAGATAGTGAAACTGATGTGTGACACTGCACTGTATGCCCGAACTACCTAGATGTAACCCTGTTAATTCAATCATGTGAACCTTCAGTTGATATGTCAAAAATGTAAGATAACTTCCAAGTGAGTACATGGATAGCAAGATCTTAGGCCCCTAAGTACTGTTCACAATGCTGTAAATGTTGATGTTCATGTCAGGTAAAATGTGGAAGCCACTAAGCCTTGCACTGTAGTTGCCTGTGTCTGGATTCCTACGAAGAATAAGCAGTTTAGTATTAAGCAGTTTAGGAGCATGTCACTGCTTAGCATTTAGGGGAAGTCATTCTTCAGTATCATTGCCTGACATCTGACGGATTACCTCTTGAAGAATGGCTACATTGATACCTCTGTACAGAAGTGTGGAATCCTGAAGGTCCCAGGGTGCCTTGAGCACACAGCTAATCTGAGAGGCACAGAGGAAGGCAATGGAGATCTGACAGTGCTGCTGTTGGACCTCACCAATGGGTATAGGTCTATATCCCAGTTCTGGAATAGTATCATGTCCCATGTGCAGTCAGAGACATTTTGGATTGCTATAATTTCCATCTGAGAGTCCCCTCTGAGGCAGTAACATCTGAGTGGCATCAGATGGAGAACAGGGTCATCACTGGATGCACAATTTCAGTTATTCTGTTTGCCCTGGTCATGAACATCCTGGTCAAGTCAGCCTTGGGAGTGTAGATGCCCTCTGACCAAATGCAGAGTCCAGAAGACAAAACACTATCCCCCGCCCATTAGATCATTAATGGAAGACCAGGGAGATGGATGAATTTCCAATGCTTGGAGAGGCAAATGACATGGCTCAGATTAATTTTAATCCTGTGTAATCCAAGTCCCTGGTACTGAAAAAGGGAATTTGACTGATCTTTCCTGCTCCCCTCTGGGAGGCTCCCAGATATCAATTTCAGAGAACTCCATTAAGGGTCTTGGCAAGAACTTCAGTTGCACTCTGAACAATACTGCATACATCAAGGCCACAACACAGGAGATGGAGGCATTCCTGTATAGTGGATAAATCGGGACTGTGTACTAGCATGGCATTGTGCCCTAAATTTTGTGGCCCATATTCATTTATGATTTTACACTGCCCACTGTCAAGGGCTTTGAAAGTAGGATCAGTTCTCACCTCCGCAGGTGGGTTTACCCTTATAAGAGATGTTCTGCATTACAGAGTCCAGTGACCTGAAAGTCTATCAGGACAGCATTGAGGGGAAAACTATTAGGAAATGGGGGCACTGGGTACAGTGGACCAGGCAGACTCATGGCTACATCAGTGTGATAGGGGTGTCTTTGCCAGTAGGCTGAGAAAGTTTAGGGAGCATCCCAAAACCCTACTACAGCAAAGCCTAATACAATATCAGTTTTCAATTGCTTCAAAAGGAGGTGAGAGCCAGACTTGAAGAACTGCATATGAATCAGATGGTGAGGCTGCAGCAGCAAGGTGCATGGATGAGATGTGAACAGACCACAAACTATAAGATCTCTTTGTCCAAGTTGTGGTAGGCTGTGCCATACAACATTACATTCCTCATCTAGCCCATATATGATGTTATACTCGGTCCATTCAACCTCTTCTGTTGTTCCGGCAAAGTTAATTCACCAGACAGGAACGCTTGAGCATATATTCAGTTTTTGCCCTAAGGTGCTAGGTAAAAGTCACAATTGCTGGTGCCACCCCCGGGTGCTAAAAGTGATTGGTGAGGCCATCTGTAGTACCTTAGCCCAGACTAAGTGCAACCAACAAGGCAGGGCATCACCTTCATCAAACCAGGAAAGAAGCTCTATCTTCAATTACTTCAGCACTTCTGATTGACAGATAGAGGTGGGTCATGGGGAAAGAGCTTTGCTTCCCAGAGAACATCTCAGAGACCCCCGGAAGAACAGGTAATGTGTTTTTTCTCAGAAATACCAAGGTAGGTAGTCATGCTGGGACACACAGTTCCTTTTAACACTTTCAGGGTGGATGTTGACTTTAGTCGAAATTCAGGGGTTGAGGATGGTCATCAGCGGTAAACTACAACAAAACTCACTGTTACATTTAAGTTTGACTCACTTTCCTAGAAGAAAAGTTAGCTTTGTTGATTTGACCTCGATTCCGTGCATGTGTGTGAGTAACAAAGAGCAAAAAACCACTAAAATGGCAATGACATCTGGCAAGAGATCAAAGCCAATGCACAATGCAAATACTCCTTGCACATCGTTTTGCTTATTATCGCTGACTCCGCCTCATTGGACTCTGGTTTGATGCAAGTGATCTAGAGATGGAGATTGAAAACAAAAGTGAGGTACTGGCATCAGCTGATTAGTCCCCAGCTGAACGTAGTACTGAACACGTTCGTGTAGCTGATGCGTCTACCACAACGTTCGCCCAGGATGACCGCCATTTACGATGACAGGTACAAAGCAGATTGTGTTGCAGTTCAACTGTTACCAATGCCTACCTGCCGCATGAAGACAGCCAGGCAGCTGGCCCGCCACACATTCCTGTTAGCCATCGAGCCAACACCACATAGTCACTGCCTCCAGAGATGCTGAACAGACACCAACTGCAGCCACAGCTTGCAGCAACAAACATTTCATGTTGATCAATGTGTAAAACCAGTGCTTTGTGTGCTTTTCAGAAAGCTGAGTTTTTTTGAACAGATATTCAGCCCTTGAAGTGTTAAGGAGCAGATGAATGAAGCCAGCGAGAAGAAGAAAGCCAAGCGTACAGACTTGGGGGAGGAATGCCTTAGAGGGGGGTGGCGAGCATGGTGAGTGCCCATAAAACTGGGCTGCAGAGGCTTTACAGGTCATTCTGTGTGCAAGGCCATCAGGTGTGATCGGTGCATCAGGAAATAACAGAGGCAGCAGAGAAAGCCTAAAGACGGCTGTGGATTAAAAGGGATGATTTGTATTTAGATGCTGCTTGAACACAGACTGGGAACTGAATACTCCAGGTTGGGCCACCTGAAACATATGATGACCCCAATTACAATCACTGACGATGTGTCCAAGAGCATCACACTCTGTGTTATAAATGTCTTTATCTGGCTAGGCCAGTGATTTTAAGGGAGGGACTGGATGACTATCACAAAGAGTTTGGCAAGAGCTAGAGACAGAAGACAGCTTGGAAAGGTGGCAACTGGGGCAGGAGGAGCTAGTAAACCAACCTGAATCTTCTGGGAGGAGGAAATCAAAAAGCTAAGGAAAATCCTACTGAGATATACGAGGTGTGGCAGAAAAGTAATGAGACAGATTTTTTATTTACCAAAGTTTTTATTTTTTTCAAACATCAATGTTATCCCCTTCAAAGTAGTTTCCTTGGGCAGCTACACACCGATGGAGACATTGTTCCCACTGTTGGTAGCAGCGCTGGAAGTCTTCAACCGGTATGGGCTTCAGCATGTCCGTTACACTCTTTGGAATGTTTTCTAAAGTCCTGAAATGACGTCCTTTGAGGACATTTTTCAGTTTAGGAAAAAGTCACACGGACTGAGGTCAGGTGAATAAGAGGGTTGGGGAACCACAGGAATGCCTTTTGAGGTCAAAAATTCTGTTATGGAGAGGGCAGTGTGACATGGGGCATTGTCATGATGGAGCATCCATTTGTCTGCAATGTCTGGTCTCATGCAAATGGCCCTTTTTCCTAGCCTTTCAAGGACGTCTTTATAAAAAACTTGGTTGACAGTTTGTCCTGGAGGAACAAATTCTTTGTGGACGATTCCCCTTTTGCCAAATTCCGCTGTTCCATTTTGCGTGACACACAACCAAAAACACAACTTCGCTAATAGCAGTCACAAAAATCACGTAGTTAACGGAAGGAGTTGAAACTCGCACTGAGCTATGGGAGGGTACTGATACACGTGCTCTATCAAGGACAACAGCGCAGCGTTGCCAGATCGCTTGCAGTGTTGCCAGTCTCATTACTTTTCTGCCACACCTCGTACTGTACCACCAGAAAGGCCCTGCATGGTAGCAACACAGACATTATGCAAAGAATGATTATTATTATTATTATTATTGTTATCATTATAAAATGGTTTCTTTCTTTTTTTTACTTGTTTACAGAATACATACACCTCATATTTTAATTTGAAAGTGTTGCTTATGTTATTAGTTTATCTTTAAATGGAGTGGAATGAGAAACACTTTGTGTCATTGACAGCTTCTTTTGATGGGTCTTCTGCTGTATTTGTTGTTAGGGAGAAAGTTTTATTGACATAAGTAGTGGAATTAAACAGCGTTGACTGGGGGAGAAATCAAAAGGTGGAAAGTTATCACAGACTGTTTAGATTAGTTATTCTACTTCCACGTTCCTTCTTGTGCAAAGAATCCAATAAATAACTCTGCATACAATATGGTCCCATTTGGGGTAGTTTGGAGTCGTGATAAAAAATATCATAGTGAGAGAAGTGTACAATTAAAATAAAATGCTGCACATAATGGGTGGAAATCAAATGCTAGTCTGTAAAAAAAGCTGTAAAGCCAGTTTTAGAACAAACTGAACTGAACTACTAGTTGCATCAAGTTATAGTAATGACAATGTGAACTGCACATCAGACATTGGCATAGATTATGAAACTGTTGTGTTTGGCACTGTATGACCGAACACCCATGATACGCTTTGTGACTTCAGTCATATAAAGATGCAGCAGGGTGCAGAATCCTCATGACAAAATGGTTGCAATCAGGTGGAAGGACAAGAAAGATGTTAGCCCCCTAAGCACTGTTCACAATACAGCAACTGTCAATACTGATGTCAGAGGAAATGTGGAAGTCATTAAGCCTTGCACAGTGGTAGCCTATGATAACACAATGGCCATGTCTATTGTGCAGATCAGGCAGTGATATTCTACCCACTCGTGTGCAAGTAACAACAAAAAAAGTGCACAAATAAACAGACTTCTGCTGTCCCAAATTGCGGGTTTTGTGTTCTGGTGCTGGTCTTAAAACATGTCACACTAAGGACGTGTACTAAATCTGCATTAGTACAGCAGTGGGTACTAGACATTCCCTTCCTACTGTATCTGTGTTGTCTTTTTGGTGTTAATACTGATGCTCTATGTAAGATAGGTCAAAGCAGACTATACTTTCTGAGAAGGTTGTCATCCTTCAACATCTGCAGTAAGATGCTGCAGATGTTCTACCAGACGGTTGTGGCGAGTGCCCTCTTCTACACGGTGGTGTGCTGGGGTGGCAGCAAAAAGATGAAAGACGCCTCACGCCTGGACAAACTTGTTAAGAAGGCAGGCTCTATTGTAGGATTAAAGTTGGACAGTTTAACATCTGTGGCAGAGCGACGGGCATTAAACAAACTCCTGTCAATCATGAATAATCCACTGCATCCACTTAACAGTGTCATCTCCAGACAGAGGAGTAGCTTCAGTGACAGACTTTTGTCACTGTCCTGCTCCACTGACAGACTGAGGAGATCGTTCCTCCCCCACACTATGCGACTCTTCAATTCCACCCAGGGGAGTAAATGCTAACATTAATTTTATTTTAATTTTTTTTCATTTTTATTACTATTTAATTTAATATTGTTTCTTTGTATCAGTATACTGCTGCTGGATTATGTGAATTTCCCCTTGGGATTAATAAAGTATCTATCTATCTATCTATCTATCTATCTTACATGTGTCTGTTGAAAAAAATCAACATTTTTAATTTATTTTTCAGGGTTTCAAGCTTTTAAATAATTCACTTTATTTCTAATATTGAAATGTTATAAAGTCTTACTTTAAATCAATTATTTCCACTTGAATTTCCTTCCTCTATTTTCTTACATTAAAACAATTTTCTCACCTTTTTGTAAATTTTGGAGCAGCAAGCTTCTTGATCTTTTAACACTTCAGATAGGTCTATTAATTTAATTCTTCTGCTGTTAGAAATCTAAGACTTATTTCAATTTGAATGAAGGATTAAGGATTCATGGCCTTTGGACAAAAGGCAGCAAATCTCTTGAGGTTTCGTGACAATAGCTCAGCCATACAGTGCAGCAAATCTACCCAATTAGTGTGATGGTCACACATTCAAGAAGGTCTTCTTGTATTTGCAGTCCAGCTTTAAATATTACACTGAAAGCCTGCTAGAAACCAATTGACTACTTTTAACCATTTTATAAGCTATAATCAGATTTTAATAAATAAATCTTGAAAGTACAATTGAAACATTTAGAAAAGTAAAAAAGGTTATCTTGAACTTTTTTTCTGCATCATGTTATAAACAAATTAAATGAGCAGGAGTCCTAGAGTTATAGCTCACCCAAAGCCATTTGTCAGATTAAACACTAGAGACGGCCCACCTGGGTGGCACATTAATGCTGTCTTTTATCTGATAAAACCCATAGGAAGTTTTTAAATAATATACTATATATTTTTTATCTTAAATATTTCAGCAAAATCTACATTATAAGAACATGTTTTCTGCCCTGGAATGGCTGCAAAGCTGCTGACAGAGCTTGTTTGTAATCTTGAAAGGGAATCTTTGTGCAGAGTGGCGAGGAGAGTTTCCCAGTCTTCACCAGTTCACAAAGGTCTGCCACCATTGACTGCAGCTTGGAAATATCTGTCGAGAAAGTACATGTGAACCTTTGAGTAAGTGCACATAAAAATAATACAGTGTGTCAGTTTTCCTGTTTGATAGACACTATAAATTACAATACTTCATGAATGCTTGTGTCCAGAAAATGAATGACAAATGTAAATATTTTCTATATAAATTCATTTAGGCCACTGAAAAGTGCATTATACTAAAAGAATTCTGCTAACACCATGGACGGTAACTTTTGAATTTTTGGCATGGATTCTGCAGTAGAGGAGATACCTCCAAACTTCTGAGCACCACTATGTTATTCTATCCATCCATCCATTTTCCAACCCGCTGAATCCAAAGACAGGGTCACAATCTCAGCCAACACAGGGCAGGAACCAATCCCGGGCAGGGTGCCAACCCTGCCGAAGGACACACACAAACACACCAAGCACACAATATGGCCAATTTAGAATCACCAATCCACCTAACCTGCATGTCTTTGGACTGTGGGAGGAAACCCACGCAGACACGGGGAGAACATGCAAACTCCACGCAGGGAGGACCCGGGAAGTGAACCCAGGTCTCCTAACTGGGAGGCAGCAGCACTACCACTGTGCCGCCCACTATGTTATTGGGCTTCTCTAAATGCCCTTTGGTGTATGAACAACATGTTCTGCCATTTTCACTTGCAAAAAGAGGTAAGTAAAGTAAATAACATTCCTCAATATCTACAGCAAATATTTGGATGAAAACTAAACTGATGCTATTATTTATAGGTTTCTGTTAGTTTACTGCCTGCAAGTATTCGGTTTTTGGCTTGGGTGAACAATTGTGCCTTACAGAAGGACCAGCGATGGCTGCTGCTCTCCTTACACCATGGGTGTCAAACAAACTCTGTTCCTGGAGGGCCGCAGTGGCTGCAGGTTTTTATTCTAACCATCTTCTTCATTAGTGACCTGTTTTTGCTGCCAATTAACTTCTTTTGCCTTAATTATAATTAATTTGACACAGACCCCTTAGTTGTCTCTTTTTCCTTAATTAGCAGCCAAACAATGAGACACAAAACAAGTAGCCGCATGACCAGCTCACCTGTGCCCATCACACAATATCTGAAAATAAGGAAAGGTGAAGGTCTCAGTAAGGCTGATCTCTCAGGTCACCAAAACATGTTGACAGTGTTCTTAGAAAAAACAGAAAATCCTGCAGTTTTGGGAATGTCTGTTGTAGCAGAATGAGAACAGCAACATGCCATGGAATGAAATAACGAGTTTAATTAACAGCAAGAATCGGCTTCTCATTTTTTTTTTTTTTTTTTGAGATTTATTTATTTATTTATTTATTTATTAATTTTATTACAATCAATACATAGCAATCAAGTTTTTACAAAAAAAAAAAAGAATTATGTTAAGAACAGATCAATCCCCACCCTTGAGAGAGAGAGCAAGCCAAACGGTGTAAAATTTAAGGCTTTTAAAAATACCTAAATCAACAAATTCTATGTGCTTTATGAAATCATTTCAAAATATTACTGATTAGATCCTGCCATGTTTTGAAAAAGTCTGCACAGATCCTCTAACTGAGTATTTGATTTTTTCCAATTTTAAATAATATAACACATCAGTTTCCCACTGACTTAAAAGAGGAGAGTTTGGGTTCTTCCAGTTTATCAGAATAAGTCTGCGTGCCAACAGTGTAGTGAATGCAATCACAATTTGTTTGTCTTTCTCCACTTTAAGACCCTCTGGAAGAACCCCAAACACAGCTGTTAATGGGTTAGGAGGGATTGTGAGTCCAAGACTGTCTGAGAGGTAATTAAAAATTTTTGTCCAGAATAATGTTAATTTGGAGCAGGCCCAGAACATGTGACCTAGTGAGGCTGGGGCTTGGTTGCAACGTTCGCAGGTTGGATCATGTCCTGGAAACATTTTGAGAGTTTTAGTCGAGACAGATGTGCTCGATATATAATTTTGAGTTGTATAATTGTATGCTTTGCATATGGAGCTTGAGTGAATTCTCTGCATTGCTACTTTCCACTCCTTTTCTGATATATTAATTGAGAGATCTTTTCCCAGTGTCCTCTTGGATCTTTGAAAGGAAGGGATTGTAAAAGGATTTTGTATATTGTAGAGATGGAGTCTAACTCCTTGAAATTGAGCAATAATTTTTCCAGCGTGGATGAGGGTGCAAGATGAGGAAAATCTGGAAGGTTCTGTTTAACAAAGTTCCTGATTTGAAGATAGTGAAAGAAATTTGTAGCTGGAATGTTAAATTTGGAACGTAATTGTTCATAGGATGCAAAGACGTTGTCTATATAAAGGTCTCTAAGCAAGTTAATTCCAAATTTTTCCAGATATTAAAAACTGCATATGTTTGTGAGGGTTGAAAGAGGTGGTTCTTTTGCAGGGGTGCCACAGAAAGAAGCTTCTCCGTCTTAAAATGCTTTCTACATTGGTTCCAGATTCTAAGTGAGTGGAGCACAATTGGGTTATTAGTGTATTGCCGATAACGTGTGTTTATTGGAGCACAAAGCAAGGAATACAAAGAAGTACTGCAGGATTTTACTTCTATTGCGGTCCATGCCTGTGTATGTTCTTCTATTTGTGTCCAGGTTCTTATCGACTGTATATTTGCCGCCCAGTAATAAAACTGGAAGTTAGGTAGAGCCATGCCGCCTTCTGCCTTTTGTCTTTGTAGGGTCGCTCTTTTGATGCGTGGATGTTTAGAATTCCAAATAAATGAGGTTATTGTTGAATCTAATTGCTTAAAGAACGATTTATTAATGTATATTGGTATGTTTTGAAATAAAAAAAGGAGCTTAGGAAGAATATTCATCTTAACAGTGTTAATTCTTCCAGCTAGTGTGAGATGAAGGGTTGACCATCTATGCAAGTCTTGTTTAATTTTTTCCATACAGACGACGAAATTTTTTGATAAAGAGCTTTATGTTTACTTGTGATGTTTACCCCGAGGTATTTAAACTGTTCTGCAATGATAAAAGGAAGGGTGTCTAATCTAATATTATATGCTTGCGAATTCACCGGAAAGAGTACACTTTTATTCAGATTAATTCTGAGACCAGAGAGCTTTTGAAATTCTGTGAGTGCGGCTTCTCATTAAGAGATTGGTTGGAGTGAAATTGTTTGGAGTTTAAAATCCCAGTTTAGCTGGTCATCCTTGGGCTCGTTTCACGTCTCATTTCTGTTTGGCTGTCATTAAATGAAGAAAGGAATCAATTCAGAAGACTGCATCCTTAAACACAGGGCTACTAATAAAGGGAAAGGAGTTAGTTAGCAGACCTGCAGCCACTGTGGCCCACCAAGACTGGAGTTTGACACCCCTGCCTTACACCCAGTGGTATCACTGGTTCCCTGTGACCCTATACTGGGCAGAATAAATTTATCTCTCAGCACTTTCAGGATTAAATTTAGACCTACAACATTTTTTTCATTTGTTTTTATTTTCTCTCAACTGATTGCATACTATGCACCAAGAAGGGTATTGCTGCAGCCAAGAGCCAAATGTCAAGTTGGGGGGCAGAGGAGGGGGAGGGACTTCTGTGTTGAGTAGGAGGGGTTTATGGGCTGTTAACATCAGACCCTCCCACAAGCCGAATCTTAACCATAGCATAATTAGGCATGCAATGGGCGTCTGTCCCCTCCCACTTGACATTGAGCTCCTGGTTGCAGAGGTAAATACTTATAAAGAAATGCTTACCCTCTTCATCACTAGCTGTCACCAGATGACTGGCATGCACATATGCTATGTTACCAACCCCAGCAGGCAAAATCTTTGCAAAAAAAACTCAATCCTTCTGCAAAATAAAGTAGTATTTTTTTTTTTTTGTGGAGTGTCGGGGGTGGGGGGGAAAGCTTTTTTGTGATCTCATATATGAAAATTCACAGATTACCCAATATGTAAGAAAAAAGTGCAGGTAAGGTTCTCCACTAGGAATGTAATGATATTTTGTGTCATAAAATTTCGTGATTTAAAAATACAGTGGTACCTTGGTATATGTCCGCTTTGGAATAAGTCCAACTTGGTATACGTCCTGTTTGGATTCAAACAATTTTACTTGGTATATGACCTTTGTTTGGAATGCGACTCACGTGCTAGAACACCGTGCACTACCCTTATTTACCTCTCTCGAGACAAAGCCACGACTGCCCACGAGCATCAGTACGCCAGTTGCTAGCATTCAGTGAACAACCCGCGCTATAACTCTCTGTGAATTTTCACATGATTTTGTGTTTTTTCACGTAAATTTGAGCTGATTGTTGAAAAGTATGAAGGTGGAATACATATCCGGGACATGGCTGCTGCATACCGTATGCCGAGAACGATGGTATCTACGATTGTGAAAAACAAAGGCATTATTAAAAAGTAAAGTGAGGTTAATTTTTCATTTACTTCATCTAATTGCCTTTGTATTTATGTATTTTAGTATTAAGCAGTGTTTAAATTATTTTATACAACCCCATCAATGTATAATATGCCAATAACAATATGATTTTTTTTCAAGGGAATGGATTAGTCATTTTCCCATTATTTCTTATAGGGAAAATTAATTTGGTATACGTCCTGTTTGGTATAAGTCAAAGGATCTGGAACGGATTAAGGATGTATACCGAGATACCACTGTATGACAAAATGTATCGTGCATATATAGATGTTGATTGCATTGTTGTGGAATCTGGTTCTCTAAGCGCTAACAAAAAGTTACATGTTCTCTCTTCTTCGTAAATGCTCTTTTTTAATAACAGAGGGTGCAGTCAGCATCATACATGCTTTAAGTAGCCCTGGCTTTAGTTTGGGAACATGTAGCTAAACGCAGAGTAACTTAAATAATGATGGAGTCAGGCAAAGCAGAAACTGAGGATGCCCCATTGTCTTTCAATTCTGCTATCTGGAAGCTTTTTAGATTTCCTGTTAATGGAAAAAATAGCGAGAAAATAGAAGACCATCTGCAAGTACTGCAAGAGAGTTTTGACATACATTACAGCAAACACTACGAACATGCTAAACGATGTACAATGGCTTCACAGTGACAAATACAAATCACTTTCTGCAAAGAAGCAATTGTCTAAAGGCCAAACATCTCTGACAAATTTATTTGCAGCACTGCTTCCATAGTCGAGTGCAAGGGCCAAAGAAATAATACGGAGTACTGGTATTTTTATTGCGAAGGACGAGAGACCGTTTTCAGTGGTTGAGAAAGAGGATTTTCGGCAGCTCATGAACAAGCCTGAGCCGAGGTACAGCATAACTCCTCACACCCGTACTTCAGTGGCACTGTATCGTCAGTCCTGTGCAACCGCTATGGATGCAAAATTTAGAACTCTGCCACATCTGAAAACCAGCCAGAGCGACACTGTGTTCAACAGGCTGAAGGACAAAGCAGAGCAGTTACAGCGCAGCCAGGTATTTATTTGCTCTGCATGTTTGTGTCTGTGCTCAGCAGTATAAAGTATGTTTTGTAAAGTGCTAGTAGTACTTCTCACAATAGCATCTGAGATAGAAAACACACTAGTGACCGTTCAAATACTGAAACAAGATGGAACTAACGCTACTTACATATTAAATGTTGGACAGATCATGACTTATAAACTGACCAAATTATTCCTCACTAGTCAGAGTTTACCTAGAGATATTAACATTTGAATTGCATTTTTTTATTAATAAAAAAATTGTAACCTCTGCTATTTGTAGATCCAGAAAAGGGAAGGAACAGGAGATAGGGGAGTAGAACAACATGGACCTGGAACAAACACCTCCCAAAAAGTCAGCTCTGGAAGTTCATCTTGGAGATTATTTCACTGAATTAGTGGCACTGCACATGAGTGGGATATAGCAAAAAATTCATATGTACAGAAAAGAGCCCTCCATTGCACTCATGTGCTGTCCATTAAAATGGTGGGGAGAAAATGTATCCACTGGGTACTACATATCACGTCAGCATTTTGTAATTATTACTATAACATTTTAGTTATGCGTTCAACATTTCTTGCCTCACATTTCCTGTCATCTTACATTTACCCAGATTGTTGTAGACACGGAACACTCATGAAATGTATGTATTCCAAATAACAATATATTATTTACCCTATACAACTCCCGACACCTCACACCCAATAAAGAGACTTCAGCTCTGAGAATTTTGTGCCTGACTTGACTTCAGCTGCCTCAGTGGAGGATGGGATAGCAGGCTGCCTGCTGCCAGTGCTGACTGACACATTTGCAAAATAAGATGTTGATGAAGAGATGAGAAGAAACTTAAGGTGGCCTAGGATTACGAATATTTTCTGAGGCTTCAAGGATTCTAGTGTTAAGTAGTGGCAAGGAAAATGCATTTTTGATTCTGAAATGCATCGTAGAGCAATTGTCTCAGAAATAATAAACAAAAACTTTTCAATCATAGGTTTTTTTCATTCAGATTTTGTTTAAAAATCATGAGATATTGAATCATCAACCCAGAGTCGTGAATTGAACCGAGTTGTGAACAGAGTGAATCTTCACTTCCCTATTCTCCATTATACAATGGATTCTAAAAATTTATACTAAAAGCTCAGAAATAGAGAGTGACGGAAACTTGACCTTTCACCAGAGATCACCAGATAAGTCTGGATGGTGTAACAAAATTACATAACAAATACAATCTTTTTTTTAAACTTTCATTGTGTGGGTGAATTCATTTTTAATAAATTTACTAAATATATTTCTATTTTAGGGGCGGCACGGTGGCACAGTGGTAGCGCTGCTGCCTCGCAGTTAGGAGACCCGGGTTCGCGTCCCGGGTCCTCCCTGCGTGGAGTTTGCATGTTCTCCCGTGTCTCGTGGGTTTCCTCCGGGCGCTCCGGTTTCCTCCCACAATCCAAAGACATGCAGGTTAGGTGGATTGGCGATTCTAAATTGGCCCTAGTGTGTGCTTGGTGTGTGGGTGTGTTTGTGTGTGTCCTGCAGTGGGTTGGCACCCTGCCCAGGATTGGTTCCTGCCTTGTGCCCTGTGTTGGCTGGGATTGGCTCCAGCAGACCCCCGTGACCCTGTATTCGGATTCAGCGGGTTAGAAGATGGATGGATGGATATTTCTATTTTACAATTCAAGCGAGTAGAGAAAAATGACAGAAATTCAAACAATGTCAAAGTTACCCTTGAAATACATGCTTGTATTGAAAGATGGAGGAGGCAGACAGAAAACGGTATTCATGGTGTCACTGTGGTCTCTGTATTTCATAACCTGCTTATGATCTATTATTCTTTCAAATACAATATATACTTCTACTTATTGCTATAATAATGTTTCATTGCTTTTTCTTATTATATAATCTTGCTTTTTGCTTTCATTTCAATGCTACAGAAGTCTGTGAGAAAAGTACTTCTTGGATCTTTGGCAGCAAAAACGCTGAGAGTTTTTTGCTTCAAGATATTTTAAACAAACGGAGGCAAAGCTCCTGGTGTACTACACTAAAACAATATTATTTTAAGCATTACAAGCCCATGGCACTCAACAATCCCACAACTGCTGAGCCCTGGACATTCTAAAACCACAACCCCTGATCTTCTCACTCCTGAGACCTTTTTTACCTCAAACTTTCTAAATTTCAGTACCAATGAGAACAACAGGAGAACATAACAGCTGGATCACTAACAGCATTTTAGCTAACTGACAAATAAAGATTTTGATAGAGCATCCTAACTGCGGCAACTGCGATCATTCCGCAGATTTTCCAGATGAGACTTTCCCAGCAGATAATATTCAATACTAAATCTTGTGTCATTATTAGTTTTTGTTTTGTTATTTTGTCTTCATTGTGACTATAAGGTGGTGCTGTAAGCAGGACCGCCTCTCCACAGAGCTTTTCCTAACAGTGTGGCATAGTGGTTAAGGCTTTGGACTTCAAACCCTGAGGTTGTGGGTTCAAATCCTTCTACTGTATTCTGTACACTTGACCTGTCTGTATTCCAATTGGAAAAGCAAAACAGATATGTAATTGATTGTATCATAAACTAGCCATGCATGTGGCTTCGCCTGTGTATTACTGAAACAGGATAGCGAGGAGAGCACTGCCTGGCTCCCCACTCCCCTCTGCCCCAAGCCTCTGTCTCAGATAAACGTGAATATATTGCTCCTGCAAGCGAACTATGATTCTTAGCGCTATGAGAGATGTCATAAAAAATCAACCAGAATGTTCAAGCAGATTCTAGAAAAAAGCCCGATCTAAATCCGTTAATCTCGTTCGCTAGCTAAGTGGATGTAAGATACGCCCCGAGGCTGCCGCGTGAGTGAGGAGGGCCCTCTCCCCTCCCCTCAGCCCAATGCATCTCTCTCAGATTTGTGCAAATAAATTGGTACCGAAAGCAAACTATGATACATTGCATGACGAGAGAAGTTGCAAAATCAACGGAATTTTCAGAGAAAATTATATAAAAAAACCTGATCTAAATCCGTTATGTAGTTCTCTTGTGAAAAGCAGACAGACAGACAGACGTTGGATTTTATATATATATATATATAGAGAGAGAGAGAGAGATGTTGTAAGTCACATTGGACATAAATAACCTAAAAACTTACCTAAAACTTTTTTAGGTGAATAACCTAAAAACTAATTAAAAAAATGTTAGCTTAGACTTAAGAAATTAACATAAAAAGTATGTACATACTTTTATTTTCATGTATTGTTTTCAAAATTCTTACCTTTTTGTAACATATGCAGGTATCTTAATATGTAATATCATACAGTCACAGACCGTCATCATCAAGTCTTTCCATGAGAACCCTGAATACAATAAGGACTGATCATTTATGTTAGGTAGAATGCCTAGAGCGGGCTGGGCGGTCTCATGGCCTGGAACCCCTGCAGATTTTATTTATTTTTTTCTCTCCAGCCGTCTGGAGTTTTTTTTTTTTGTTTGTTTTTTCTGTCCTCCTTGACCATTGAACCTTACTTTTATTATATGTAAATTAGTGTTGCCTTATATTCATTCTTAATTTGTCTTTTTTCTCTTTCTTCATCAAGTAATACACTTTGAGCTACGTTATTTGTATGAAAATGTGCTATAGAAATAAATGTTATTGTTGTTGCTGTTGTTATTTGTGCAGCTAACAGTCCCTGCTGGACACAGAGTACTACAGCAGCTTCGCTCCTGAATTGGCAGCTCTCCTAACCCTGAGATAATAAGGTGTCTCTTTCTAAGATAAAAACACATTTTTGCTACTTTTGCCCAGAGTCTTCTATGCTGTAACATGTGAACAGAAAACTGTTTGAAGAGTCCACTCACAATTCAATTCAACAGGTTAACTCCGTGGCTAGAAAACAATACCAGTCTGCTAGTCAGTCTCCCACTCCACTCCAGCTGCTATCTGGACCTCCAGTCTCATAATCTGAACACCTCCCCTTCTTTCTCGTTGCCTAGAAGGGAGTACATTTTTGTGTGAGAAAAATGTCGTGTTTACTGCAGCTCAGCTGAGATCAGTCAGATGAGGTTAAAACTAACCCTCTTACTTGAAATGACATGAAGTGAGGCAGGCAGAAATACCACCAGGGTAAATGGATTGTTAAGTTACATCCCAAATACAGTATTTTGATTACTGTGCCACCATAGTAAATTGCTGTACTGTACAAGTACAGTAAAAATACTGCAACAACTATGGTAAATTGGTAAGTAACCAAGAAAAAAAGATTTTCTTTGTATTTATATTTATAAATGTCCAACTGTCACATACTACGCATGGGCAACAACCCATCTCACATGTTAAATAAATGCAATTTGCAGACAGCAAAAACAGAAACTCTAAAGAAGTCATGGAAAGTAACCAACATACACCTACAACTGTACCTCTGATTATCTTGCAGGTTAAAAATAATTGCTTGGAATCACCATAACAATGAAAAGCAAATACAAAGAGTGAATGCAACAAATCTCAAGTATTTTCTAACTTATGCCTTGAGACTTGTTGCATCACTTTTATCTCTCATTCACAACAGAAATCAGATTTTTTTTCTGTCCTCCTTTGCAATCTGATTTTATCATCACACTCATCCATAGAGACTTACAATGTGATATTGTATATCAGGATGCTAATTTTCCACTAATTATGTATTGTGATGGGTGGCCATGGCCACTACCTGGCCGGGATGCCAGCAGAGTGTAAGGACCAGGGGAGAAAGGACATTGATGAGGCAATACCTCCCATGGGACACTAGAGGGCAGCCCTCCTGGGTGGCTGTGGCACCACGGATTCCTGCAGGGCATGTCGGGAACTGCAGTTTGATGAAGCCCTGTTGCGTTCCATGGGGGCCGCCAGGTGGAGGTGCAGAGCCCCTTTGGAGACCTCCAGCGCATATGGGAGTGATTCCAGGTAATACTGATGAGCCACCTGGAACACTCCCGGGACCTGAATAAGAGGAGCTGCATCACTCCATTGAGGATCCACAGTCAGGTGGAAGGAGTGGGCAAAGCCGGAGGAAGAGTGGAGGCGGTTGGATTGGCGGCAAGGAAGGGATTGGACTGTATATTGGTGTGGTGTTGGTGGTTTGTGCACTTTTGATTTTAAATAAACACGAGTGTTGAATTGAACCTGTGTCCTGCCTGTCTGTGTCAGGGGTTAGAGTGGCGGTACACCCCCTAGTGGCTCACAGTATGTATATTATGTAAGCTCATATGGGTTTATTTTTTGTTGCTTATTCATTATTATATTATTATATTTGTTTTTCTTTTCTTGTAACATTCTCCATGTCTTCTTGTAAAGACAGCACATACATTTGAAAATGTGCCCATATATATATATATATATATATATACTGAATATCCATCCATCTATCCATTATCCAACACACTATATCCTAACTACAGGGTCACGGGAACAGGAAACAAACCCCAGGCAGGGTGCCAGCAAACCGCAGGGCACACACACACACACACCAAGCACACACACTAGGGACAATTTAGGATCGCCAATCCACCTAACCTGCGTGTCTTTGGACTGTGGGAGGAAACCCACGCAGACACGGGGAGAACATGCAAACTCCACGTAGGGAGGACCCAGAAAGCGAACCTGGGTCTCCTAACTGCAAGGCACTCTATACTGAATATATACACCAGAAATATTTCTTTTTAAGTAATGAGAATACACTCATTGGCCAGTTTATTATGTACATTTATTTAATATTATGTAGGACCCCTCTGTGTCTAAGGAGCCTGAAATCTTCAAGGCATGGATTCAAGGTGCTGGTTACATACTTAGAGATTTTGGTCCATGCTGGTTTGATAGCATCATGCAGCTGTTTCTGATTTTTGCAGCCATATAGTGAATGTTTGAACCTCCTCTTTGACTGTACGCCAGAATTGCTCTCATGAATCACAATCTGTTTATGCCAATGTAGAGGCCTTTGGCATAAACTGTATTCACCATCATGTTTACAGAACCAGCTTACGATGATGTGTTCTTTGGGACACGGCACATTATCTTGCTTGAAAAAGGTTTGACTATGGCCATAATGGAACACACATGGAAAACATTTAAGTGCGCTATGGCTTTTAAATAATGCTTACTTCATATTAAATCTAATGTGTGCCAATAAAATATTACCCACACCAACTTAATACCAACACTGCCCTGTACCATTGACACAAAACAGGACAAATGTTAATGGTGTTCTTGATAAATTGTGACCAGCACCAACCCACCATCAACATTTGGCAGACCAGGTAACATTTCTCAAATCTTTAATCTTCCATTTTTTTAACGGACAGGAGTGGAATTCAGTATAGTCATCTGTTACTGTGGTCCATGTACCATAAGGCCTAACATTGTGTGCATTCAGAGTTGTGTATTTGTGGTCTTAGTTAGTATGTTAGTTCATTAACAAGGTGTTTTCATTCTCAGAGCCATCACTAACTGGACACTTTTTGTTTATTTCACCATTTCATGTAATCTCCAGCAATTCTAGGAGTTGAAATTCAAAGGTGGGTAGCTGCTTCTGATATGCTGGAACCTTCCCAGTCACATCATTTCAAAGTGATTTTTAGACCAAATGTCTTGCCCATTCTGATGTCTGGGTAAACAGCTGAAACACTCAGCCATGTTTGCATGATATACATATATATACAGTATACACACACACACACACACAAACACAGAGTTCATCTCTAATTGAAACTTCAGCTTCTAAAGAGAACAGCATCTTGGGTCCAGGTTGTGTCGTCAGTGTGCCTTCTTTCTGGACTTGACTCCCACTGTGCTTTGACACAGGTGACTGTATACCCTTCTGCAATTCAGCCATTTTTGATTCCTTGCCTGCCTTACTTTGCTATTCTGTTTTAATTTACCCTGATAAAGACCAACATGATTTTATTAATATGCATTATATTATGCAGACTATCTATTTAAGCTCACAGGACACTCACATAAATACTCCAGCTGCCTCCCTGCTAAACACTACATCTCACAATTCATTTATGCTTGGATTATGTTACGCTTTTTTCCCCTCTGTTATCTGAAAATGAATAATGGATAGTAAGCATGCAGAATCCTTTTGAAGGTGTTTGTGCACTAGATGGCACTGCTATTTCAAGAGTATGAGTGCCTTTCATTGTGTAAGAAACTTCACAAATTTCAGTCCAATTTTGTGGTTGTCTTGCTTTTACCTTTTTTTTTGTAATGCCATTCAAGTTATTTTGGTTAAAAAAACTAAAGTAGAAATTCAAAATATTACACTTCTATAAAGCTCTTTTAATTTCTGAAGAAATGCCTTTTAGATTAACTGGTACTCTGGCCAGCAGTGATGGAGTGTGTCCTGTTCAGTGCAGATTACTGCCTCATGCCTGATACCTCCAGGATTGAATCGAGTGGGCACAGGAGGTGGATTGGAGAGTGGATGAATGGATCAATAGACAGACATATTCTATTTTGTGTTGTTTACATTAATAACTCAATTCTTAAAAAACAAAAAAGACTTTTAATATATGTAATGTAATTTAAGAGGTATCTCACCATCACTGTGTGTGAAACCTTATATAAAAGCCAAATACCACTGACTCACTCATCACAAAATTCTCCAAAACATGAGGACTTGGGACTGGAAATTTGGAGTGTAGGGTACCCTTGGCCTGTAGATGCTCGCTAATAAACAGTTATAATATAATAATAAAAGTGCAAAATTTCTTATAGTTTTTTAGACCCATTTGTATGTCTGTCCGCTTTTCAATAGAGAACTACTTAACAGATTTAAATTGTTTGGTTTTTTTTATAATTTGCTTGAACATTCCATTAATTTTGCAACTTTCTCATCGTGCTAAGCATCATAGTTTGCTTGCGGTACCGATTTATTAGCGCAAATCTGGTTCTGCAGGGAGGGGGCGGAGCCCTCCTCACTCACTCACACATCTCCCTCGGGGCGTAACCTTAACTCTCCGCTTAGCTAGCGAATGAGAGAACTACTTAACGGGTTTAGATCTTTTTTTTTTTTTTCTATAGTTTGCTTGAACATTCTGCTTGATTTTGCGACTTCTCTCGCTTGCAGGACCGATATATTTGCGCCAATCCGAGACAGAAGCCGCGGGCCGAGGGGAGGGGGAAGAGTGACGTCAGGGCCCTCCTCACTGTCCTGTTTCACTAATACGCGGGCAAAGCCGCGGAGGACGGCTAGTATATCCATCCATCCATTTTCAAACCCGCTGAATCCGAATACAGGGTCACGGGGGTCTACTGGAGCCAATCCCAGCCAGCACAGGGCACAAGGCAGGAACCAATCCTGGGCAGGGTGCCAACCCACCGCAGACGGCTAGTATATAATCTATAAAAAATACATACAATATATTAGAATAATTAAAATGAGGTACTCTTAACTGTTTTGAAGCAAGGAAACTGAGACTGTTTAGGCATGCATGCAGGCTAGGTGGTGCTAGAGTGATAAAAACAGTGATGCTTGGAAGATGCAATACAATGAAAGTATAATATAAGCTGATTAGTTTTCATTGTAAGCAATATTTCCATATCATTTATGATTCATATGCATTTCCTGTACAGCAGCGGATTTTTTACAAACTAGCATGCACCTTTTATTTCTGTTTAGATTTTCCCGATGAAAAGAAAAACTTACAAGTTAATCTCAATCAAATGTTTTTAGTACATAGAAGAAGTGAAAAGCCACCCTTTGTATTCACCATTGAAGTTTTTTTAATGCCGCTCAAGCAACAACAATGTCAAAAAGAAAGCATATATCATTAATTGCTCATTTTGGTTTTGCAAAACAACTTAAACTACAGGTAAGCAACCTGCCTGACATCAGCAAAAGCTGCAAGCACTAGCTTTCTAGACCGTATTCATGAAGCTGTTGACCTGCCAACTGTGTCTGACCAGCAGAATATGTCCACTGGTCATGTTAGCTCCACAGAGCAGGAGGCTAAGGCTGCTATGACCCCAATTTCCACTGATCTACATGTGTATATTACAACCCAGAAATACAGAAACAATGAAAGGTATTATACTTTGTCAAATTGTTCTAATTTAATTGAGCAGGGTATTAATGTTAAAAGTAAATAGTCACATACAGAAAATGCTTACAAAATCTATAAGGACTGCTACAGTACTGTATATCACAATCAAAAGCAACTCAGATTGTAGAGATGAAATAAAAGGAGCTTTTTCCAATCAAAGAAACCTGAAGTTACCACAACTCAGCAAACATCTACCAGTAGAAGGTCAAAAGCAACTGTGCCTACTGGGTGTTTATGAAGACCTTCACAGATAACAGGAAAACAGGAAACATATTCAGGAAACAGCAATTTCTTATAGATTTGCCTTACTCCATAGCTGTATTTTATTTATTTCAACTTATGTAATCACTCACTGCTCCCACTCCAGGCCTCACACCTCCCTGAAAATGATCTCGTTATAGTGTCCCTAAATGCCAAAGCGTAATTTGCACGTTCACCTTTACCAAAGTGTTCAAGTCACTGAAAACAAAAACTGCTTGTCATGTTTCTTTCCCACATCTGTGTCTGTTCCACAGCTCAAAACCTTACCTGGTTATCCCTCAGAATGTATCTTTAACTTTAAGGACTTAATAATAATAATTTAATACTGCTGCTTATAATATTGTGGTGATATTCTATATTCTGCTGTTGTATGTTACTGTTGAACAAAATGTATGGCTGTAACAGCAAGACAAATTCTTCTCAACTGCTGTATGCTGCATGGCAATAATGGCTCATTCACAGGGCAGAATTTACTTCTAAGAAGTTTGACTCCCATCACTTAGGTCTTTTGAAGTGTTCCTAAAATGCTGATAACTGCTGATCTCTAGACATAAAAGACAGTTTTATTATCTTTCACACTATAATACCCATGCATGATAATACTTTTAGTTTTTACTTGTGCCCCTATCTCTTCCATTTGCTTCTTTAAAGGAGAGTTAAAATGCTAATCTTTGACAATCTTTTCTAAAATGAAAATATCAATCTACAACATTATCTTAACAGTAGCAAACAAACAAATAGCTTAATTTAGTAAGTGTTCGATATACTGGCACAGGCAGATGCTACAATTACAACCTCTTGCCCATTTATGCACATGCTGTTGTCATTCCAAAAATGTTTGATAAGTATAGAAACAAGCAGTCTGAAAAAGAATTCAAATAGAAGAACCTTTCAGCCATTTTAAGATCTGGGCACTGGTGCAAAATTGCTGCCTTGACTTGCTAAACCTTCAAGTCAATTGGCCTTCAGAATTACTAAGGAGACCGTGAAGGTATAAATAAATGACCCTAATTTTGATAACTCATTTGCTCTTTTCATTTAATTCATGTAATGTTTCACATTTGAACTTAAATAATTCTAAATCTAATGTGCACTTTACAATGTGACATTTACACAAAAAGGCACAGGTGTCGCTTGAACATCTGAGAGGTTACATATTTCTTTACCTTGTTTGTTGTTCCTTTTCCATTGTGTCATCCAGAATCCTTCAACTGTGATATTTCTGAAAATCACCGCTTTCTAAAAAGGAGGAAAACATATGTTAGAGATTAATATAGATAGTATTTATAAAAATCATGCAACAGCAATATTAATATAAAAACTTGTTAACTAAAGCTAAGCACTTTTCATTAAAGATTATATAACACACATTTCAAAATTTAAAAAGCAATTTATGAACTGAAAGTGTGAAACTGATTTCGTGACAGTCTACATGTTACTATGGAGATGTGCATGTTTATTTTAATAACTGTACAGATGGGTGTCAGTGATGGTCACCCATGTTGAAATTGTGCCACATGGTAACCATCTGTACACAGGAAGAAGCAAACAGCCTACTAAAGCTCATATTACCCAAATCACAGTCAAGTGGAGACAAGTACTGTTTAAAGAGAAAAATAATGCTTTCAAAGTCTGTGCTTACTCATTTCTTAAAATCTACAGTAGAATAAAGTTTTGAACAATTTCTAGCATACACAGCTCTTTTTATCTAATAGGTTCACTGCATTCATGATGATTTCATAATGTTGTTCCTTTGGGCATTCATTTAAAATGTTTTTCTGTAGTTTACTAATTCCAGGTTAATCCAGTAAATGTGTAAATATACAGTGTCAAGCTTTCCATACTTTAAATTCAGAACCCTCTTTTTCCAGTCCAGGCTCACAGTAAGAGGAGGAGGATTATTCTGAATACATTCAGCACAAGGCACAAATGGAGACTGTACAGACAAAGAACTATGCAAGGGGCGCTCTCATTACAGTCACCAGTAAGCCTAACATGCAGGGCTTGGGATACGGGAAGTTGCTGGTGTGGTCAAACTGATAAAGGCAGTAACCAGCCAGAAACTTTGCCCCAATAATCAGGGAAACAGGAATAACTGATGCACCACCGCATTACCTGTAAAAAGATTCCTCCGTCATATTAGGAGTATCCCAGTCTGTTTCCAAAAGGAAGTTCTTGCTATCCAAGCAATTGATTTTTCAGAATTCCTAGAAAGAATGGTCCTTCTTAAGGATACTAAAGAGATGCTGCAGATCAAGAAGTTCTTAACTAGGCAGTTGAAGTACAATTTGAGTTGCTGAGCACATGATAAAAAAATTAACACATGTCACGTTCTGTAATTTTTGTGTTTTCAATAATGAGCCATTTTGGATCAGAATTGTACACACTAATTTTACTGTAGTCTAGTTTATTTGGAATTCTTAGCTTTAATTGGAGTTGCCAAACATCTAAAATACTTACCTATTTAATATAAAAGGTTAACTGTTACATACAAAACCTGTAACTTCAGGTATAGAACAGAACTAATTCAAATTACATGCTTAAAAAGGTTTAGACATGAGTAAATAATACTCTCACAAAAATATTTTTAGGTGTCAGAGAAACATTAGAATATTAGAACAATTTTGATGAAAACAGACCAGAAAGCTTGTCAATTAACTTCTACAAAATAACATAGATTCCGTTTTTTTTCTGGTTGTACTTTCAAATTTCAGTTTTCCTACTGTGTATTCAAATCAGATTATCTGTCACTCCACCTAGTTTAGTAAACTTACGAGGGGCAGTCAAGCTAAAGTTAGAAATTGAGATTTATTAGAAAATGGAATGAACCTTAGCAAAACTGATAATGTCATTTCTCAATGCAGTCTGCACCCTTCTCAATGCACTTGCGCCACCTGCTTGGAAGTGCCAGGATTCCAGCAGAAATAAAAGGTTTTGTCTTGTCCTCTCAACCACTCCACCTTTTTCTTCACGTCGTCATCTGTCTTGAATCGATGACCATCCAGACGTTTTTTTAGCGGTCCAAAAAGGTGGAAATCACACGGTGACAAATCAGGCGAATAAGGAGGATGTGGCAATACCTCAAACTTCACTTTCTCCAGACAAGCCTTGGTGTTCTTAGCAGTGTGTGGGTGGGCATTGTCTAGCAGCAAAAAGACTCTTTGAGACAGCAGTTCCTGCCACTTGGATCAAATAGCAGCCTCCACATTGGTCTACAGCAAGTCGCAAGAACTAGTACCCCGAGTGTTTGACAATAACTTGGATGCACAAGTGGTTGCAAGGACAAGACAAAACATTTTATTCTGCTAGAATCCACGTACTTCCAGGCAGGCGGCACAAGTGCATTGAGAAGGGTGCAGACTGCATTGAGAAATGACATTATCAATTTTCTTACGGTTCATTCCATTTTCTAATAAATCTCATTTTCTTACTTTAGCTTGATTCCCCCTAGTATTTATATTCTTATTAAAATTATTGACAGTATGTCTACTTAAAAGAAGAGCAGGTCCTGAGCTAATCTTTATAAGGCAACACTTTCAACATCTAACTCAGAAATATGTTGTATAGTATTCTTAGAGGATTCTTCTAAAAACTGCAATGTATATGTATTACCAAGCTTTGGATTTTTTATGTGTTTATAAGGTAAACTTTGAAGCTGCCTATGAGGCCCAAACTAAAGCAAGCTGAGAATGAGCAAAGAAGAGAAACGATTGTGTTTAGAGTAAAAATGTACATTAGTATTGACTTTCTTTTGTGGTCGTCTCCCCCACTAATCATCTAAGATGGCATCTAATCAATGAAGTGTCCAGGAAGCATTCACAAGTATAATCACCTGTACACTATAGCTGTTTGTCATCTTAAAGAACTGAATATACTGTATTGTTTCCAGATGCAAATTTGAAGGTCCACTAATGAATAAAGGACACATCTGTGAGTAACAAGTCTGTGTAAGTTTATGCTTATAAATGCCCTAAAAATTAGCATTTTAGTGATGGACGATGTACACAGCTGTGTGAAACGCTTTGCCATTGTTCTGTCTTGGTTTTCTCTTTCTCTCTCTCCTGACATCAGTTACTAAAGTTTTCTGTTGAATTTCTCTAGTCGATAAAAGTCTTTTCTGATGGTCTAGGAGAGTCGTGCAAATGGTGAATTTAATGGGGCACCGGACATGCAAGTATGACACACTGAACCTTTTTAATGTGTTTCTCTTAATGTGTTTATTATTATAATTATTAAGTTACTTCAGCAGACACATTGTATTTCTTTTTTATGAGGAAGAACAGGAGACTAATGGAATCAGTTCAGGGATACAACTGTGACGCCACAATCCAGCCTGGCATCCTAATTCTCTGTCTTTATATTTTAATTAAATGCTCAATTAGGTAAAAAAAAAACAGGATGGTTTACATTTATTGGCCCATATATTTTAGAGATGGAGACTATACAAGTAACATGTACAGAGTAAAAGGCCTTTAACATTTATACATCTGTTAGTAGTTTGATTATGATGTATTGTGTAACTTTTACATTCATTTACATTACACATTTGGCTTTTTCTTCTTCATGAAATTAAACTGCTTTCTTAGTTTTTCTCTTTTCATAATACTAATTCTTACACAGCACATGCTATTTCTATAGGGTTAAATACATGCACCTTTTAAAACTGTTGTACTAATAGCTGAGATTTTTAGATCAGCATGTAATATTTTCAGATGTTATATTCCACCAAAGAGTTGTGTTGAAAAGTAAGTTAACATGCTGCAATAGTTTTGTAACTGGCAATGTAAGACAATTTACTCAGCAAGAGGTCAGTGACTGAGACAAAAAAGAAAGGAAATAGAGATGTTAAACGACATACACAGGTTAGGAAGGGAATTTTGAATGAAGGTGTGACCCATAGAATTTTCAAGGCCCCATACAGCTAGAAAAAAGAAGTCAGATAAAGCAAGAACATAAACCTCATGTACATCCAAATTACTATAATTTAGATAGCTGATACCATGGAGGGGGTTTACAAGGATCACATAAAAAAACAGCATCATTTTTCAAAATGAGAAATCACAATCTTGCACCTCATGTGGTTTTCAACAAGATACTGGGTCAACTAATTACATGCCAGAATCCAACAAAGAGGCAGTTTACAACAGCTCAGATTCAATTTACAAAAAGAGGATATTGTTCTGTCTGCTTGGATTTGGCATTGGCTTCTTGTAATTTTTTAGTAATGCAGTACAAAAGAAAAATAAAAAGTTAAACTAAAACTAAAAAGGAGGGGAAAATGATAAAACTGCACATCAAGAACACATGTCAAGAGTAGATCTGGAGTGAAAAGTGTTGATGCATTTTAAACAAGGTATCTTTTTCCCATTTCACACAAATATTGCCAATAGAAGATTTCACTCTGTGATCTGAATTTCTACACTCTGAAAGTGTAGAAATATCTTCATTTTGATAGCAGCCACATGAGTAAAGATGAGGCCAGGGAAACTTATATTTCAACAAGAATATGGTAGTTAAGGATTAGTGCCAATAGTGCAATATATTTTACTAATTATATTCTTAATGTTCTTTGAATGCAATATTAATGGAATATACTCCAAGTATACAATAAGAGTAATATGTTTGGAAATGCAGAGTGCTGGTGGTTCAAGTGAAGAGGCAAAAAGAAATGGGAAGTGTGGGCCTCTGTGAGTTGCTAGAACCAGGAAGGATAACAACAGGAGAATAATGAAAATACAGTCGTTATTTTACTGATAAAGCTAGCACATTAGTCCTTGTGTTAGTTTAAACAAAAAAGATGAGATCAGTTTAAGCACTCGTGATATTTTTAAATCACAGAACTACTTCTCGGATTAGGGGCAGCTCCATATTTGAGAAAGGGACACCAGGCTAGACCACCTTCTGGTAGCCATGGTGTCTCTACAGCCATGGACATTTTAAAGACACTAAATAGACACAGGTTATGTGCAAAATAAATAAAAGTTGTTTTTCTAAAACATGCAAAAAATGAATATGGATTATATTGTAAGGATTGATTGTGTATTTATAAGAAAAAACACTGGCAGAAGTGTGGAGATTATTTAGGAAACACAAGAATTTCTTAAAAAAAAGCCGTGATTACTTGCCAGTGGAAATTAAAAGGTGGTTAGTGATTGAAGAATTTTAAAAGATTATAATGGTCAGACTAGAACTTTACCATCAGCAGTGTTCAGAGCCATAACAATGACATACCCTTATTTACTCAGAAATAGATTCACTTTTTTTTTACAAGAGAAAGAACAAAAATAAAGAAAAAATGGATTATTGGTTTGATATTTTGTTTCCTGCTAGTCTGAAATGTCTTCCTATTTCCCATTCACTGCAGTAGGATTGCCTGTATGTTTGTACCATTGCAGTGCTCCTGCTTTTACACTTGAGCCAGGAGAATTATTAATACATAAACAAGTTTAAGGTTTGCACCTTGTGTAACGGCATTTGGAGATCTTTGTATTCTGATCTTAATAGTGCATGTCTATAAAAAAAAGAACTTGGCAAGTAGGTCAACAGCTTCCTCTGGACCAAGTAAGTTGCCTCAGGAGGTGCAAACCACATCCTGTGACAAAAAAAGCTAAATTTAGTAAAAGACAGAGCTGTAATAAAATGACTGGAAAATAAAACAAGTCAATCAGCCATTTTCTAACCCACTTAGTTCTGAACAGGGTTGTGAGGGGTGCTAGCCCAGGGCACAAGGCAGGGACAAACCCTGGACAGGGCACCGGTCCATTGCAGGGCAAACACACACACACACACACACACACACACACACACACACACCACAGATTTAGAATTGCCAGTCCACCTAACTGCATGTCACTGAACTGTGAGAGGAAACTGGAGCTCACAAAGGAAACCCACAATGTACTGAAATACATTAATATGTTAAAAAAAAAATACAAATTTGGTTATATTCAGTACATGGCAGGCAATCTTTATAAGTCATAAAGATGCTACTGTGCTTTTTCGCTTGGTGGCACATTGATTAGTGCTGTTGCCTAAAAGTACTAGAGTCCAAATTTCATCCAAGGCACTGAGTTTACACATACTGTAAATTTAATCGCCTCTTCTTATTTATGAATCTTCCATTTTTCCAAATTCTGGTGTATTCTGTGATCAAAAATCTGTAGTCAGTGTAGGCAGATTTAGGATAGTTTAGCAGTGGCACTGATACAAAGTTAAAAATATATCTAATTTTAGTGCAATAGCAAATTCTCTACAAGGTGTCTTTATAACCAACATACAATATAAAAGCAATAATGGCAATTAACTTTTTAAGTTAGCTATTTCATTACTCTATGGTGGGCTGGTGCTGTGCCTGGGGTTTGTTTCCTGCCTTGTGCCCTGTGTTGGCTGGGATTGGCTCCAGCAGACCCCCGTGACCCTGTATTCGGATTCAGCGGGTTAGCAAATGGATGGATGGATGGATGGATAATGGATGAGTGGATGGATATTTCATTAGTTTGGGTAGCTCTAGTAGCTGTTTTAGTAGCTGTTGTGATCATTGCCACCTCTTATATTCAGAATCCTTGTTTTAGATCCTCTAAATCTTCATTGTCTACGTACGTTAAAGGTCCCTTGCACATTCCAAACACATGCATGTTTGGTTTCCTAGAGGCTCTAAACTGGCTTAGCAAGGATAAACGTGGGTGGTGTATAAATGTGCCCTGTGAATTACCAGCGTCTCATCCAGGATTTACTCCTGCTCTGGACCTGAAGCTATCAGGACAGGCTTGCCCACACAACTCTGATCTGGACGGAGTACTTTTGATAATGGATTGACTTTTCAAACTGACCATATTAGCCACTGAATGACTAAAGAAAAGAAATATTTTTGTCCTCATTTGCTGCCCGGTTATGATCATACAGGCACCAAGAAATCAGAATGACTTAGTCCTTAGTATTCACAGGTTGTTCAATGTCAAATTACTGCATTTATTATTGTGCTGGCAAACTGAGGTGCTTCTCATTGCCACGATATGCACAAGAGGGCTCCCCAACCCCTTGTGCTTTTGTGGTTGGTATTGCTGTTGACCACATCTCACTTAAGTAAGAAAGTACTAAAGGTGGGCCACATGTTATGCCCTTCACACTTAATGACTTTGGCTACAAGTGACGTCATCAACCATGCTCAGATTCCCTGCAAAATGGTGAGAGCCACCATAATCTCTCCTGATTATGTTCCCAGTTGTTCCTCCAAGCAAGAACAGATTCTGTGGGAAACACTGAGCACTCAGGGACAAAGTCTTACAATAAAACATTGTGCAACATGCAGACAATATTCATAGATTTATCAATATACTTACTGCAGGAAGTAGGGCTGGCTTTTTAGACATTCCGCCATAGGTGACCAATTTACCCCCATAGCTGTAGAAATACACAATAAAATTTATTAAACTTTTAAGATAACATTCTCAGAAAACTAGAGCCATATTTTTTTAAGTAGCAAAAGTAACATATTATAATCACACAATGCAAGGCTTACTAAATATTAACAGTAGTTATTCCAATATTTTTATTAAAAACATAATATGCTTTTAAAGTGAATTAAAGTTTAATAAGGGATGCATTATTAATGGATTCTCTGTGGACTCAGTATAACTTTTCTGTGTGCCACATGGGTCTTTTTGCACTAACTGACTGATATTCTCTCCAACTAAAATGAGGTTCTTCTTTACATGTTAGCTTTCTGAAAAAGGGACCAATTTCATACTGTAGCTGACATGAGCTAAAAATAAATTACAATTATGCACAAAATTTGCCTTGAACAGAAATGCACGCCCTGACAATGTGCTTCCTTTAGCAGAAACCAGGTTATGTAGCCATTATGACTTATTGTCACTGCATGTACAGTATGGCGCAGAATAGAAGATAAGGCCGACAACATTAACTGTGTGCTTTGTAGAAGACTTTGATTGTAGTGTGTGGTAATGCTGCCTTTCAACAGTTACACTTCCACACATCCATGAGGACTAACTGCTTTTAAAATTACACACAAATGCACCTTACAATGGTAGGCATATAATTACCAAATTCTTTGAGCTTGTACTGTGTATGTACTGTATGTCATCATATCTGTGAGTTTAATGTGTCGCAAGCCTTACAATGACAAGGATACTGAGGTGACATCCAGTACAGTAGTGACCGTTTGTCTTCTTGCATTGCAGCCATGAGGACTTCAGCTCAGATGACACAAACTCCATCCTGGCCTTCTAGCCCTACGCAGAATGTCTTAGATTGAGTCAGCAATGAGCAACAAGTGAGGGACACCAATGTAGCTTAAGCACAAGCATTCTTTATTTTTTCCTTTTTTAAGAAGCCCTTTGCCAAATTAGCAATAAATGGGGAACTTCACACTGGATCCCAACATGCTTAACATTACTGTTTGTTTTCTTTCATCTGTGGCTATCTGTAGACAACCTAAGGAAAAACAACATTCACTAAGAGATCAATCTTATGGCTGTAGGCCCTTAGGTCCAGAAAAAATAAAACATTAATTATGAAACAATTCTGAGAGCTTTGTGATGATGTTTTGCATTTAATATTATAATAGCACTTCTGACTGAAAGCCACTGGAATCGTGGTTTGAGTCTAGCCTATACAATTTTTTATGTTTCATATATATACAGTCATCCCTTTCTCTTCACAGTTTTGATCATGTGCAGATTTGCACCAAAATTAAAAAATTCCCAATTTTCATCTTTCTCAATATCGTTTTAATACTTTTACTGTGTGCATTCCTGTATTCTACATTTTGCTGTGTTTTTGTGGTTCAGTTGCCAGAAGCTTTTATTAAGTATAGACCTAAACATGCTTCCAGCTGCAGAGCGACTGAATCTATAGCTAAAAAAGCCAGGAAGATGATGGCATTTGTCAGTTCTAGATATGACACTCCTTTGCATCTGTAGGCCATAGATATGGTATGAATAAGTCAACAGTTTGCTGCAGTTATGAGAAAACATTTTGTGGCTGGTGTATGAAAGTACTGAAGACAGTATTACGTGTGCATGATAAGGCCCTAGTGACAATTGAATGAGCCCTCAATATTTGGTTTGAACATATACCAAGAAAACAAATAAAAGGGCGAAAAAAAAAAATCATCACGAATTCCCCTGCCCCAAAATCCATTTAATCCTGAATGCTGTCAAGTCAAAGCAATAAATATTCAAAAAGGCAAACATAGTCACCCAGAGCTAATTTGGAATTCCTATTTCATGTAACTTACTCTTTTTTTGGGAAGTGAAGGAAACTAGAGTGCCCAGAGAAGACCCATTAAGTCCCAATGAGAATGTGCCAACTGCACACAGTGTGACCTGCCCAAGATTCAAACCATGATACATATAGCAGTAAACGACAGCATTAACCAACGCAGCAACAATTTTGATAAGGTTTTGCTTTTAGTTTTTTGGAGATTTTGCCAGGATAGAAGTTTGTTTTTGGTAGTTGCCCATTTTGTTGGCCATGTTTAAAAGGCTATTAAAGATCACGATTGTTTTTTTTTACATAAACATTTTTATAATTTGCCTTTTATATTTTAGCCACAATTTCATGCCATTTTCTGATGGTCACAGTCACGTTCTTTGTTCCAGCAGCACCAATTGTTAGTCATGTGAGCTATGAAATCATTATGTGCTGCCTATAAAAAATGGTAGCATGCTGCAATTTGTGTCCAGGTTTCTGGACTAAATTCAAAACAAACTATGCTGTGTAAAAATGTGTTTAGGGGAAAAACTAAATAAAAATTATTAACAAATGGTAAAAAGTTCTATTTCAATGCATGGGCACACTGTGATTAAAAAAAAAATGTAATTCCTTTGCAAAGCACAAATGAAACATCTGTAATATAGGACAATGTTCACCAAAAGTCAGGAATCATTTCAACATGCTGTTAAAAGGCTCAGAAAAGGCGTCTCCATATGTATAAAATCCAACGTCTGTCTGTCTGCCTGTCTGTCTGTCTGCTTCTCATGAGAGAACTACTTAACGGATTTAGATTGGGTTTTTTTCTGTAATTTGCTTGAACATTCCGGTTGATTTTGCGGCCTCTCTCATTGTGCTAAGTATCATAGTTCGCCTGCGGTACTGATTTATTTGCATAAATCTGAGAGAGGTGCGTAGGGCTGAGGGGAAGGGGATGAGGCTCTCCTCACTCACACGCCAGCTTCCGGGTGTATCTTACATCAGCTTAGCTAGCGAACAAGAGAACTACTTAATGGATTTAGATCTGGCTTTTTTCTAAAATTTGCTTGAACGTTCTGGTTGATTTTGTGACTTCTCTCATCGCACTACGAATCATAGTTCGCTTGCAGGAGTGATATATTCACGCTAATCTGAGACAAAGACTGTGGACCAAAGGGAGGGGAAAGCATGATGTCAGGAGTAGGGAGCCAGGCCGAGCCCTCCTCACTGTCCTGTTTTACTATTACGCTGGCGGATAGTTATAAATAAATCAATACATAAGCAAATAATTAGGAATAAAATTAGTAGTTAGAATATCCCAGGGTGTTAAACCTCTATTTAATAAATAAATATAAAAAGTCTCCATTTATCTTTTCTTTTTGTAAGTGTGTTTTAAAAACTCCTATTATTATGGTAGGTGTCTTCCACTTTTATTAAAGGTAAGACAAAGGAACAACATTCAAATGGTAGATACATTTATTTTTAAGGATATATTTAATAAAACTAAGAATACTTTCATCAGAAAAATTGCCTATAAACGATATGACATATAAGACATGTGAAAATCAGACTTTGTAATATATAGGATAGTGGTAGGAATTTTAGCAATAGGATTCATTTGAGGGCATTTTTATAAAGTAAAGGGGATAAATAACCTTAAGGTTCATCCTGAAGAAAAAATCAGAATCAGGGTTCCAAGATTTACTTAACCTTAGGGTCCAATTTTAGTCAGCAACCTTTTTTTTTTGGTTAATCTTTTAAATTAACCCTTTCATCTCCTGATCCACTTGTTCTATATCTAAATGTTCTCCAGGTCTTGCCCTTATCTTTCACATAGAATAATTATGACGTTTAACTAAGTATGCCTTTAACATTTTATTAACTAACACTTTCATTAGTTTATTTTATTTTATTCTTATTAAGTAAGATGTTTATTAAGTATGCCTATAGAGGTAAAGAGTAATACTAACCTCTAAATATTACACTGTCCGTCTTGAGAGACGCTGCTATTTCTCCAAGATTATAAATAACAATGCTAGTAATCCTAGAGTCTTATTTTCTACAATTGATCGCCTACTAAACCCAGGTAGCTCAAAGGAATGCCTCCTAAGTGCTTCCAGTGAAACCTGTGAGGCTGTCGCTGTATTCTTCAATCAAAAAATTAATGATATTAGAAATAACATAGTATATCTCCCCAACACTAAGGATCCCCCTAAACCCCAACATCCTGTTATAAACAAATTAAACTCTTTCACTAGGATAGATTTACCTGATTTACAAAAAATAATATCTCAATTAAAACCCTCCACCTGCGTCCTTGACCCGATACCAACAAGGTTTTTCAAAGAAGTATCAGGCGTGCTAATTGATAATGTTCTTGACATAGTAAATTCGTCACTAGATACTGGGGTCTTCCCAGACTGTCTTAAGACTGCTGTAGTTAAACCCCTACTTAAGAAACATAATCTTGACCCCTCGGCTCTTGAAAATTTTAGACCCATCTCTAACTTGCCCTTCTTAAGTAAAGTTCTAGAGAAGGCAGTCATTATGCAGTTAAATGACCACCTAAATAAACATGCTATTCTTGATAAATTTCAGTCAGGTTTTAGAACAAATCACAGCACAGAAACTGCACTCGTTAAAGTAGTAAATGACTTGCGGGTAAATGCAGACAGAGGCCATTTATCTGTTCTCATCCTCTTAGATCTGAGTGCTGCATTTGACACCATTGATCACAACATTCTTAGAAATCGCCTTAGTCAATGGGTGGGCCTCTCTGGCAGTGTCTTAAATTGGTTTGAATCCTACCTGACAGGGAGAAAATATTTTGTTAGTTGTGGGAATTACAACTCGAAGACACATGATATCCAATATGGTGTTCCACAAGGCTCTATCCTGGGTCCGCTGTTATTCTCAATCTACATGCTTCCGTTAGGTCAGATTATCTCAGGGCACAACGTGAGCTACCACAGCTATGCTGATGACACACAGCTGTACTTATCAATAGCACCTGATGACCCTGATTCTATTGATTCACTAACACAATGTCTGACTAGTATCTCAGAATGGATGAATAGTAATTTTCTCAAGTTAAATAAAGAAAACTGAAATTTTAGTGATCAGCAATAATGGATACAATGAGGCTATTAGAAATAAACTGGATACATTAGGATTAAAAGTCAAGACGGAGGTAAAAGCTTAGGGGTGATTGTTGACTGTAATCTGAATTTTAAATCACATATTAATCAGATCATTAGGACAGCATTTTTCACTTAAGAAACATAAGTAAAGTTAGACCTCTTTATCACTGAAAGATGCTGAGAAATTAGTTCAGCGTTTGTTTTCAGTCGACTAGATTACTGTAACGCACTCCTCTCAGGACTACCCAAAAAAGATATAAATCGTTTGCAACTAGTGCAGAATGCAGCTGCTAGAATCCTAACTAGGAAAAGAAAATCAGAACATACTACTCCAGTTTTGATGTCACTACACTGGTTACCTGTGTCATTCAGGATTGACTTTAAAATTCTGCTTATGGTTTATAAAGCCTTAAATAATCTAGCCCCATCTTATATATCGGAATGTCTGACACCTTATATTCCAAATCGTAACCTCAGATCCTCAAATGAGTGTCTCCTTAGAATTCCAAGAACAAAACTTAAAAGAAGTGGTGAGGCGGCCTTCTGCTGTTATGCACCTAAAATCTGGAATAGCCTGCCAATAGGAATTCGCCAGGCTGATACAGTAGAGCACTTTAAAACACTGCTGAAAACACATTACTTTAACATGGCCTTTTATAACTTCATTTTAATCGTAATTTAACTTAATCCTGATACTCTGTATGTTCAATTCATCATAACAACTATTCATGGTGGCTCTAAAATCGGTACTGACCCCTACTCTCTTTTCTGTTTCTTTTTCCGGTTTCTTTGTGGTGGTGGCCTGCGCCACCTCCACCTACTCAAAGCTTCATGATGCTCCAACAATGATGGACGGATTAAAAGGAAGAAGTCTACGTGACCATCATCATCATCAAGCCCTTCCGTGAGAATCCTAAAGCCAAAGAGGACTGTTTCATTTATGTTAGGTAGAATGCCCAGAGGGGACTGGGCGGTATCATGGTCTGGAATCCCTACAGATTTTATTTTTCTCCAGCCGTCTGGAGTTTTTGTTTTTCTGTCCCCTGGCCATTGAACCCTACTCTTATTCGATGTTAATGTTGATTTATTTTTTATAATTATGTCTTTCATTTTTCTATTCTTTAATATGTAAAGCACTTTGAGCTACTGTTTGTATGAAAATGTGCTATATAAATAAATGTTGTTGTTGTTGTTGTTGTTAAATCACAGTACATATCACGTTATATTTTTCTAGCTATATTATCTTAAAATTATACATTAAATAAAATGATCACTTGTTAACATATTCTTTGATAAAAGTTAAAACTTTATACTGTTCTTCAGAATATTACATTTTTAAAAAATGATCATTTTCTAAAAAAATCATACAATACTGAAAACGTTTCATACCATAACTAAAAACTTCATGTCTACAATAACTTATTGCTTCTTATGTATAAAGATGTGCATTTTTAATATTATTTTATTGTCTGAAAATATAACATTTTCTGATATCCTTTGAATTTTCCATGCTTGTTTCTGTATTTCATAATTTAAACTGATTACATTAACCAATGTGCCTTGAGAAAACAGAACAGTTGCCATCTCTGCCTACCCTGCATTATTCTTTATTCATTCATATTCCTGACTTGCTCCTGCACAGTTGCTTAGCTGGGAGTGTAAAATTATCACTGCAATTCACAAGTATATTTAGTATTCCATACATTTCTATCTTCCTGTATGTAATATCATGATAACTGTGTTATCCATTCTAGGAAAAAAATGAAATGTGCTGCCAGTGACATAATCGCAATGCCACTCACATTTATGTTTAATATTTACAGTTTATTCTGAATATAGTCAGCCCGCTTACTGTCTATGTGAAGTTTACACATTCTTTTTGGTGACTTCATGGATTTTTTTTTTCTTGCCACTAAGTTTTTCCCCCCAACTGTCCGAAGACATGCATGTTCAGACTGACTCATCGTGAAAGAGTGTGTTGCTGGGTGAGTGAGTCAGTATGCCCTGAGATGGACTGTTGTCCCATCCATGTTTGGGTTATGCCTTGCATCCAATGCTTCCGGGATTTAAAGGTGTACGAATTAATTTTATTTTGTGTTGATTTTTATGATCCATGTACTTAAAATGTAACAAATGCATTTAAAGTTCTTTAGGGTGGCGTGGAAATACAGGTGTTAATGCTACTCTATTACATCGCTCGGGGAAGTGGGATCAAAACCTTGTCTAGTCACCAAGTGTGTAGATTTTTCACATTCTTCTGAGTCTGTATGTATTTTTCTAAGGCTACACCAGTTTTTTTCCTAGGTCCTAAAATGTGCATTTAAGGTTAACTGAGGCCTTTGAGTCAGCCCTGCATGAGCGACTGTTGGAGTGTATGAGTGTCTAACACACCATTTGTGATGGTGTTCTCTCCAAAAGTTACAGAAATACAATAATGGCTGAAGTAGTCATTTACATGACCCACTTTATCTAATCCAGCACCACTGCACTTTAGGTAGGAAACAGCCCTGGACAGAGCACTAAGCCATATTTAATGTTTTAGCTTCAATTGTCTAATTCTACAATAAATATAAAATACATCTTTAAAAAAGCGTATATAGATGATATGCACAGAATAACATATCAGCGTCAAATCAAGGATGCAGAGGCCCAAACATCTGTCAGAGCAACAATAGGCAGAAAGTAGGAACCAGCCCAGAATGATGTGCCACAGCGATAGAATCTACCAGTTAGCATCCATGTCTTTGGCATGTGGAAAGGAAAACCATAGTGTTTAGGGAAAGGTCCACACACATAGTGGAAGAATATTCAAAATCCTCACCGACGGCAATCAGGTGCAAGATACGAACCCAGAACAATATATCTGTAAGGCAGCCAAGCTAATCACAATGCTACCACACCAGTTATTGCATACATATGTAATACACTCTATATGTATCTTGCTGTAATGGATCACCATATTAAACCCAACAACATATTAATGTTCTTAACCCAAGCATGGCTATTTTTCATTTTTTTTTACACATTTCTTCATAATTTCATAATTCTTCAACGTTAATACATACTCTAAGTGATCGACGAGATATGCAGCATTTGGTCCACCCACACAATTTAGTGCCAGTTTGGGCTTTGGAACATCCTGGTAATATAATACAAAATTCAAACAATTAAAAACAGGTAACAAATAGGATTTCAGTTTTATATATACTGTAAAAGTTAAGATGTTGAATCTTCCAATGAACTATTTGAGTCAATTTGAGTCAAATCCTATCCAAGCAGCAACAAGACCTTAAAGAATGTCCTCCCATGACAGAAATATACGCAAACACTATCACATTTCTGTACATGTTGGGAAAGAATTCCTGTTTAAATGAAGGTGTTTACAATTTTTTTTAATTTATTTGAAATCCTTTAACAAACCTTTTTGCTATGAAAACTATTTGTGAACATTACAAGTCCTGATAATTTTTTAAAATGTATTTTTAGTGCTATTAATGTTTTAAAAAATGGGTTAATTGTAGGGTTTGCACTGATTAATCACAATCTTTAAAACTGGCTTAAAGACAGGTCCAATTAAAGGGTTTTCCATTACCAGATATTTAATAAGTAATCACTTTCAGGTTTCACCTGAGCTTTTGCCATTGATACTAAAAATGAATAACAGTAGCTAAGAGGGTAATTTTCTTTTTTCCTTTAAGTTCTTCTGCAAGCAATAAATAGTTCATAACAATCAGATAATTATATATTAAATACAAAGAGACCCTGAACAGTCATTGAAAATCTGCTGATTGCTTTTGTACTTTTTTAACACTATGAGCCAAAGAATATAATGATATTTTAAAAAGAAGAATTTAACTCAAAAGTGCCTGCCCATTTAGCTTCAAAAGGGATCAGAACTTCACATGTTAAAAAAGATCTCTAGTAAGGTGTATAAAAGGAACAATTACTTAATTTTACTGATAGTACTTGGGACTCTGATACATATTGAATAAATAAATGACTATTGCATTAAGGATGAACCACATTCTGTGTTTAAGTGGGAAATTAAGGCACTTAGAAAGAGGAAAATCACACCTAGGCAAGACCCAACTTGGCATACACCTACACAACAACTTCCGGATGTAAACAGCTGATATGCAGCTTGGCGACAGGTCTCCCACTCTTTTTGAAAGCATGCATTTTGTTTACCACACTTTTAAAGGGAAATTAAAAGACAAAAGGAAACACACATAATTATGGTTGTGTAGTAAAAATCACAGCTGTGCTCGCAATTATAACCTTGACTACTATTCCAGCACAAACAAGAAAGAAAGTGGCAATCAGTTTTAAAAGTAGCAGAAACCCACGCTCACTTTGTTGGTAAAATGTTGAAATTGTAACCATCTATTATAAAATGACACCTACTTCCCAGTCATGAAGATTAGGCATGTTTTACATGAACCCAGCCAAGCCACAACGCCTGTACGCCAAGGAGCTGTGAATGTGTCCACCACTCAAATGTAAAACCAAAGCAGCCATTCATGTGGTAACTCGGAACAACTCATGTTAATTGGAGGTGCTGCCTCCAAAAAGCCACAATTAATTGAATTGAATGTTAACTTACTAAACTCATCTAGCTCTTTGTCAGGCTAGCTTACTTCTGCTGACTTTAGCAAGTTAAAGTGTCACTTAAACCAGGGGTTTCCAACCCATTTCATGCCAAGGCCCCCGAAAGTGGCTTAATTAGACTGAGATCCCCCTACCTTTCACCATCCAAAAAAATGACATATCCCACATGTCTATAATTAACTGCTATACAGACCTAGTACCTGTTAAGTGCATGTAACAAAAGTATATAAAACAAGGCACTTTTACAATGGAAAAAATAGACTGCTCATAATAAAAAAATAAATTAAACTCACACTAGGCCTAGTGAGACTTTTGGGCTTGGATGGCTTTGCATAGTTTGTCCACTCTGGACAGTAGCATTTTTCACATTTAGAAGTGCTTTGTTTTTGTGTTTCAGTACTTTCAATGCAGAAAAACCTGCATCACACAAGTATGTTGCTCCAAATGGTCAGGGACTTTTTTGCTCAACATTGGGTATTCGTTTCTAAGATTGCTTCAAAATTCTGACAGGGAAATGGCAGAGAATTGAATTTTCAAATTTCCATCATTGGCTATTTCATTTAACTCCTCTTGTGACCTCAAGTCAAGACAATCCTCTTCAGTTTTGCACTCAAATGGATTTCTGATCTAGTTTAAATGACGATTGTCCAGGGGCCTCATGTATGCACAGTGCATACGCCCGTTTCCGCACTCACATCACAATGTATAAAAACTAAACTTGGCGTAAAGCCTCGCACATTCTCACAGCAGCCTCCCCCCTTGTGTATGTACTTTGCTGCTCAGTTTTGCAAACTGGTGGCACCCAGCGTCAAATTAGTGCTACTGTTTCTGTGAGGTCTCCCTTTTTTCTGATTTGCATCGGTGACTCGAGATTTATCAAATACACCAAAATGAATTGCATATCATTTACAAATTTAATTCACTTGATTGTGATCATTCTGTAACAATATAATGGTGCACGGAATGAACAAATTATTCCAAATACCATAGCTGCTTTAGCAGTGTTACTCTCATTGCACCACTCAGAGTATTTTAACCCATTGTATGTGTGTGTGCTGTATCATAGCTGTACAGCAGCTGATCAGAAAGCTCTATGGCAGGTGTGTCAAGAGCGCACAAGATTATCGGGATACGGCTTCCAGCCCTGGAGAACATTTATAACACACACTGCCACAGGAAAGCCCCCAGCATCTGCATGAATTCTACTCAGTCATGCCGCAGTTTATTTCAACTTCTCCAATCCGGGGAACACTTCAGAGCCTTTCTTGCATAGACCTCGAAGCTCAGAAACAATTTCATCCCAAGAGCTATAAATGCACTAAATCAGTCCATCAAGTGATCTCAGTAATCATAATAATAATAATAATAATAATAATACATTTTATTTATATAGTGCCTTTCCAATGCTCAAGAAAAGAACTGCTTGTACTTATAATTACAATTACCTCACTGTAAACTTGCACTACAACTGTAACATTGCACAACCCAAGCCATTTTATGAATCATTTGCACTATCTGCACTGTATGTACATGTATATTGTACTCATGCTTCCATATTGTATATTTTTCATTATTTTTTATTGTATTATTGTTATTTTATCATTTTATAGGAAAATAAGTTTATGGAGGATTTGCCTATTGAATCTCATTGTGCCATACAATAGCAATAAAGGAATTCAGTTCAATTCAATAGAAGAGGGCGCGTATTTACAGATGATGACTTCTGGCTTCTAAGTCGATTTGGATTACCAAGAGCTATCTTCTCGGAGCTGTATGCTGTTAGAATACTAGGATGTATACTTGTTATCATTTTTATGTTGCAATCCAATTAAAGTATGCATATTACATTTTACAGATAACTTGTTAACTTCATTTAAATATTGTATACTGTTAATATTTAAGCACTTGAGGGTGTGGTGGTGCAGCTGTAGCAATCAGCTGGCACCCCATCCTGGGATTGTTCCTGCCTCACACTTGATTTTTGCTGGGACTGACGCGATCCTGGATGGATGGAATAATTAAACATGTATAATGAAGATTTTTCAATGTTCTATAAAAGTTTGAAGAATCTGAATTCTAAGCTTACAGCTGGTTTTACATTTATTACAGAGCTCATTATGCAGTGATTGGTTACATGGATAAAAAAAATGGAAGGAGAGGAATTGGGGGTTGGTATGTTTGGCAGTACTGCTGCACTAAATTGCAGGAAGCAGGATCAATCCCAGGGTGGGAATGGGCATTTAACATGCTACTTTAGTTACGATGGGATTTGAGAAACTCTAGTAAATTAAACATTGATTTTAAGATTAGGTTTTACGACATTCTACTTTAATGACAGAATAAAATAAGAGATCAAAGTGGAAATTTCAATATTAAAGTCTATATAGCAACCTTTTTTTCGTCACGGTTTCCCTATTTTTTTTTCTTTTCTCTACGCCCTAATATGCTTCTGTATGACACTCTGACGGTTGGCTACAACTCACCTTTTTACCTTGACTGTGACATGTGACCACTTCTTTTTTATGTCTGGCACTGTGCGACTTTCTAAACTTTTGAGTGTCATTCCATCAAGTTCATTTTGTTGCTCATACCACTGCGTATGCCACCAAAACGTATGTTTTTTGTTGCCTCCACTTTGCATTCGCTGAAGTATTTTTTCTCTGTGCTTTTGACATTATCTTTTCACAGAATGCTGAATGCAAGGGGCTATTTGTATTCATTTGCATATTCAAAGGGGCATAATTTTGGGAGGAGTCAGTATGGGGGCAAAGGTGCATGCATGTGCATTACATTTCATGCTGCCCGGGATTTATGGAGCGGAAGTGCCTGGAAGTTAGCTTAGACACGGTTTTGTGCATATGTATTTTTTTTGTGTGTACGCACATTTCCACTTTTGTCCATACACCATGTTTTAGTGTGAATTCTATGCACAGGCCCCAGGTCAATGGTGGCTAAAGTATTCTTTTAGGTGTGTCAGATGTGACAATATTATAGGCAGGACTATACCTGCAGGTGCATTATACGTTCCTAGCTTCGGAATGAGCAGGAACATTACATCTTTTCCTTCATTTAGCTTTTTTCTTCTAAAGTTCCATTTTTTGTATAAATGAATTAACTTTATTTTGCAATTACGTATGCTGTGATTGTGGCCCTGCATGCTCTGATTCAAGGTATTTAAAAGTTGAAATATGTTGGCCAAATATGCAAGTTTCAGAATCCACAGCTGGTTGTAAAAACAGCTAGCAAACTAGGAGTTCTCAGACAGGAGAAATTCATGCAGCTCTTCACGGAGATCAAACACTCATTGTAAAACTGCCCCATGAGACAGCTACTGGAACTCAAAATGCAGCAGAAGGCTCTCAAATCTGGTGTCCATGTCATCGCAGTTTAGCAAACAGTCTGTGTTTAAAGGGATGTGCTTTGATACTATTTACAACTCTTTGAAGCACCTTGTACAATTTGTCCTCTAACCTTTTAGCAACAAGTGCTACTCTATGAAACATGCAGCATGTATCCAAAGCATCTGGAACTCTGGCCTTTATTAATGCGACTACCCCAATAGGCTCACCTGTCATGGCAGCGACACCATCCTTATAGATGCCCAAGCAATATGATCAGTCAATTAAATTTGCCTGTGTGAATGTGCCTAAAATTTGAAAAATGTCCTGACCTGTTGTCTTTCCCTAAATTTCTTCACAGAATTAAAGCTCCTCAACAAATTTTCCATCTCCAATAAATCTGACATAGACAACAAGCTGTGCTGCATTAGGTACACCTGTGCTTTTGTCCAACTCCAAAGCCAATCAAGGGCTGTTTTTTACCTATTCCAGTAATTGGTCTGTTATCCCCTCAGCCATGTCAGATATCTATCTATGCAAGGTGCTGTCTGACAAAGAGACAGTGTTAATTTTACGGGCAGCTTCCTCACCATGCAATTGCCAAACTATATCTTTGGTCACTGGTAATATCAGATCTCCAACTGTGTGAGCTTTCTTCACATATATAATGCCAAAAAAAAAACACCTTCAGTGTCCTCTTGCTTGCAGTGTGAAAGTGCTCACTTGTTTCACAAGCAGTGCTGCTTTCCTTTGGAAAAAGTTAACATGTTTCCCAACATCGGTGGATGCTTTTGTTCTAGATGTCTTTTCAGTTTAGACAGCTTTAGACTTTTATCTGACAGAATTTCCTGACAAATGCATTTGGGGGAATCTTTTTTCTTAGCCAGCACAAATCCAAACTCTCTGTAGGAAGCCTTATACTTTCTAGATTTAGATTTTGCTTTCTTATGGAAATTCTGTACCATACAATGAAAAAAATGATGGGATGACCCCTATCCTATACGTACATGAAAATATCTTGTACATACATAAAAGTATCCCATACATATAAGATACTTTCATGTATGTGGAAGATGTTTTCACATACATACGGGATACCCAAAGCACACTTTTGCAATTTTTTTATCTAACTTAGTCTCATACATACATTAAAGTATCTCACACATACATGAAAGTATTCCGTATGTACATTAAAACATCTTGCAAGTACATACAAGTATCCTGTACGTACGTGCAAAAATCTCATACCTACAAAAAAGTTAGTTTCCCGTTAGTTTTTTCATTGTGCACTTCAGAGCTTCCGTAATTTAGAATATGACTCATTTGATGAATTTAAGGCAGAACTACAATATGGGTTTTCTTCGTAATGTTTCCTTTTTAAAAAAGGTCAATCATTATATATGTTTTAGCATTTGACCCACTATGTCTAGCTTGCTGTGAACTGATTTACCACTACAATGCAACATGTGTACATCTATGGTAATTGTCTCCATTTAAGTGCCTTACCATGCTTTTTATTTTGCACCTTTTGCGCTCTCTTCAATATACGGGCTTTGCCTACTGGTGCCCCCGACACTTTATGAGCTTCTTTTGTGTTTTCCCTTTACAGCGTAATTGGCAAGCGCACTAATGAAGTGACAAAGACATTATTAAAATATAAAGTGAAGTACAAAAATGCTTCATTATTTACAACTTTTTAAATAATAAAATCATATGCTTTTTTTTTCTCCACCATTTTGCCATGGACCCTCTGACATATCCCTGTGGACCCCAGGTTGGAAACCACTGACTTAAACTACTTGTTGAAAATGTGCACTTCATGTCACCTCAATTGATCTCAGCCTAGATGCTTGACCCACACAGAATGTTATTTTTTTTCCTCATCCTCAACTCATGAACTGGTTGTCCCATTTTTTCCCCACCTATCCCAATATATTATACAAAATGTTGGCTGTTAAGAAACAAAGGATGTAATATTTATTTTGCTGTGGTTTATACAGTTAATGTATAATTTTATTTGGTGTCGACTCTCATGATTTTTCCAGATGCAAGCAGCAAGACAAGCATTTACTTTCTTCTTGCTGTTATATAGTTTGTTTTTTTTCTTTCACGGCACTTCATGTGATTATATCCAGCCATTACATTTCCAGTTATTAGCTTATAATTTCCTTCATATTGTATATTTGGCAAGGAAAGGCATGTTCATTTTCTTGAAGTGGTGAACTATCAAGAGCATGTGTAATATTCAAAATATACTAAAAATATATTTGTGTTTATCTCTCTCCATGTATACATGGAATAGGTAATACAGTACGTATTAGGTATTAACATGTTTTAAAAGAGTATTGTCACTGAAGCTAAACAAATGTCTTGGTAAATGGTAAACGTCATTGTCCCAGTCAATTGTCCAGTTATGTTATCTTGTAAGATACAGTATACTCCAACGTGCAGAATCCAGTTCAGGGTCACAGGGGGCCATTGCCTGGCAGTACTGTTCTCAGCACAAGGCATGAAACAAATCTGAACAGAGTGGCATTCCATATTAGGGCACACACATGCACACCCTCACTAACTCACACTTGGGCCAGTGTTGAGTGTCCAATTTACCTAACCTGCATGTCTTTGGGAATTTGGGAATAAATTCAGGCAGACATGGAGGTAAGTACCAAGATGGCACATGTTTGGTATAGTCATTTTAAAATGAAGTATTTCATTTATTATATTTGACACAATGGTTAGCTCTGCTGCCTCCCAGCTCCAAACTCCAGAGTTTGAATCTTGATCCCTTTACTGTATGGGGTTTGTATATTCTTCTTTGTGACAGCATGTGCTATTGCTCCACATCCCAAAGGCTTGCAGGTTAGGCTAATTGGAAACAAGCTGTAGGCATGCACATTAAGGTCCTACTATGCACTTATTCATTTTGATACTCCATAAAATGTAAAAATGGTAATGCATCATAATATTAGTTGAATACATCAGTCCGCTATGTTTAGGTACAGCATTCTCAGTCAACAGCCTGGCAGAGAATATCTCTATTGTGCATATTGAAGGGTTCTTTTGAAAGCTTCCACAATTTGTTGTTCCCAAGCAATTTTGTTGAGGTATCTCACTAGGACTTTATTTTTTGGTAGACTTGATACTCTGTTGCAGTTGACCTAGCTGTCAGTGTAAAATTGCCATGGTACTGTAAACATGATTGCACATCTATCAGTTTGTACCACAGAAGAACAAAGATGCATCATTGGCTTTTTATGGGCAGAAGACATTGGAAAAATTAGAGAATGAACAGAGGAGAATGTTTTCTAGAAAACAGAGAGGAAGACTCTCAGAAGGTATTCCATTGTTACTCAATAATGTGTACCCTTACACATTTGCCAACACCATGAACATCATTAAGAAAATGAACTGAGTTGTCGAGTTCAGATGTAGTGTCTTTTGATTTTCTGCTCAAGGAAGCACTGGGAAATTGCCGATTTTGAAAGTGAAGTAGTGCATAGCTGGCTTCATATTCAACTGAAAATGTTGCTTTTCTAAAGGTATTTAGAAGCTTGTAGACCACTGGTATAATTGTACTGAGAATCAGGGATAATATATTCAGAAATAATAAATTCTACATGAAGTCTTCATGCTTATCATGTGACTGCATTTTGTGCTCCCAAATGTCCAAAGACATGCAGTTTATTTTAAAAGAGCGATTCCCAACTGACCCCTCTGTATGTGTGCATCTGCATTTGGGGGATTTATGGATGTGAGCCATGCAATGGACTGGCACCCTGCCCAGGATTGTTTCCTGCCTCGTGCCCAGTGCTGCCAACATCTGCTCCAGCCCCTCCCCAATGCGGAAGTGGATTAAGCGGGCTTGAGAATGCTATGTGAAAAAGAAATATTTCAAAAATAAATTATGGAAACTTAAATACACTCAAGATTAAAATATACAATAAATAAATAAAATATACAATAAATATACAATTAAAATATACAATATATTCCTTATTATAAAATTGTTTTTACCTTCAGGATATTCTCATCACTAGCTTTATGCAGTTGTTCTTCAGCAATGATGTAATTTGCCCCCAGTGCCTTCAGTTTTTGAACCAAATTATGTAGATCTGGTCTAAGAAAACAAAAAGGTGATATTTATTATGACTGTTTATGAGAGATGGTTTAGTAGTTTAGTGGGTAATACTGCTGCATCAAACCTTCGAAAGTCAACATGTGAAGTCAGCACATTCGACATGGATTTTGTCTAAATACTACAGTTTCTTCCTACATCTCAAGGGCACACATGATAAATGGACCCAGTATAAGTGAGGGTATGTTTTGGCCTTGCACTTAAAACTGCTGAAATAGACGTTGGCTATGCTTATAATATAATATAATATCTAGAGGACTATTAATTTCCTTAATAAAATAACATGCTGAAGAAAAGAGAAGTATTGTTATAATGTTATGTTTAATTTAACATTAAGATGAAATCAAAATTAGATACTGTATGCACACTAATTTTTCAGCAATATCACTGAGCATTCAATGATGTCACTTTGGATTATGAAGTAACACTTACAAACCATATATAAAACAAATTACCTCCAAACCTTATTTAAACCTTATTTATACCTTGTATAAATTAACAGTTAATTAAAATGTATAATTTATTTTAAAATGTAATACAAGTGAGCCCGACTAGAGATTTAGTACTATGGGGATTCTGTACTTCCGCCATCATTCACCCATATAGTTTTTGAATTACAGGATAGCTTGAGCTAAAAATTTTTCTGAAAGTAATAATTGCTGAAGGAAACTCTTCCATATTACAGTAATCCCTCGCTATATCACGCTTCGACTTTCGCGGCTTCACTCTATCGCGGATTTTAAATGTAAGCACATCTAAATATATATCACAGATTTTTCGCTGGTTTGCCGCTTTCTGCGGACAATGGGTCTTTTAATTTAGGTTACATGCTTCCTCAGTTTGATTGCCCAGTTGATTTCATACAAGGGATGCTATTGGTGGTTGGCTTAGAAGCTACCCAATCAGAGCATGTATTACATATTAACTAAAACTCCTCAATGCTATAAGATATGCTTCCCGTGCTTGTTTGCTTCTCTCTATCTTTCGCTCACTCTGCCTGGACGGAGGGGTGTGAGCAGAGGGGCTGTTTGCACAGAGGACACGGACGCTCCTCTACAAAATGCCGCTTTATCGCGGTGCTTCTGTATACTTAAAAGCACGTATTGATTTTTGATTGTTTGCTTTTCTTAACGAGCGCTCTCTCTGACATTCTCTGCTCCTGACGGCGCTCCTTTATGACGGCGCTCCTTTGAAGATAAGATATGTTTGCTTTCTTTTAATTGTGAGAAAGAACTGTCATCTCTGTCTTGTCATGCAGCACAGTTTAAACGTTTGACTAAAGGGTGTTATTTCATGTCTAGAGGGCTCTAATAATGTTAACAGGGTGGGAGAGTTTATAAGGGCTTAAAATATATAAAAAATAACTATACAAATATATGGTTTCTACTTCGCAGATTTTCACCTATCGCGGGGGGGTCTGGAACGCAACCCACGAGATCGAGGAGGGATTACTGTAACACATATGAATACCAGTTTATGCAGACTGTCTATGGAAGTAACTCCTTCCAGTTTTGTATTATCCCGTTACAAAAACCACCAAAAGTCCACAAAACACCAGACCTGCCCTTATTTTAGGTCTGGGACCCTTAAAGTAGGCCCCACCCTAGACAACCTAACACTTATTCAAAAATCAGGCTTCAGGCTGCAAAGGTCGAGAAATAGGGTTGAGGCTGGTAAATGTTGAAAAATAACCAGATGGTCATCAGAAAGAGAGTAGTGGAAAACCATGAAACCTCAAATCAAAAATAAAATAAACAAAGTATTTTACAATAAAAAGCACAAAAGACAGGACAAAAAGAAAGCAAAAAAGGAAAAATATGTAGCTAAAGAGATGCCTTAAAATGTGAACCATCTTCTTAGGCTCCACATTCAGGAGAACAAGGCAGACAACAAAAACACAATATATACTTACCATAAAACACAACAGTAAAATTAAACATCATATTAGCACATAAACACAACACAAACCTAAATCAAAAGCAGATTTAATAACATAATATGTAGTTATCTTTAAACAGCATGAAGTCTATATAAACAAAAAATAAATCTAATCCAGAACAACAATTCCTCCAAACAGTGTGAGGTGGCAGGGCGAGTCACTGCATCAACATGTCAAACTTGTAAGTCCTAATTCTGTCATAACCATCAAAAATAACCACTACATGAATTGTAGTTCAAGTTCAATCACTCATTTACAAATATACATTAGAATAGCTGAATATTGGACAGAGGGATGTATGAGTAGATAGCACTTTTTTTGTCCACAGCAGGAAACTGGCTTTTTACAGAAGCTCAATAAATATTATTATATTTCAGCAAACAACTTATAAACTACACTAATTTACATTGTTTTAAAGTATGTCTTAGCAGACTATTAAAATATTATTCATGTAGACATGGTTTAATAATAATAATAATAATTACAGTACCTGTTTCTTACAATGTTAATAGTTTCTATCCCCATCGAGGCTGCAATCTGAATTACAGCTTGACCTACTGCACTGTTGGCACCATTTTGAATTACTGTGTCCCCTAAAGACAAATCACAAGAAATGACCACAAAATGTTTTACTGACTGTGCATTGCCATGTTTTTGGCCAGAATTCACTACAATTAAAGTTTAGTTTCTAACTACCCTACCCTACTTCAAGCGGTAGAAAAAACATACAGTGCCCAGGAAGGAAGGAAAATAAAACAAAAAAACACACTTTTGTTTAATAAACCTATGCCTGTTCAAATAACATGTTTAAATTGATACATAACTAAGGTTATTAATTACCTAGTCACTTGGCACTCACCTGATTTCAACTGTATAAAGTCATGTAGCATCCTATAAGCAGTGCATGGGTTTACACCAATGGTTGCAGCACTAAGCAATGGTATATCATTGGGAACTGGAATTAGATCCCTCTCATTGCATACGGCTTCAATTCGCCATGTCCCTTAAACAGGAAAAATAATTTCAATATTTAGTATGAAAAACTTAACAACTATATGAAGATGTTCTGTCTAATAAGTGCTATACAGTAATGTATGAATATGTTTTTATGATCATTCAGTACATCGATAAGAGTTTCTTCAAACACTCTAAAGACATCTTATTAGGTCAGTTGTTCCTGTGTTTGTGTGTGCCCACTACATGACTTTAAAATGGAGAACATATCGACCTGATGCTTGATTGCATCATCTTGAGGATGTCATACACAAGCAGATATCATAATTTATGACAGATTGCATAAATACTGTTCTACACAATTTAAAATTCCCAAAGTATCGCAACATCACTGCATTTTGACAACTAGCGAACATGCTGTCTGACCACACCAGTGACTGAAGGAATGTTTTCCAAGTAATGCTGAGATCAGTTATCATCTGGGCCTTTCTTTTACCTCCATCAGTTCTGACAAGGTTGTGTTTTCAATTCATCCACATTCCTTGTGTCTGTATACACACAGGAACACATCCCTACAGCTTAAGACAATTTGCACTGGTGAGTCATAGATCACTATGACTGAATCACTAAGATGTGTCGCTATACAACTAGTAGACAACAGAGTGCTCCGTAACCATCCATGACTCACTAAGATTATTTAAATAAAAGCTACAACTGAAAATCACTAGAAAAGACATGTAGTCTAGCTTTGGACAAATCAAGGCTCTTATTAAAAGGACTTTCTTGAGCCCACTGGGAATAATTATATCTCCTTTTAATAATATACAAGACATCACCGAATATTTAAAGACTTGCAATTTAGATTAACTGAGTGTTCTAAAATGGTCCAGTGAAAATGAGTGCAGATGTTTGTGTATGTGAGTCATGCAATGGATTGGACCTCATGTAAGGCTAGTTTCTTTCTTTCCCTCTACCGCAGTAATACGCCAAGTGTTTTGGGGAGAAAACTGCTTTACTAAAGTCCAATTTAACAGCAGCCCACTTTAGTGTGACAATCATCTGTAGGTGTAATTCTGCATTTCCTTTCATAAACAACATTTTGGAAGTGTATTTAAATGAAAAACATGATGTTATTGTATTTGCATGTCAAAGTCCCAGATTTCATCCAGCCATTCATAATTAACCTCTTAGGTATGAAAATCAATTAACAGTAGGTAGCCTGTTAGCACTAATGCATAGATCACTGGTGGCATAAAGTTAAAGGACCACCTTGACAAGATGTGGGTTCTCCAGGCTGACATTAAAGTGAGTTTAGATGAAAGACCTGTGCAGTGATCGAGATTGGCTGGATTAGATAGTGACAGTGTTTAATGTAAGAGCTTCAGAAAGGTAAAGAGAGCGAGAGAGGGGGGTGACCACATCAAGCAAGCAGGAAGGCTCGGAATTAAAACAAATGTTGTTATGGTCTGCAAGAAAGTTAGACTGTGTGCCCCGTACTGGAGATTTCAGGCCCATGTTCCATGTATCAAAATATATTGAATTAGTAGTAGGCCTACTAGAAGCCATTATTTTTAACAAATAAATGCTTAAATAAATATATAACAGAGAAAAGGCCTCTATTTTCGGTCACTACTCGGGGAGTGGATATGGAGTTGGTCCACATCCTACAAGTACTTGGTGGTCCACATCAATGACAGGTTGGACTGGTCTCGGAACACAGAAGAACTATATGAGAAAGGGCAGAGCAAGCTCTTCTTTCTTATGAGACTGTGTTCCTTTAATGCGGGTAGTGACATCCTTCACATTTTCTACAATACTCTGTGACGGGCAGTGAAATTGTCTGTGGTGTGCTGTGCCGGTAAGATCACTTCATGAAAGGCCCACTGAATTAACAAGCTAATTAAAAGGGCAGGCTCAGCAAATGAAAACAAAACTATGCCATTATGAACAAGGCTCCACATCCTCTCTCTGACACACTAACACTGAGTACTGTCAGCCAATGAATTATTCAGCAGAAGTGTGTCCAGAAATGTTACTAGGGCCCCATTAAACCAACAGCGATACACCTGTATAACGCCTCATGGTGACGGCCAAGTCAGAAGTTTTCTTTTCTTTCTTTTTAAAATTTTCTCCCCTTTTAGTTATTCTGGTGTGTGTTCAGACCATAGCGTGTGTGCATATATTGTAGTAGCAACCCTAGAGATGGGCGGGGGCTGGACAGGTGATTGATGGCAGGGTATTCACAGGTGTGCTGAGCTTGATCCAGGAACCTCTGGAACTTTCTCATTATACGTTTCAAGTCTGAGAAGTCAGGTGGAGACTTCTAGAGCATTATAAATACAGCCTTTAGGTAATAACATAGAGACAGGGAAAGGACCACTACATGAGACGCTGAATGACAATCGGGAACACTGCGGGAGTGGAAAAGACTGTCTAGTGAAGTGAATGCTATTTTCACAAGGCAGCATATATAAGGTTACAGCACAGTTCGAATTTGCTAGAAAACTATTGTACATCATTTGTTGTAGAGTAAAAGCACTCATTGCTGGGCTTGAATCATTTTCGGTGTGTGTCTCGGTCTTTTCATCTCGGTGCTTGTTACAATAAATTTATCTATTTATTTAAACAGCTTCTGTAAAAAGACAAAATTCTAACTGGGGACAAATAAACTTAAGTCACTTTTCCCTCATGACTGTCAGCTTGCAGACCATTTGACTCACACTTAAGGACCACTGTTGGTACACAGACCATATTTTTAGAACCATTAATTTATCTCACAGAACCAGTTTTTGTTCTGCTGCACTGAAATTACTTTGATTGTATTAAGATTGTGTAAATTCAATAAAGTCATTACCAAAACATTTACACCATTTTTTCCTTTTGGATTTATAGGTCACTTTAGGATTTGTTATGAATGTTAGTATGGTTTGCCCTTTAACAATGGTAGATGAGTGACAACCTAGACTTAAGGTGTGCAACTTATAGATTTTTTGTGATATTTAAACAAATATTTCAGCAAGATTTTACAATCTTCATAATGGCCAATCTTCACAATGTGGATTTTCACACTAAGCCTGGGCAGTTTTCTGCATGACAGCAGCCCGTATAGAACATTAGAACAATCTAGACAAGAACAGGCCATTCAGCCCAACAAAGCTCGCCAGTCCTATCCACTTTTTTCCTCCAAAAAAACATCAAGTCGAGTTTTGAAAGTCCCTAACGTCTTACTGTCTACCACACTACTTGGTAGCTTATTCCAAGTGTCTATCGTTCTTTGTGTAAAGAAAAACTTCCTAATGTTTGTGTGAAATTTACCCTTAACAAGTTTCCAACTGTGTCCCTGTGTTCTTGATGAACTCATTTTAAAATACAAGTCTCGATCCACTGTACTAATTCCCTTCATAATTTTAAACACTTCAATCATGTCACCTCTTAATCTTCTTTTGTTTAAACTGTAAAGGCTCAGCTATTTTAATCTTTCCCTCATAATTCAACCCCTGTAGACCTGGAATCAGCCTAGTCGCTCTTCTCTGGACCTTTTCTAGTGCTGCTGTGTCCTTTTTGTAGCCTGGAGACCAAAACTGCACACGGTACTCAAGATGAGGCCTCACCAGTGCATTATAAAGGTTGAGCATAACCTCCTTGGACTTGTACTCCACAGATCGTGCTATATAACCTAACATTCTGTTAGCCTTCTTAATGGCTTCTGAACACTGTTGGAAGTTGATAGCTTAGAGTCCACTATGACTCTAAATCCTTCTCATAAGGTGTACTCTCGATTTTCCGACCGCCCATTGTGTATTCAAACCTAATATTTTTACTTCCTATGTGTAATACTTTACATTTACTGACATTAAATTTCATCTGCCACAAATCTGCCCAAGCCTGTATGCTATCCAAGTCCTTCTGTAATGATATAACGGATTCCAAATTATCTGCTAATCCACCTATCTTGGTATCATCTGCAAACTTAACCAGCTTGTTACTTATATTCCTATCTAAATCATTTATATATAAAAATAGCAATGGCCCTAGCACTGACCCCTGTGGAACACCACTCTTAACATCGGCCAGTTCTGATGAGGTTCCTCGCACCATCCCCTCTGCTTCCTGTGTCTGAGCCAATTCTGCACCCATCTAAAAACATCACCCTGAACTCCCACTTCTTTTAACTTGATGCCCAACCTCTCATGTGGCACCTTATCAAATGCTTTCTGAAAGTCCAGATAAATAATATCATAAGCTCCACTTTGATCGTATCCTTTTGTTGCCTCCTCATAGAATTCCAACATGTTAGTAAAACACGACCTCCCTCTTCTGAACCCATGCTGACTGTTCAGAATAACTCCTGTCCTTGTCATGTGTTGCTCAATCTTATCCTTAATAATTCCTTCCATTAATTTTCCTGTGATGCTTGTTAAGCTTACTGGCCTATAGTTGCTTGGATCTGCCCTGTCACCCTTTTTATATAATGGGATGATATTTGCCATTTTCCAGTCCTTTGGAATCTCTCCAGTGCACAGTGACTTCCTAAAAATATGTGTCAAGGGTTTATATATGTACTCACTAGCCTCCTTAAGAACACGAGGATAAATATTATCTGGGCCTGGTGATTTGTTTGATTTCATCTTATTTAATCTGAGCAGCACTTCTCCCTCTACAATTTCCAAATCCCTCAGTACCTCCTTAGTAGTTGCGTTTACCTCTGGGAGGTTATCCACTTGCTCACTTGTAAACACCTCAGAAAAATGTAAGTTTAGGGCATCTGCTATTTCATTGTCTGTATCTTTTAATTCCCCTTTACTATTCCTGATGAACTTGACCTCCTCCTTAACTGTTCTTTTACTACTAAAATACTGAAAGAATCTCTTGGGGTCTTCTTTCGCCTTATCTGCTATATTCCTCTCCAACTGTCTTTTAGCCTCTCTGATATCCTTCTTAATGGTTGCCCTCATGTTCTCATACGCGCTACGATTCTCTTTGCAGTTATTAGTCTTACAGTATATGCCTTATACAGCAGTTTTATTAATCCATCATGGAGTTTTTTTTAGTTTCCTATTAATTCCAAATTTAGGTATGTATCTGTCCTGCATTACATGTAAAACATTTTTAAACCTGTTCCACTGCTCCTCGACTGTCTCCACATTTAAAAGCTTATCCCAGTCTATCCTACTTAGACTTTGTCGCATCTGCTCAAAATTAGCCCTACTAAAGTTCAACTTAACAATTTTAGTCTTTGCATCTGTACTCTTACAAAATACTGAGAATTGTATTACATTATGTTCACTTGACCCTAGTGGTTCAATCACCTCTACACCCTCAATTCTATCCTGATTATTACAGAATACTAAATCCAGATAGGCTTCACCCCGTGTTGGTGCTTTAACATGCTGTGTTAAAAAGCAGTCGCTGATTACTTCTAAAAACTCCTGCTCTTGTTCCCCCATGACTATAATATCCCCCTGTAAACTTGCCTTTTTGATATTACTAAAAAGATGTGTGTTGAAATTACTGTCTGAATTGGGTGGTCTATAACACACTCCTAAAATAAGACCTCTTTCCCTAATATTTTCCAGGCGAAACCACATGTCCTCGCTAAGATGGGGCTCATCAGCCAACTGAAGATGACTTACATTTAAACCCTGTTTGGCATAAACAGCAACCCCACCTTCTTTTCTGTTCTGTCTATCCTTACTAAAATTTGTGTATCCCTCTATGTTACACTCATCCCCATCTTTGTTATTTAGCCAGGTTTCCGTTATTGCTATAATATCATAATTATGCTCGGCTACATACAACTCCAACTCACTTACATTATTTTTGATACTTCTAGCATTAAGGCAAGCTATTTTTAATGTGTTAATCCTTCTACATTGACATGTTTGCTTAGAAGGTTTTACCTGATTGCTGCTTTAAGTCTGCCTAAAAACAGTGAGCTCTATCTCAAATATTATGTGATGTTTTTAAAGATTCAGATGAGGATAATCCCACATCTGAGTCCTTGACACTCATTCCTGCTTGCAGTTATTAAAATTATACCTCAAACTGAAAAGAATAAAGTCAGGTCTGAATGCAGATCGCTACCCTCAACTGAAAAAGCAGTTTGCAAAATGGAACCTAGCAGAGATGTAAACAAATTTAAAGGCTGAGACAAATGAATAACTTCTAAGATCAATACACCATAAAATAGGTATCTTAAAACACCACATCCAAAACCTAAATACAGCACATTTCAAAACCCTATCTTAGCAAGTAGCAACCTTATAGCCTTATACCAACTAGACACATAAACAGTGGAGCTCATGAAAAAAGTGCATTATATGGTGATGTCATGAAAATAATATTGCGCTAAACATTTGATTCTGCACAAAAATGAAACAATGACATATGAAATCTAACAAACTCAAGTACAGATATGCCTCATGTCAATATAGATTTTAAACAACATTTGGAAAAGGTGAAGTACATTAAAAGAAAACCCAAGTAAGTCCCAGAAGGACCATGCAAACTTTATGTAGATAGTTCCCAAACCTGGGATTCAAACCCAAGACTTTAAATCTATGAGGCAGCAGGGGACCCACTGTGCTGTACACATAATAAGGAAAGACATTCAGAATCTCAAGCATATGAGGAAAAATATTTGGTAACAGAGTTACTCTACAGTCCACTAATCCATAAGTAAGCATCCTTGGCAGACAAGGCCGTTGAATTTGGCATTGTGTCTCAGGGTCGCTATGGATTATCAATGGTGTATCAGCATTTGTTTAAAAATACAGTTATGGGCCGAAGGCCACGTGATGAAAACACAAGCATTAATGTTATGCAATAAAAGAAACAGGGACTGACAAGTGGGAAATCTTTTATAAAAGTTGTGTCAGATTCAACCAATCTGTTTATGCGGTGAGTATAAGATACAGAAAATGTAGTCATCTTCAGCTGACATACATGCTGAAGCAGCCATAAAAAAGTCTTTAAAACTGACTTAAAATTTAGATGGTAAACTGCAAGGTAAGCCACTCACAAAAGCAAATAGGATTAAGTGATAAGAAAAAGTTTGGACTGGTATATCCAAGAGGAAATTACAGTGTTTTTGATGATAAAAAAAATTGCTAACGTATGTAAAAATGACTTATTTATAAATGATAATAAATTGCAACACTGATAATTCATAAATTCTCTATCAATATTCCAGATGCTAATAATAACAGTAATAATGTCAATTCCACAAGATTACATCTCCTCTGTTATTGCTATATAAAGTATTTACCTCTTACACTGTTCATATTTTTTCATCTCACAATATAAATTCCTATACTATTTAATTGGAAATGTATTGACATTTAATAACTGTAAATTAAAATGCAAACCCATACTGTCAGCTTTTTTTTTTTTTTGGAAAAGACAGACAAAAGCAAAGTACACAACGTAATTTAGTCAGACGTTTAAAAAGCACACGCTACAATGCTGCTCAGATGATTAATTCTGAAACTAGGGGCCACTGATATAAGATAACTTACAAAACTGGATTTTAAATTGCTGAATAAGTTTCCAAACAGTTAACATGGGGTCAGGTTACCAATGAACTTTCCCCCATGATGAAAAACATGTGAATATAGAAAGATACAAGAAATATAAAAATCTCGGAGGAAAGTTTACTAAATTTTGCTAAAATTACTTTCATCAGTTCAATAACAATAAGACACACAGGAGTGATTTAGAATGTAAAAACAAATTCTTAGTTAAAGTCCGGACCTCAAACTAATTGAATTTATATGGAAAAAGCTGAAAAATACAAGAACCCTGAAAACATTTGTGGCCAGATATGCAAAGATTTACAAGTTTTAAGTATGGTCAAAAGTAGGTGTCTCCACTAAAAATAGACTTGGACAATTTTACGGATATATTTTATTAGTTGTTATTTATTCATTTTTACTTTTCATGCCTGCAGTGTTCCTCTGCAACCCAGTACTGTATTCTGGTAGGTTACGAAGAAGCAACATGCAGTGTAATGTTTTCTGTCGTCACCATTGACTAACGGAATGGGTCAGAGGCAGGATTTGATTCACTATGGCCAGGTCATTCTGTCCTTTTTGAAATATGTGTACAGAAGTATAATGATAGTGGGCTCAGCGAGTTGAGAATGAGATTAAGTCACACTTAAGTATGGAAAAGTTCTGTCAATAAATTATTACTTTTGTATCTAAAAGCAAGCAGGTTAATCCTTTAATTAGTTTTTATTCTGTTTGGCAGTTTTTTGCATTTCTTAGAAGGATAGTCAGACAAACATGTAAATGGCTTTAGGAATGGATCATTCTGGGTCAAACAACTGATGAATATGTTAATGGCATAATAAATGCAGCTGCACTGGTAAGTCAGTAAAAGAAGCTAAATGCATTGGCACATGTTATGAAGATCATGCTGTAAACATCCCCTTTGGATGAGGTAAACTACAATCTCAGAATGTTTTTGATTTTTTTCCATCTCCTATCTAGAAGTCCATCTAGACTTCAGTTAACTAAGATGAGTAGTATACCTGCCTAAAGACGAGTCTCACATCCAAGTCCAGATAGTACAGATAGTCAGTGCTGTAAATGTCTTGCTCCCAGGCGCTAACACTGCTGCCAAAAGAGGTATAGTAAGCAAAACCTTTTGACTTTTACTTGTGTGTTTCTTTTTATGATCTTGAAGTTTTCATATTCTTTTAGAAATATTCGATTTCTTTCAACAAAAGCAGTCAGTTTTGATAAGAATGTGTGCTATTTTCGATGTTTCTGTATTTAGCCATGCAGTCAAATGCAGTAAAATATGGAGCCCTGTGTTAAGCTTAAGCCATTCTTTATTTTCTAATGGCTACCATATTAAATGTATACATATTTTAATACACACCTACATTAATAATATTGCCATATTGATATTTTATAAAATGTGAAATACAGAAAATAAGAATTGTATTTGTATAATTAAACACTATTTCTCCTATAGAATTAATGGGCACTATACATTTTGTGCAACTTTTTATATGAATTCAAAGTAAATTGCAGCTGACCCTGAAAAACATCTTTACAATTTCTGTTTCCACTGCAATGAAACATGCTCCCTCAATGTAGACCCAGGAACGTCATAATAAAACATGATTTCACAATAAGTCAGTTTACCAAATTCAGCGTCTACTGGGATAACCCAGTCCCCTGGACTCAGTGCTGTAACTTGATTGCCTACTTCAATAACCTCAGCTAGTCCTTCATTTCCTCCAACTGCAGGTAGAGAGGGCAGGATGCCATAAGTACCTGAAAAAGGAGATTCAATTTTAGGAATGCCATATTTCAAGATATAACTGTTAACGTAACATCATAGTCATAGGCACGAAGTATTTCAAATAACAGTGCATCCCTCTTCATTGACTGTAACTACACGATTTTATTAAGTAGGCTTTGCAGTTTTACAACAACTCATCTGTAGCAACATAAAACATTTACCGACTTGAATTACTTTAGACCAAACAAACATATACCTGTATATATTTTATACTGTATTGAGGATTTGTTCTGTTCTGTGTATTGTATTGTATTGTATTGACCCCCTTCTTTTTGACACCCACTGCACGCCCAACCTACCTGGAAAGGGGTCTCTCTTTGAACTGCCTTTCCCAAGGTTTCTTCCATTTTTCCCTACAAGGGTTTTTTGGGAGTTTTTCTTTGTCTTCTCAGAGAGTCAAGGGTGGGGGGGTGTCTGTCAGAGGCAGGGCCTGTTAAAGCCCATTGCGACACTTCTTGTGTGATTTTGGGCGATACAAAAATAAATTGTATTGTATTGTATATAGTATATTAAAAAATTAATAAAAACTCAGAACAAATGATCATAGTGAATTTATAGGGGTTGTATCACAAAAGACAAAACTATTAAAAATCAACAAATTGGCATTTCTGTAGCTTTTTCCAGGCAGTTACGATGATCATCATAAACAATACACTTTTTAAACAAAAAATTTGTTGAGACAGTTCAAATTTCACTGAGATATCTTAAATACAGCAGAAATTTCAATATCTCTTATTGAAAAATACTGGCAAATTTATAAACTTATCTCTCTTAACACAGAAAAAGATTCTGTGTGACTTCAACTATTTATTAGTTTACTGTTTCAGTTTTACCTTGATGGCAGCTATTTCAATTTGTATACATTTTATATTTTTTTCTTTTACTCACTCAACAGTCGTTCCTGCTGGCAAAGCAGTGAAACACGTGTAGTCATGCACATCTGCACCTTGTACACCTTGCTGCAGGATATGCTATGAGGCAGCGTCAGGTGTAGGCAGAGGTTGAATGGTTGATTGTTATTATACAACAAAGGTGCAACATTAGATGCATATTTATTTATTCAATTCCCTAATAATGATATTCTGTATTTATTCTATATGGTAGTAATGCTATTATTTATTTATTCATCACTGTACAAACTAAATATCATCCCTTACTGTTACAAATACAACGGGAGATCAAGTTATATGCTAACAGTCTGTCTTCTGCCTCTGCCCCATCCCACACTCAACCCTGTAGCTGCATGACATCTTTCATGAACCTCAGTTAACAGCAACTCACTTCTTCTGTCCATAAAAGTAAAATATAAAAGCAACTTTACTTATATAGAAATGTAGGAAAACTTTCTTGGTGATGCATTATGCTACAGTGACTAAACATGTACTTGGTATTTTGATAACATTAAACATAACTTCACTGCATTGCATTAACTAAAAATTATAATAATTCAGTATTTCTCTGACACTGTGATTTATTGCCAAAGAACCACAATGATTCCCTATTTATCATATTCAGGTGCAGCCAACAATTTTAGCCTGAGACTTCAGCACAGATTGTAATTTTATTGTATACGAATATTATGTTTAAAATTTTCAATTACAATTAGCCACTGGCCCTCCACATTCAACAATTAATAAAAGCATGTGTATCTTTTCATCAGTTGTGTTCGAATCTGCTGTTTATTAAAGCATCTTCTGCCACATGATATTGTAAAAGAGTATTAACAAGCATGTTTTATGTACACTACAAGTACATGTAATTACATTCTGTTATCACTGTTATTTTTGAATATGACACACTATTACAAAAATGTAAGTGATGGAATTGTGACAAGAAACTCTTTGATGCAGTGATCAGAAAATTTAAAAATGCTCCAACATTCAATCCAGCTAACCCAAGTCTGCAAACGTACCCACATGACACGCCAGATGTACATTTTCTTGCTTGTTTAATACTACCTCTTCTATTATTGTTATTCACTTTCAGCAAAGTTATCCCATAACCTCAAAGTTGACTATCTGGATATTATAATGATTGAATTGTGGATGTTTAAGTAAATGATTTGTCATGATGGGAAGAGTATATGTTTAGTGAAATATCAATAAGAATATTTACACATTTCTTGCATATGGGTCAAATGCAACCACTTGTGGCCATGGTTGAACATCATTTCAATCAGTATCTTTCAATTGGACTGTGTTGTTTTTACCATTTATTGTCATAAATTTTAAATGCGCTTATCCAGGGTGCAGACCTGCTTACCACCTGAACTTCTCCAAAGCATCTCCTTTTCCCCAGTCTTCTGGATCCACAATTTCTCCCACATATCTAGTAGTTGAAAATGTTAACAACTAGAGAGCGGAAGATAATATGTAAAAAACTAAAGTTGCCTATTGTATCTCTTTATTGTCTAATAACTAGGGGGCTTTGCTCCCTACTCACTTCACTCACCAACCCCCCAGCCTGCGCTATGCGCCAGCCGCTTTGCATCTCTGTCACTTGCTTATGTGGATTTCAATTTCACCAAACAAAAAATCTTTTTATTCTCACGGATGCGTTTCTTCATTGGGAAGAAACACTACTTTTCCCTGATGGCAACACAAATTAGACGATCTACAAGTCTCCGACTTAAAGTTTAAATGCAAACATTATCTACATACTTCTGTCATATCACCTATATTCTATCTATTTTCGCTATTCCATTATTTCAACGAGTAATAATTTCCGTTTGTTTACGCTAATGCAAACTTTACTATCATTTTTTGGAGACTTTAGAATTTTAGTACTTTCATTATCTCTAACCTGCTCTGCATGTCTAACACGGAAATGTTTTTAATTCTTTATGACGTTCTACTCTGTCATCTACTCTTTGTCTTTTATTTTTGGCCCCAGGCATGGTTAAATCTCTTGGCACAAAGTCTTGTCTCGCGCGACATGAAAGTATCTCTCTGAAAAAGTCTTGTCTGTCTCAGGCTAAAAAGTCTCATCTCGTCCAAGGATTTTTTTTATATAATAGAGAGATAATTTTTTACATTTACATTGTGCTTTTCTTACTACTCAAGCATTCTCCGTGAAGGGAGGACCCTGGATGTGAAACCATGATCTACTAGCTGCAAAGCGGCAGTGCTACCACTGCACCACAAGGAAATGACGATCTAATAAACAGGCAGAACAGCCCTAGACATATGCTCTGATAATGCAGTAGGCAGTGAGACATAATGGCTAAGGCTTTGGACCTCAAACCATGAGGCTGTGAGTTCAGATTCGGCTACTGGCACTATGTGACACTATCTGCTTGTGCTCCAATTGGAAAAACAGTTGTATCTGAAATGTTGTAAGTCACGTTGGATATAGACATCAGCAACATAAGTAAATAATAATAAATGGCTGCACAACAGGGTTTCTAACAACAAAGCAATTCAGTGTTGAAGCTCCATAGAAATAGAACATTCAGCTATCAGGACTCCCTTGCTACTACTTTTAACTGGGACCCTCCATTCATGATTATCAATGCACCATAAAGATGGGGAAACCCAAGAAGCACTCTTTAGCACCCAAAATAATACATTATTAAATGTTGCATAGATGCAGAAGCCTGACTCCACAAGTCTGTTTTGGGGTTATGAAAAAAAGTTGCATTCAGTATTAGCTGCACTTCCTGAAAATATTACTGTAAATTTTACTTTATACTCAAATGAGAAAGCAATGCAAAATTGACTGTGAGTTTCACTAGAAATGCCTGGCAGCAAAACATTGACTAACAGGGATCTGCAGCCATTTGGAATGCATAATCAGTAATATAAATAATATAAATACTGATTCTCCTTTATCAGATCCCATTAAGATCACTCATTCTGCCTCTGGACATCATAAAGGTGGGACTTAATGCACTGCAGCAGAAATCAGACAATATAAGATTTGAGTTATCCTCCAATTTTCATGAAAATATGCACAACAGATTTTGAGTAATGCCAAAATAGCCATACATTATACAATCATTCATACACACAGATGACAAATCAGCTTTATTTATACAGATGTAGCTATGTTTCCTGCTGTTGCTCAAGTAATATTTCAGAGCTTCACTGGAAATTTTACATTATACATATCTAAGCAAGTGACATACAGTTACTCATGAGAGTAGCAATTTGAACAGAGATCCATGACTGGAAGACACAGACTCACAGAGAATGACAATCATTTCAACTAGAAGGGATTCTTTGACATAATAAGGGTATTCCATCGTATAAATATCAAATCTGCTATATCACATTCTCTTTAGGTCATGGCCGCTCATTCTTCTCCCAGGCTGCCCCGGTCGTGACCAGGGGTCTCATGTATAACGCAGAACTCGCACGTAGAACTTGCACTATAACATGATGTAAGCACAAAAGCTGAAATGTGCTTACGCACAGAAAAATCCAGATGCAGGAATCTGTGCGTACTCCAACTTCCACGTTCTTCCGCTACATAAATCCCGATCAGCGTGAAAACTAACGCTCGTGCACGCTTTATGTAACGCCCCAACTCCTCCCAGAATTACACCTCTTTGAATATGCAAATCAATATAAATCGCCCTTAAGCTCAGCCTTCTGTGAAAAGACAATGGTAAAAGCACGGGGGAAAATATAAGAATTTCAGCGAATACCAAGTGGAGGCAAAGGAAAAACATACTATTTGTTCAAATAAACCGTGGTATAATCAACAAAAGGAAGTTGATCGAGTGACATAGCGTGTTGGAGAAACTTGAAAGCTCACATTCACAAAATCGCACAGTGCCAGAAATAAAAAGAAGTCACATATCAAAGTCGCCGTGAAAAGGCGAGTTGTAGCCCACTGTCTGAGTGTCATATGAAAGCTTATTAGGGTACAGAGAAAAAAGGCACACAGTGGGGAAAAGCACGAAATGTCGACTTCAATCTCGACATTTCCACTTTAATCAAGTAGTTTATTTTGTCATTAAAGTAGAACATCATAAACTTCATCTTAAAATCGTTTAATTAACCAGTTTCTCAAATCACATCGTAATTAAAGTAGCACGTTAAATGCTTTGTTTTGTATTTGATCTTCTATGTGCTCTATGTGTGTGAATCACTACTTGCTTCTTAAACCGGCTCTCTTCCTCCAACTGGACACAGAATCCATTACATTCGTGATATTACAGCTCTCTGAATAACTAAAATACTGAGATGTATACGTGATATCATTTTCATGATGATAGGAGTTAAAGCACGTTATTAAACATGTGTTTCACTTGATGAAATAATTTATTGCAGCAGTACTCAGGGCGGCTCTAGGCTTGTGGTGGCACTGGGCAGAGGAAGAATCGGTGGCTCCTTCGCCCGCCAATGTCAGTAAGGTAGCTTATGCACGGTGGATGGCCACGTCCGTTGCAGACACTGCATAGCTGCCTCGTGCTCATGACACAAGCATTTCACTTTTGCCGAAATTTGTCGCTGCGCTTTTAGCTGTGTTGTTATTTTCTCTTTCTGTTTTATATTCAATATATATTGGTGTAGCCGCCACTGCAGTCCTTGCTTTTCTTTCCCCAAGTAACCGATCGCCACACAATCAGCTCTGTAATAGAAGTTAAGCCATCTGTAAGCTTAGTGCCGATTCTTCAAAACGTTTAAGGAACATTGAAATATCTTCGTAGTACATGTTTAATTATTCTATCCTTTATGAAACTCCCAGTGAAGAATATAGATTATTTAAATGAAGTTAAAGTTTTATCTGTATAATATAATAAACATATTTTGCTGCATTTACCTTAAAAATGATATCGTCATCATATGTAAATAAGCGCTTTATAAAGTGGCTCAGGTTGTGCGATATTATAACTGTAGTGCAAGTTTACAGTGGGGTGATTGTACTTATAAGTACAAACAGTTCTACAAGGAGCAATTGATTGAGTGCATTTAAAGTTCTTGGGATGAAACTGTTTCTGAACCGCGAGGTCCGTACAGGAAAGGCTTTAAACGTTTTGCAGTGGCTGAGACAGCGTGTCCTTGAAGCTGTATACCGATAATTCTCTTTCCGATCAGCTGCTGCTGTGATTCACACTCAGATACAGTGATATAAATACTCCGAGTGGTGCAGTGAGAGTAATATGGAAAAAGATGATCCGCTGTGGCAACTCCTAACGGGAGGAGCTGAAAGAAGAAGAAGAAGAAGAAGGTGCAGTGAGAGTAACAACGCTAAAGCAGTTATGGTATTTGGAATACTATGGCTGTTCCCTGGACCATTATATTGTTACAAGTTAATTACAATCAGATGCGTTACACTAATAAACAATATGCGGTTAGTTTCAGTGTATTTATAAAGCCGCGTCAGGAAAATAAGGTGTAACCACACAGGAACAGTAGCATTGCTTTGACGCTGGGTGCCGCCAGTCTGCAAAACCGAGCGGAGAACTTGCATACGACAAGGCATGAGGTACCGTGGAAAAGTGCGTGGCTTTACGCCAAGTGTAGGTTTTATACAACGTGATTTGAACGTGGAAAAGTTTCTGTGCGTACACACCGTTTATACATGAGGCCCCAGCAGATTCAAACTTGCAGCCCCACAGCTAAGTAGAGTACAGCTTCAAAAACAACACCGAAACAGTGCCTATTAAGGTTATAGCGGTGGTATACTGATGCATGATTATGCTTGTGACCCCATTGGAGGCAGCTTGAAACCGTGACAAGGGTGAATGCTTGATAAAAAAAAATGTATATTAGATCGGAATCAAATCCAAACTGCCTGGTGTTCTGCACTTCAAAGACAAGCTTGCTAACCACTGCACAACTGTCACACCCTTTGCTGCATTTTTCTCTGTTAGTAGATAACATTTTAGAATTCCCTGCCACTCACTCGGAACCCTGAGTTGCCCTGCCACCCCTGGGGGAGCTCAAGAATGAAATTATACGTCAAAAACTTGACTTAAGAGGAGAAGCAACAATATGCCAACTCTCAAGTCTGTGGCTTGAAAAACAAACCAGTACATGAAGAATACATATAAATTATATAGTAACATAACTTGCAAAAATTTTACTGCAATGAAACAAAGTTCTGTTTTAGTGTTAAACCAGTAAACCCCCGATTCTCTAAAGAATTGCATATCCAAGAATGGCAATCACTCTCTGTTCCCTCCGATCTTTGGAGGGATGAAAAATGATGGAGAGTGGGAGCGTCCTGGGAAAGTTTTCATTTAATTAAATAAATATATTTGTACTAAAATTAACACAATTTATTAAAACTAAAATTGAAATTTAATTGTTATATTATTTAAGTCCAAAATGTCTTTGAGTTGCTGCACTTATGAGTAAAAAATATCGGAGTGCAAAGGTTTAAATGAATGAATGAAAAAATTCATAAAATAGCAAATTCAAAATAGTTAATCAAAAATTTCTATATAAACAACATTTCTGGTAAAGATGGTTTCCTGTCCTTGAATTAGCTGTCCCTGGTATGGAGTAGGAGGCAACATAAAGTTATCCATGTCGTTGATAAACTGTGTCATCTAGATCTAACACATAAATTTGGGCAAATTTGCCATCGTAATTTGGCTCAGGGTGCACTGTTCCAATCTGATGCAACACGCGAAAGCAGTATGGGCCATTCCCAGGTGGTGGCTTGATATTTACCCCGTTAGATGAAAAAGCAAATGAACTATTGTAGCATCTAATGCACTCCATAAAGCTTTTACTTTCGGGTACATCGTTAGTCAAAAGCTTTCGTAAATATTCAGGATATTCATCCAAAGGAGGCAGCTTAACTTGACCCTTTTGAGAACAACATCTAAACTCATCAGTTGTACTGCCAGTTTTTTCTTCAAGAAAGATAAGTGAATGACAATGACTGCAAATGACACTCGTTAATCCCAATGAATTTTCATGAACAGTGGACTCATTATAGAATGCGTTCTCAGCTAACTGGTGGAATTGTTCAGCGGCTGTCCGTCGTTCCTCTCTTTGCCTTTTTCCTTGTTGGAATACTGAACGTCTTAAACCTTCTAAACAACTTTCTAGCCTTTCTGTAGTTTCCTCTGATATTATTTGTGATGAACAATTGTGCAAGCCTTCCAAACGATTCTCCCATTGTTCTGTTGTCTTGTTTGCACGCCTATCCGATACCTGAGCTCTTTCTTTTTGGAGCCGTGACTCCTTTGCTTCTGCTGTTTCAGAAGCGCGTTGTAGGCGCCTTCGTTTATTGTTTTTATCCATGCGGTCTCAATTTTGTTTTTCTGTGGCTGTGGCGTTAGCTAGAAGTCATTTGCTGTTAGGAATCATACTTACTTTTAACACTGAATTACCCTAATGTGATTCAAATATGCCACACTGACAGCTGCTACACTGACTGCTGGCACAGTGGATTCGAGCACACTGACTGCTGCCACTGTTTAGTGTAGTAGCTGCTGCCACTGTGGAGTGGAGTGCTGCTGGCACTGTGAAGTGGAGTGCTGCTGGCACTGCAAACATTACCTGAGGTTTATTTTACAGATTGTATTGTGTTGTTTGGGTGCCACCTACTGACTCTGGGAAGCCGCTGGGTTTGACCATGGGGCGCTGAGGCTCTGTGCGCCGCCGCTCGCGTCTGGCCTCTGGCATCCGTGCATATATACAACCTTCGTTTAGTAATATAGATGAAAATGAACTGCATCCCTGTTGAAAGTTTAAATAACATTTCATTATTAATTTTTACAGATATAGGTCACCTTCTGAAGTGATTAATAAAAACTGCTAAATAAAAAGCTTTCTTACTTACTGTATATGGTACATCTTTCACAAGGCTCTCAGCACCGCTGGTAAAGCTCACAATCACCTCCTGAGGTACCTGAACGATTCCACTAAGGCTGGTGGCCCCTCCAACCAATAAAGACAAAGCCACTCTCAGATTTGGAGGAGCCATTTTTCAGACTCATTTGAGAATGTATCCAGGGTGTGCCAATGGGAATATTCTAACATGGCTAAGAGGACTTTATTGTCTAGAAAACGCCAGAGATTAAACCCTTACTGTCTCCAAAACAGTTATTCTCAAAGACATGGCTTTGCCTTGATAGCCCATGTATATTGTACCCAGAGGGTGCATTTCATAAAACAAAAATTCATATAGTATCTCTCTGACAAAAAAAATGATTAAGCTTTACTTAAATATGCTTTACCTTGGATCATGTTTATATCTGCGGGATTGACAGGGGCTGCCAACATCCTAAGCCGAACATCCATGGCTCCAATATCTGGCAAGGTCATCTTTTCCATTCTTCCCAAAAATTAAAATAATTGTTTAGAAATGACACTATATCAATAAATATGAATAATTTTAAAAGTTTCCTTTGTTACACATCTGTTATAAATTACAATAGGTAAAGCAATATTAAAAACAAATATTTAATTAGTATGTAAAGGTCAATAACAGTAACATGTCACTAATAACAACCAATACATTGTGTGTTAGATTTAAAAAAATTGAATATTCAATAATCCACCCATCCATTATCCAACCGGCTATAGCCTAACTACAGGGTCACAGGGGTCTGCTGGAGCCAATCCCAGCCAACACAGGGTGCAAGGCAGGAAAAAAAAACCCTGGGCAGGGCACCAGACCACCACAGATATTCAATAATATATTTTCTATTTCTTTCATAATGAATTAATAAATTACTATCCTAGTAATCCTTAATACATTAGAGGTATTTTATTTATTTTTAATATAAATTGCCATGAATAAAAAAAATAAAAATAAAACTATTATGTGTGATTATACAATTAATAAAAATGATAAAAGTACAGAGTGATCCTAGACTTGTACTAAAGGGATTTGGGTAAATCAATAATAATTTCCTTTATTTAACACTTTTGCTTTCCATCTGATCCCCTAAATAAGGGTTCTACTGTAACTGCAAAATAGAATTACAACATGATATTGATTACATATTCTGACTTTTTCAAGGCAGTATTAACAGTACGTCAATCTCCTTCCTCTTCGAGTGATGCTGGACGTTGTAGGAGGCACACAGGATTAACAGACATTTACCTGGATGGGACGCTCCAAGCAAACAGAAAAGTGTACCGACCAGATGTGTACCTAATTTTCTTCCCTGGCCGGGAGAAGAGAAGACAGGGAAGGGATGTTGCAGAGGGGTATTTAATTCCCTCAAGTGTCAGATGGCAGCAGCCCTCCATATCAGCGCCCATTTGGGAACCAGAGGGAATGCCAGACATTGTAGTTAAGCAGCTCTGTCCTGCTGGGGTCCATGGGTGCAGCAAGGGGGCACTGCAGGGAGATGCACTCCCCAATCCATGGGACTTCCATATGACCCAGAAGTATTTCCATCGGGGCAATGGTCCTGGCACAAGAAATACTCCCGGGTCCTCAATAAAATGGACTGCACTCCAATCTTCCAGGAGAGTCGGAGCTGGGAGGAAAGAAGGCAACACTCAACTGGAGGAAGGAAGTAAGGAGGATTGATTTCTGGAGAAAAGAAAACCTGTGACGTGCTACGTTGGAGGTATTTTGTAATAAACCTTCCATTATTTGAACCCGGGACTGTGCTGCTATGTTTCTGTTGAAGTTTAGGGCTCGCTGACGCCCCTGTTTCCATTATAACGTATTACAGGTTTTCCTATTATATTTAATGAAATCAGGCCCTCTAGGTTTTAGTGATAGATGCAGTATAGAGAAAACGAATGTTTGTGGCAGAATTACCCATAGCAAATTAGTCTAAAGGGAAGGGCCACATAAAGAGCAACTGAAAAAAATGAACCTCACCCAGAACAGAACAAGGAGGACCACTACTTAGTCTGACCCAGGAGTGATGCTCACTAGTAGGTGATTGGTGACTAGACGACCCTCACAGTTCAGTCTTCCTTAAGCCGCTTTTCCACTGCATAGTACGGCACGACACGGTTCAGTACAGCTCACTTTTGCGGGGCTTTCCACTGGGAACAGTACCTGGTACCTGGTCCTTTTTTTAGTACCACCTCAGCCGAGGTTCCAAGCGTGCCGAACCGTTACCAAAATGTGACGTGTAAACTCTGCTGGTCACTGATTGGCCGGAGAAAATCGTCATTACTGCGTCACTGGCTATTCTTTTCTTTAAAGGTACAGACACGCGGAAGTTTCGAAAGTTCTCCAGCCACTGAGTGTTTGTAAAACCGGGAACAATCACATCCCACCACTCTGAAGCACGGTTAAATGTCCAAACAGATGGTCTGTTGCGGCGACTTTTTTGCAAAATGTGGAAGATCTGTAATATACAGAATCAGCATTTTAATGTTACACTGGCAGTTAAGTTCATTTTATGCTTTGCAACAGTGATAAAAGTTAGCTAGTGATGTGCTTTTTTTAGATGCTTAACCTTGTGCGTCGTCGAGCTAAAGTGTTGTCGTTGTCTGCGTGTTGTTGTAAAAGTTCCACGGTGTCACGGCAGTAGAGGCGGCGCAGCTATAACGACACGTGAATAATCCCGCCCACTCTAAAGCGGTACTAAACTGCAGTCGAAACGCAAACCGAGCTGAACTGAGCCGAACCAAGGTGAGCTGTACTGAACCGTGTTGTGCCGTACTATGCAGTGGTAAAGCGGCTTTAGTTAGAATGAGATGCTGTGAAGGCTTATCACCAACAATATGAGGGGTGAGGGCAGAGTGTGATGTTCTTAGCTTCTGGTGAGCAGTTTGCTCAGACAGGGAAGGAAGACTAAGATGGTTAGGGCTTTAATGGGATTAACAATCAAATGGCTCTTTATGGAATGTTTGGCTCTCATTTCTGGAAGAGCATCTTCTGCACCTCAGGACCTTTTAGTGGATCAATTCAAGGCTTAAGTATGGGAAGCAGCTGCAAAAAGTTGTATTCAAAAGGCATTTACTGCCTTTTATGGCACTAAATCTAAGACCCAGGGGTGGATACCAAGGAGGAGAGAAACTACAAAGTGAAAGAAAATGGCCTATTTTGCAATGTTAGTAAGAAGATCTCAGCCTCTGAGTTAGGTGTACCAACAGGCTAGGAAAGCAGTAGACGTGACAGTGATCAAATCTTTGGCCCATGTGTGAGTGGGAGTTTGACAAGGCCGTGAAGAATGGCTTTTGCATGGCTATAAGGAGGTTCAGAAAAAAAAATGTTCTCAGCATTAACAAGATGTAGCAGGTTCATTATAAGGAACTCTTACTTCATATGGACACAACTGCCTTGAAAGTGTCAATGCTGGAAGTATCATTTGGGAATAGGACCATTTGTTGAGTAACGTAAGGGTTAATAAAAACACAAGAGCGAGAAGTCCACGGAGCTAAGGCAGATTCTGGGCGGGAATAATGTGGGGTGACTTGAGTAGCATGTCTTTTCAGTATTATATGGAAGGCGGACTTAGGGTCTTAGGACTAGTAGGGGACATGGGATCAGACTTCTCAGCCTATGACAGATTAGTGGCACCAGTCAAATATGATATAGAGGAGGAGCAATGCCATTTTTTTTTTAAATGAGAACAAGAAGAAGTGTTTTGCTATTCATTAGAAAGAGTGACAAATATTATCCATTTTCCAACCCGCTGAATCCAAACACAGGGTCACAAGGGTCTGCTGGAGCCAATCCCAGGGCACAAGGCAGGAACCAAACCCGGGCAGGGTGCCATCCCACCGCAGGACACACACAAAAACACCAAGCACACACTAGGACCAATTTAGAATCACCAATCCACCTAACCTGCATGTCTTTGGACTGTGGGAGGAAACCCATGGAGACACGGGGAGAACATGCAAACTCCACGCAGGGAGGACCTGGGAAGCGAACCTGGGTCTCCTAACAGCGAGGTGGCAGCACTACCACTGAGCCACCGTGCCGCCCTGTGACAAATATTATTACTTGGATAAGTCAGTGCTTATGTTAGAGAAGTATGCAAACAAACAAATAGGAAAATTCTAAAAAACATCACTGACTGTAACTCATGTAAAGCTAGAATGTTTCAGGTTCATGCGCAAGGACATTTTTCTTGACTCGAGGTTAAGTTTTGTTTCTGATTCGCCATGTAAAATAATTAATATCGCCTTTCATCACAGCTATTAACTACAGCAGAGGGCTTCCTTTTCTAGAAATTTCATTCAGGCCTTATGAAGTCAAAGTTTTTACAGCATGGGAATTAATTTGGTCTCTATACTTTTTTTTTATTTTTGCTTTATGACTTTCTTTAACTGTTTTGCTAGTTAAGATTAACTGCTTCCTTTTTTCATAACCAACTAGCACATGAGGTCAAATTATAAAGGAGCTAACAGAAGAGAAACTAATCTGCTAACATTGTACCCTTGTGTGTTAAATGTACTGTTCATCCAGCCATTCACTTTAATCCACTGCTGAGTGGCATAGGAGCCAGGGCAGATTCTGGGAGATTTAGGAACAAGACAAATAAATAAATACAAAAATAAAAATAAGAACCAAAAGCACAAACAAAGGATTAGGCTATCGATATATACTAATATAGCATAGTATTCTCAAATCTGCTTAATCTAATTTAGTGTTATGGGACCAGAGCCTATGCCAACAGCAATAGCAGGAACTAACCCTGGACAGAGCTTTGGTCCACTGCAGGTCTACTAAAACTGCACATGCAGGTAATCCAATATTAGTGCCTCATATGCACTTAATTCAATTCTCAACCTTCAAAGGGTGAGGCCTATCTCAGCAGCATGTAGCACAAGGCAGGAAGATGGAAACTGCCTGGGTTGTGACTGCCCACTCCTACACTGGTTCAGTTTGGAATCACCCATTAGACTAACAGGCATATCTTTGCAATTTGAGACAGAAACATGAATAAAATTAATAAAACCTTGCCAAATCTGGGAAGAATGTGTAAACTCCATGCAGAGAGTAAGTGGCCGGCATCAGGGTTTAAACCCAGAACACCTGATCTGTCTGACGGCGGCACTAATCACTGCCTCATACCCCTCACCAACTATATTTTAAATCTAAATATGCCAGAACGCAATTAAAACATGTGGGGTTCTAATAAATAAAGCAATTCTGTTGCTTGTAAGAAGGCACATTAAACGAGACTTTCTTAATTGAAACAACATCACTTCTAATTAAGACAACGATTTAAATAACACTCGCCCCCACTGTAAACTTCCACTCTCTTCAACATTCTTTAATTAATTTGTAGAGATAAATGTAGGCAATGAAACCGTAATCTCGTTATTGGTCGTCTGTTAAATCCCAGTAAACTTAAAGGAGTAAGTATCTCCGCGGCGGCCGCTTACTTGATCACGTCGTCCGGCTGCCCGTGACTCCTGTACAGCAGAGCCTCGTAGTGCCGTTTTCTGACGGCGGTGAAGCGAGGCTGCGTGACCCGCAGAACGGAGATGAGCAGAGAGCGCATGTGCGAGCAGACGGGCGATGAGCCGGCAAGAAGCGTTCGTTTGGCAGTTGGGCGTGGAGGCTGTGAATGATGGGGCTGCGGTGAGTGCGGACTTTAAAACCAAAAAAAAAGCAGAAGCGGATATGTCTGCATATTATTGTCAACCTTTCATACGTCAACGCAAGTTTATGATCACACTAGAACCCTGGGCAATGACAGACGTAGTGAAGATAGACCAGGGCTATGATGTCCGAAAGGGTCGCGGGTTTGGATAAGGAAATGCGTGTAGTAAGAAGGGATGTAAACATGAATAGTGAGAGGAAGGTAGGATCAAAGAAGAAAGTTATTTTGGAAGTGTCCTGCCTCAAGCAAGCGGTTGGAAACTGTTTATACTATGCAAGAGTAATATTGTAACTAGAGGTTTGAAAGAAAATGGTGTAAGCATCAATATACATAGAAGTGCTAATTATTCTTTTAAGTTGTACTTGTGTCATCTCATTTTCTGAAACTGGTTTTGATGGTGTGGGTCACAGTGGCAGCATGCCAAGCAGATCAGCCCAGACCTCGTTTTCCCAGCTACTGATTCCAGGTCTTCCTGGGGAATTCCCAGGCATTCCCAAACCAGCCAAGAGGTAGGATCCATCCAGCACATGTAGGGGAAGCCACCCAGGGGGCATCCTTACTCCCTGCCCACAACATCTCAGCGGACTCCTCTCAATCTGGAGAAGCAGTGACTCTACACAAAGACTCTCCTAAATCACTGAGCATCTTACTGTATCTCAGAGTCTCAGCCCAGCAGCCCTGCAAAGAAACTTCACATATGCCACTTCTTCTCATGGCCTCACTCTGTTTTGTAGGTTTTAAAAAAGAACATGAATATCGTATGGTATGTGTTGTGGGAGGTTTTACATGAATATGGGGTAACTGTCGCTTTTGTTGGTCTCTATCAATGCTGTCTTGTCACTACTCTTGTCTGTGGTTTTCATTAACAGGATATCATGGTGCAGACGAGGATGTGAGGGTTGTCCACTTTAAATGGCTAGGTGTAGGAACATTGCTTTAAGCAGATAATGCTGCCTTCTTTGCCACATCTGACTGTGACTTTCACCATGGACTTGAGTGATTCATTGATGAGAGTGAAGCTACTGGGATGAGATTCAGCACCACCATAATTCTCTCTCAGAAAAGTGTGGCTTGCTCTCTCCACGTGAGGGGGAACAACCGCCGCCTGTGGAGGAGTTCAAGTGTCTCAGTAGTAAAAGAAAAGGGAAATGTGAGATCAACAAGTGGATTGGAGCAGGAGATGAATCTAAAGACAAAACCCTTGGTCGATCTACATCCCTGTCCTCACCTATGGTCTTGAGCTTTGGGTAATGACTGAAACAATGTGTCAAAGGTATTGTCTGTCAACTTACGTAATTGAAGATATAAGGATATCAATATCTGAGGTGAAACATGAAAAGGGCGTTGAGACACTTTTGACTATCAGATGGGATCCAATTCACTTTAGGATAGAACACTAAATACAGTGCAACATCAGCAAATGCCAAAGGGCACTTTCTGAAAACATATGAGATAGCATCTTAGAGTTCATTAACTAATTTTGTCACAATATACTGTATATGAGTGTATTCATATAGCACAGGTGATGTAAAGCAATAATTCACACTCCACTCCTTAAGCTTCTTCCAACAAAATCATAGTTGTCATTGCCTGAATGCTACGACATTATTATAGGTATTCATTTAAACATTCCGTCTAACATACATTACAGTAAGAAAGAAATATGGATAATTAATTTATAACTCAATAGGCAGTACCTTAGCATTTATGATACATGTACAGCATTTGACACACAATTGCCAATGATTTAGCATAAAACATGTCCATACTTCCATGACCATATTTTTTGGCTTTGCTAAGAGATAATTCTTACATACTGTATTATTTGAAGCAACTATGATTTTGAAAGGCGGCAAATACAATTATTGTTTTGAAATACTCTGTGTAACAAATGTGTTTTGTTAGGCTGCTGTATGAATATAATGTGTACTCCAATGTTGGGTAATCCAATAAAGAGAAGGACCTCCTTTGCAACCCTGTTCTGTAGTATCATAGTCCTTTTAAATGTTACGGTACATTTACTTATTTGGAGGATGCCTTTATCCAAGGCAACTTATAACATTTATGATACAATTAGTTTAATTTAATCTGGATTTCCAAATGGAGTGCAGGCAGGTCAAGTGACTTGCACATGCCACACAGAGTCAGTAGCGAGATTTGAAATCACAACCTCAGGGTTTGATGTCCAAAGCCTTAACTACTACACCACACTGCCTGGTACAACAAGTTCCTATAAAGACATTGAATTTTAGGGCCTTTAGAATGTCACTCTCTATAGACAAACGGGTAAGGTAATAAATACCACGTTTCCATTAACAGGTAAGTTTCTAGGTGCTATATGACAATCAAGAACTCAAAATGATTTCATCAATGTCTTGCATATTATCCCAAAGTAGATGTTCAGTAGATTACTGTCATGAGTGGTTGGTTTTGCTGCTAATTTTGTTGTTTGACTCAGGGTATATTACTTGCCACTGTTTCACACTATGTGGTCCAGCTGTTTCTGCTGCTTTCTTTGATATTTATGTACAGTATGTGCATACTGAAATTTCCAGGTTGCATTAAGAAATTCTAGTACTTCTTAAATCTGTTATCTGCGTGACAGCATATTGCACAAAGCAAACCAAAAGCAACTACAGTGAGTGTTAAAAAAATATGCAGAACTTGAAAGTACCCGTACAGTCATGTCATTTGCATGACAACATGAGCTGAATCCAAAATCCATAGAAAAATTACGATTGGCTGCAGGAATGTTCTGAAAAAAATATAATGAGAACAAAACACGAAGCAGGCTAAGTCTGTGTGTGGATTGGCCCATAAATTACTTGCTTGGGCCCATAGACCTTAAACTTTACATTGATTTGTTTGGGCCCATAGAGGAAATATTGGTAATTGCTCAGTGCACTTCAGGTAAAGAAAAGGACAAAGAAGTATGGTTTGTTCCAGAAACACTTTCATGTTGCTTTGCTTTCATGAAGTCTATTCTATACTGAACAACAAGAAATACTGTATGAAAGATCACAACAAGGCGTCTCTTGTAAACCTGCAGTTATGTTAAGCTACATGTTGCACTTCTTGAAAGCACTAACATATTGACAAATAGGATGAATCCAGAGAGAACCTAAGCCTTATCTGAAGTGGATGGACCTTTGTATGTTAATATATTCCCTGTCCTACAAAGTAAAGTTGTGCATATTTTGACTGATGCTTGATATTCGAATTAATGAATAAATAAAGTTAAGTCGCACAAATAAAAGTGTATTTCGTGTATTTATTTCTAGTAGGATTGACAACTGCAGTGTTTTATTCAAAGGAGGCAGATTTCATTCAATTCAAACCATTACAAGAAGTAGACAGTATAAGGTGTGATGGCTGGCCGAAAATGGAAGGACCTGGTGGGGGCTTTTTCCGAAACCGGACCCCCGGACCAATAGAGCGCAGCCAACTTGGCTTGCAGCAGGGCCACAGGTTTGGAGCATGGAAGCTCAACACTGCTGGGGGCCCATGGACGTTTGCTGGGCCCTGTTTGGCAGCACTTCCGCCACACCAGCAGGTGCTGCCAGAAGAAGGTAATTGGACATTTGGAGTTCTTCTATAGGGTGTCCTATATAACAGGGCCAGTCACCACGGTTCAATGGCCAGAGTCGGGAGGAAGAAAAACAAAGTCTGCATGGAGGACTGGAGGCCGAAGGACTGTGCTGTAAATGTTGCCATTATTTGCATTGTGCAGAGAAGTGGGGAGCAAATTTAAAAAGCACTTGGAAGCCCATGGAAGAATAAAGGTGTGTGTTGTGCTAGGACTCGTGTCTATGCCTGTCCGTGTCAGGTTAGGGTGGCTGTACGGGCTTCACAAAGAACATAACTCCAGTTCTTGGGTTGTTACTGTGGCTTCCAGTCAAGCTTAGGGTTAGTTCTCCTTCTTGCAAAGTCCTGCTTACTTATATGAACTTATTGTTACTTACAAACCAGAGCACACATTAGGATCTCAAGATTTTGCCCTACTAACGCTTGTTTGTTAGTCATTTGTGTAAAATACAAGTAGCACAATATTTATGAAATGTTACTAACCCTCCTGTCTTGTGCTTTCTGTTCTTGGTATCCTGCTGTTGCACTCAGTGCCCCTACTCTACTTCCAAGCTACTTTCCTGCCAATAGGAAAGACACCAGTGATATTGGGAGCCTTGGAAACAATCAGTTGACCAGGACTCTGACTGTGCCTGATTCTCTCTTTGACTTTATCTGTTATAGCTAACTATAGCTTCATTTTAGTTTAATCCTGATATTCTGTATATGTATTTAATTATCATTATCATTCATGGTGGCTTTGAAATCCATACTAACCCTTACTTTCTCTGCTGTTCTTTTTCCGGTTTTCTGTGGTGGCGATCTGCGCCACCAATACCTGCTTAAGGTACCATGCAGTCCCTACATTCATGGATTGAAGGCCAGAGGTCCACATGACCATCATCATCAAGTTCTTCCAAGTGAACCCTGAAAATTATGAGGACTGATTGAGATCATTTATGTTAGGTAGAACACCTAGTGGGTCAGGGTGGTCTCGTGGCCTTGGAACCCCTGCAGATTTTGTTTTTTTTTTTTCTTCAGCCCTCTGGAGTTTTTTTTTTTCTGTCCTCCCTGGCAACCTGACCTTATTTTTATTCTATGTTAATTAGTATTGCCTAATTTTATTTTCTTATTTGTTTTGTTTTTTTTTCTTTTTCTTCATCTTGTAAAGCACTTTGAGTTACATCATTTGAATGGAAATGTGCTATATAAATACAAATTTTTGTTGTTGTTGTTGACCATGCATGCTCCACAGGTTTATTTTGTCCAGACATGGTGCTGACTGGAGCTCATTTTCCTCTCCTCCATTATTAACTGGCCATACCTCAATGATATTGTTAATGTAAATTCCGTTTATGTTGATTAGTTTGATACTGCCCAAATTTAGCAAAGACTACTGTACATACTGTAAAAAAACTGCAAGTGCAAGATCTACACTTTTCAAAGAGCTGACCAAATCTCCAACTTAGTACTATAGATTGAAAACCATATAACTGGCAAGTTGATCAGGTGATGGAAGAGTGTTATGGACTCTATAGTTGCATTGAAGAAATCAGCAATACACTAGCATTAACAGTGTGAACTGTTTTAAAGCAATGTACTCCACGATAGATTAGTGGGCAGTTTAAGCTACCTTTCCATCCAGAAGAAATATCTTACTTTGCAATTTAACTTTAACTGTCACTTTAAAGAACTTCAGTTGCTCTATGCTATGTAATTAGCTTAGGCAAAAAGAACTTTTAGTGCACAGCAAACAGCTAGATCCATTAAGTAGGATGTCAACTGTGTTTGGGAAGTGTCAGGAAAAGAGCGGCAAATAGGGCAAAATAAACAGTGTTTAGAAAACAACTGAGAGAACCCGTTTCTATTAAGGAGAAATTGGATGCTCAAAAGTGTGCCTGTAAAAATGTAACAGGCTCTTTGTATAATAAATGTTCTACCGTCCTAAAGGATGCAACCTCTGAAAAGGAATTAGGAGTTTTTATCCTTTAAGCAATGCGCAGAAGGTATTAAAAAGGCAAATAAAATATTAAGTTATATTTTTAAAACTGTTGAATATAAATCAAGAGACATTATGTTTAGACTATATAATACACGAGTTAAACCAAATCTGGAGTACTGTGTGCAATTCTAGTCACCACTCTACAACAAAGACATAACAGCACTTGAAGCTGTGCAGAGGTGAGCAACTAAGTGCATCTCAGGACTTCAGGACACGTTTTACCCTGACTGAATTAAAGTTGTTTAGTCCTGAGCAGAAAAGAACTCGGCTTCCATTTTGGAGCTGATCCCAAGCCCAGATAAATGGGGAGCGTGGGTGTGAGGAAACATCCAATTGTAAAAATCACACCAACACCTATAAAATGTCAACCCCCCATAAAAGTGGGCAAAGACAAAGAAAAAGAAGTCTAAAGCAGAGTAGACCACTTCTTTAAACATAATTGTGAGACTAGATAAATATATAGAACTTTATTTGTCCCTCAGGGGGAAATTTGGCTTTTTACAGAAGCTCTTTAAATACAAAAATACATAAATAGGTAGATAAGTAAATAAATAAATCAATATACAAACAAACTTTGATCTGAACATACACTGCAATTACTATAAAGCAAGAAAAATTCAAAATGGAAGAAAAGTTCTGACGTGTCTGTCACAGTCACAGTGATTATCAGGAGCAAACTGCAGAGACATGTAGTTAAAGCGCAAACCTTGACAACGTTTAAGAAGAATCTAGATGAGATATTGAGATAGCTTAGCTATTAGCTAAATATGATGGACTCAACGGTCTCCTCTCATTTGTCAAATTGTTTATGTTCTTTTACTTGGCCTTATTAAAAAGGGTTGCAGAAATATGAAAGGTTATTCCTTGCCCCATATTATTATGGAAAACGTCTCAAATGGGTTAGATGAGATTGGGGACAGTGATTTGAGTGCTTAGTCAAAACTCTGTTAATAGAGGAACAGCAACAGCTTCAGTTCGCATAGTGAAATACTTTTGAAAAGCAATGGCACACATAGTTCTAGGTATGTGCATATTTTACACATAAAGCATTGCATTGTTACAAGGCCATGTTTATTCATCTTTTAGTTAATGACTGAGAACATTTTACAAGACAGGGAGGGCTTTTCTGGACAATATCTTGGTCAGTACTGGTGCAAAAGTGAAATACTGGAACACCTCATTGCAGTGTTGCCTTTATTAAAACAACATGTAGTTCAGTCTTATGCAACATACAGAATATCTAAGTGTAAAGACACTCCATCACATTAAAAGGGACTTGTTACCATTTGGAAGCTGCAGAATATAAAAATGTCACTGAACTCAGACCTTAGTCTGTTAATATATTACTGGTTCCAGATCAATTTGTCCATAGTGCTACAGCCACTCTGTAATATTCATAAAAGTGCTAGCCCAGGCAGAGGTTCAAACCGTGTGATCAGGGATTTATGAACCAGATTCTGATAAACACTGCTAGTTCACTATAACACAAAGAGGCAGTTATAATTTAGCATAGCTTCACTCTTAAAAAGTAATTACAGTATGCCCAAATTTCAAATCTGAAAATTCATGCACTTTACAATTTAATAAAAAAGGTGAGGAATAGAAAAAGAAATCCACATAAAAAACAAAATATGACCTACTGTTTAAAAACAAATCACTATTGCCCAATTTTCCATTTAGAAAAAAATGAATCAACTAAATCACTTTTAATTGATCTGACTTCTGCAAATTGGCTGTAAAGCAAGTTACCATCAACATTTTGCAATTTAGGAAATTTCCGAAAAATTTTTGCAACAGGTCTGCCAAAAATAGATGACTCAGTCAATCAGTGAACTTCTTTTCTGTGAACATTGGAGTGACACTTTCTTTACGAGAATTAGGACAAGCGCTAAATGACCAAGGAACAAAGTTGCTCTGCTTTTTCAACTGGTTTCTGCAAACATTATTTTCTGTACATTTGTAAGCACGGCAAGTGATTCTCTTGATTCACTAACACAATGTCTGACTTGTATCTCAGAATGGATGAATAGTAACTTTCTCAAGTTAAATAAAGAGAAAACTGAAATCTTAGTGATTGGCAATAATGGATACAATGAGGCTATTAGAAATAAACTGGATACATTAGGATTAAAAGTCAAGACCGAGGTAAAAAGCTTAGGGGTAATTGTTGACTGTAATCTGAATTTTAAATCGCATATTAATCAGATCACTAGGACAGCATTTTTTCACTTAAGAAACATAGCTAAAGTTAGACCTCTTATATCACTGAAAGATGCTGAGAAATTAATTCACGCGTTTGTTTTCAGTCGACTAGATTACTGTAACACACTCCTCTCAGGACTACCCAAAAAAGACATAAATCATTTGCAACGAGTGCAGAATGCAGCTGCTAGAATCCTAACTAGGAAAAGAAAATCTGAACACATCTCTCCAGTTTTAATGTCACTACACTGGTTACCTGTGTCATTCAGAATTGACTTTAAAATTCTGCTTATGGTTTATAAAGCCTTAAATAATCTCGCCCCATCGTATATATCGGAATGTCTGACACCTTATATTCCAAATCGTAACCTCAGATCCTCAAATGAGTGTCTCCTTAGAATTCCAAGAACAAAACTTAAAAGAAGTGGTGAGGCGGCCTTCTGCTGTTATGCACCTAAAATCTGGAATAGCCTGCCAATAGGAATTCGCCAGGCTGATACAGTAGAGCACTTCAAAACACTGCTGAAAACACATTACTTTAACATGGCCTTCTCATAACTTCACTGTAATTAAAATCCTGATACTCTGTATATCCAGCTCATTATAATAACTATTCATGGTGGCTCTAAAATCTGTACTAACCCCTACTCTCTCTTCTGTTTCCTTTTCCAGTATCCTTTTGGTGGTGCCTTGTGCCACCACCATCTACTCAAAGCACTGTGATGTTCCAACAATGATGGATGGATTAAAAGGCAGAAGTCTGTTTGACCATCAACATCAAGTGACTCCGTGAGAACATTAACTACAAAGAGGACTATTTCATTTATGTTAGGCAGAATGCCTGCCCAGAGGGGACTGGGCGATCCCGTGGCCTGGAACCCCTGCAGATTTTATTTTTTTCTCCAACCGTTTGAAATGTGGCACACATACCTTGTAACATATCACTTTGGTCCTACACCATTTTCTGCACATAATCATATTAAAGTGTTACTTAGCTTAAAAACTAGAAAGTTGATTCTTTGAACATTTGTTGTCAAATAATACTGAGCATAAGGCCATTCTGTGACTACTAGCTCTTTGGTTATGAGTTGGTGTTCAGAGTCTCATCAGTAAGTTACATGTGAGCAGTTTGGTTCTGCAAGGCCTCACCTTTTCAATGTAACTGAAGTCCTGTAGTTCTTCTTACTAAATTAACCTCATGTGCTATTTTTATTAATTTACCTTTAAAAATAACACAAATACACCATGGTTCACCTTTGCCAAATTGTGTCTAGGCCTGACATTAAACATTGAGACACTTTGTTGCAGAGTTAGAAACGTCAGATTTTGTGCATGTAAATGCAGTACATGACTCTATCCTTTTCCTTGCACGATTAAGCTTAAAAGTGCATCTTAGATTCATTAAATAATACATTTTATTTATAGAGTACCTCTCTCACCCTTAAAGAGTACAGCTGTTTCAATTTTTGAAACCAAATCTCCTGGCTCAATCAAACTTGTGATGGGTGATTTCAATTTATATAAACTGGAATCATAGTACCACACCGCCCATTAGTGTGTGAGTATTAATACTAGAGGGGAAAACACAATGGACATGAGTTATGGAAACATCTGTGGTGCCTACATATCCCATTGCAGAGCAGTCCTGGGTGTGTCTGACCACGTCTTTATTCATTTACTACTAAAGTGCGAACAGAAACTGCCATACATAAACCACAAAACCGGTGCAATGGCAGTGTAGAAGAACTGCCTGTGCCGACTGGGATGTGCTGACATCCTCAAAGACACTAAATGAGGCCACTGTTACTGTTTGAGAATTTGTGAAATTCTGTGAATGTAAGATCATTATGGAAAGAACTGTCAAAGTGTATCCAAAAAGTAGGCCATGGATCACTGAATATATAAAAGTAGTGCTTTTGGATATACAATATGCTCTTTAGGAAAACAAAGTAGAAGAAAAGCGAGTTTTACAGCAGACGTATCAACACGTTCATTTAACAAAAAAGATATACAAGGAAAAAATCAAAAGGTGGAACAATTCAACGCAAGTCTGCAAAAGGACTGCATACTAAAGATTTGACCCTTCCAACAGACAAGGTCCACAAGCTTTTTAGCAGATGAAATTAATGTACTTTCTTACAAGATATGAAACCAATGATTACAGTACTGGAAATGCACAAATAAAGTACATACATTGTAAAAAATACTAGAAACACTGCTGGGATGGAGGTCAGTATAAGTGAAGTGCAGAAATCTTTGTGGCTGGTAAGAACCAACAGGGCAGTGGGGCGAGATGGTTTCTCAGCTTGGCTGCTCTCTCCTATTTTTCATTTGCTTTTTAACTGGAAACTGAGCTTTTCTATTGTACCTGAGCTGTGGAAACAGTTGGTCATTGCCACATTTCCTAAGGTCTCAGGGCCAAGCAGTCTGAATAACTATAGACCTGTGGCACTTGCCTCCATTCTCTACATTCATAATGGCTAACACGGTACAACACCCTAGTACTAATGAAATTCTTTGAACGCTTGGTGAAAAACATTTTAATGACAAGGACAAAGTCACTTTTTACTGTGTGGAAGTACAGATGATGCTCCTGCTGATCAATTCTGCACTTTTCTTGATAAGCTTGGTTCATATGTCAGAGCACCATTTCTGGATTTGTGGGTCTGGCCTCACATACTGATTGAGGAACTGAACAGTATGAATGTTAACCCATTTTCTTACCTAATGGATTCAGGACTTACTTGTAAGTTGTTCACAGACAGTCACGTTTTCAAAATTCCGTCTGTAATATACTGGCTTTACAAGGAAGCGGTTTGTCTCCGTTTCTATTTACACTGTAGACAACTGACCTGACACAGAACAATGACCACTGTTTCATGATCAAGTATGCTGATGACACCATGCTGATAGGACACACACTGTATCTGTGGAGGATGAAAGACTTATTTAAATCAAGTGGACTGTTTGGTAAACTTGTGCATAAGGACCATATTACTCTGAATGTCAAAATGACCACAGAAAAGTGACAAAATATCTGCACGGTTAACCATCATTGTTCTGTGGGAGGAGAAAGAAATAGTGACTGAGTATAAATACTTAGGTACCAAGCTAGATGACAGTTTGGATTGGAACACAAATACAAAAACATATTCCCTAAATGTAGTCAGCGCTTATTTTTTAAGGTTAAGGCCCTCATGTTGGCCTTTTATCACAGTGTGGTCTAGTCTATCATAACTTTCAGCTTTGCTGTGTGTTGTACAGTTCTGACAAATCAAAATTGAAAACAAAAAGACCAAACATGCAGCTAAAGCTATTTGGGCTGACATTGATGAGTTGGTAAGTGTGTGTGTCTGGGGGCCAATGTTGAAGAGACTGGAAATCATCTCAAATGACGACAGACGCCCGTTATACGCAGAATTTACCTTCAGTAAATCAGGGAGAACAGTTGCTTTAAAAACCAACACTGATTGCTCAGAAATTCCTTTTATTTACTAGTGCCATACACCTTTTTAATACAGAATAGTAGAGAAAAAAGAGGAGTGCATTTCAATTTTCTTATGCATCATGTAACCATTTTAGGTCATCAAACTGTTAAGAAGTAATTAGCAAAGAATCTGTCTTTCAAATGAATGTTCTGAACCTGTCTTGTCTCTGTTTGTTTGATTTCTTTCATTTCTGTCTGTTATTGGATGCAACTGAGAAGGCATATTTCATGTTTTCTTGTGTAAACCTGACTAAATAAAAAACTTTGAACCTTGAATGTATTTTTAAAGTTGAAGCTCAGTCAGTGTCTCACAGTGACTCACATGAACCTAAAGCCTTGCGCTTTGAAGTCATGTGCTGAAGCTGAAAAAAAGTGAAAGTATATTGGAATTTCAAATTATATTTGTTCTTGGTTTGTAATATATTTTTATGACTGCCACACTGATGCCATAAAAATAATTTATGATTTACACAGTTCATTTAATGTTCATTTAATGGGCACTGTAGCCAAACTAATTTCTTGCAGGAAAGTGTCTCTTTCTGGTACTTGAATAAGCACCTCATATAAGTGCCACAGTATATTTTAACACTGATGGAATTTTTTCACAGCTGTGCACATCTACAATTTTCCTCCCAATGTTTTTTTAATTACCGCTATACATTGTAAGGCAACAGTGTGTGAAACTTCTTAGACTGCACTGTTTTTATTGAAGGGACCGGCTTATCAAACTGGCATAATCTACTGACCGTGGTAACCTGTTATGAAGGCACACTCTACATCATTTCCAACTGAGACACTTTTAAATTCCATTACAGTATACAGTATATATCAAGTTGCCCTGTGGGACATCCTGAGGATTTGTGGGATCCCCTTGAGGTTGCTGGATATCATGGCCGGCCTGTACACTGGTACTGTGAGTGCTATGCAGAGTGGAGGCAGAACCTCTGTGTTTTTTCCAGTTGATTCTGGGGTTCGTCAGGGGTGTGTTCTTGCTCCTACTTTGTTCAATGCTTGTATGGACTGGGTGTTGGACAAGGTCGTGGGGTCCAGCGGCTGTGTGGCATCTGTTGGTGAAGAAAGATTCATGGATCTTGACTTTGCTGACGATGCTGTAATCTCTGCAGAGTCAATGGAGGCTCTGATCGTGGCGCTTGAGAGACTGAGCGAAGAGTCTGAGTGTCTAGGCATGCGAGTGTCCTGGATAAAAACCAAGATCCAGGCCTTTAATGGCCTCATGGGCACAGCCATCAGCAGTGTGTCTGTTTGCGGAGAGAGTGTTGACCTTGTTAAGAGGTTTACTTACTTTGGTAGTGACATTCATGTTTCTGGTGACTCTTCCTATGAAGTCAGTAGACAGATTGGGAGAGCATGGGGGTCATGAGGTCGCTGGAAATGGTTGTGTGGCGCTACCGATATCTATGCAAAAGGACAAAGGTCCAAGTCTTTAGTGTCCTGGTGCCTCCTGTTTTTCTATTTGGTTGTGAGACATGGATGCTATCTAGTGATCTGAGACGAAGACTGGACTCCTTTGGTACTGTGTCTGTCTTCTGTTGAATGAGTGGTTGCTCATGGAGTCCCGAATGAGGCACATTACCTGCATTGTGAGGGAGCGTCAGTTACAGCACTATGGCCATGTGGCGGTTTTCCCCAAGGGAGATCCGGCTCATAAGATCCTCATTGTTGGGGACCTGAGTGGCTGGACCAGGCCAAAGGGTCGCCCACGTAACACCTGGCTGTGGCAGATAGAGGGTCATTTCTGGAGGGTGGGACTGGACTGCGTGACTGCCTGGGGGGTTGCCAACCGGGAACCCAAGCTGTTTCGTCGTGTGGTGGGTGCAGCAACGTGTTGTACCAGTGCATTTTCCCTGACTTGACTTGACTTGACAATATAACGTCAGGGTAGAAATGACATGGCCAGCGGAAAGCTTCGCATCAAAGTTTGACCCAGTTTGCTATACTCTTTCCACTGTAGTTGCCAAAACTCTCATCCAAGTTGTTCATATTAAACCATGTTAAAATGAAAAAGAATAGTATAGCTGGGTTTTGTGTCATGTATTTATACTTTATTGTTTTTAGTTTTGTTTTATGTTTTATGCTAAATTATAAATGTTTGTACTGCCTACTGTTTTTGTCAATTAGCTAGCCTCGAATTTAGTTGTGCAGAAAACCAGAATTGCAAGGTTTTTGTTATATTTTATTTATTTTTTCAGTCAGGACCTCAGTCCACCTGCCTCCAAGTAACCAATCAGTATGGGGATGTCACATAAAATAAGGTTCTTGTCTGCATTCTTTAAAAGGATATTGGCATAAAGACATGAGGGGAACATGCATCAGAGACTGGGGTTCAAACCCTGGAGCTGTGAGGCTGCACTGCTAACAAGATGAGACAAAACAAAGCTGCCTTCCCTACTGCCATACTGTTGTCCGGTGATGCCCTTTGTTAATTCTCATTCACAACAGCAGGCAGAGCCCATTGATTGTCGCAGTACACTCTGAGCTACTGCTAGCCTTTTTTATGAAAAGTTACATTAATAAATGCACAATTGATCCTTACCTCTGTTATTCAGAAGTAGTGAATAGGCAACTTGCTGTGCTACTAATAATTCTTTAATAATAAACTTCAGGAAGTCAAATACAGACATCTAGCATTGCCATGGTGCCATAGTTTCGTCTTGGCAGTTCATTGTCTCTTATTCAAAGAAGAAGGTTTAGGCCATTGATTGTTGCATTGTTAATACATGTATAATATATTGAATAGTGTATTGTCAAGTGTAGGTATATGTTTTGTGATACAGGAAGACACTTTTATAAATGTATAATTGTTCAGCTTGGTGGCTTCATTGCCCTTTATTGGATGAGGTAGACATTTGCCCACCTTAAAGCGCTATCTTAGCCTTGTTTAAATGAAAACACATTATGTTGTTTTGCTCTTTGTAAAAAAAATCATCCTCCTTATTAACCTGATGATACAAAAGTTAACAGACCTTGAACTCTGTCTAATATACTGTTCTCCATTTGGTTACTCTGCCTGCTGCTAATTATTATTTTAAGCAATAAGTTGCAACCATTCATTTTTACATTTATTTTTTTATCACACATTCAACATGCATTTAGCACACATTATGGCCCCAATCAGTGTTGTTGTTTTTTCCTTTTGCTTTTTTGTTTAATGCATTGATGCTTTTCTGAAAGACATGGAAATTTCTTTGCCAGTCAATGTTTTAAGTAATTGTAGAAGAAATACATTAAAAGCACTTTTTTTTTTCTGAGGACTCTAACTAAATATAACGCAACATCAAACATAGTGGTCTGATGTTATCTTATTACATAAAACAGAATCAGGGTGTTGGAGGCAGTTCCTCATGACGAGAGAGAGTGAAATCACTCCTGCTCAGATGGTCTTTGCCATGTGATAGACCCTTATCAAACTGCAGAAATAAAAAAAGATAAGAATCACTAGATATTTTAGTAATATAATTTTGGAAGTTTTTTTTTGCTTTTTTTTCCCACACCATACAATTTCCTAAGCCCACTTAATCCTCATCAGTGTCACAGAGGGCAGGAAGCCATTTCTGCAAGCATAGGGCTCAGGGCAGGAACAAACCATAGGGGGCCAGTCTGTCACAGGGTGAACACACACACACACACACACCATGGCCAATCCTATAACTCAGCTTTAAATTTGCTTCATTTGCCATCTAATTTAAATTCTTGCACACCCCTCCAAAATATTAGTCTGCTTTGAATTGATACCTCTGATTGTATTTCAGCCATGTTCTTTCGTATCACCCTGTTCATTAATCAGTGTTATCAACAGGGTCACTCGGACAATGAGTTGACATACCTAGACTGGACTCTGCTTTATTGTAGGATAAACTTAGTCATGCACCAAAACTCACAAATATGGGGTCACTTTACAAATTGAATTTAAAATGCCAGGTCGTTGAGGGGGTCCAGTTTGGTGGGCTCTGCTTTTGTCAGATGATGTTATCCTGTTTGCTTCATCAGGTCGTGATCTTCAGCTCTCTCTTAATCGGTTTGCAGCTGAGTGTGAAGCACCTGGGATGGGAATCAGTATCTCCAAATCTGAGACCATGGTCCTCAGCCAGAAAAGGGTGGAGTGCCCTCTCAGGGTCGGGAGCGAGATCCTGCCCCAAGTGGAGGAGCTCAAATACCTCGGGGTCTTGTTCACGAGTGAGGGAAGAATGGAGCGTGAGATTGACAGGCAGATCGGTGCGGCATCTGCAGTGATGCGGGCTCTGCATCGGTCTGTCGTGGTGAAAAAGGAGCTGAGCCGTAATGCAAAGCTCTCAGTTTACCAGTCGATCTACGTTCCTACCCTGACCTATGGTCATGAGCTATGGGTAGTGACTGAAAGAACGAGATTGCGAATACAAGCGGCTGAAATGAGTTTCCTCCGCAGGGTGTCTGGGCTTTCCCTTAAAGATAGAGTGAGAAGCTCAGTCATCCAGGAGGGGCTCAGAGTAGAGCCGCTGCTCCCCCGCATCGAGAGGTGTCAGATGAAGTGGCTCGGTCATCTAATCAGGATGCCTCCTGGTGAGGTGTTCCGGGCACGTCCAACCAGGAGGAGGCCCCAGGGAAGACCTAGGGCACGCTGGAGGGACTATGTCTCCTGGCTGGCCTGGGAATGCCTCGGGATTCCCCCGGAAGAGCTGGAAGAAGTGGCCGGGAGAGGGAAGTCTGGGCCTCTGCTCAAGCTGCTGCCCCCGCGACCCGACCTCGGATAAGCAGAAGAGGATGGATGAATGAATTTAACATGCTTGCCTTTGGGACTTTGGATGGAAACTGAAGTAACCACCTGTGTTTGTGTGGTTACTTCAATTTCCATCCACATCCCAAAAGCAAGCATGTTAAACTCAATTTGTAAAATAACAGAATAAAGAGCAGTTAAGCCAGAATCAAACTCTGGAGAGCTAACCATTGTGCCTCTGCGTCACCCATCATTACTATATAGATTTATTCTAAATCAAAAATATTCCTGATTGAATGTGATCACTATGTTGAGTTTACAGATTCCCCCTTTGTTTCAGACTGTGACGATGTGGGTTTGGCTCCACGCTCCCATTGCTATTCGGGAGCCCTTCAACCCAACACCATCGATAATGTCACTGAGTTGAGCTAGACAGTGGAGGCAACAACTGAGCAAGGGGATGGTAAAAAGTGCAAAAGTGCTTTTATTAAAACAGTCAACAAAACAATCAAAGTGTTCAATTAAAGTGCAGTGATTCCAAAGTCATATAAATAAATAATCCATAAAAAAATTAATCCATTAAAAATACACAATAAATAGAAAAAAAATAATCCTTTAAAAACGAGGTTAAAACTTTCTCTAGGAAGCAGTTTTTAAAACAATGACAAGCTCGGTGCTTCTTCTATGCTGGCGTCTCACCTGCTTCTCCCATATGGGAGACGCTCCCTGCAGCTGCCCTCTTCAACGCACACACGAGACTGGAGACCTCCGATCCCTGGTTTCGGTCTGGCACTCAGCCAGCCTCGAGACTTGGTTCAATCCAATGGCCAGGACGCTCACAATGGACATTCCCCGACCAAGCCTCCCGACTCCCGCTGCCTTTCCGGCCTTCTGTGGCCAGTCGCCTTCCCCTGGTCACTCCGCTACCTGCTCGCTCAGCGGGAGCAACTTCCAACTCCAACGCCTGGGTGTAGGCCTAACACCCAGGCCCTCGCATCTGTCCACAAGCGCTCGTTCGCTCGCTCACCCACACTCTCTTCGTGGCTCTCTCTCCCTCACACTGACATGCTTCCCAATAACCTCCTTCTCCTTCTCTTTTCTTGTTCTTTCCTTTACTCCCTCTCTTTTTCCGATCCCTTTCCCAACCGACTCGTGCTTCTTTTAAACAGCGAGGGGCCACAGCAGCTGCAGCACATTAGCCACGGGAACAATCATGAATGTGGGCAGTTCCTCACCTGTGCACACGGTGAGAAACGCCCACACCGCAGATCGCCCGTGGCTTGCTACGGCCCAACGCCCCCTCATGAAGCCGCCTCGAGTGCGGTGATTATTTATTTAAAAAGAAACGGTCTTTGCTCAGCGAGCTGTGGACCCATAACACAACACAGACACACAGACCAAAGATATTTTTTTTTATAACAGTGACAATGTTTGGGTGCCCCAAGTAATGAAGTGTCCTCCTGTTCAGTTCTGATTATTGATTTCACTCATTGCTGACAGCCTTAGTTTTAGAGAGACGGGTGGAGAAACACTGCTGTTATTCCAGTGCTGCTAGTTCATATTTAACCCACAGCAAATAATCAGACTTTAACCAGCTTTTGTCTGAATGATTTGCTACTCTTGTACCACCTTAAATCTTTACTAGTTTTCCTGCATCAAACTATTTTTGTCAAATGCTTTCAAAATCAAAGTGGTCTGACTTCTGATTAGTTATTTTTCTCATGGTCTAAATGAATAAAGCACTCAGATCAAATGTGAATTATAGCTAACCTGAAACAAAATACAAACCGGATTCCAAAAAAGTTGGGACACTAAACAAATTGTGAATAAAAACTGAATGCAATGATGTGGAGATGGCAAATGTCAATATTTTATTTGTAATAGAACGTAGATGACAGATCAAACGTTTAATCCGAGTAAATGTATCATTTTAAAGGAAAAATATGTTGATTCAAAATTTCACGGTGTCAACAAATCCCAAAAAAGTTGGGACAAGTAGCAATAAGAGGCTGGAAAAAGTAAATTTGAGCATAACGAAGAGCTGGAAGACCAATAAACACTAATTAGGTCAATTGGCAACATGATTGGGTATAAAAAGAGCTTCTCAGAGTGGCAGTGTCACTCAGAAGCCAAGATGGGTAGAGGATCACCAATTCCCACAATGTTGCGCAGAAAGATAGTGGAGCAATATCAGAAAGGTGTTACCCAGCGAAAAATTGCAAAGACTTTGCATCTATCATCATCAACTGTGCATAACATCATCCGAAGATTCAGAGAATCTGGAACAATCTCTGTGCGTAAGGGTCAAGGCCGTAAAACCATACTGGATGCCCGTGATCTCCGGGCCCTTAAACGACACTGCACCACAAACAGGAATGCTACTGTAAAGGAAATCACAGAATGGGCTCAGGAATACTTCCAGAAACCATTGTCAGTGAACACAATCCACCGTGCCATCCGCCGTTGCCAGCTGAAACTCTACAGTGCAAAGAAGAAGCCATTTCTAAGCAAGATCCACAAGCTCAGGCGTTGTCACTGGGCCAGGGATCATTTAAAATGGAGTGTGGCAAAATGGAAGACTGTTCTGTGGTCAGACGAGTCACGATTCAAGTTCATTTTGGAAATCTGGGACGCCATGTCATCCGGACCAAAGAGGACAAGGACAACCCAAGTTGTTATCAACGCTCAGTTCAGAAGCCTGCATCTCTGATGGTATGGGGTTGCATGAGTGCGTGTGGCATGGGCAGCTTGCATGTCTGGAAAGGCACCATCAATGCAGAAAAATATATTCAGGTTCTAGAACAACATATGCTCCCATCCAGACGTCATCTCTTTCAGGGAAGACCCTGCATTTTTCAACAAGATAATGCCAGACCACATTCTGCATCAATCACAACATCATGGCTGCAGGAGAAGGATCCGGTACTGAAATGGCCAGTCTGCAGTCCAGATCTTTCACCTATAGAGAACATTTGGCATCATAAAGAGGAAGGTGACAAAGAAGGCCCAAGACGATTGAACAGTTAGAGGCCTGTATTAGACAAGAATGGGAGAGCATTCCTATTTCTAAACTTGAGAAACTGGTCTCCTCGGTCCCCAGACGTCTGTTGAGTGTTGTAAGAAGAAGGGGAGATGCCACACGGTGGTGAAAATGGCCTTGTCCCAAATTTTTTGGGATTTGTTGACACCATGAAATTCTGAATCAACATATTTTTCCCTTAAAATGATACATTTTCTCAGTTTAAACTTTTGTTCCGTGATTTATGTTCTATTCTGAATAAAATACTAGAAGTTGGCACCTCCACATCATTGCATTCAGTTTTTATTCACGATTTGTATAGTGTCCCAACTTTTTTGGAATCCGGTTTGTATTCAAATCAATGCAAGAGACTTTAGCCAACTTTGACAAATTACTGCTTTGTTAATAAAGTTTCATATACTTATATTCTTTAAGTGAAAGTTCATTTTCAAAGTAATTAGACCAATTCAAACAAATTGCCATTTCTGTTTCATTAACTGAATTGAAGCACTAGACCCAAGTTTAATGAGGCAAATAATTCTTTGCTTTTGGGAAATCATTTTTTATTATCACTTATTAATGGCATAGCTTATCTCTTGTGGTTGGTTCACTTCAGCCTGTAATTATTTATGTGCTTGTCATGTTGTTTGTGAACAATGAACGTATTTCAGCCGTAACAAAAAGAGACTTAGTCCTTTAGTTGAAATCACACATTCTCCAATATGAAAAGCACTGAGGCAGATTTTAAAATTTGCAGGGGAAGAAGCTAATTGATGTAGAGCCGTATAACTTTCAGGAGTGATGGACACATTCATTCTGAGCCTGCTGAAGGTTGGGGTATATATATTTTTTACTTTAGGTTCAAAATTAAATGAGCATGATTCTTTCTTTTTATTTGTAATGTTTTGGCTGAAAGTTAAAAAATTAGTGAATTATTTAAGCTTAAGGGGTCAGCAACTGATGAAATGCTGTCAAATAATTAAACTTCATATAAGTGTTATGAAAAAAGAATTTTTATTAAAATTGCCATTAGTTATTTCTATCAATTTTTATGTCTAAGTGGCCTACTTAGCATTATATGTACCCCCAAAAAAATAAGACAAAAAATCAATTTCAATTAGGAAAACACACAACTTGACAATAGAAGTGCATTTCTTTGAGCATTTTTCTTATAATATTTTTTCTGCTTGAGGGTGAGAGGGTAGAATGTCAGTGCTTGATCTACATGATCAATGTGCCCCTTGTGTTATTGTAGGCTATCACAGCGCAAGGCTTACTGACTTCCAATTTTTCCCTGACTCAAACATTGAAATTTGCTGCATTATGAACAGTAGTTAAGGGGTCTTTCTTGTTCTTTCATTTAATTGCAGTCATTCTGCGTTTTTGCCATGAAGCTATTTGCCAGACGGTGAATTTTCACGTGAATACACTGAGCATATCACAGTATGCATCAGTTTCACTATCCGTGTCAACATCTGATGCCCAGTTCAAACTGTCATCACTATTATTTGATTTAACTAGTGGTTCAGTTTCAGTTTGTACTAAAACTGGTTTTACAGCTTTCATTTATACACCTTTGTGTTTATTGTTGAAGGCCGTGTCCCCTCATAAATATTGATGAGCTGCCATAGAATGGCACTTAGAAAAATTCATGATTTTTTTGCAGTATAATGTTATTTCACCAACAAGATGACAGCAAAATACTGTCACAAGTTTAATTTTAGGCTTATTATTCCATATCGTATCAAAAGAGATTAACCAGAGTAGGACTCGGGAATAATCATATACAGTAAAACCTTGGAATACGAGTAACTTGGTCTGCGAGTGTTTTGCAAGATGAGCTAAAATATTTAATACATTTTAACTTGATAAATGAGCAAGGTCTTGCAATACGAGTAGTACATCTACGCTTTGTCTGCCGAGCTTCACATGGTAACAACTGAGCTGATGGTTCTTCTCTCTCTCTCTGCGGGATTGTGGGTAATCGTCTCCCATTATCGGTCTCAGTCGGCGTGCCTCACTCATATAGTCAACATCCATACGAGCATATACTGTTTACTATAGCATTGTGACCACATGTGTGTTGTAACAAGTGTGTCCCTGTCTTGCACCCCAAAACACAAAGCCGAGTCTCGGTAGTAATACTGGCTTTATTCAGCGTGAAACAGGAACAGCACGGTTATTTATTGTAGCAGGATCTGCCACTCTTCTATACACAGACACAGCAGTCAGGCAGGGACATGGCTAGGTTAGTGGCTGACTAATACTGTGCCCTGCATTTATAATGTTCCTTGTATCACTAATCAATGGCAGGCGCTTATAGCATGTCTGCAATCTTTTCGGATTCACTTTTACGGCAAACTGCTACAGTGCTGGGAGCCTGCGGTTGCTTCGGGACGCTCTTCCATGTGTCGTCCCATTTGGTGGAATCCCAAAAGAGTTCAGAAACCTTATAGTGCGTAAAGCATTTTTTTATTTTGTGTCCAAGTGTAATGACTCTTCAGGCAAAAAGCAACTGTCATTGGATAGTTTCCTTGTTAAAGTCGCAAAAAAAGAAGAAGATTCCAGTGAGGCAACAGATAGCAGTGATTACGTTAGCGAACGTCGTCCTACACAATAACCCTCCTTTCTCCAGCTCCCTCACACCAGCCTTGATTCTTTTCAAAGGTAAAGTGCAGGTTAATTTGTTTTATGTATTTTAACTTTATATTTTGTATGAATCATTTTTATATGAATAGTTTGGGTGGTGAAACAAATCATCTGAGTTTCCATTATTTCTTAAGGGGAAATTTGCTTTGATATACGAGTGCTTTGGATTACAAGAATGTTTCCGGAACGAATTATGCTAGCAATCCAAAGTTCCACTGTATACATAAATTCCCAAGGCTGAAAGTCACTTGGGATTAATGCCAAGCAGCTTAACATTTGTTTTTGTTCATGTTATTGCAACCAAATTTTGTCTATGAGCCACTGTTTCAATTTTGTTCCACAATGGCCCCAACCATCTTGTTGTTAGTAAAAGCCTTACCGTATTGCATCACTAAGCCGTATTGTTCAATAAGGCAACTAGCTTCTCATGACATTGGATTGAGAAAAACAAAAAATGACCTACTAATTTTCTCTGTCTTTTTTAGTGTAGGAGGAGGCCAAAATATGCACTATTTAATGTTTGAAGCACACTTTTGTTTTCTATGATGTAATTTCTTGTTTTACTTTTTGAATATGTCGTCTTGGCTGTATTATTCTCAAAGGAATAAAGACGTTCTTGCCTGCCTTATAGCGTTGGATCCATAGTAAAATTTTGACTTTGGTACTGACACCAACTTTCACACCTCACTACTAATGCCAAAACAATATCAAAGCAAGTAATGAATAACATCATATTTTTCACAAAATAAAATGCAAAATTAATGTTTCCTCACCCAGAAAGTATTGACAAAAAAAAAACCTTACTAAAGTAACAGAAAAGTGGTGCCTTTTATGGAATTACATCCTTACTGCTGCCATATCATTTGAGAAGGTAATTAATGGCAGATGCTACTAATCATCTGCTTTTAACTAGCTGGCTCAAGAAGTCCTACCACTGCAGTATAAAAGAGAAACCATCTGGTTTGTCTTAATGGTGTGCCAGTAACATCAATTGCCAAACATTCTGGAGTACAATCTCTTACACTGAGAAGAGTTGTTTACAAGTGGAGAACATGAAAGACAGTATCCAGTCTCTCTTCAGTAGCAGGCTTTCTGGCACATTTATCGAAAGACATGGAACGATACAGTACATGGCTCAACTACTGGGTAAACACTGGACAAGTATTATTATGACTGGGAGTCCCAAAGCACCTCAAGTCCCAAAAGCACTTCCAAAATGCCCACTAGAGGGGTAAATACAATCAAAAGCCCTGGCTAGATACAAAAAATGCCACATAGAATCTTTATAAAATAAAATATTTATTTTTCACAAAATATTCAATAACAATAAAACTCCTTGCAGATCAAAGGCAATAGGATTTGCCCAAAGCGATAAAGCACTCCAATACAACCAAGGTCCCAATATAGCAAGCCAAAACAAAGTCAAAAACAAAATGAAGTGAAGTGACAATAAACATAGGAGATAACAGTAACTCACCATCCATTTTCAAATGGAACTGTGGGGGACCCTCTAGTTACACAGGCTTGAGGGCAGTTCCTAGTGGTGATTGTCAGGTGGCCCCAACTCTCTGGGGACCAACCACAAAACACATGGAACATAAAGGCAGCTAACATAGAAAAAAATCAAAAATAAAGAATGATACATATACTATACTCAACATAAAAGAATCAAGAATGAATATGAAGGGCCATAAAACATGAATTTGAAACCCAACCAAGGGAGGAATCCTGACTGAAGCATAGCAAATTAGACATTTATGAAAGGCTAAATAAAGCTCCTTCTAACAAAAAGAATCTGGCCAGTATGGCTTGTGCTAACAAACTTTCACCAGAAATAACCTGGCGTATTCTCTGGATTGATTTGACCAAAGTTTGGTTATACAAAATGCCATGACTGGGGAAAACCAAATACTGAAAATCATAACAAGAATCTGGTGATGATCTGATGTTCATTTTTAGCCACAGGATGTGGAAGCCTTGCAGTTATTAAGTCTACCATGAACTTGATACCATCTGTTAAGCAGCAACAGCTTCGATGAATATGGGCCATGCAACAGGACAGAGATCCCTAGCACAGTAGCAAATTTACAACAGAACGTCTGCAAAAGAAAAAAAAAAAAAATCAAGGCTTTGAAATGAGCAAGTCAAAGTCTAGAGCTCAAGTCCATTAAGATGCCTTGATTGTACTTAAAGAAATGCCCCTAAATATCATGAGCTGCAGCAAGTCCAGTTTTTTGTTACATGTACTGGGTGCAGTGAAATTCTTACATACGTATCACATCACCAACTTGGCGGCTCCTGATAATCAGGTTTACTTTCATTTTGACAAAAAAATGACATTTGACTATAGGTTTCATTAGAATCACAAAATGTTAAAACTGATAAAGATGCTAAAAAAAACTTAACAAAACTAAAACTAAAAGGCTGAATAACAATTTAACCAGGAATCACATAGTAAACTATGAATAATTCATTTCTATGCTGTAAGGAGCAGTTAGTAAAATTTGTGCAATATGATATAAATAACATGGTTTTTGTGACAAGATAAACTCAAAAATGACTATTGATGCTAAAGGTGGTTCTTTAAATTACTGAAATATGAGACATACTTACTTTTGCAGTAGTAATCTGCATGCTGGCTCATTTTTTTGTTGAGCAATGAGTAAACTTTTACTTGTTATTTGTCACCCAAAGTTAGGTTACCTAAATGCAGAACTGAGTGAGGAACTTGATGCCACTTACATACTTCTCCATATAAAAAATAAACATAGAAGTGAAAGATGGTCTACTTACCTTTCCACAAAACTCAGGCTTTCTGGCTCTATAGGTTTGTTTCTATTCAAGGGGATTGTTTTTCTTATTTCTGTTTGAAGGTGTGTTGAACTTTTTCACTTTTGAAATAGACCTGTCTCAGCAAATCTTCTCAATTAACAATCAACTTGAAATAGTGTGGCTCTGCGTTTGCTGGTCATTAGCTTCCTAGATCTCGCACTTCATTTCATGCTAATGTCCATGGTGATGATGTGTGACAATGCAATGAAATTAATTCATAAACTTTCAAGGTGCATAGAAAGTGCAGAATTACCTTTTACCTCAGAGATGCTCAATTACACTCAGAAGGTATTAGAAGAAGAGGTTTTAGCTATAAAGTTGTGCTTTTCAAATTTTCAATCAGGATGATAATGTGAAATAAAATTAGAGGGTGGCGAAGAGTGTAAGGAGTCATTTAATGCCTTTAGATATTAATGCAAAGCATACATTTTAACTACAGGGCAAGAATCTCTCCATGCACATTAATCTACAAAGCCCTGACCACATAAGCATATATAGAGTACTCAAAAAATACTATTTTTACATCATATTTGCTTATTCAACACTCTTCTAATGTTCTCCACTTTTACACTTTCTTTTATATAAAACAGAAAATGAGTAAAACACTGACACTTTCAGTAATTAAGTACAGAACAAACATGTTAACATAGCAATTTAATATAAAGTTTGAACAGTTGTTTATTTTCTTGCTTTAACATTTTTACATGATTTACACAATGTTGAAGAAGGTTAATTTGTTGGACATGTCAGTGGATGGACACCATGGAGTGCAAGTGCTTTAGTGAAGTCTATTTTCTGAGCTTCTGAGCCCTTGATGAGCTCCAAGTTCCTTATGCATCCTGTGAATGGTGTCTCAGTTGTCAATCCGTACTGGTTTAGCCCTTCTGTAAGACAGAATGTAAAACACATAGTGTAGGACTCAGCTACTCAATACAGTCCACTCCATGCAGGGCCTCACTTGGCGCGGATTCTGGTTCTATCCAATTTCTGCCTCTAATTGGGCTTGCATCTTAAATGCATGTGTTGTCATTTACCCAGTTTCCACTGTTACTGTGTTAATCCATACATTTATAGCAAAGTTACTTAACCTTTTAGATGAATTCAGACTTATTTTGCAGACATTTTGTTTGTTGTGAGAAGTCAAGCAAAATGACACCTTTTATTGGCTAACTAAAAAGATTACAATATGCAAGCTTTCGAGGCAACTCAGGCCCCTTCTTCAGGCAAGATGTAATCAGGAGCCTGAGTTGCCTCGAAAGCTTGCATATTGTAATCTTTTTAGTTAGCCAATAAAAATTGTATGGTACAACACCCTAGTACTATGGACATTTTCTTTGTAATATGTTGCTTTTTTTCTTTAAAAATATTACGTTCTTTAAATAATCTCATGTTAATGATCACACAAGCAGAAGTACAGTGACTGCTCCTGTCATCTGCACCTGTGTCTGCTAATTGTTAAATGGCACCATTTCAGCAATAACTGCTTCTTATTAAACTCCAATGTACAATTAACTGGTCGTATCTCGACTCTTAATTTGTAGTCAGGAAGCCAATGCAGAGGCTCTTTTTCATTTTCTTCTTTTAATTTCACTTTGTTTTGTATAGTTTGCCTCCATAATTGAATCTAAATATTGACAGTTAACCAAACCAAAGACAAAGTGAGTAGCAAAAGCAGTAATTGCAAACTAGAGGCAGCTATTACAAATTACATTTCCATGCATAGAAACATCAGACAACTGCTAATGTATCTAAAAAGATGATTAACAGAGAAAAACTTTGAAATTTGCAGATTATAATCGTACTTTTTAAAAATGTCAATGTAAGGTAAATAAGTAAAATAATTTGAGAGTTTTTTTAAATATACAGTAAAGCTCTAAAGCACCAAATGCAGTCATTTTAGAAAGTTTGTGAACTCTTTAAAATTTGATCTATTTCTTTTTTCTAGATTTTATTGATTTTATTAAAATCAAATAACATTCCATACAAATAACTCAAGTTTTACAAAAAATAGGTTTGAAACCAATCAACCCCCAACCTTGAGAAAGAGAGAGTAAAACTTTAACCTAGAAAAATTAGTAAATAGATAAATGAATAAAAATAAATGGAGTAAAAGAGGGGGCGGCACAGTCGTGCAGTGGGTAGCGCTGCTGCCTCGCAGTAAGAAGACCTGGGTTCGCTTCTCACGTCCTCCCTGCGTGGAGTTTGCATGTTCTCCCCGTATCTGGGTTTCCTCCCACAGTCCAAAGACATGCAGGTTAGGTGCACTGGCGATTCTAAATTGTCCTTAGTGCGTGCTTGGTATGTGTGTGTGTGCCCTGCGGTGGGCTGGTGCCCTGCCCGGGGTTTGTTTCCTGCCTTGCGCCCTTTGTTGGCTGGGATTTGCTCTAGCAGACCCCTGTGACCCTGTAGTTAGGATATAGTGGGTTGGATAATGGATGGATGGATGATCCTAAAATATGATCTGATTTTTTTAAGTCCTAAAACATGATAAAGAGAACCCAAGTAAATAAATGACACAAAACATTTATTTATTGAGAAAAATTATCCAATGTTACAGATTTGTGTGTGAAAAAGTATGCGAGTCTTTGTTTTCAGAAAACTGGTGTGACCCCTTTGTGCGACAAACACTTCAACTAAACATTTCTGGCAATTGCTGATCAACCTTGCACATCAGCTTAGATGAATATTAGCTCAATACTCCTTGTGGAATTACTTAAATTTGGGAAAGTTTCTGGGCATCTTTGCACAAATTGCTTGCATCAGGTCCTTCCCTGACATTTCTGTAGGATTAAGGTCAGGACTTTGACTCAGTCTTTCCAAAACATGAAATTTATTCTGCTTTAACTATTGTTTGTTAAAATGGCTCCTGTGTTTATGGTTGCTATCTTGGTGCATGACCCACTTTCTGTCAAGCATAAGTTCAGGTGGATGGATACACTGACCTTTTTCTGTAAAATTTACTGGTACAATTCAGAATTCATAGTTTCATTAGTAATCCTGGTTGACAGGCAGCAAAGCAGGCCCAAACCATTATACTGCCACCACAACATTTTACAGTTGGAATAAGGTTTTTATGCTGAAATTCAGTTTTTGCTTGGTCTTTAGCAAACTTTTGATGTGCACCAATGTTCTTTGTGGAGAGCAGTGGCTTTTTTCTTGCAACCCTCACACACTCACACCATTGTTGTTCATTGTTCTTCTAATGGTGGAATTAATGAATAATGACATTAGCCAATGCAAGAGAGGCCTTTAGATCCCTAGACGTTCTTTGTGACCTCCTGGATTATTACACATCCAGCTCTTGGAGTGATCTTTGTTGGTCGACCGCTTGAGAGGAGGGTAATATTTGTGGTGAATACCTTCCATTTGTACACAGTCTGCCCGACAATGGACTGCATCAACAACTTTTTTGGAGGTCCTCAGAATTCTCCTTATATCAAGGCATTACCCACTCGAAGAAACCTGTGTAGTAATAATAAGACTTTCATATTGAAGACACAGATTTGTCCTCTTTAAATAGGGCTGGTCCTGCCACACTAAAACCTGATTGTCATGCCATTGATGGAGACACCTAACTCCGATTTCCCATTCAAATGAACTGACTAGATGTTCATAGACTTTTTCACTCACAAATATGTTTAATTGATCATTTTCCTCAATAAACTAATGGACAAGTATATTGTTTTCTGTAATTTGTTAAATAGGCTTCTTTTCATATAGGTTTAGAACAAACTCTACATTTTAATCATGTTTTAGATCATATTTTTGTAGAAACAGAAAAAATTCTTAAAGGTTCACAAACTTTCTAGCAGCACTGTAAGAACATCCATTATCAAGGCTGGAGTTCCAATTAAATACAGGTGTTGATTGGAGGCCAGGTCTAGGATAAGGATCTCCAACTCCAGTCCCGGAGAAATACTTGGGCAGCAGGTCAATTTCTAACCCTTCACTTAATTGGTGACCAGTTTTTTCTGTTAACTCTTTTGCCATAATTTAATTGACTTTCCATTTAAGACTCTTGACTCGTTAATTATTTGTTTTCTTGGTCAGCAAACAAACAATAAAATTAAGGGAAAAGAAGTTCATTTGCGAGTGAAAAGCTGCAGCCATAGTAGCGCCCCAGGACCAGAGCTGAAGACCCCAGGCATAGGAAACAAATAAATTTATTAATCCTAAAACCATTGCAGCAAGTTAGATTGTGTGTAATACTAGACAACTTGCTTCAGTCAAATACAAATCAGAAAACTAACAAGCTTATGGCAAGATAATCATAAAGACAGAACCTCATAACCTCTTTTGTGTGGCTAATTCTGATCAGTTCACAAACACTAAAACCATCTTTTGATTTGCTAAAAATTTCATGTTTGTGACTGTAATATCACTTAAGTCTTGCTGTTTTTGCGACAACAAAATATCCCATTATATAGTACACTGTACAAAAATGTTAGATTTTTGATAAAAAATAAATGCAATAAATACATATGCATTTTATACAGATCTAAAAAATAAGAAATAATTCAGACCTAGTTCATACAGTATGGTAGCATTTCTTTAAATGAATAATCTGCTTACATTCTTTACTCCACCTACTCAAATAATTTAGTGATATGCACTTAATTTATGTTAAAACAAGCAGTTATTCTTTCAAAATATTTAGGTCCATGTTTGCTGTTGTGCTAATGTTTTCATTTTAAAATTAGCTGACATCGCTTAGTAGGGTGATAATATTATAATAATTTTGATGGAAGTATAATGTAGTAAAAAAGTCTGAGCATTCATAACTAAACTGTGAGCGACACTTCTGTGCAGCAGGTGGTAACTTATCTAAATGAAGTTGGCACACTTTCATGCAGCAGAGCAATCCACTGCTTCACTTGTGCATGTTTTAAATAAACTTGATTGTTTAGTTGTTATGGGGATTCTGAAAGCTTGATGCTATAACTGTATATTAGCTATTTTGTTATACTGAAAAATTTTAACCTAATTTACATGTTTCTGGTTTTTAACTCAAATAGATGAAATTAAATTGGTGTATGGTCATTTCACAGATTCTGTTTAATTTAAGAGGGCCATAAAAAACTTCATATGGACTTGCAAATGCTGTTTGCTTTGCGATTTTAAAGGTTTTCTGAATACTAAATGAAACTGCTGCATTAGAGGAAAATTGCTGTTTTATTAATGTTCTCACATCTTGTATTATGGTGGTATGACTTCTACATAGTGTGTTTTGTTACTGTAATTGTTATATTTTTGCTGGGGCTCCCATACCTAGCTCAGTTCTTTTTGTTACTGTTACTTTTGGGCACCTATTGGTTGTTAATTGTTTCCTCTCCTCACCGCTGGGGGCCTCCATTTCTCTCGGACTACTCACCTGTGCTGCTTTTACAGCGGCCATCAGAGTGACTATTATTTTAAACACAATATTGCCATCTGTTTCTTGCTGTGGCATTTTCTTAAGGTGGATTTTTCTCACCATGCCCGTGACTCTCCGCAACAGCCTTAAATCTCTACTTTTGTTCAGCATTATAGTTTTATTTTATTGGATATTATTTCAAACTTTTAAAAATGGTTAGCGTTTTGTGCTTCAAGTTTAATCTAAGGATTTACGTTCAGGTGCTTCAGATTATTGTTTTAGGTCTAAGAGAGTGGGCCTTGATTATGATGTTGTAAGTTAAACGTATGTGTCAAAAGTAATGCGTATCTAACTGAGGACTTTTCTGTACTGTATATGATATTTGTTATTTTTTTTTTAACAAAAAAAGGGGCTAATATTATAAGGTCACTAGAGCTCCCTACTCTTAAACATGTTATGTACAGATACCCATCAGTAAAAATTTTGTGCCATAGATCAGTTCCTGCTTTTCCTTCTAACTGATTTTAGCTTGCATTGATGGTTTTAAGTATTGTACAGAAAAGAACTGGTGAAAAGAAATAATATGGTGAACTTCTGTATGTACTATGTCCACCTACTCTATATTCTGCTCATGGGGGGCACCCCTATACTGAGATGTGGAAGTGTTTAAACTTACCAAGGCATGCTGCTGCTCCTGGCTTGTATTGCACCCAGGGCTTGAAGTGGATTAAATTCATTTTTTTCCTCAGAATTCTACACACAACACCCCATAATGACAACATGAAAAAAGTTTACTTGAGGTTTCTGCATACATGCCTGATTGGTGGATTGCTACAGAGATGGTTGTCCTTCTGGAAGGTTCTCCTCTCTCCACAGAGGACCTCTGGAGCTCTGACAGAGTGACCATCGGGTTCTTGGTCACCTCCCTGACTAAGGCCCTTCTCCCCCGATCGCTCAGCTTAGATGGCCGGCCAGCTCTAGGAAGAGTCCTGGTGATTTCGAACTTCTTCCACTTATGGATGATGGAGGCCACTGTGCTCATTGGGGCCTCCAAAGCAGCAGAACTTTTTCTGTAACCTTCCCCAGATTTGTGCCTCGAGACAATCCTGTCTGAGGTCTACAGACAATTCCTTTGACTTCATGCTTGGTTTGTGCTCTGACATGAACTGTCAGCTGTGGGACCTTATAAAGACAGGTGTGTGCCTTTCCAAATCATGTCCAATCAACTGAATTTACCACAGGTGGACTCCAATTAAGCTGCAGAAACATCTAAAGGATGATCAGGGGAAACAGGATGCACCTGAGCTCAATTTTGGGCTTCATGGCAAAGGCTGTGAATACTTATGTACATGTGCTTTCTCAATTTTTTTATTTTTAATAAATTTGCAAAAATCTCAAGTAAACTTTTTTCACGTTGTCATTATGGGGTGTTATGTGTAGAATTCTGAGGAAAAAAATTTATTTAATCCATTTTGGAATAAGGCTGTAACATAACAAAATGTGGAAAAAGTGATGCGCTGTGAATACTTTCCGGATGCACTGTATATTTTGTGCAATTTTTTTTAGATTACATTTTTTCATTTTTTTTACCATATAGTTTTGTATTTAGGTCTATAAAGTTTCTCGATTTCTTTTGTTTTTTTATCCTTTAGTTTAATATTATGCTTCCCTTAGTAGTTACTTTTCTCTTGTTAATTTTCTTGTTATTAAGAATTTTTTTTTACAATTCAAGATGATTGTGTTTCTCAATTTTTGTCATTTAAATAAGATAATATTAATTATTATTTAAAATATTAACAAGTATTGTGTGTTTAAGAGTAAGGATGGATTTCCTTTATTGTGTTCATCATGAGGCAAAAATAATACAATGTTACCCTCAAAAGTGAAGTGCACAAACATCAAGCATCAAACTCAACATACCTGGATATCCTCCAACAAAAACAGGGTCGTTTGTGTCAGCTGATGTTGAAGCCACATTAGAGCTCTGTCCTTCAACCACTTTTCCATCCACTGTAAGTTCTAATAGGTGGTGCTTCTTATTTGCTATTATTGTGTGCCATTGTCCATCACACAATTCACCTTGGAAAGCTGATTCATATATTGCGCTAAATCTGCCAGCACCATTGTCAGCATGGAAGAGTACCTGTTACAGAATATATCAAGTAAATATCAAGAAACACTTTTTTGTTGATCTGTCCATTTACTAAACCTGTGTTATCCACTTTTAAGGTTTGAAGACCTGTTGAGAGTAAGATAGGAGCAAGTTCCAGACAGAGGGACAGTCTAACATAAGGCATATTGATGAAGAAACTTACATCGACTCGCAAGGGTCCACTTTAGAGTCACCAGTCATCCTAATATGCATTACTTTGTAGGAGCAGCTGTGAAGGACCAAAATCACCTGCTCTTTGTAACACTGTAAATATGTACACTAAATTGGAAGTCAACATGTCTCTTTATTTAGGTAGAGATGTACAAAATCTGTGAGTAACAAACATGCAAACTAATTTAACAACATTCAAATACAGTGATTTCATTTCAGATTTTGCCAATTACGGTAAAAGTTTCATCCAGCATCGCAAATACTCCACAAAGACAGTCCCTGTTCATACCCAAATTGTTTCTTAAAAGTTTTGAACAACTTGGGTATTTACTAATTAATAAACTAACTGAATTATACATGGAAACGGGGATCAATGTAGCATTCTAAACTATGTTAAAGGGATGACTTCTAAATACTGTATATTACACTAGAAACTGAACCCTTAGCTTAACAACATTCTGTAAACTAAACATTTTATTGACCTAATTACTTCATGCATAGATATATATCTTAGCTTGGTGAAGTTTCACATCAAGTATATACCTTCATAGCTTAGAAAACTGAAAACATTATTTTAGGAATCTTTGGCAGCATATTAAAATAAATTTGTAATTTCATATCCAAGGCATGCACACTACGGCTTCATTCTAGAGAAGATCACTGTTGTAGGCTAAAAAGATAAAGGAACAGTTTTTTTTTTATTATTTCCATATTATTAAAGATTTCCTTCCATGGAGTGCTTCCATATTTTACTTTTTTATTTATATAAAATATCTATCCAAGCTTGTTATTGTGAAAAAAGGAAAGAAGAGACATTCTCCTCTCAAAAAAGCTGCTCTAAAATGATTTCTGAGCTTTGTTGATTCAAAATAGACATACTCGATAATATTTAGGCTATTGGCCTCAAATGCAAGCCACATACAGTTTATGCCTTTTCAAATTGAAGTTTTATTTAACTTAAAGATCACAGTACAGTAACACACTGACCAATCAAAAATGCAATTTATACGTTTCTAAATGAATGTTGAGATGCATTAAAGAGTATTTTGCTCAAAAAATATTTTTTAATGTTACTTGTCCTGTGCAGTTGGTAATGATGGCAGAGAAAAAATGTCAATCTCATATTTTTATGCATAAAGGAGACAATTACATTTCTGATATAACAGGAGTCTATAGGATCCAATGCTAGACAAAGAAAATGATGAAGAAATCTCAATGTTACTCTTGTTGCATAATCCAAATGCCAAGTCATTCAGTCATTTGCTCACAATGTCCCAAACACATTTTTACTAAGACGTTACTGTATTAAACCAATTCCTGAATACGCTTTGTGAACAAAAATGAAACACAATCAGATGTGTTTGAAGATTTGAATTGAAGACCCCCCACCACCTAATTCATTGCTCTGGAGTCCAGCCTAGTAACAGTTTGTTTATTGACTAACATTGTAATTCATGAGATATCAACAAAAAATCATGCACTGAAAGGCATGTAAAAAGTAAGAAAAGTGAGTGTGACAATGCGGGTTCGCTGCATGCTCCCATTATTGTCACATTTGGTGGGAGAGGTAGGATGAACTGGCAGTGGGGACAGAAGAGGAGACAGAGCAGCAAGCGGGATTGGTGACAGACATTTTAAAGATCCCACGGACCCAAGCCGGAGGAGGGCATTTTAATGGACAGAGCTTTTTAATGGACATTTATTTATTGATTGCTTTTATTGTCATTTTAAAGTTCTTATTCTTTTAATGTCCTGTTTTTACGAAGGGGGGCATGGGTTGGTTTTATTGTGGGATTTGTTTTAGCGTTTTTATTTGGTGATTTTAGTGCAGTGTAGTTGTAGTGTGGCTGAGTTGTGGACCTGGGCCGCCAGTTGCACTGGTTTGGTGGTGGCATGGAGCCTGCCCGTGCAGCAAGTGGCTTATGGGGGGTGGAATGTGGTATAGCGGGTCCACAGCTCATGTCAAGAGGTCACTTTTTAAATAAATAATCACCGCACTCGAGGCTTAGCGAGGGTGCGTGGTGGTTGTGTGGCTGAAGCGGTTCCTCGGGTGATTCGTGATGTGGGCATTTCTTACCTAAGTGCACAGGTGAGAAACTGTCTGCATCCGTGATTGTTCCCAGGGCTACTGATTTGCCACAGCTGTCATGTCCTCTTCATAAATAGAAACGCGAGGCGGCTAAGGAGGAAGAAAAAGAGAAGGAGGTAGCAGGAGAGCAGGAAGTAGTATGGAGAGAGAACTGGTGTGAGCGAGAGAGTGAGCGTGGTCAGTGAGCCCTAGCAGGGTTATTTAGCCAACACCTAGGGCAGTTGGAAGTGGTCGCTCTTGCTGAGCATTTTAGGAAGGAACGAGAGTGACCAGCAGAAGGACGACTGGCTGCGTAAGGCCGAGAAGGTAGCGGGAGTCGGGAGGCTTGGGCAGTGATTTCCCTGACGTGAAAGACCTGGTCGCCAAGGAAGCCAAGTCTCGATGTAGGTGAGCTGAACCGGAGCCAAGGATCGGAATTGTTTTTAAAAGACTTTTTTCTATTTATTGTATTTTTAACCTCCACAATAATGCCTGTTTTTATGGATTATTTATTTAATGAAGACTTTTTTTGAAACACTGCACTATTAATTTGGACACTGTTTTATTGTTGTTTTTAATAACAGCACTTGCACTTTTGCACCATCCCCTTGCTCTATTTGTTATGCCTCACTGTCAAGCTTATCGGTGACATTACCGACGGTGCAGGGTTCAAGGGCTCCTGGACGGACGATGGGAGCATGCAGCGAACCCGCATCGTCACAGTAAGTGAAAATATTATCAGGACGAGAATACAGTTTGCATAGATGTTGCAAAAAAACAGATCAATTCATTCTTGCGGTTTCATCCATCCATCCTCTTCCGCTTATCCGAGGTCGGGTCGCGGGCGTAGCAGCTTAATCAGAGAAGCCCAGACTTCCCTCTCCCTGGCCACTTCTTCCAGCTCTTCTGGGAGAATCCCAAGGTGTTCCCAGGCCAGCCGGGAGACATAGTCCTTCCAGCGTGTCCTGGGTCTTCCCCGGGGCCTCCTCCCGGTTGGATGTGCCCGGAACACCTCAACAGGGAGGCGTCCAGGAGGCATCCTGATCAGATGCCCGAGCCACCTCATCTGACACCTCTCGATGCGGAGGAGCAGCGGCTCTACTCTGAGCCCCTCCCGGATGACTGAGCTTCTCACCCTATCTTTAAGGGAAAGCCCAGACACCCTGCGGAGGAAACTCATTTCAGCCGCTTGTATTCGCGATCTCGGTCACTACCCATAGCTCATGACCATAGGTGAGGGTAGGAATGTAGATCGACTGGCAAATTGAGAGCTTTGCCTTATGGCTCAGCTCTTTTTTCACCACGACAGACCGATGCAGAGCCCGCATCATTGCGGATGCCACACCGATCCGCCTGTCAATCTCACGATCCATTCTTCCCTCACTCGTGAACAAGACCCCGAGATACTTAAACTCCTCCACTTGGGGCAGGATCTCGCCCCCAACCCTGAGAGTGCACTCCACCCTTGCGGTTTCAGCTGCCAAATAATCCCAAGGTACTTCTGTTGCAGCAGTAAGTACACATGGAATGACACAAGATAGGTCTACAGTTCAAATGCTTGTTCATATCTGAGTGTGTTCCATTTTTGCTCACAAAAGCATATTGAAGAGGTGGCTTATTTCACAATACACGATGTGTCTGGAATGTTGTGAGCATATGACCGGAAGACTTCACATGACTTCAAGGACATTTTTGGTACTGTTTGCTGTTGTCCAGCGTTGGTCAGCATTGAAGCCTCTTATATCAGAAGCATTGTTATCACCATTCCTGCATGAAAACATTAGATTGAAAATTTTTCTCGGCCATCACCTTCAAACTATATTGGGTAACATATAAATAGCGTTATTTTTGAACAGAATATTCCTATAAATTATAATTGTAATGTTAGACATAATTTTTTAAATAAAATGATTAAATAAAGATTTATTTAGCAAAGCAAGTGGCTTGGGGAAAAAGATAGCACATCAAAACTATAAAACAATACCCACCAACATAATGTGTCTACACATGATAAGCTCCTTGGAATAAAGACCTGTTTTTCAAATAAATACACATTCAAGGACTTTTGGTGTGCTAGTGTGAATAATTTACTGTAATACTGCTCTCTATACTATTAACCTCAGAATAAATCTTGTTTGGAAAGGGTGGCCATATTATTTTAAGATATTTCTACATCATTCTACTTTTTATGACATAACGATACATTAATGGTGGATTGTATAATGTTTCACAGTTTACTTACTTCTGTTTAAATAAACAGAAGTACTCAGATTTGTTTCACTTCTCTAAGAAAGCATGAAGAGGAAGTAAGGGACTAACCTAGATGCACACTACTTTATATCACATTGTTCACTAGCAAATCTACCATTAAGCTTGACAAAAGAGATCAGTTGTTAGCACTAAGCTTGTTACTACTCATCCTGGTTATTTTTAAAAGCTGTCATGAATTCCATTTCAACCACATTACATGACTTTCATTTTAGCTGACATGCCAATCAGCCAAACATCCATGTTTTAATGATGTGGTAGGGTGACAGAAAAAGCAAACGTCAAACAGACGGTGTTTAAGCTCAGCCTCCTATTGTTTAAAGGCAGAAACTTTGACAAGTTAATTGCAAGTTAATTGTAATCATTGGCAAATATCACTGGTACAAAAAACTCACCTTTCCATTAACTAATTCAATGCCGAGACCATCCATTTTTTGGCCACTTATTCCAAGCAACACTCCATTACTCTTTGATGTACGGAATTCAAACTTTATTAGCAGCTCTGTGCCAACTTTATATGCTCCCACTGAAGTAGAATTGAAAGGAAAACAGCTCTTTTAAAGCATCTAAAATGAATCACTGGACTTTCTGTATGTCTTATTTAATGTAGTTTAACTATACCTGTTTTTGCATATCCAGTTCCTTTAAAGTAGGCTCCTTTCTCTGGATTAACAAAGCAGTTGCCAATGTTGTAGCTCGAGGTTGGGTTGTCTAAATCCAACAGCAAGCCAACCATTTTGAAGTTTCGAATACATGCCTTCATACTGTAAACCACCTGGAAAAAAAAAAACAAAACAATCAGCACACTATTATGACACATTCAATGAAATGTACACTGTTATGGTATATTCAGTAGTACATAGAGTAATATCAGTTTTTAGTAATATTCATTAAATGTCATACTAATAAGTTAATTAGAATTCTAATCTTTACATATTTAAGTGTGGATTGACTTTGCCACCAGTCTTTTTTATTTAATTTAAATGCACACAACCAGGATAGAGATTAGAACATTAGAATGTTCTAGATGAGAACAGACCATTCAACCCAACAATGCTTACCAGTTAATTATTTTACAAAAAGAAAAAACATCAAGTCTAATTTTAAAAGTCCTTAAAGTCCTACTGTTTACCCACACTACTTGGTAGCTTATTCCTTGTGTCTGTGATTCTCTATGTATGCGAAATTTACCCTTAATAAGTTTCCAGCTGTGTCTCTGTGTTCTTTATGAACTCATTTTTAAGTCACAGTTTCGATCCACTGTACTAATTCCCTTTATGATTTTAAACAGTTCAATTATGTCTCCTTTTAATCTTATTTTACTTAAAATGAAAAGGCTCAGCTCTTTTAATCTTTCCTCATAATTCATTCCCTGTAGCCTTGGAATCAGCCTAGTTGCTCTTCTCTGGACTTTTTCTAGCGCTGCTATGTCCTTTTTGTAACCTCGAGACCAAAATTTTATGCAGTACTCCAGCTTGAGCATAACCTCCTTGGATTTGTACTCCACACATCATACCCTATAACCTAACATTCGGTTAGCCTTCTTAATGGCTTCTGAACACTGTCGGTAAGTTGATAGTACCATTATGAAATCTAAATCCTTCTCACAAGGTGTACTTTCAATTTTCAGACCTCCCATTATGTATTCAAACCTAACATTTTTACTTCCTACATAAAATACTTTACATTTACTGATACTGCCCAAGGCTCTATGACGTCTAAGGCTGGAGTTATACTTCACGTGATGCAACGCATGCTGCAATGGACGCTCCTGCTACGCAAGCGTTGTAGTGTTCATACTTGCACGCGTACTTTTGTAAATCTGGAGGAATCCACCAGGTGGCAGTGCGAGATATTATCACGGTGAGAACATGTCCGGCTTCTCTGTGTTGTGAATTGCCTAGAACACCTATTAAATTCCAATGGCACCTTACCACTATATCTCTGAAAAGTATGTTTATTGATTAAATCCATCAATCCAGGGATGTGTCCATTCCAGCAAGCATTGGACACGAGTGAGAAACAGTCCCTTGACGAGGCCTCAGCTCATCACAAGGTAAATACAAGCACACACATACACTAGCATCATTTTAGCGGCACCAAATCCCCAAATCTGCATATCTTTGGAAAGAAACCAGAGCACAGTGTGGAATACAAGCAGGAAATACCAGCAACATAACTCCCTGCGTGACAGCAGTGCTATCGCTCCGCCATCGTGACACCCCCATGTGTGTAATTAATAGTATTCATTATTTAAACGAAATTATATGTAAAATGTAACATACACACTTTAATGCATTTCATCATGAAAGTGATATCAAGTATAAATCTAAAGATTCTAAATGTGCAGAGAGTTGGAATATCATACATTTAATTTGTTCTGTGTGGTGATCTATTGCTGCTTTCTGCTGCTGTCAGGTCCAAGAAGCTCGTAGCGATTAAAAACTGGGATGACGTTTACAGTTACAGTCGCATATTCCCAATCGTAATGACACGATACATTTTAAAAGTCTCACATACCATCTTGTGTGCCGTCTATTTTGTGATTAAAGTGGAAATTTCGGCTTTAATCTCGAAATGTCCACTTTAACCTTGTAAGTTTACTTTATTATTAAAGCAGACCACTGTAAACGTCATCCCGGTTTTTAATCGCTACGAGCTTCTTGGACCTGACAGCAGGTAAAGTAAAAAAATAAAAAATAGACGGCACAAAAGATGGTATGTGAGACTTTTAAAATGTATCGTGTCATTACGATCGGGAATATGCGACGCTTGAATATAAAAGCACCACGAATGCATCTGGATGTCGGCATTTTGCTTCACCACTTTGAACCATTCATCAAACAGCAAAGCCCGCACGTCGATCCCTGAAGGATCTCCATAGAGGCTTGCTGTCACATGTAGATAGTAAACAGAGACTCTGACGTCACGTTCCGACTTTTAGCACACTGCGCCTCCCGACTTTTTGCTGGTACTGCAACTCGCACGCGTCGCGTTAATTTCTGAGGACCTGCTCAGAGGACGCATGAAATGAACGCTGGGAACGCGTGGCAGCCATGATGCAGGCGCGTATGCGTTCTGAGCGTGAAGTATAAATCGGCCCTTAGTCCAGCTATAATGATTCAAAGAATTCCAGATTATGTTCCAATCCACCTATCTTGGCATCATCTGGAAGCTTAACCAGCTTACTTATATTCCTATCCAAATCATTGGTATATATTAAAAACAGCAGCGTCCCTAGCACTGACTCCTGAGGGACGCCACTTTTAACATCAGCTAGTTCTAATAGGGTCCCTCAAATGATAGCCCTCTACTTCCTGTGTCTGAGCAATTTTTCATCCATCTACAAACAATACCTTGAACTCCCACTTCTTTTAGTGTGATGCCCACCCTCTCATGTGGCACCTTATCAAATACTTTTTTAAAGTCAAAATAAATAATATTATAAGCTCCACTTTGATCATACTCTTTTGTTGCTCCCTCATAGAATTCCAACATATTAGTACCTGGACTGATGTGTTGCACAGGCAGAACTTTGGAGAAGGCTACCTTGTCAATTATCCTCCTTAACACTTTAAACCTGGATCACAGAACTAACAGACTACCCTTATGACCACTGCACCAACCTCACCCCTGGGCAAAACCCTATCAACAATTCCAGGGAGGTATCGCACCTGTGCACCTGGACGGCAACACACTCTGCAAGACTCTCTGTCTCTGGAGCAAACCTGCGATTCAATCCCTGTAATGACTGAGTTGCCAACTATCATCACCTCTCTCTTTCTAGAAACTGGAAATTAAGACAAGGATAGCTGAAGAATGAATGACATGCAATACCTGCATTAAGCATTTTTAAAAAGGGGACGAAATGCTATTCATCTCCAGCTCTAAAATTCATGTACTATATCATAAGCTACCTAGAATCTCTTTTTAAAGCAAACATGAATAATTTTCTCTTACGTAAAGGGCTACAAACTGACATAAGACATTCAGTTGTTCACATAGCTGGTGTACAATTTCCCTTGCAGTTTCAAGTTATTCCAAAACAATAATACAATTTAGTGTTCCTTAAGACAAACCATCTATGATCACTGGAGACATAATTTTCCACACTATGTATAAAAATTGTTGCAGTCCAGAATGGAGGCCTTGACCTCCACCCAAAGAAAAACATACCCTATACAAAGACATTTACCTGTCAAACTAATCTTTTAACTAAAAAAAGTTCTTGGAAACTGACAGTACCTATACGCCCATGGATTAAAACAACACAGAGAGATACGCTCCATGCATATCTTGTAATGGCTGCAGATAGTGAACCAGATGACTGAGTAATTTTCATAATTAAGAAACTAGCACTGGCTCTATTCAATAGAGTGAGAGAGGTCCATAGTTCAAATAAAAAGAAAAACCCTGAACATAATTAGCTCATTCAGACCAAGGTGGAAGACATGTTCTTTATTAATAATACACATTGAAAGCAAAGTAAAATGACAGATTTTCATTATTGCCAGGTGGGGTAGTAGAACAAATTAAAAGCCTTTTTATTATGATAACAGAACCACATTCTACCTTGCCACTGGTTTATTAACAAAATATAATTTCTTGGAAAGGATATAACTATTTGATCTTTAGTATGGTGGAGGTGATGCAAAAATCAGCAAAACAAGGGATATTTAATACAAATTTTGATTTGAGATCAAATATTTAACATGAATACAGAAGATGGGTATACATGATAGAAACCACAAATCAATTTCTATTCCCGTAAACATCTTAAAATGCCTGGAGATTGTTTACACAAGGAAGCTAAAAATATTTTACACACCAGGTCAGCATCTGTCTTGTTATCTAAGCTGATCACCAAGTCCTTCATCTTGCAGCTTGCAGGTGAAATTTGGACTTGCTAACTGGCACACCAAAGTATGTGTACTTTGGCAGTATTCCTTCCTCAATACTAGGTATTGTGCTGGTTCCCTACTGTACTCCTTGTGTGTCCAAACACAGCTCTAACACCGTTATTAAATTTGCTGGTGATACCAACATAACAAGCATTGTCATTAACAATGATGAGATAGCTTACAAGTTCAAGTCAAGTTAGGGAGCATGCACTGGTACAGTGTGTTGCCGCACCCACCACATGACGAAACAACTTAGGATCCCGGTTGGCAACTCCCCAGGCAGACACGCGGTCAAGTCCAACCTTCCGAAAATGACCCCCTATCTGCTGCTGGCACGTAATCTGCTGTTACGTGGGCGATCCCTTGAGGATCCTAAGAGCTGGATCACCCTCAATGAAATGTGCCACATGGCCATAGTGCCATAACTGATGCTCTCTCACAATGCTGGTAATGTGCCTCATTCAGGACTCCATGAGCAACCGCTCATTCGACACAAAGTCAAACCAACAGTACCCATGGATTTTCCAGTCTTTGTCTCAGGTCACTGGATAGTGTCCATGTCTCACAAACTTATAGCAAAACAGGAAGCACCAGGACTCTAAAGACTTGGACCTTCGTCCTTTTGTATAGATATTGGGAGAGCCACACATCCCTTTCCGGTGACCTCATGACCCCCATACTTTCCCAATCTGTCTACTGACTTCATAGGAAGAGTCACCAGAGACATGAATGTCACTGCCAAGGTAAGTAAACCTCTCGAAAAGGTCGACACTCTCTTCACAAATAGACACACTGCTAATTTATGTGCCCAAGAGGTCATTAAAGGCCTGGATCTTGGTTTTTATCCAGGACACTAGCAAGCCCAGACACTCAGACTTCTTGCTCAGTCTCTCAAGCGCCCCAATCAGAGTCTCCATTGACTCTGCGAAGATTACAGCATCGTCAGTAAAGTCAAGATCCGTGAATCTTTCTTCACCAACAGATTCCCACAGCCGCTGGACCCCACGACCTTGCCCAACACCCAGTCCATACAAGCATTGAACAGAGTAGGAGCAAGAACACACCCCTGATGAACTAGGAAAAAAACAGAGGTTCTGTCTCCACTTTGCACAGCACTCACAGTACCAGTGTACAGGTTGCTCATGATATCCAATCCAGCAATCTCAAAAGGATCCCGCAAACCCTCAGGATGTCCCACAAGGCAGCTCGATCAATTGAGTCGAACACTTTATGAAAATTGACAAAGGCTACAAAGAAACTACTGACATTCGTGTTTGCACTCCATGAGAACCCTTAGTGCCAGGATGTGGTCAATGGTAGACTTGTTAGGCATAAAACCAGACTGTTCCAGTTGCTGGTAGGTGAGCAAGTGATCACGGATCCTATTAATAGCTTACAGAAAACTGATTTTCCTTTTGACACAATGGTACCAGGAAAAAAGTGTCTTCATTAACGTAATGAAACAAAATGAGCTGGTCAGTCTTCAGTTAGTAGGAGTCTGACCACACTCACATCTATAGCTGCAAGGATTCAGTGGAGAGAGTTACTAGAGTTACATTTTGTGGTGTCGCCATTACTGTAGACATGATCAAGGGTAGGCACATAGTTTGGCTATTACCAAGAAGGCTCAAAGATACTGTACCTTTAGTTGGTTGAATGTCTTATCTTTGTTCACCAGTCTCTGCTAGTGTACAATAGATTTGGTCCTCAGTGGCTGGAACTACACATGTTCATCTTAAAACCTCAAAGCACCACAGAGACCTCAGCCATTCTGTGCAGTTAGTTTTCTACCTTCTTCATTTTGACAAAGAGTACAGAACATTACTTTGGCTTCAGGGTAAGATTTAGATACTTGTTACAAGGCCACTGCGGGAATGTCTCTTAGATATATAATATGATGTTGCATTTCATGTTTGTTGTCTATTGTTGGCATTTTACTACCAAGACCAGCCTATGGAAGATAGGCAAATAAGAACTGCATTATGTACATATGACTATACATATGAACTACAGCTTAAATATACATTATAATTCATATTATACTTCCTGACTTTTCTTAACAAGTATGACCTTAATCCCAAATTGATGATGATTGTTGTCTTTTTCACTACACCTGCCATGTATTATTGAGCTGTAATCTTTACTCCATGACATCTTTGCTGGACAGGATCTAGAAAAATATTAGAATTAAACACATCTGTCTAGATGTCCCATACTGTTTGTTTAAACAGGAACCAGTAAAGAAGGAATTACTATGAAGTTACAGCTCTTGCACATTTTCTGCTCCGAGCTGCTTCCAAAAGCAGTTGGTTGTCTTGCACTTGGAGTGACTGTCCCTGTAAAACCTTTGTGTCTTACCGGTCCTATTCGTCTTGTTGTGTAATTCAACGGTAGGCCTCCCACGTACAACATTCCAACAACATCAAGGATGTCTGCTTTCTTAGGGCTAATTGTAGAGTTAATATATCGACCATCAACTGTAAGACTGCCTCGTTGCTTATCCCGATATACTCTAATCTGTTAAAAGAGCACAAAGTAATTGAATGAATCATACACAAGGTCAAAAATCCACATCATAGAAAAAATTATTTATTAATAATGGTGTAAAACATTGAAAACAAAAGAAAAATTACATTACTCCTTAAAGTTAAGTCAATATTGTGTGAAGTCCCATTTAAAAAGAAGGAAGTTTTGAATTAGATTGTACTGTTAATTAGAATATTTAAGCAGTGTATATTTTAGGGATGGTGAAAATGTATGATGGTCTTGTAAGGGCAGTATCTTAGCCTTCAAATCTCTCCCAATTAAGTGCAGAATGACCAGATTTATGCTTAGAAACACACAGACAAAAGCATAAAGGGAAGAACAGAGCTGGATTTCTTTTCTATGGTTAATTAAGAAATTACAAGTTCCTCTTCCCTTTCTTAATCTCCAAATACGTGTATCTGCAATGCAATAGCAAAAATGGATGTTAGGCAAAGCCTTTCCAAATCAACTTTGCCTTAGGTCCATGAAAAACTCATTTCTTTTTACACATAGCCTTTTGGTACTACTGTGTAAGTTGATATACAGAGTTATTTACAGGAAAATAGTATAATCTTATACAAATTAACTTTGGATCAAGAAACTTTACAAAATGTCTGTAATGCATTTAGTGCATATGGAAGAGATGAGCAGGGATCATTCATAAAAATAACCACATCAACTGCATAAAGTGATCTTTTCATTCACTTTCCTAATTTCATGGCTGTTTGGCTGTTTGCTCCTATAGATGGTAAGGGTTTTAATAGCCATAGGAAATAAGACATGACAGAGTCTGGTTTCACATTATGAAATCAGAAATTACTGTATATTACTGATATTTATATCAGCTGAAGCTTTTATCTGGGGTATAATAGTATAATCCGAACACATAGTGGGTCTGTGGTGAAGTGCATTAAGGACAATAGCAAGGGTTGCCAGATGTGCGTTTTTCATACCAAATTGGGCTATTTTTGAAAGCAATTTGCAGGTAAACATTTTTATTTTGTCAATGTGCAAGTTTTTGGGCTCTTTTTAAAGGTCATTTGCTGCAGCCCCAATGGCAAACCTCCAAGGGGACCTGAACAGCACCCCCAGGACTTCAATAGCAGAAACACACCTAGAAAGACACCTCACCACCCTTACTCTTACCTTGTTGGCAAAACTTTGAGGATGGAAAGACATCAACAGTGGGAATATTATGTCTACACTACAAACGCTCTCCCCGCCATCAACTGAGTCATTCATTGGGTTGGTCCACAGCAAAATTAGCTGGGTCTACAGCTGTCATTGGAATGGAAATATTTCCAGGATCTGGCAACTCTGTCCATGGCCATACGCAGGTTTTTCAGTGCAACTTTTACTCTATGTGTGCATGTTTGGCTGAGGAACAGGGCAGACACGGGGTGTTCAGAGGAGCGACAAACTGATTGTTTAATTAGGTCAGCAAGGAAGACATACATGTGGAACAGTGTGCTTCCAACACTCAAAGGGGCTGAAGAGGTTCACACCTGCTGAGTGACTTTAGGTAGCCGAAGTGACCTGTTACTCTAGAGGGCACTCGTGTAAGGCTGAGGAGTGGTATGGGGAGTCATTGGAGTGATGCTCGGCATGTGATTTTAATGAGTGGGTGTGTATGTTGTGAGAACGTCACCTCTGGCTGCAAGATCACATCTGGGGTAAGAAGAGGACACATCAGTTTTTAGAGGTGGCTGTGTTGTGGCTTATCTGTGTTTTAAAGATTTCTTCTTTTGAGTCATTTAAACTGGTTTTAAATGATTTTTTATTGGGATTATTTATTAATTTACTGAAGGAGTCACGGTGGCGCAGTGGTAGCACTGCTGCCTCGCAATAAGGAGATCTGGGTTCGCTTCCCAGGTCCTCCCTGAGTGGAGTTTGCATGTTGTTCCTGTGTCTGTGTGAGTTTCCTCCGAGTGCTCCGGTTTCCTCCCACAGTCCAAAGACATGCAGGTTAGGTGCATTGGCGATCCTAAATTGTCCCTAGTGTGTGCTTGGGGTGAATGTGTGTGTGTGCCCTGCTGTGGGCTGGCACCCTGCCCGGGGTTTGTTTGCTGCCCTGTGTTGGCTGGGATTGGCTCCAGCAGACCCCTGTGACCCTGTGTTTGGATTTAGAGGGTTGGATAATGGATGAATGGATGGATGAAGAAGGAGTGCACTTTTTGTCACTTTGGGGACCCCTGACTTTGTCTTGGTTGTAATAAAGCTCAAATCTCTTTTTACCTAACTCTTGCCCAGCACATCCTTGGTCTATGATTATCAGTGGTTCCGGGTTCAATTACCTAAGAACATGGAACCAACCCAAACTGTCAAAGGGTCCAAATGCAAATGCGTTATGTAGTGAATAAGTATTCCCACTGAGTTTCTGCATCAAACAATAGTCTGAGCTCTGCTTCGGTGTATATATTAAGTTTGATCATTTTTGAAGATTTGATGGTAATTGTCTGCCTTCAACAATCGCAACAGAAGGAAATATTTTCTCTATTCTGTTTGTAACAACGTTGGCAAAAATATTAATAGTATTGTTTAATACATTAAGAAATGGACCTGTATGATGTAAATTTTAAAAGGTGTTTAATTTTCTTGGGTAAAACAGAAATGTACACCTGGCACAGTTTGTTAGGTGGTAGCCTCCTTTTCTGACTTTGACAGGAGTCAGGAAACTTTAAAAATTATTTTTTCCTTCCATAAATTTTTGGTACATGCTGATCTCTTGGACCCAATGCACACCCTACAGGTTTGTCATTTTTACATGGCATAACACTTTCTGACTTAACATTGAGCATTTCTTATATAATTCTGCTGAATAGCCATTTAGATCTGCAGTCTAATAGTATCTGGGAAAGTGTTAAAGGTTCATCCAGCTCATCTACAGTATGTATGATTCCTGGAGCCATGGTATCAATGCTTTATAATAATGAATATAATGAATATATAAAAGTTGTGGCAGAAGGCCGGGGCCCATGCCCGGTCGGGACGCCCTTTTGACAGTGGATCCAGGGGAGCAGTCATGGGATGCACACTACGTTCCCCGGAACACTTGTTGGTAGCCTCCCCAGGTTGCATCGGGGCCAATAGTTTGGAACACCGGAGCTCATTCCTGTTGGGCTCCTTGGCCACCGCCAGGGGGAGCTGCATGGCCTAACAAGCCCATCTGGGCAGGAACACAGCTACACCTGGAGGTGCAGCCGGAAGTAGGTCAACGAGTACCTGCAGCACTCCTGGGTGGGCCATAAAAGGGGCCAACAGTCACCACTCAGGGTGGCAGAATCGGGAGGAGGAAGACGAAGGGTGTTTTGCGGTGGTGTTTTGCTTTGTGCTTTTGTGTGCTTTGGGAAGATGTGCACATCAGCTGAAGAAAATAAATCTTTTTGTTCCACTTTTACGTGCCTCCATTGTCAATCTGTGTCGGGTCGACGCCTATATGGCACCTTTGCCAGAAAGTACAATTTCTGTGTGTTTATTTCTAAAAAAATAAAAATACTTTTATAATCAATTAAAAGAAATTGGTTCTTATAATCATATCTAAAAATAAATTAACTAATAATAAATTATTATATTTACCTCTAATTGTGTTTTGGTTTAATAATATTACATTTTATTTTGTGAAAATCTGGGCATAAATTTTAGTATTGTTTTACTTTTTGTTTTCTTCTTTTGAATTAGTTTCACATGTTTGTTTTATGTTTACTATTGTCACTTTGTCATTGATGGAAATTATCTCTTTTCTCTTGTTTGCTAGTTAATTTACTTTGTGAGGTGAGTTGTTCATTAGCTTAAATCAATCAGGTGGTGAGGTCATTTGGGCCACAGTTATTCAGGGATATGCAAGACATCTGCTGCCACAGCCACATTTCTGTAGCATTAGTTGCTTCTGCAACTGTGTTTTTCCTCTCCTCTTATACATTTAGTTTGTGTTTGTTAAGTTTGTGGGCTGTTGAACTTTTTAACTTTTGTATCTTGTGTTAGTATTAGTGTTTGATCTAAGGATTCTGAGTATTTTGGATTGTGAGTTGTTTTTTTCAATTATTTTGAATTACTGTATTTTTCCTGTTTATTGTCATCCTTTCTTCCATTAGGTAATATTTATTACTTTTATATTTTGAAATTTGGGGGTTTCAATCTTTAAATTAAAGCTGAGTTGGTAAAGGTATACTGCCCATTTGTCAATAACTCACAACACAGGAATGCAGCAACATATACCTATATTAAAAATTACAACACACACCATATGACATGTTAACAAAATTAAATAAACCTTTACTTTGTAAAGGCACCTCATTTGAAAGATGACAGACCTTTTTTCCCATGAAAACCTATCATACCAATAGACTTTAATCAATAAAATAATGTATATATTATAAGTGTTAATGAACAAAATATGAATATACTAATAAATACACATGTTTAGAAGGTTACTTTGTGAAATTTAATATGTATTTCTTATTTACAGCTTTTATGGTGACTTACAGAAATATTAAACTTTCAAATGTAACTAAACAACATTGGGTATGTCTGGTGGTATTCTTATAAAAGCAAAAATATACTGAATGCCTGCGTTATGGGAGTGGATGACACAGAGAAGCCAATTTAAACAATAATGAAGAATTCAAGTTAACAGTATGGCAAGCAAAAAACACTCTAAAATGTGCCCATGCCCTGGACACCAATCAACCTAACTGTAGATAGTCGTAAAATTATAAACAGAAGGTACCTCAGCTATGTTCTGTTTTTGAATGGTGGGCTACCAGCCACTTTGGCCTCTGTGCCAAGTAGTCAACATACCTTTGCCTTTATAAACGTAATAAAGAATTACCAAGGGCTTTACAATAATGTTTTCTTCATAAATACTTTTGAGTCTATTTATAATACAAATAGTCCTACCTTGTGCCACTGGCCATCATTGATGATCCGGGAAACTGATGTACTTGTATTTCCACTTCCAAGGTCATAACTCAAATGAGCAATACCCTCCTTTATCTGAACTGTTGCAAAATCTGCATGGTTGATTCTTGCCATGTAAAATACCAGACCTGAAGCAGCTTCTGTCCTAATTTCAAACTCAATTATTAACCTGTAATAAAACAGAGTGAAATATTTGTATGTAATAGTAAATGTCATACAGAACAAGTGTGAAGTTGTCAAGAACAAATCCATTCTTCAGCAAAGCCAAAATGAAAATGTCCTTTATAACACACATGTAGCTCTTAGCTCCCGTGTAGTAGTTTCTCTCAAACGACTGATCTGAAAGGAGTTTTTTCTTTTTCTTTTTTGTGATGAGATGGTTATTGATTCTCTGTCTTAAATAGAATTTAAGGCTAGGGAACTTTTTTTCAATTCCAAAGTGGAAAACTATATGTATGAGTAATATAGATCTCCCACAAAAACATCTAACAAAAATAAAGGAACAGTCACCTCTCAATCCTCCTGTCAGTACATACTGTATATTATAGATGCACCATTAAAGACTTGTCAGGACTCCATTGTGATGCATCCACTTAGACATTAGTTGTAAGGACACAAGCACTGCAAAATGCTTAAATAATGCCCTCAACTTGAAACATAACACTGTACTTAAAAAAAATCAGATTTGGACATCTGCCTGGGTGACGAAAACCCAAACTTTTTTATGAATTCTTCTAAAAAGAGCCTGATGTCAGAGATCAAAAATGGTTATTCATTAGAAAGTATTTGTTCATAAAGATAATATTAGGTATAAAAAGAAAATTATAAAACAATGTAGTGAACATGGTAAATTGGAAATCTTCACATCTGGACTTGGCGAATTTTTAAACAATTAGGTGAATAAAGACTAAGAAGCTCCATTAAAATGACAAAGGAATTGACCAGGTCCAGAGTAGTCCATGTCTGATTAAAACTTAGAGGTCTGGCTACATTACACAATGTGTTGTGGTGGAAGAGCTAAATTATGACAAAGCCAGAGAAGAGGCAAAGGATTTCTTGTAGGCTCTAAAATGCATGAAATACATGTATTATAACCTGCAAATATACATGAAGTAGTAAGCGTGATGTGCTGAGAGAATTGCCCAATTCAAAAACGGAAGTCACTTTAACACGCTCACTCACTCACACACACACACACACAGACACACACAAGACAGGCTACACCTTACACAAGATCACACAATTTGTGAACTCTGCATAAAACAATGTTATTTGTATCCTGAATCCTGCTAATGTGGAGTACACTATTATACACACCCAGCACACTACAATGACAGCTGCTACACACAAGATTTAACTTTCCAAAATAACTACCAAGTCACCTTGTTTTAATAAGTTTAGTAAAGTGAAAGGCCACGATCTCTGTGCAAATTGACTTCTTACATAAATATTCTTAGATGGGTTATGTGTTCATTTTGTTAGCTCAAAATGAAGGACTTGGTCTCACTCTTATTGCAGGAGTTCAGGAAGAGACAAATAGCATAAGCCAGTGGATGGAAAGTGAGGAAACAGCAGTTAGCAGCATCATCACTTGAATTAAAGGTTGTGAATTAGCTGGGAGACAGACATGATGTAGGTAGCTACAAATACAGTACATACAACTTATTTTAAAAAACACAAAATCATTGATCTATAACAGTTCTTTTTATACAGGCAGTATGTACAGTACTTTAAGATGGGTATTTTTCAAGTCAGTTATTTCTTCACAAACACAGTGTATATGCATGTGAAACTGTGTTTAAATGGTAAGCACTTTCTACAAATTTAAAAAAAATATCTTTCCCACATTGGCCCTATTACAAGGGAGGTTATGGGGCACTGAGGAAAAGCTTAAACATTTACCAAATACATCAGTTTTTCAAGCCAAGACAGTAGACAAGTATTGATCCAAGCCTTTTTTGTTTCTGACATATTTTTATGACAACATAAGGGATCTGAATATAATAATTTTATTGCATATTCCTGGTACTATTTTTCTCATTTTCTTTTCATTGTTGTTAGTTCTCACATAAATATGGAAGTAAATCAAAACAAAACTCACCACGTGGCATGAAAGGTTTACTGTGATTTGCTCTTTTGAGATGAAAGCATCCCCACAGAGTAAAAGGTTGTGGAGCAGACTAAGACTAAGACTAAGTGCTGAGCTCTTCTTCTCTTAAAATGGCTGACTCTTATATATTGGTACTTTTATGTTAAATAAAATTACATGTATAAACTATTTTACAACGTGTGTGCAATTGCATGATGCAGATTAGTATTTGACAACTGGCTTGGCTTGAAGAAAAAACATACTGTATTTGGTAAATTTTTAAGCTTTTCCTCTGTGCCGCATAGCTTGCAATGTAAAGCACCAATACGGAAAAGACATTCTTTTAAATGTATAAAAAGCACTTAACTATAGAAAACAACTTTGTGTGGTAAATGTATACAGTGTATACCATGTTAGAGATATAACTTCGACCTGAAAACTACTGAACTTATCCTTTAATCAGTTATGAGGGCAAATGCACAGAACTCCTTCTGCTTTCCTACTTGGTGATCAGTTGAATGTGTCTTACACACACACACACACACACACATACACGCACACACACACACATGCACACACGCACACAGACATACACGTGCACACACACACATGTGCACACACATACGCACAAATGCACCTACCTGCTCTTGACCATGGTATCATTAAATTCCATAGCAATGTGACTGTTTCTGGACAGACCAAACTGAATTGCATCCTGCAGAGTAACTGGCTCGGGTCCAGCAGCACAAGAAATCTGTAAGCGATTGATAGTGACATTTGTTAATAAATCATTTAAGTGTTTTTGCTTTACTGTCACATTCTAACAATGGCAATATGTGTTTATTATTTTCATGTAAAATAAAATTCATCTCAGATTAATTTGTGCTCAGCTCCACATGCATTTACCCAGGTAAAAGATAATGCAAAGCAGGAACCACCACTAAACAGGTGAACAGTTTGAGTCATGAATTTGGAGACTCCAATTTACTTCAAAGCGTGTCTTTGGACTGTAAGAGGATAGATGAGACTCTTTGACCAAACTCATGTGAATCTTAGGAGAATATACTGTATAAACTTCATGCAGAAGCCAGTTTTTACCACAATTAAATCAAAGTAGTGTAAGTTGCAGGGCTACATGAAATGTCACACTGCTACCAAAATATTTGTAAAGGAGGCCCAGTTCTACCCATTTGATCGCAGCACTTGTCAATGAATAATCAGCCTCCAAAACGCAGAAGTGGTAGGCTACTATATGACTGTTTTGGGTCAGACCTTATTGAGTGATTCTTCTTCTAATTCTTCTCATCCTTCTCTTACTCTTTTGCCTGCACATGCTTCAATGAGTACTGATCCTCTGCTCTTCTCTTTTAACTGGGCATGGGTGGGGGGGGTTTAGTGCAGAGAGAGGACATCATTAGGGCATTTGATTATTGCAGCTTACCCATATTTATTGTAATTTTGACACATATTCATTTTTAGGTTTTTGTTTTGAATAAAACGTTGATCATAGAAAGTATAAATGACAAGAAAAGACTAGTGTATATGTTGTAATGGAATAAGAAAACAGCATTCAGAAGCAATAACTGAAGGATATAGAAGGTAACAAACCAAAAGACGATTAAAGAAACTTGGCTAAAAGTAGAGATGCCAGAGGGGTTCAGAGAGGAATGGTTTTTAAGAGATGGGGAAGAAGGATTTTGGACAGGATCTACAGAGCTATGAATATAAGAGAAGTGTTGAGGAATGAGGATGAACAAAGATCTGGAGTACCTGTGTGGAGAACCTGAGATATTGGCACAAACAAAGAGAAAAAGATTATGGTGAGGAGAAAATGCTCAAAAAATGCCACAGAGGTGAATTTAAGAATAATAGAGGTTTAGAGGTAGAGAGGGAGAATAGAAAACAAAGAAACAGCAAAGTGTTGCCCTAGGGCCAGTGGTTTATTCAGAATTGCTCAAAAATGTTTCTATTCTTCATTCAAAGAAAGGTCTACCTAAACTGATTATTGCAATAATTTGATTTGGAGGCACAGTGACCACTGCCCGCTTTGTCACATGGTAGGTCTTGAGCCCCAGGGTGGATTCTGGATTGGTTTGCTTCCTTTTTGAAGTTGGCAAGCCCTCTTTCTGTTTTCATGGAATTTCTTCTGAGGACTCCTTATTCTTACAGTCCAAAGACATCTTGTTAGATTATGTACTCCACACAATAGCTGCATAATGCATTTGGTCCCAGTTCCCAATGTGTGACTAGTGTTCCAAATGCAATGGGTTCCTGTTATTTAACTGATTATTGATGTTTAGGATGTTTGGATTTGAATGCCAAAAAGTTAAGGCTATTGTACATATGTCCAGCTTTTTTCAGATTTAGGTGTTTTTTTTTTAATAATTTATTTATAATTTAATTAGCACTTAGTGTTTTTACTCAATTAGGGTTGCTGTGCACCAAGAAAAAGAAAGGAAATGAGCATGTTGCAATTGTGAAAATATACCTGTGTGTTCAAAACTATTCCAAAAGGGTTTTAAGTAAAAAAAATAATTACCCTTATATTTTATAACTAATCTTATGTTGCTTCTTCTGTTAGCTGTATTTTTTTTCACTGTTACTGCTATATAGATTTTGATATGTGTATTTGGACTAAACCATCCTATTCACTACAAAACATATTGAAGTAACATTCATAAATATGTAAGATAAACAATAGTTAATACCAAAAGGAAAAAAGTGTACTTTGTAGAATAAGGCTGTGTGAACCCTTGATTACCAGAAAGAACAGTATTAAAATAAGTCAACTCAACACATTAGGTGACCATTACAGGAATACAGAAGTTAAGAGGTGAGCTTAGAAAAAGGGGGGCTCACTCATAAAGAAGTTATTCACTTCATAAAGTATCTACTGAACACAGAAGCAGATTATGTTCAACATCAAATCAAATAGTGTCATGCACAAAGATAATAACCATAAAACACTCAAAAAGCATTTGAACTATTTCTCAAATGCTGCAACACAAATGATAAGGAGCGGCATGTTATTTGATTATTTTGTGCTATTTGCTAAATTTTGAAATTATACTTTAAAACAGATTTTAGCCAATTTCTTTTCTAAAGTAGCAATGCAGTATGTGTCTCATTCATAATTATTTGAGTTACATAATTGATTAAGAGCATTTAATTAGAGAATGCCTGCAATTTTTTCCAAATGGTTTGTAAAGAAAAACTGAATGCTAGCAACACAACACCATAGTATTTAAGAAAATGATGTCCTGTTTTAAGATATTAGTGTTAGTAATTTTATATCACACTTTACATGAAAAAGAAAATAGGAGTATTAGAATGTGAGAGGAAGAAAATCCACAGAAGGCAGAAACTCATGAGATGAACGGTACCGGTGTGAAGTGATGAGCAGTGGCAATGCTGGCACTCCTGAATTCAGCTACAATGGAATCCTACAAAGCAGCAAAGTGAGGCAAAGCATGGTTAGACACACAACACTTGCTGTAAGCAGCTGGGTTTTGCTTTCATCAAAGAACAAAACACAACACATAGAGTACATTGTTGATAAACAGGACCTTTCACATGGCTTCAGTCCGATCAATGCTCACATTTGTAAGCTTACCTTAAACTAAAAAATACCTTTTAGATTTTTATACAACTACATTTCAAATATGTTATTTTATGTAAAACAAATTTTTATTAGACTTATATAAACATGCATGTGGAGCATCACAGAAAGCACATAAATATGTTGAGGCATTATATTTTGTTATTAGCATGGTTCATTATTATATAGCTAGATCATACTTTATTTGTCCCAAGTGGAAATAGCATTTGCAGAATTTCAAGAAATATAGAATAATAGAAATATTATAACAGCAAGAACAGCAGCAACCCCCTTCAAACACCCACAAGAATTACAAAAAACAGAAGAAAAAATGAACTTATCCAAACAGGTGTCAATTTTATTCAACACTCAAAGATGTCATTTAATGTATATATAAAAAGCTATAAGTTCAAAATGCTGCCTAGGATGACTGGGTACTTTCAGCACCTCTGCCATTATACCTGTCTTAATTTGCTTACTGGTTAGCTGACACACTATGATTGCAGGAATTCAGGCAATTGTTTGTCTGTTTCAGACACAGAACTCCCTGTTTAGCCCAGCAGATTTTACACTAAAAACATGCACATGCATACATGTATATAATATGTGATATTAGTGGTTCAGTCAAAATACAAGCAAAGATATGACAACTAAATATAGATATGACAAATTTCTGTAGCAATTACTTCCATTAAATATTTTAATTACTGAAATGTATGCTTCATGAATCACATATTATTTTATCAGATTTTGCATAAAAAATAATGTGTATCAGCTGCTCAAAGCACATAATATATATACTATATCTCAGTGATTACATTGCCCTGTGATCTGCCAGGAAACTCTAATTATATTCTTTAGGGTGCCACGATGCCTCTCTTTAAAGAATTTGTGGTAAACAGTTGTAGATTTTTCTACCAGCATACACTTACCATTCACACTGCCACAGTTAACAACTTGGCATCGAAATATTTAATATGTATTGATGCATACCATTACACATATACACTATACACTTCAACTTCTTGACCAAGGAAGTGAATAGAAAACATCACGTCCACTGCATATGTCACTCCCAGCTGGGTAAAGGAGCACCACCCACCATGATGTCTATACATATATATATATGTAGTGATAGATGGCCAGCCGTTCATCCTGGCCAATACCCCCACGCCGCCAGGTGGAGCCCTCCCTGCAGCATGGAGAGGCCCCGAATGCTAGCAGGGAATTATGGACGTTGGAGTTTTCCTTTACAGCCCTGCTGGATACCATGGGGGCCGATAGAAGGCGCTGCAGGGAGGAGCACTGACTATTTTCCTTACACCCCGGAAGTACGTCTGAGTCACATGGAAAATGAAGTGCTTCCGGGGTGAAGAAAAGGACTTTTTATCTTACCTGGAAGTGATAGGAGATCACATGGACTGGGGATTGGAACACTTCCGGGTCAGGGAATATAAAAGGACTGTGGGAGCTCCCAGACGGGTGGAAGCGTGGCAACGCGTCTGGGAGTAGAGGATTGTTTATTGTATTTGTGATTAGTGAATTTAATGAGTATTGTGAAGAGGAGGGTGCTTTGTGCACTGTTGTGTATAAATAAAGTCTACTTTTGGACTTTTATCTGGGTTCAAGGGAGTGACAACGCCCCCTATCTGTCACTATATATATATATATATATATATATATATACTAGCAAAATACCACTTTGCAGCGGCGAAGTACTGCCTTAAAATTTTTATTAAGAAGAAAATTAAACCTTTTTAAACTGAGGGAAAATATACCAATAATTATTTGTTAAGGATCTCTTTGTATGCCACGTTGTCAGTTCGGCCCTCCAGTTGTAATATGACCAAGCTGTAGCTGTGCACTGAGCTTACTCTTGAGCATGCAACGTACAGTTGGCCATGTGAACAGTAATCTTGTTTCAAATCTCACAGCTTGGATTGCTGCTGTCATAATCAGTTTGAGTTTCATGGTTTGTTTCAATTACGACAGTATTTGTAGGACTTGTGTTGAAGAGACATTCGCATCTGTCAAGCGTTGTAAGTATACAACCAGTTTCATTGATAACTTCACATCCAGCTTTTGAGAGTTTAAACATTTCTAAACATCAAAGTGTCCACTACTGAAATCGTCAACTGTGAATCTAAGATGTTTAAGAGGCATTGGCGGTTGTCCAAAGGTGTAAAATATTTGGCCATTTCAGTACACTTGAAGGCGACAACTGAACAATTCAGCGGCAGCCATCAACTCACATGCAGATGCATAGGTGAAGGGCTTAAGCATTTCACTCTTATAGTGCTCCTGTGTAGTATAATTATCTCCTGTACTGTCATCAGTCCACACCTTGAACCTGTCCCAGTCATTCAATACATAAGACACAATGTTCCTCCGGATATCAAGAGTGAGCCTGATATGGCCGTGCAATATGTAACAAAGAGAATGGAAAAGGCAGGTGCCATCTCTGGGCATGGAAACCACTCGGTAAGTGACAGTTCTTTGATCGATGGTGATCACCTCGATAGACATGTTAATGGGGTATGCGGTTGGAATGATAAAGGAAATGGGTACCTGAACAATGTAAAGTAAGTCTAAAATACTTACACAATAACTATAATCGTAATAAATGAACAATAAAACAGCAGAGAAGCCGTGGATTAAATAAAAAGGCTGTAGTTATCAGCAGGGAGACGTGAATACCGTGGCGAAGCAAGGAAGGGAATGCAGAGACTGGAGCGACAGACGGCCTTATATAGGCAGACAGTCAACAACGTGGGAGGCGTTGGGATGGGGGACCCAACGCCGCTTCACAAGGAGACAGAGCTGCAGGCTATGGACGTATATATGTACGTAAGTAGGATTCAGCTAGCATTGGGAACCCGCATACCAAATTTCTTGAAGATGGGCCCATAAGTAACAAAGACCGTTGAAAAGTTCAATATGGTGGCCGACAGTGGCATCATACCACCGAAATAAGTACCAAATTTCAGCCTTCTACCTACACAGGAAGTTGGAGAATTATTGACATTGGAAAGTTCAATATGGCTGCTGACAGTGGTGTCACACCACTGAAATAAGTACGTACATTGGTTTCGGTTAGCACAGGGAAGCCGCCTACCAAATTTCGTGAAGATGGGGCCATGAATAAGAAAGTTCAACATGGTGGACGTTGTTGACCGGTACACGTAGAATTTCTAAATGAAACCTGCTTAACTTTTGTAAGTAAGCTGTAAGGAATGAGCCTGCCAAATTTCAGCCTTCTACCTACACGGGAAGTTGGAGAATTAGTGATGTTTGGAAAATTCAATATGGCGGCCGACATTGGCGTCATACTACCGAAATAAGTACGTACATCGGTTTTGGCTAGAACAGGGAAGCCACCTACCAAATTTCGTGAAGATGGGGTCAGCCTTCTACCTACACGGGAAGTTGGAAAATTAGTGACGTTGGAAAGTTCAATATGGCGGCCGATAGTGGCGTCATACCATCGAAAGAAGTACATACATCGGTTTCGGTTCGCGCAAGTAAGCCGCCTACCAAATTTCGTGAAGATGGGGCCATAAATAAGAAAGTTCAACATGGCAGACGTTATTGACCGTTATGACCGTTACGTGTAGAGTTTTGAAATAAAACCTGCTTAACTTTTGTAGGTAAGCTGTAAGGAATGAGCCTGCCAATTTTCAGCCTTCTACCTACACAGGAAGTTGGAGAATTAGTGATGAGTCAGTGAGTCAGTGAGGGCTTTGCCTTTTATTAGTATAGATATACAGGTATATACCTGATGCTGAGCTGATGGTTCTTCTCTCTCTCTCGCATGCGTGTCTCTCTCTCCTTATCTCTCTCGCTCGCGCACGCTTCTCTCTCTCTCTTTTTCTCTCTCTTCTCTTGAGGGCAATCGTCTCCTATTCTCTGTCTGCATGTCCGCGATTATTTTTGAATAGCTTATACGGTGAACTGCTACAGCGCTGGGAGACTTTGATTGATTTTGGACACTCTTCCGTATGTCGTACCGTTGGGTGGAATCCCACAAGAGTTTAGAAACTCACTCACATAAGCCATGATTCTTTTTAAAGGTAAAGTGCAGGTTAATTTGTTTTATGTATTTTTACTTTATATTTTGTATTAATCATTTTTATATGAATAGTTTTGGGTTGTGGAATGAATCATCTGAGTATCCATTATTTCTTATGGGGAAATTCACTTCGATATACGAGTGCTTTGAACTGCGAGCACGTTTCCGGAAGGAATTATGCTCGCAAACCGAGGTTCCACTGTGTATATATATATATATATATTGCTCAAAAAAATTAAAAATGAAAGGAACACTTTGAAAAAAACATCAGACTTCAATGGGAAAAAAATCATGCTGGATATCCATACTGATATGGACTGGGTGATGTGTTAGGAATAAAAGGATGCCACATTGATTGATGGAAATGAAAACTATCAGCCTACAGAGGGCTGAATTCAAAGACATCCCAAAAATCAAAGTGAAAAAATGATGCAGCAGGCTAGTCCATTTTGCCGAAATTTCATTGCAGAAACTCAAAATCGTACTCAGTAGTTTGTATGGCCCCCACCTGCTTGTAGCCATGCCTGGTCTGGGTATGCTCCTAATATGACGATGTATGGTGTCCTGGGGGATCTACTCCCAGATCTGGACCAGGGTATCACTGGACGATCTGAGGTGCAACCTGGCGGCGTTGGATAGACATAATGTCCCAGAGTTGTTCTATTGGATTTAGGTCAGACGAGCGTCGGGGCCACTCAATGGTATCAATTCCTTCATGCTCCAGGAACTGCCTGCATACTCTCGCCACATGAGGCCGGGCACTGTCATGCACCAGGAGGAACCCAGGACCCACTGTACCAGCATAAGTCTGACAAAGGGTCCTAGGATTATATCCTGATACCTAATGGCAGTCAAGGTGCCGTTGTCTAGCCTGTAGCGGTCTGTGCATCCCTCCATGGATATGCCTCCCCAGACCATCACTGACCCACCACCAAACCGGTCATTCTGAATGATTTTACAGGCAGCATAACATTCTCCACGGCTTCCGCAGACCTTTTCACACCTGTCACATGTGTTCAGGGTGAACCTGCTCTCATCTGTGAAATGCACAGGGTGCCAGTGGTGGTGGACCTGCCAATTCTGGTATTCTATGGCAAATGGCAATCGATTTCCTTGGTGCCGGGCAGTGAGCACAGGGCCCACTAGAGGATGTCGGGCCGTCAGGCCACCCTCATGGAGTCTGTTTCTGATTGTCTGGTCAGAGACATTCATACCAATAGCCTGCTGGAGGTCATTTTGTAGGGCTCTGACAGTGCTCATCCTGTTCCTCCTTGCACAAAGGAGCAGATACTGATCCTGCTGAAGGGTTAAGGACCTTCTACGGCCCTGTCCTGCTCTTGCAGAGTAACTGTCTGTCTTCTGAAATCTCCTCCATGCACCTGAGACTATGCTGAGAGAAGCAGCAAACCTTCTGTCAATGGCATGTATTGATGTGCCATCCTGGAGAAGTTGGACAACCTGTGCAATGTCTGCAGAGACCTGGTATCGCCTCATGCTACCAGTATTGACACTGACCGTAGCCAAATGCAAAACTAGTCAAAAAATAACAGAAACAGTGTGATGATCTAGGCAATGTTCTGCCGAGAATCCTCAGGTCCTGGTATTCATATACATGTTACTTGGACACATACGATCTACCTAAAGAATGTTGCAGACCACTTACACCCCTTCATAATATATATAAGGTACACACACACACACACCTACATACATTTATGGTATATACATTTCCTGCTTTTTATACAAAGGAAAGAAAGCCTTTCCCAAGCAGGAATTACAAATGATTCTTAAATATTTTACTGCAAAATGTAAATGCACAAGAAAGAAATAAAACAAAACCTGTCAAAATGTACTGTATGTCCTGCAAAACACTGAAACTAAAATATGCAGTTTGCACAAGTATTCACATTCAAGCCATCCAACCATTTCCTGAATCACTTGTCAGCTGCTCACAGACTGGCCATTTAGGAGCAAAAATTATATACAACTTTTGGTAAATGAGGCCTTCTCTTTTATGTAACAGGCCATAGTTTCAGTCTTGCACAAAAGGACACGTTTACTTCCATGTCTCTAACCAGTAATAACTGTAACAATGACAACACTGTCTGTATCACATATAACACAAATAGTGAAAGTTCTGTAATAATTCCTCTTTCTTAACATTTCAGCTATTTGTCAAGCTGTATTTCATGGAGCAGTAAAAGTGAAACTGTCTACAAGAAATTCAAAAAAATCATGCAAAGATGTATATTTGTTTTACAATGTTATCTCAAAACAAGTGGATTTTTAATTTTTTACATTGTTAACTGTCACTTTATAATTAACTGTATTTGTCCGATAAATACGCTCAACAGGTAAGTCTAGTAGAAATATACTCTTAACTATATCCATTTCTACTCAATCCAATTCAGTGTTGTGACAAAGAAAGCTTTATATTTTTAAAATCAACTCTTTATGCAACATAAATAGTCTGCAGGAAATCACACAAAGTCTCAGTTAAAACTGAACACCAAATAAGAACCAGTCCTGGACAGGATGCCAGGTACCTTTCATAGATGTATCTGCACCTCCAACAACTGGGCCAGACATTGAGTAAAAATTAACTTGTCGTTCATCAATGGAGAAAACAATAATCGCCAAAGAAAGTCAGAGAAAAACAAGAAGAACATGCAAACTTCACACAGAGGCTGGGCATCAACATGATATCTAAATGTCAGTGCAAATGTGCTATGTCACACTAAACATGCAGTTAAGCTATATAACTTATAATTTGCTCATCTCTTTCCCTGCAGGTGTAGTTTTTGTTTTTTCCCTTCTAATGTATTTGTGATGAACCAAACAATTCTTGTGAAACTGAACTTGAAAATTTGGTGTAATGTTTCCAAAAAAAAAAACAAAACAAAAAAAAAAATAATAAATTGCACTTCACTGTGCCATTCACTCAAGGTAAAGCATGTAGTTCCTGTACAAAAGCGTTTACTTAGCTTAATTTCACATGTGATTGCCTGTTCTATAGTATTTAAATAAAGATCTCTAGTGATAAAAAAAATGACATGGCTCATTTCTTGTTACATGTAGACGTTTTGTTGCACCACCAGACATGTTTGAGTAGTGTGATCCCCACTTTGTCAATTATAATGACACTCTTGGTAATCACCATCCTAAAGATGCATTGGAGATAAAAAAGAAAGTCCATGGCACTCAGCAGGGGTCAAGAGCTTCATGAAAAGCTATCCATGTACAGTAGTGAGATTTTCCTGTGCAGAAAAGTAATTGCACAATAGGGCATTTTGGTGTATCTGGTGTATCTTTGTGTAGAAAAATAAACACTGCACCTCTGGAAGGCACACATAGAATAGAGTATATGACAGCTTTTATATACTGTACAGACTTTAAGCAAACTTTTATTTGAATACGTGGGAGCACAAAAACAAAATGGCATATAGAATTCTAGAACACTGTATCATTTTACTAATGATCTACATTACTACATCTAGTTTTGAAAAACAAAGGTGTAAACAATAGTGTACGTTTTCAGAATCGGAGCACAAATATGTTATTGTTATTTTTCTCCTCAATAAATGGAAACTGATCAGCCTAAAATTAAAGCCACTGTCTATTTCAATTAAAATCAGTTTCTGGAGTGTTTTGGCAGCCACTGGTTTCTTTTGCAGCTTTAAATTCGGGTCTAATCATTCTACTAAAGTTAAGTCTTTGCTTAAGTCATACTTCTTAATTCTTTATTCGTAAAATAGGTGTATTATACTATGTTGCTAATGTAAAATGTGCTTCTTGATCGTTATTTTACAACAGACCGCTGTATTTTGTACCAGCTTCTTTATTGCATGTTTTAATTCTGAAGGTCTTCACAGAGAACCCAGTTTTGTCTTTGTGTAATTTGTTTTATTTTTCCCCTGTCTGTGTGCTCTATTTATTCTCAGAAATCCCAAAGCCATTTGTATTAAGATTATTAATAATGCTAAACTGGCTATAGTGTGAATGAGTATTGGTTGTGTGCATCAGTGTGCCCTGTGATAAACTGGCACTGCGCCCACTGCAGGTTGGGTAAAGGATGAACTTCTTCTATATGCATAGTAGGTCTTTTTGTGAGACTATGTCTTAAGACTCACTACATTACACTTTCTTTCTGTATTAATAAACTGAAATTAACACCCTGATTTACAGTGTGACATAATGCATAATAAAGAATATACATTTCTACTCAAAACAGAATATATTGATGCGTCCACAGCAACTTTCCAATCGTAAAGATAGAAATTGTTTAAAGTTATTCACAACATACAGGTTTATTTATTTTTTTCCATTTGTCTATTTTTTTAATCTGTTTAATATTACATGGGTGCTGGGATTTGAAGCGCATCTCAGCTGCAGTAGATGCAACACAGATTGCAATCTTGCCAGGGTACCAGTCCAACAAAAGGGCACAGTTATAAACATGCCCTCCTTCAATTTTTTGCAAATAGCCTTAAATGTAGAATAACTATAAAAAATCCATTAGTGTATGTGGGGAAAACATGCAAACTATAGACAGACAAGGTATAAATGTGACCACTTTAGTCGATGGCAAAATCAGATAATTGATGTTAATTCAAATGCCTTTTTTTTGCAAGAACATTCTTTTTTTTGAAGGCCCTGATAACTGTTATTCTCTCCAACTTGTCCTTGCCATTAGTTTCAAAAGTGCTGCCTTAGTAAGAAATGAAGCATCCTATGTGACAGATGATCAAGTCAAGTGGTAAGCATGAAGTAGCTTTCTAAAAGTTTCACATTAGCTGCTTTTCTGGCCACACTTATCTTGCTATTTTGCACCTTATAGGCAGAGCCTGCTTATCTCTTTCTATTGACAAAAGATCCCTAGTACTACCAGTAATAAAATATTTTTTCACACATTTCTTCCACCGGTGAATTGCAATGAATGAAATCTACTCCCAGTTTCCCTTTTGTTGCTATGGTTGCAGTTCTTGGCTCTGTCTTTGGTCTCCCTCTGAATTAATCTCTTGGCTGCAACCTAGCTCCTTATGTATTATGAGTTAATTAAAAAATACATTTTGTTTTCTTAAGTCGGTGTGCCATTTGGCACCCACACTAACAGGTTTTTATTTCAACAAGCACTGCAAAAAATCAGCAACCAGTTTAAAGAAAATACTTACTGAAGCTGAAGGTGTTACTTGCTGGTCGATGGGGGTGGATGGGGTGAGAATATGTTGGGGTTGGATCTCCTCTGGGACCTGGGTGACTGTCTCCTCTGAGACTGGTATAAAGAGCGGAGTCAGACTGACACATTGTCCAATTTCTGCATTCTCAAATGACACTGGCTGGGCAAAGTCCATAGGGCTATAATTAAACAAAGTTAAATGTTGAACCTCAGCACTGAAGTCTGCAAAATATCTTGAACCAATTGGCTTCAGATTGTATGCTTACAACAGATAATGAAAACCCTTTAAAGGCATTTGTCCTGCCTGAGATGAGGAAGTATACACTTCAAGTATATGGACTACAGAACTTAAAGATTTGCGCTACAGTTTATTGACTGTAATTTCAAAGGTCTAATTTTTTGAAATTCTAAATTCTGTAAATAAAAACATTTTGCTACAAAATACCACACTGCTTGAGTATAATATGCATTTATTGAAAGCTTCTGGAGTGGGTTCAGGTTTTTCAATGTATTCACCTGATAGATTCAACAGACCTCTACAAAGTAACTACATTTCTATTAAGAAAAACACAAGCACATAAAATGAATGGAATTTGCAGCTTATAGAAGATACACTAAATACATATTTTATATAAGCCTTTGTAGAAAAAGAATAGAATGGGTGTATCAGACAGAAATAAAGAGTTTAAAATAGAAAAATCAGATTTGTTTCAGACACTAGGCATACTGCTGACGACTAACCAAACTCAATTGTTCAGATAGGAGAAAAGTTGCTGGTGTGACTTCAGTTCTCAATAAAGGGAAACAAAACGCATCCAGTTAACTATTAAGTCCTGTGTCAGATTATGTAAACTATAATCTATATATATTGTCACACACGTGCGCATGGAAGGCAGCTAAAGGGCTTGCGTAAGGGCAGTTCCGAGACATACCGGGATGTGGCAGAGTGCACTGACTATTTTTCTCCCTTGCCTGCAGACCATTCACGGGAGATTCCACCTGGTCCTCTTGATGTCACTTCCAGGACTGAGCCTATGGAGAGAGTACTTGCCAGCTCCGGCCCCTATGATGTCACGTCCGGGCTTAAACCTATGGCTGCAGACCTTCATTAGCCCAACCCCTTTGACTTCACTTCCTGTGTTCCCCTTTAAAAGCCTCCACCTTTTCCCTATTTTCTCAGTTCTGTTTTGTGCACATCAGTGCTGTATATAATTTTACGACTTTGCGGCCAGGATACCAATTATATGGGTGGCTGCCCCAAAACGTTTTATGTCTCAGAGTCAAGTTTGTGACAATATATATATATATATATATATATATATATATATATATACTGTGTATATATATATCTATCTATCTATATCATTGTATGTGTGTATGTATGTATGTTCCAGCATCATTTCCAAATGAATGGAGCGATATTCATGAACCTTGGTATACATGTTTCTCATTGGTCGACTGAAAATACTGTACAGTGAAATCAACCCTAACCCACCCCCTTCTGGGTAGAGTGGGGGATGATCTTGAGGTCTTGTATGCATGTGTCAGGGATGCCAGGGGTGACGACCCGGCCGGGACACCTTTAGGGACAGGAAGAGGGTCTACGCCCGCCCTGGATCACGTGGGGGCCGCCACCCTGGTTGCTTTGGGGGAACCTATAGGGGCCCGAGGTCACCGCCAGGGGGCGCCCCGATGCCTTTGGAGCCCTGGACCTCAGCACTTCCGCCACACCAGGAAGTGCTTTGGGGGAAGAGAAGAAGGGACACCCGGAGAGCTTCCGGGAGTACAGCCGGCACTTCCGCCACACAGGGGCGTGTCAGCGGGTGATTGCCAGGGAGCACCTGGAACACATCTGGGTGTGAATAAAAGGGACCGCCTCCCTTCATTCGAGGCTGGAGTCGGGTGGAGGCAGGACAAAGCAGGAGAAGAGAAAGTAGAGGTGGCCCAAAGAAAGGCATTGCGTGTTGGCCAGGACTTTGGGGGGTTTGTGTGCACTTTGGACTGTGTAAATAGTTGTAAATAAACGTCTGGTGGTGACTTTACAACATGTCTGCCTGTCTGTGCCCGGGTATCGTTCACACATGTTATCATCCAGTTGACACTTGGATCAAACACCAGAGGTTGAACTGGAGGTGACTGCCAGCATTCGTTATGTTTGAGCATCAACGTGCTCTTGTTGCTTTTGAAATTAAATAGAGTTGACTGGTTCTGAGCGTCAACTGGATGGTAAAATACATACGAGATCGCAAGACAAACACATTAGTGAGTGTTCATTGTTTGTTAATTTATTTTTATTTTTAAACTTGTGTCAGCTAGTCAGAAATACATTTGAAGACTACATGGATGTACAGCTCAAACTGCTACTAAAACAAGCATTAGACAGCAGAATGAGAACTGTTTCAATGATTATACCATAAAATATAACTATAACCAATATGGCTTTAAAAGAGGAAGATATTGCAAAACCAACGTTAGACTCTTCCTAAGAGTACAAGAGTAGAGGACAAAAACAAACAATGCAACATAATTTACTTAGACCTAGAGAATTAAGAAGTTTACATGTTTTTAAAGAATTTACATTGGCATGTTTTCACACCGAAAGTTAGCTCAGAATTTAGAAGCATCAGATTTTAAAGAAGATCTCAGAGGAACATAAAGAGTTCACATAAGAGGCAAATATGTCCATATAAGATGAGGACATCAGTGCAGTATTTGGACTATGACCCTTTGCAATTTATACTAATGACATTGATTGTGTTTGTTGGTGTAAGACTGAAATTTGCCTATGACATCAAAATTGGATAAATGGCAAGCACTGAGAAGATCCCAAAGATGAGTCAAACAGATATAGACAAAATTATGCAAACATTTGGGAAATGGATTTCAAAGTAGACACCAAGACAGACAAACATCGATAAAAAAAAAAAAAAATGTAATGGGTGACACTAAACAATGGGAAGCGATCTCTAAAATGGACTTGGAGTTTACTTTGATGCAGAGTTTGTCCAGAAAATGTACAGGTAAATAAAATGTTAAAAACTCTTAAATAATGCTAAAGAAAATGTATGCTCAACTTAGATGCACTAGTGAGGCTACATCTGGAGTACTTTGTGAAGTTGAAATCAACAAATTACAAAAAGACATACTGTAGAGGCACTTGAAGCTGTGCAGAGAACAATAATCTCATACATCCCAGGTCTAAAGAACATGTCCTACTCTGACAGACTTGAGGGCAATTAAAAACACATGCAGACTCCTAACAGGCTGCTATCTGGCTCGAAATATATCCTTGGCTGCAGATGTTTAAGACAGCAGTGCTAATAAATGTACCACTTTGCCAATGGTAATTTAGAATTTATAAGCTAAATATTTTTGACCATATATTTCCAGAAAACTTACACAGTGTTGATTATCAAGTTCCATATACATCCTTCAAAAGGAGAAATATTTCGAAGTACTCCAGGTTGGATATAAGAGGGAACACCTCCAAGGAATAGCTTATTCATGATTATGGGCTGATCACTGGGCATTCTGTGCTGCATCTTTGGTTTCTCATCATCTACTTGCACTGTAAATAGCCTGCAAATACAAATTTTAAAGAATTTAGTTCAGTTATACATACATATACACGTAGTGTTTCTAAAGAAATCTTCTAAAATTATTTTGTAAAATACAGTACTATGAAATCCGTTCTGACACTTGGTTTGGCACCCAAATGCCCTTAATTAAACAGGGACTAAGCATAGCATAATTAACATACTAGTCTAGAACCGCATTATAAAGGAAAAAAAAACTGAATCAGACATAGTCATTGATTTAAAAAATTTCAGTGTGATTACTCAGACATTTATAGATTCAGGTAAATAAAAAAAACTGTGCACATCGACTTTTAAGAACACAAGCCTGGAACAAGTTAAGTTGAGAAATATGCCTTTCATGAGAAGATTATGTGACATTTTAGGTTAGTTAATAGCTAATTAGGTAGAATGAATGTTTTTTCTTTTTTTTATCCACTTTTTCTATGTCTTTGAACAAAGGCTGCTCCCTAAAAGGTATGGCATAACTTGTGTTTAACAACTTCAAAAATGGTTTGTTCCGTTCTAGTCTAAATGTCTATTTAAAACAGCTCCCTGAATAATTTCTGGACAAGATCAGGATGTTCTGCAACCACCTTAGATCACAGGTGTTACCAAGAGTGATGGTCTCCTCACAAGATTTGAAAAGGTGGCTTAATCTTTCAAAATGCCATGCTGGACTAAGCTGTATAATAGGTGCACCAGTTGAACTGTCTATGTTAATAAATAAATAAATAATGTGAAACTTGTGTTGTAAAGGCCAGATCAAGTATTAATAGCATTTTGCGAATCCATTCAACATTCTATGTCTGGACAAGATTCTTACAACCAATGTATCAACAATGTACATTTATTTCTGTGCAACAGTGTGAGGATATTGATTAAATGGTTCCACATTAAATGCTCAGTTGCTTCTTTAATACAAGTACATTGAGTCTGTTGAGATTTCACCTCTCTTTTGAGTCACTGAAATACAAGTTCTGTTCTCAACTGTATCCACAGAAAAACTCTACAATACAGTGTGATATGGTTATCTCTGTGTGATACAGCAATTACTGAAGAAATTGCTTCTGATAAATTGCTAGCTGGCACTTCTTACCCTTTTTTTCTTTCTATTTTGATAGAGTGATCCCTGCCATCATGAAGAGCTCCCTCCTCCGGTTTCCTCATTACTCTACGAGGATCTCGGGAACCAGTGTAAACAAGAACTTCCAGACGGCCTTTGTTCAGCAAGACGGCACAGTAAGGCTGGCAATTATAATAATATGACAAGTACAAATTTATATACTGTATATACCCCAAAAAGTCTAATATCAAAGAGACAAAATACAAGTGAAACACAAAATTTGCTGTAGCAAATATTCATGTAAAGAGTACAGTAACAATTTTTTAATTCTGTTATATCACTACTTTTTTAAATATGTGTACACACTATATAAAATTCACATTACTTTTCATTTTCTGTGCTGGCTGTCTACCTGCATTAATCAGTTTAGTGCCTCACAGCACATGGATTTGGATTGAAAAGCAGAGTTATCGATGGAAAGTGGTACTTTTAGAATGTTACGCGTTTATAATATGGAATACTTCCAAGCACATTTGAAATTCCTATTGTCAATAGAGAAATAATCAAACATGCATGGTTTAGTCAAAGAGCTATTTGCAATGCAAATATGTGCAGAGGTAAATAAGGTAAAATAATCAAAGGCCCAAATATTTGCTTTATTTTTGAATCTACAAAAGTTTTAATAAATTCATATAATAACACTGTTTGAGTTTAGTAATACAAACAATTGTCCTAAATGAATATAAAATGACCTGAATGAATATTAATATACATTTACATGGCCAAATACATATTAAAATGTATTTCCTCCAGAGCAATGTTTGACTTTTCTAACTGTAATTGAACTGGTTACCTGACCAGCTTGCCTGCGTTTCCTCCTTGGTTGTACTGGAACACCCCCACTGCCAAATAAAATGATTCCAGTGTCGTTATTTGTTGCAAAGGATAAAGTTATCTCACTGCCCACATCAAAGGAGAATGGCTTCACTTCCAAATATCCAGACTTAGAAAAGCTGACAGTGTTTATATTCTGGTAAAGAGAATACAAAGAAATAATAATTTTTTGCTTGAATGCTTGAACAATCGCAAAATTACAAAACAGAACATTCTAAAACCCACTTAATCCAATTTAGGATCGCACAAAACCAGAACCTATTTCATCAGCATTGGGTTTATGGGCATATGCCCATTCCCAGGTCTAGTCATCATATACTAACACTCACCTAGATCCAACGTTAATTTAATGATTAATCTACTTTGCACATATTTTGGATGTGGGAAGAAATCTGGAGTACCTGGTAAAAGCCTACATAAACCTGTGAGGAATGTGTAGATGTGAACCCAAGGAACTGGATCTATGAGGCAGAGGTAGTGCTATAGTCAAGACCACCATTTCCGAGTCAAGGACAAGTTTAAGATCACAGCTAGTCAAGAGCAAGTCAGGATTGAGTCCGAGCAGGGTTAAAACCAAGATAGGACCAAGTTCAAGTAATAGCAAGTGAGTCAAAACCAAAACTAAAACAAAAAACAAATGGAGTCCTTGGTCGCTCAATGCAAGTGAGTTAGATGAGGGCACTCGTGTGCAAAGAGATCATACATAAGAGAACAGCACATTCCTCCAAATGATTTAAGTATAGTATATTAACCAAGAACTAAACAAATAATTTTCTGTAAACAAATGGAAGAGGAAAGCAATTATGTACAGTATAATATAAGAGTGAATTGACTGAACTAATATTATCTGCAGATTATTATTGTTAAAAAAAAAAAAACATTATCGACATGCTCTTAAACAGTGTTTGAACTAATTACCACAAGAAAGGTGCAGCTCCCCCAACTGTCATAAATATAGCATGGGTTTAGAAAGGGCAGCGTATCTGATATGAGAGGAGAAGACTGCAGCTTCTGGGACCGTGCTGTGGTATGCAGTTGCAACTGGGCCTGAAGAGGCGAACTGTACCCCAAATAACAATGGCAGGGCAGGATTGCACTTTGCATTGTGCTCAAAGACTTACTTAATGGTATAACATACAACAGACTCGACTGAGGTTACGGTTTAATTATTAGCGCACAAAGAGTTGATTTTGTTTCCGCATATCTTCAGTTTGGAATTTTAATCTTTAAGATAAGTATCAATATTTGTATTCCTGATATGCAGTAAAGTTGTTCATTTTCAAGTTCTTAGTTATTTCTATAATTGTAATTAATTACTGGGCTTTAAATAATATTAATAGCTAGAAGGAAAACTTATTTCAGTTGTTTTTCTCCTTTCACACGTTAATATTGATATCTATTTTATGATAGTATTGGTCATTTTGTATCAATAGTTATTTTTCCTTTGGCAATTATTTGGATCTACTGTATTGGACATACTATGAAAATTTTATGTTTAAAAAAAATAAAACAACACCCTGTTACAGACCCTCCATTATTAAAACACCTCAATTCCTGCCCTTTGTACATCACTTGTCTTGGAGTCTGGTATGCATGAAAGCTATAGGGCTGTCACAACCCTGTGTAAGCTACATTTTTAATTACATGGCATTGTAAAGTACTGTTAAAAAGCATGTATTTAATGTAGTCTACTAACACATGTACAGTAATTCCATTCCTTTATCACTGTTAAAGGCTCCAACTTTCATGTCAGTCAACTTCGTCTGTTGTCTAACTTGTACTTATTTAATTTGGCCTAAATGGTATTTCATAATGAGAACCACCAGGATGAAGTGAAGTACAATGAGATGCCCAGTCCATCAGCCTAGGATAGTTTATAGTCATAGATTAAAGCAACATATAGATTTTAAGTGTAGAAGCAAACCAAAACACTTAGAATAAGTGACCGAGCCATGAATTGAATTCAGGTCACTGGGCTTGTGAAATAACAGCAATAACTACCGTGCCAGTGTATTTCTCTGCTCTAAATCATTCCAGATTTAACAAACACAAGAGTCAGCTTATACAAGTGACTTGCATGAGGCAACTTATCATTAAGTCAAGATGATAATATTTCAATAAAAATAGCGCATAGGTATAAACTAAAGAGTAAAAGTCAACAACAACATCTATTCTAAAATGAGACCATGTTATCATTAGTTTTAGTTTATATGTTGATATATCCATCCATCCATTACCCAACCCGCTATATGCTAACTACATGGGTTACGGGGGTCTGCTGGGTATAAGTAATATTGTTAATGTCGATGTAGTTCAAGGATTGTGGCGTAAAACATCAGCAGCTATGCTAACATCAATTCTGAGGTGAAGCCGTAACCAACTGGAGTTAGACCTGGCAAATACTCTATGATTTGAACCATTAAATGAAGAATAGAAGAGTACTTTAAGGCTTGTTCAAGAATGCTCAAATAGTCTACATGAAGTACTGCACTAAAAGATTTAAGAGCCTTACCACTACAAAGTCATCAGTAGTGTACTTCTGAATGCCTTAAACATATATACTGTACTTGACATCGATCATGGACAAATCTATTTCTCACTATAACTATTGTGCTTTTTTTTGAGAGCAGAGGGAAAAAACGCTAAATCAACGGGAAAAGAACATCAAAATGACTCTTCCTTATCTCCCATTATTATTATTATTTACACAGCATGAAAGAACAAGAAAGCTCAGTAGATTGTTTTCTGCTTTATATGTTTTTGTACTGCAGTGAGGATCAGAAGTATAGAAATATCACAGTTTATTTAAAGAAATCTTCCAGATTTTGAAGGCATGCATGCTAGGTTAATTGGCAACTCTAAGTTGACACTGTTTGCGAGTGGGGTGCCCAATTCCTGGCGCACAATTGCTGTTGCTAGGATTGGCTCCATTACAATATATGATACCAAGGCTGCCAGTTTTAGTACACAGAAAACTAGCCTAATTTTGTTTTTATTTAATATTACTATTCCATATAATAATTCAGATTCTATCACTGTAACAAAGTGCTAGAAAAAAATCTTGAAGACTGTTTATATAAGCTCCACAACCTTGTGTTTTGAAAAATAAATAAAAAATTGGTTTAATAGACTTATGGAATAGGCTAGCTTCATCTCATATTGCAAAAGTAAACTGTTAACTCAGTGTACATTGTGCATGTGTCAGTTTGAATGTCATCATACAGTAAGATCAAATCTCATGACAACTCTGGAAATGCCATTTGCTGTATTATAACAGTGGAATTGTGGATTTGTTCCAGTCCTTCTGCTATGGAGATTTCAGGTCAAGGCTTATTAATATTATCCTACAATGGAGAATTCATATTTTCTGGTAAATTACAAGTAAACAACAAATATATCAGATAATACAATAAGCCACAGGGGAACTCACTATGATATATATGGACATTTTATGAATTCATTAATCCATTAGTTCTTCTAAAGTTACACTTCACCATAAAATCAAAAGAAAAAATTGTCTTCCATATCTTACTGTTTGTATTCACATTACTGGATTATATCACCTGTCAGATTGCTAAAATGGAATTTATACTAGAGAAATATCATATGCATTCACACGGCAGCATACAGTATGTAACATCAGAAAAGGACACAACTTCTCTACAGAATCCTCCAAAAAAGGAAGAGAAAGGTTAAAAAAAATCATAATTTGATTAAAAATCATAATTCAAAATCTTTTAAGTACAAAACGTTGGCCCATTGCTGTCTGTAAAGTTCAGATTTGTACATTCTGGTATGCCATACTTTAAACTAGCAGTGTAATTACCTAGTCAGGGGTAACATTTATAGCATGACAGTAACCAGATCAATGGCCAAGAGAAGCACCCAAGCATGCTTTTCAGTTCGTCTTTGTCTTTTGTGGAGGATTTATCTTTTTAATTGGTACAATTAATTTAATTGGTTTCTTTACCATTGTCACACACATGCCCATGGGAGGAAGCTAAAGGGCTCAAATGAAGGTAATTCCACCCCAGACCAGGGGGTGGCAGAGTGTGCTAACGTTTTCTCTGTTTCCACTGCAGACCAATTATGGGAAATTCCACCTGGCCCCTATGACATCATTTCTGGTCCCGGGACCAAAGATGCCACTTCTGGTCCCAACGATGTCACTTCCTCCAGCCTTCCTTTAAAACCGCCATCTTTGCCTCAGTCAAGTCAGTTCTGTATTGGACTCCAATCTGTACACTATTGTGCAATCAATTTATCATTTTGCATTTGGGATCAAGTATACGGGAGGCTGCCCCAAACCTTTTTTGTGGCTCTTCGACTATTCTTTGACACCATATATAATATTTTCAAGACTCTTTAAAAATTGTAATTACACAAAGATGTGCACACTCAATGATAAAATGCATTTTTATTCCAGGGCTGAGGGCACCATCAAATCTGACAGTTTATCCACATGACATAAATAACACTGTAATTTTTGCTCAGTGTGGAAACTATTAGCTGCCACTTATCAGTCTGAGGAATTCTGCTGACATTCGGCCATTGATCTTTGGCCTTTCCTTAAATCGGTCTACCATTAAAATAGGGTCTACTACCACATGGCAACCCATCTACTACACACACAGATATTGGGCAAGCATTCTAACCAACCCGTGTTGCTTATTTTATGTATGGCCTGTTACTCTTCTATGGAGGACTGTTCCCCCATCAACATACAAGGAGTCTGGGCTGAGATGTGATAATTCTAAAAAAAAGTACCTCATGTACAGAGCTGAGTAAAACTGTTGTGTTAATCACGTGTGGTGTCATGATTACTTGGAAAAACTCAGAGCAAAATCAGCATTACAGGAGAGACTTCCAAAATAGTTTCCAGTCATCTTTTCTGTTCAACACCACAGCATTTGGGAATGAAAATGCATGTGTCCCAGCATATACATGCTAAACTAGAAGAAACTCCACTGTGAAGTCCCCCAATCACTGCACTCCTCCATTGTGTACATAAACAGGCCTCTGACCCACAGAACACAGTGGCTGCAGTTTAGAGCTATGAGCCACAGAATTACAAAGGCAAGCAAAGCACATTCTCAAAATGGTAACTGCACATGTCTGTGGCGAATATGAGTGCAAGAAAAAGTTACCTAGAATTACACCACAAAGTGGCTGCTTTAATTCAAGGAGCTATTAATTCATCATCGTCCGAGGAGTCTGCATCTCACGTGTCTACTCTAAAGACACTCATTTTAACCAATAAAAAATTATGAAAACATGATTAAATAAATGCTTGAAGAAAAAAGAAACAAAATGTATTTGTTTTACGACACATTAACTTACTTATGCTCACACCTCATTTTGTTACTATTTATTTATTGTCACATGTTACAGTCTGCGGCGAGCTGGCACCCTGCCCGGGAATTTGTTCCTGCCTAGTGCCCAGTGTTGGCTGGGATTGGCTCCAGCAGACACCTGTGACCCTGTAGTTGGGATATAGCGGGTTGGATAGTGGATGGATTGATGGATGGATGTTACAGTATAGTTATTTATTAGCATATTTATTTTATTTTTATTTTTTTCTGAAATATTCCTCTATAGTCATCCAATGTCGAATTGCAGACAAGACAGTTCATGAAAAAGTAGCCCTGACATGATAGAAAGCCCTAACCTGGCATACTCATGTTAAGATAGTTGTAAGGCTCCATATTTATTGTGTTTTGTTTTGTTAGTTTCTGCCATCATATGAGGGATTCATGGAACATATTCTATTGCAATTACTCCTGCAAAATGCATCAGACATTGTGGAAAAAGTGGCTTACTAATTAATGTCTTTTTGGGCAATGCGCTGAAACCAAGAAATGTTTTCATCCGTACCCAACAGGTTGCCACGGATACTGTGGATTGTCAACAAACTAATTATCACAACAGATGACACAAATGTCAGTATATGCCTCATGAGTTGTGGCAACCCATTATTTAGATAGACAACAATAAAAGAAAAAAGTAATATGCCCAAAAACACCTGTACTCATACACACTAACTGCTCTTAGCTTATTATTGACAATGCAATCCAGGGTCATTGCTACCAGTCTAGGTTTTTTGTGTACTTAATGCTATGAATTTTATGGCTTTACAAAATTAATCTTTTTAAAATGAACATGGAATTCACAGAAGCAGAACAGGATATATAATGCCCTAAATAATTGGATAGTTCAAACAATTTTCAAAAAAGAAAAACCGTACAATACAATTACACCATACAAAACCGTGCAAAAAAGAAACCGTACAATACAATTACAAAGGAAATTGACATTCAGAGTAGGAAAGTTTATGGGACAACTTTGACCACAAGATATTTTTAAATTCCTTTTATGGACTGAGTTGTATGCTTATCTTTTAAATATTTTTCTCATTTATTTTCATTTTAATGATTTTGTCAGGAACAGAGCATAATTAAATGTATAATGTTTATTTTAATATTTTGTAAAATAGTTAATTTTTTTTTCTTTTTTACACTCACCTCCACTGAGCATCCTTTTGTAAGGCCTGTGTAATCAGAGCTACTTAACAAGTTGTAAGGTGTCCTTGAAATTTCAATGTCTTTGAAACAGCCAGAAAATTTCTTTAGGGTTACTTCGGCTCTGTGAAGAAACAAAAAATTTTGAGACAACTTTTAGACATTTTCAGAAACAAGGTTAATTGTAAATTGCATGTCTACCATGTCTGTTTACTTTCAGCCATATTCTGTATTCATAGGAATTACTTATGAACACTTTGAAATCACTTCAGTGTTTTTTATCCAGCGCTTATTGACTCACCAGTAACAGAAAACCCCAACATATAACATTCCATTGGACATATCTTGATGTCTAGTTATACAAGATCTTTTGCCCCCTAAACCCAAACCACTAATATTTAGGACATTTTCGGACTATATTTTCTGCAGGAAATTATACCCTTATGATAAACATCTGACAATCAATAGGTGTCTTTAGCAAAATAATTAGAAGGACTGAAGGTGTACATGCCACATCAGCTGACTCCATAAGTTCACCTCTTAATGGGATATGAGGGGTAAAAGTTGTTCCTTTTCACAAAACCTGAAAAAATCAGGATTTTAATACAGGCCTGTGGAGTGTTGTTTGATGCTATTTCATGGTTGCAGATCTTAAATACTGCGGTGGACTGGCGCCCTGCCTGGGGATTTGTTCCTGCCTTGCGCCCTGTGTTTGTTGGGATTAGCTCCAACAGACCCCTGTGACCCTGTAGTTAGGATATACCGGGTTGGATAATGGACGGATGGAGATCTCAAATATGATAATATATTTAATATTCAATTATTCACTGGTGGTCCTAGCCTTCTAAGAACCACACCCAGAAGGTTAAAAATGACTATCGTCAAACATAAGTATGCGAAGTATCATTTTAGACTATTTCAAGGTTAGTGATTATGAATCTATTATTTTAGATTTTTGATAATTTATTAGGGGTATGTGGCCTCATGCATAACGTTGTGCATAGAATTCACACAAAAACATGGTGTACGGACAAAAGTGGAAATGTACATAAGCACAAAAAATCCAGATGTATAAATCTGTGTGTATGCCACTTTCCAGAAACTTCCCCTTCATAAATCCCAATGAACATGAAATTTCACGCACATGCACATGCCAATAGCCACACCCTAAGTCCTTTCTGATTTAATACACAAATCAATACAAATAGCCTCTTTTCTTTAGTGTTTTGTTAAAAGACAATGGTAAAGCCATATGGTAAAAAAAAATTTCAGTGAATACGAAGTGGAGGCTTAAGCAGTGGTATAAGCAACAAAGGGGAAATGATGAAGTGATATAGAGTGGTGGAGACAATCAAAAGTTCAAGTTCAGAAAGTCGTGCAGTGCCCAAAACAAAACAGAAGTGGTCAGATATCAAAGTCAATGTAAAAAACGAGTTGCAGCCCACCATCTGTTTATTCTGATTCATACAACATTACAAACGCTGACCCCCTTGCTGAGGATGCAAATCCACGTGGTGATGCTGCTGCTGCACACACACCTCTGCCTCAGAAACCACCAGGCAGCATTCTGTCTGTGTGCTGACAGGCGTTGTTCTGGAGTCATAAAATGCAGTAGTTGATGCTGTAAGAGATGTGGCCAATTAACTAAGGAATTCAGGGGCTGTGCTATGTAATGTTGACAACAAATTAAATGACCTGGTTAAAAAATAAATGCTACATCTGATTACCTGTTTTTACATTCTGCTAATTACATTTAAATGAAGTTGTAATGCTATCCAATGCACAATACAACCCACTTTCTGTGGACTATAGAGTGGAAAAGCTTTCTATTTACATAATCAAATTCATTCTCTGAAGGCCTTTATAGTGTAGCATTGGCGCCGAGTGCCACAACGGATTGATTCTCTGCTTTTTACATGGATCTTTTCTGGTGACTCGCTATCCTTAAAAGGACTGCTTGTATTTTATAACATTAAAACAATCTAGACGAGAACAGGCCATTCAGCCCAACAAAGCTCGCCAGTTCTAGCCACCTAATTCTTCTAAAAAAACATCAAGTCTAATTTTGAAAGTTTCTAAAGTCTTACTGTCTACCACACTACTTGGCAGCTTATTCTAAGCATCTATGGTTCTCTGTGTAAATTAAAACTTACTCATTTTTGTGCAAAATTTAACCTTAACAAGTTTCCAACTGTGTCCTTGTGTTCTTGATGAACTCATTTTAAAATAACAGTCTCAATCCACTGTACTAATTACCTTCATAATTTTAAACCCTTCAAGCAGATCACCTCTTAATCTTCTTTTGCTTAAACTGAAAAGGCTCTGCTATTTTAACCTTTCTTTATTCCCTTTAGCCCTGGAATCAGCCTAGTCGCTCTTCTCTGGAACTTTTGTTGCGCTGTTACGTCCTTTTTTTAGCCTGGAGACCTAAACTGCGCACAGTACTCCAGATGAGGCCTCACCAGTACATTATAAATCTTGACCTTAACCTCCTTGGACTTTTATTCCGCACATTGTGCTATGTAACCTAACATTCTGTTTGCCTTCTTAATGGCTTCTGAACACTGTCTGGAAATGATAGTGTAGAGTCCACTACACTTCTCATAAGGTGTACACTTGATTTTTAGGCATCCCATTGTGTATTCAAACCTAACATTTTTACTATGTGTAATTCTTCATATTTACTGACATTAAATTTAATCTGCAACAAATCTGCCCAAGCCTGTATGCTGTCCAAGTCCTTCTGCAATGATTTAACAGATTCCAAATTATCTGCCAGTTCACCTATGTTGGTATCATCTGCAAACTTAACCTGCATGTTACTTATATTGATATCCAAATCATTTATATATATATATTAAAAAAATAGCAGCAGCCCTAGCACTGACACCTGTAGAACACCTCTCTTAACATTGGGCAATTCTGATAAGATTCGTCACACCATCACCATCTGCTTCCTGTGTCTGAGGAAATTCGGCACCCATCTAAAAACATCACCCTTTGAACTCCAAGTTTCTATTTTGATGCCCACCGTCTCATGTGGCACCTTATCAAATATTTTCTGAAAGTCAAGATAAATAATATATCCTTTTGTTGCTTCAAAAACTTGAGGGAAAATATTCAGCCCATTTAATCTAAGCAGTACTTCTCCCATAAATTTCCAAATCCTTCAATACCTCCTTAGTAATCCTATTTACTGCTGAGAGGTTGTCCATCTGCTCACTTGTGAAGGCCTCAGAAAAATGGAAGTTTAGAGCGTCCGCTATTTCACTGTCTGTATCTTTTAATTTCCCTTTACTATATCTGATGCGCTTCACCTCCTCCTTGACTGTTCTTTTACTACTAAAATGTTGAAAGAAGGGTGGCACGGTGGCACAGTGGTAGCACTGCTGCCTCGCAGTTAGGAGGATCAGGTTCACTTCCCGGGTCCTCCCTGTGTGGAGCTTGCATGTTCTCCCCGTGTCTGTGTGGGTTTCCTCCGGGTATTCCGGTTTCCTCCCACAGTCCAAAGACATGCAGGTTAGGTGCATTGTTCCAAGTGTGTGGGTGTGTGTGTGTGCACCCTGTAGTGGGCTGGAGCCCTACCAGGGGTTTGTTTCCTACCTTGCGACCCTATAGCCTATATATCCTTTCCTACCTTGTGACCCTATAGTTGGGATATAGCGGGTTGGATAATGGATGTTGAATCTCTTAGGGCTGTATTTTGCCTTATCTGCTATATTCCTCTCCAACTGTCTTTTAGCCTCCCTGATATCCTTCTTAATGGTTGCCATCATGTTCTCATATGCTCTACAATTCACTTTGCAGTCATTAGTTTTATATGCTTTATAAAGCAGTGTTTTCCTTTATACCTTCTTTTTGTAACTCTTTATTAACCCATTGTGGATATTTTTCAAATTTCCCATTAATTCCAAATGTAGGTATGTATCTGTCCTACATTATTTTTATTTATTTATTTTTTTTTCTCCAGCCTCTGGAGTTTTTTTTTGTTTTTTCTGTCCACCCTGGCCATCGGACCTTACTTATTCTATGTTAATTAATGTTGGCCTATGTTTATTTTTTATTGTGTCTTCTATTTTTCTATTCATTTTGTAAAGCACTTTGAGCTACATTTTTTTGTATGAATATGTGCTATATAAATAAATGTTGATTGTTTGATTGATTGATTGATACATTACATGTAAAACATTTTTAAACCCATCAACTGCTTCTCAACTGTCTCCACATTTAAAAGCTTATCCAAGTCTATCCTCCTTAGACTTTGCCACATCTGCTCAAAATTTGCCCTACCAAAGTTAAACTTAACAATTTTAGTCTTTGCACTCAAAACACTGAGAACTATATTATATCATGGTCACTTAACCCTAGTGGTTCAATCAACTCTACACCCTCAATTCTATCTTGATTATTACAAAATACTAAATCCAGACAAGCTTCATCCCCCATTGGTGCTTTAAAAAACAATCACTGATTACTTCTAAAAGCTCCTGCTCTTCGGCTCCCTCATTTGCAAGGTTATTCCAGTTAATATTTGGATAATTAAAGTCCCACATGACTATATTATCCCCTTGTAAACTTGCCTTTTTAATATTACTAAAAAGATGTGTGTTGAAATTACTGTCTGCATTGGGTGGTCTATAACACACTTCCTAAAATAAGGCATCTTTTCCCTAATCCCAAAGCCACATGTCCTCACTGTCCAACTGGAGAGGACTTAAATTTAACCTCCTTAGTGTTAGACTCGAGCCTTACACAGGATGTGAAAGCCGTGCTAAAAACGTTAGTTCCAAGTGTCACTGTACAGATGCATCTTGTTTAAGCATTAGAAGTGAGAATCACTCAGGCTGTAAAAGTGCTGTCAGTACTGCTGTTCTTTGGAGAAATTATGTCTGAGTGCAGGTTTTCACAAGTTTTTCTGTACTTTACCAACAGTGAAGACTTTAATGAGAATACCCATCCAGCACCAAAAATGATTAAAATCTGGAAGATATACCAGGCCATGGTAGGAAAATTTGGAGTGTTTACATTCCGGACCGTGATGTCAGCATCAATGAAAGTCTCATGCCTTATAAGAGTAGACTATCATGGATACAGTACATCACGTCAAAAATAGCAAGATTTGTCATAAAGTTTGATGAGCTTTGTGAATCTGAAATGGGATTCATTTGGAATTCTGTTCTGCACACTGGGAAAGAGACAATGTTTGATCTGAAATACAATTGGTACAGCGTTGCTGTGTCATCGATGCTGACTATGATACATGCTCTGCTGGATCAAGATTGCTGTGCAACCATGGATAATTTTTATACTTCGCCAAAGCTATTTGGCTTGCTGCAAAGAAAGACCGACACATATGGAACAGTACGTCCCAACCATCGTGGCATGCCTGAAGACTTTGGCACAAGTAAAATTACAGCGAGGTATGCTAGTAACTTGGCAAAAGGATAGAGTGCTTGTGCTGAATTGGAAAGTCAAGAAAAATTTTGTCTTTTTACCACTGTACATAATGCAGCTAAGTCACTGTACAGGCAAAAAGCGACTAAGCAGATTACAAAGCCTTGTGCTGTGGTCGACTACAATAACATGATGGGTAGCGTAAGTTGTGCAGATCAAGAACTGAATTTTCTATCCTGTTATGCAGAGACCATGAAAGACATACTGTACTACAAAAAGAAATGACGTCATCTGATGGAACAGTGCATTTGGAATGCATTCATCTTATACAAACAAAAAGCTGGAGAAACTGTATCTCATGCAAACTTTACCTGCTAGCTTCTAGAACAAATCATTCACCCTCCACACTACCACTAAAGAGATGCGGTCTGCCCAGTACATTGGGGATCAATCCAGAGAGTCTTATTGGTAGACAATTTATTGATTATAAAGTATACCTCCAACAGAAAAAAACAGAATCCAACTTGTACCTGTACAGTGCGCTGTTCAAAAACTGATAAATCTGGAAAGAAAATATGAAAAGAAACACCCTATTATTGTCCCAACTATGATGTTGGATTGTGTCTTTTACCGTGCTTTAAGATTTACCACACAAAGGACTCATTTTGCGATTATATACTGTTTTGGCATCATTAGTATTATTAGTTATTATTATTTTTGTTATTATTGTTCATTTCATATTATAGTTTTTATTCATCACTACTATTATTATTTGTATCATTATTATACTTTTGAGATTTAATAAAAATGTAATTTTTCATGCCCCAAAAAAATGCAACGCTTTTTACATGTTAACAATGCTAAGGAGGTTAAACTCTGTTTGACATAAACAGCAACTCCACCTCCTCTTCTGTTCTGTCTATCCTTCCTAAAAATGTATTTCCTCCTATGTTACATTCATCCCTATCTTTGTTATTTAGCCAGGTTTACATTATTGTTATATCATATTTATGCTATGCTACATACAGCTGCAACTCACTTGACTTATTTTGATACTTCTGGCATTAAGGCAAGCTATTTTTAATGTGTTTCTCCTTCTATATTTAAACGTTGGGTTAGCATTTAAATTGCTGCACATTTTTATTTCTATAACATTGTTTATAATTTATAGTTGTAAACCTGGCTAGACCTGAACTCTCTGTCCCCCTCATTCCCTAGTTTAAACAACCCTCGACTAGCCTACTCATATGCCTCCCCAATACATTGGTGCCCCCTCTGGTTCAGATGTAACCTGTCATGGAGATACCTGTCTAATCTGTTCCAAAAGGAGTCCCAATGCCCCATAAACCTATATCCTTCTCCCCTGCACCAAGATTTCAGCCACACATTAAGCCTTCTTCTGGCGTGTGGCACAGACAGATCTTCAGAGAATATTACCTTGTCAGTTATGCTTCTCAGCCTGGTCCTTTGAATTTGGATCGCAGATCTGACAGACTACCCTTATGTATGTCATTTGTTCCAACATGGAAAATGTCAACCTTTACAACAAATGACTTCATAGCGAGCATAAGAAAGCTAAAACTAAAAAAACAAAAATTAAAAGAAAAAAAATCAAAAACTTAAAAGAAGAAAGCAACAAAACGGAATTCAACGCCCACACAAGAGAAAGTGAGGTGTTAAAGTGTGGAGATTGAATACTTGGCAAAATAGCATATTTTCTTTTATTTTGAGATTGTTTTCTAAAATAAAACAATATCTTATTTAGCAAAAACAAACTTTTGTTTCAGTGCTTTGGTATAAAATATCACAAACAACATAATATATAAGATTTATTTTCAGTAAAATTAAAGTTTTTAATACATTTGCAAGGCACTGTAAATCGTTTAATTTTTTATTTTTTTCAGTTATTTTTTCACACAATTTTATTTCAAACCAGGATTGCTGGGAACTGGAGCCTAACCAAAGAGTTTTGGATATAAGGAACAGGCACCTCTTTCATGTAAGGAAATAAGCAAAATCAATTCAAGATAGCATAAGTCTATCAAAATGTTTCTGGTACAGATTGTGTGTGTCTATGCACTTTGCATGTCTTCTGTTAATTTTTGGATGCTAAAAATGCTAACAAACTGATAATGAAGAACTATAGCAGGAATTTTCATTACAGGTGAAGCTTCATAGTTCACTGTAATCTGGTGTTAATACTGTAGGATGTTGTTTAATTTATCATTACTGTACACATATAGTTAGAAAGCAAGTATTGAGTATTACAATTCTGATAGTTATCATTCTGACTTTTATGTTAATATCACTCTTCATTATTATTGTTTGTGTTGGTGCCTGATTGGGGAAAAGAAAATGTAGCAAAAGCCATGGTGGAAAGAGCCTTTCTGCTTCCTTCTTGCCTCTTTCCTATAAATACTCAAGTGTCTCTAAGTCAGTTGGGTTAGCCCTTTCTGTCCATTTTACTCACTAGCTACCTACAAGACACTCTGCCTTAAAACGGATAAATCCCTAAACACTGCCATTACATTTCACACAAAATAAGAAAATAAAACTAACATTTTACCAATAACAACTAAAAAGTATACCAAAAATACTAGTATATATATTATTTGATTATGCTGAAAACTGAAAAGAGCTTTATACCGTATTTACTTGTGTACCACGCACCCTCGTGTAAGATGCGCACCCTAATTTTTACAAAGAAAATCGCGAAAATCGTTTTGCCCCATGTAAGACGCGCGTTGTGTTTGTATTGGAAGCGTATAGAGAGACAGCGCGAGCGAGAAAGAATGAGAGTGTGAGAGAGAGAGCGCGAGTGTGTGAGCAAGCAAGCAAGAGAGACAGAGAACGTGAGTGCACGAGGAAGAGAGCGAGAGAGAACGCGAGTGCGTGAGCATGCGAGCGAGAGAGCGCGAGTGCGCAAGAAAGCGAGCGAGCGAGCCCAAGCAGAAGAAGTAAATATTACAGAATTACATTTCCTCTTGTATGACGTGCACCTGGTTTTCTAATGCAAATTTTCAGGAAAAAATGTGCGCTTGGTACACGCGTAAATACGGTACTTTAAATCTGCCTAAAAAGAAAAGATAACAAAAGAAGATACATATTTTTTCACTAAACAAGAAAGGCATATACAGTAGTAGCTCTATTTACATCATTTACAAACACAACTGTTCACCCCGAAAGCAAATAAAATTAAAAATACCATTGGCCTGGTTTGTAACAGTGCACACTGTGTACTGATTTGGTACAGATAGTACACCTCATCTAACATTAGACAGATGCTGCAGTATCCATCTGATACAGATGATACAATATTACCTTCCTAGGAGAAACGTTTCATCAGCATCATCTGCGCCAATACTGGACACAAGGCAGAGAAAGAACTCCTCTCTTAAGCTGTAGCCCTAATTTCTAAAGGCATTTGTGCAGTTGGAGATAAGCCAGATCCTATAATTTTCACAAAGCATTGGATTGCCTGGATTGTGTACGTAGCTTATCATGGCATATGGTGATAACAATCAGTAGGAAAAATCCTTTCATGGTGGTGTTATGTTTTGAGTGCATAAAAGTGGAGATACATTAAATGTTGCAATCAGTTATTTATTTTATCCTTTTGTGACTTGCTCCTGAACTTGTACATTTGAAGTATAATATGACTTTCCCAAGTTCCTGATAGGTGTAAGTATGCTGCAATGTACAATTATATCTTTAAAAATCTGTAAAAATGAGTGCACAATCAATTGACATAGAAATCCAGGAATCAGGTGCCATGCCCAAGTATATCAGTGGTGGAGGAACTCAAAACACAGACAAGCTTATAAGTGAAAAAAAAAACAGTGAGTCTTTATTCATATTGCAAATGAATAAAAGCAAAATATTCAGTGTTTTGTCATTCCTGAAAATTATATACAGTCTTGATGACACACAACAAAGAAAAAACTATTTACAAAAAGAAGTGATCAATTTGCTCACCGAATCAGCCCCACCAAAAATGGTTCAGGGACCCAATTCTATCATGGCATCCCTTTCTTCTTACACAGTTCAAAAAGGTTCTTGCTATCCTCCTCTGGAATGACAAAAGATGACCTCTTGGCCTTTTTTGTACTGTCCAATACCCATGAACGTACATCCTGTCACCTCCAATGAGAAGTGCACAGCATTGCTGACTACACCACACTTTCTCCTTAGACAGAACACTCTCTCTCCCTCCAGTAAGCCAAAATCTGGTAAATCACTTTACTTGAGCTTTCCTTTACCTCTTTTACGGCTCTTCTCTGCTTCTGCTGGCACACTGCTCTCTTACTTTCTCCTCTGTAGCTTCAGACACACTTGGGCTGCCATCCTATTCTATAACAAGAAGTGTATGGGCCATTTAATACTCCAGGAGCCTCCACGTGTCTCTGACTTGTGCAGTTAAGCAGCTGCACAGGTGCCTGCCTACCAGAACACAAAATCGCATTCTTTCTCCAGCCAAGATAAGTGCCTTTTGAAAGCTATTTATAAAAACAACAAAATATTATATAAAGAGTTCACTCTCACAATGCACTCAGGCACAGTAAGTCATCTCTAATTTAAACACAGTAGAGGCCAGTAGAGCACAGCTTCAACAGATAATGTGCAAAATAGTCAACAAGCTTATCTCTGTAATTTAACCTGTTAGTAACATTTATATCATCACTCAGCTTTGTCTTCTTAAGCATTTTTTTTACAATTTTTCACCATATGTTAATTTATTTAAAAATAAAATACTGCCTATTGTAGTATTTGAAATTGTCTTCATGCTGTGTGCTGTTAGCCTGTTTCCCTGGTTGATGGGACTGGACCAGCTGGCCCTGGAGTGTTCTCAGTTTACTTTGGGGTGTGTTTGTACATATTTGGCCTGATCTTTGGGGTTTTGAAGGCTTGAACCCTTTATTCCCGGTATTAAAATAGGAGCTGCCTTTTTTAAATCAAATGCTTATGTTTTCCTAATGAAAGATATGCTGCAACAGAAACAACAATGTGTATTTATATAACACATTTTCATACAAATGATGTAGCTCAAAGTGCTTTACAAAATGAAGAAAGAAAAGTTAATAAAAAATATCACAATATAAAAATAAGATTAGGCAATATTAGATAGCAAAGAATAAGTATGGTCCGATGATCAGTTGAACAGAAAAAACAAACAGACAAAAAAAACTCCAGAGGGCTGGAGAAAAAAGAACAAAATCTGCAGGGGTTCTGAGGCCACAAGACCACCCAGCCACTTCTAGGCATTCCACCTAACATAAATGATCTCAATCAGTCCTCGTGGTTTTCAGGCTTCACAAGAAAGAATTAAATGATGATGGTCATGTGGACCTCTGGCCTTCAATCCATCAATGTAAGGACTGCATGGTGCCTTGATCAGGTGGTGGTGGTGCAGACTGTCACCACAGAAAACCAGTAAAAGAACAGCAGAGAAAGTAGAGGTCAGTATGGATTGTGGAGCCATGGTAAAAATGATAATTCAATGCATATACGGAATATCAGGGTAACACTAAAATGAAGCCCCAAGAAAGCCATGTTAAAATAATGGGAATTTAGCAACTTTTTAAAGTTCTCCACCATATTAGCCTGGTGAATTTCTGGAAAGCTGCCTCACTACTTCTTTTAAGTTTAGCTCTTGGAATTATAAGCAGACATTCATTTGAAGGCATTTTGACATATAGGATGGAGCAAGATTATTTAAGGCTTTGTAAACCAAAAGCAGTCAATTCTAAATGGCACGGGTAACCAGCATAGTGACAGCAAAACTGGAGAGATGTGCTCGTATTTTTTTTTCCAAGTTAAGATTCTGGCATGTGCATTTTGCAGTAGTGGCTGCAACTGACTGATGTCTTTTTTGGATAGTCCTGAGATGAGTGCATTACAGTAATCTAGTAGACTAAAAACAAAAGTGTGAACTAATTGTTCAGCATCTTGCAAAGTTATAAGTGATCTGAAGGAAAAAAAATGTTTGGAAACACATTCAACATAAAACATTATGCTGATCAAAATGGTCCAGAAGAGCATTTTAATCATCACTCACCACTAAACAAAGCACACCATGGAGGTCTACATGTGTTCTTTTCACTTCATGAAAAAGAAGCCAGCTGTATGATGCCCCTATTTAAAATAAGAAGAGTGGTGGTGCAGAAAGATCGGGTATGACATTTGTGTGCCAGCCTTGTTTTGTCCAGCTGGCCACACAATGGTTAGTGCTGCTACCAGACTGCTCCTGAGTCAAGTGTTTGAGGTGTGCAGTGAGCGCAGACTGCATATTCTGCCTGTGTTATCGTGGCTTGTACTTTTTCAAATCCAAGCTGTTCACTTCTAAACTTAAGGTGTTTCCATTTCAGTTTAGTGCAAAGCCCTTCAGCTTAATTAATGATTAATTTCAATATTGCTGTCAGATGATTTTGTCAGATAGTGATGATGACCCAGGGCATCTCAATGATCTAATGCCAATTGAAACAAATCAGGCACCAGCATTCAATTGTTTCATTAATTTTTTTTGTGACATGAAAGGTGTGTAAACTTCCTAGTCACTAGCAAATGAAGGACAGATACTATTCGTTAGGTAAGTTAATGTTTATATTATGGTATGGCCCAACCATAATGCACATGCTAAAAATGCCAGTGAAAGACAGCACTAAACTGCTAGCAAATACTGTGCAACTAAAACTATTGGCAGCACAGTTCAGAACAGGGATCTCAAACTCAGATCCTACTGAGCTATGTTTTCATTCCATACACCTTCTTAATTAGTAGCCAATCACTGTCACTAACTGAACACCCTTTGCTGCCTTGGTTTTAATTGACTCCCTTTTTATGATACTCATGTCTAAATTGTTTTTTTTTCCATCTGGTACATATCAATGAGTACTGAGTTGCTCCAGGTTAAAAAAACATTCGAATGATGTTCTCAGAAAAAGAAATAAACAGTATTTGAAGTGCCTGATGTGTTAGTGTGACTGCACTGTAAAGCCCCAATGCAAGGTGCTCAAACACCTGGGAGCTATGATGACTTCAGGTTTTCAGTGCAACTTATTTTATAATTAGATTACAATTATTATTGTTAATGACACATGTTATGTTATTTAGTTATATGCCTTGGCAGTGCAAGATATTTTCCATTAACAATGGTAATTTTGCTACTAATTTAGGGAAGTAGCTTTAAATGAAAACCTGTAGGCACTGTAGACCCCAGAAGCTGAGGTTTAGACCTCTGGTTTAGAGGGAGTCTAGAGGAGTGATGGAGGTGGGTTTGAATGCTCAAGCTAAATCTAAAAACAACAATATGTACTTCTAATCATAATATATACTATATTGTTCATGTTAAGAATAATGAAAGCCTTCCAATATCTATACTGTATAAAATATGGACTGATTTTTAGCTCCTCAACCTGAACTATCACCTTGACGTGTACCTTAGTGATGCTCAGAGCTAGGTTGTTTGGTGTTTTGTGCTCCTGATAGTGTCTGAATTGGTGAATAGATATGGGATGAAAGGTAAGACTAAAAAAAAAAATCACAACTAATTAAAAAACAGTATTCCCTGACCTTCATAGGGTTACCAGGACCCATTTCTCAAACCAGGCTTGGAAGTGTTGTTCACTGCTGGGCACCTTGTGGTCAGGCAACCCACATAACCTGGCCGAGCTCAGCCTGGAATGGTGATGTGGAGCTGTCTTTTGGGCTCACTACCTGCAAGATAAAGGGTGAGGGTTGGATGTGATACCAGTTTAGTAGCAGGCCCTGACAAGAAAGGCCTAGATGGACTAGACACTGGCAGTGGAGACTGGCTTTGAGATCCTGGAGTATTAACAATCTGGTGGGAATGGAGCCTGAGCAAGTACAGGAGGTGGGAAACTGCAAGCTATATAAAGCTGGTGTTACCTCCACACATAGCAGCGTTCTGGAACCAAAATTCTTAATCGGGTTTGGTCTCTCTCCTACTTTGGAGTTCCTATGTGTGAAAGACTTCAGGAGGGTGTGGGGATACTCACAAACACCTGGCTTAGGTTAGCACAATTGGAGTTCTTTCCAGTGGATGACAGGATTGACTCAATGCTGCTACAAGTCACAGAGAGGAAAACACTGATTCTTGTTTGTACGTAGGCACCTAGCTCATGAGGCTCATAAGTTTTCCTGGTACCAAATCACCTTGAATCAAACATTGATGGTAGAATTTGCAGTTGTTATTTGACCTGGGACCATATGTTTTGGACACTCAAGTGAAGAAAGGGGCATAGCTGTCAGCCAGTCACCACTTAAAAGTGAGCTGGATTCAAAGTGAGGGGCATAGGCTGGATAGACTAGGGAAGCCTAGATGAGCAGTTAGGATTTCCTGGGAACATCTGGCTGAAACTTCGCTTTGTGATAGGTTCAACTGATACCTCCAAAAGAACTTCTCCCATGTGCCAAGATAGGTCAGAGATATTTAGTCTGAATACACTCTATTCAACAGTCAGTTGCAGAAGCAGCAGCTGACAGCTGTGGCCTTAAATTGGTTGAGGTATCTCATGGTGACAATCCTAGGACCAGATGGTGAACACCAGAAGTTAGGGATGCTGTCAGACTGATGAAAATGGGCTTCAGTGAAGTGCTCTCTGTGAGGTTTTGGTTGAGAGGTAGCTGCAGGCTAAGAAGACTACTGCCAAAGTGGTTGTGGAAGCAAAACCTTGATCATGGAAGGAGTTTCGCGAGGCCATGGAGATTGACTGTTTGAAGGCCTTAAGGCTGTTCTGGCAAACCTTTTGACACCTCAGACTGTGTTAACTTCAACTTTAAGAAACTCCTCAACTTGGTGGATATTTCCTCCTACGAAGAGGCAGCGTTAGACATGCCGGTAGGGGTATCCCATCAAAGTCACTATAGTGGTCTGAGGACACCATAGTGGTAAGGCTGCTGAAGTGGATGAAATCTGACCAGAGATGTTGAATGCACTGGACATTCTTGGGACAGTATGGTTTGTGTGTTTATTCAGTGTTGCATTGAAGGTAGGTAAAGCACCTCTGGAATGGTGGTCCCTATATTTAAGAAACAGGACCAGAGGGTGTGTTCTAACTACAGAGTGATCAGACTCCTCAGCCTCCCAGGTAAGGCATATGCAAGAGTGCTGGAAGGAAGAATCCATTCGATGGTTATGCCAAAAATACAGGAGGAAGAATATGGATTCCATCCTGGCTGTAGAACAGCTCTTCGCTCTGGCATAGTTGCTAGAGGGTACATGGGACCATGATAACCGAGTCTAGATGCATTTTGTACATTTGGAAAAAGCAAATGACCATATCCCTTGGCGTGTGTTGTTGTCTTCTTTGCCTCATCTGATTGTGACATTCAGTGTGCACTTGAGCGATTCACTGATGTGACTGGGATGAAAATCAGCACCTCTAAGTCTGAGGTCATGGCTCTTTCTTGGAAAGGAGTGGATTGCTCTCTCCATGAAAAAGGATAAAAACTGCACTTAGTGAAGGAGTTCAAGTATCTTGGGATCTTGTTCACGAGTGACAGAAAAACCGAACATGAGATTGACAAGTGGAGTGGTCATGAGCTGTTGGAAATGACCACAAGAATGTATTCACGAGTACAAGTGACAGAAATGAGGTTTCTGTGTAGGGTGGCTAGGCTGCCACTCCCTGATAGGGTGGGAAGCTCAGCAATTCAGGAAAGCCTCAGTGTACTGTTGCTGCTCCTTCAGATCAAGAAGAGTCAGTTGAAATGGTCTGGGCACGTCGTAAGAGTCCCCCAGGGCTGCTCTGGGCACATCCCACTGGATGGAGATCCTGCTGCAGACCCAGAATTTCCCAGGAAGAGCTGGAGTCTGTGACTGAGGAGAAAATAGTCTGAGCTGACCCACTTGGCCTGCTGCCACCGCAACCCTCACCAGGAAAAGTGGATGTAAAGATGAGATGAAATGATTTTTAATCTTTGAGTAGCAGGGACAAAAGAAGTTTTAAGGATATTATTTATTTTCTGAAGTGAATAGCAGTGTGTATTATTCTTATTATTTAAAATGTTTTCATTATTAAGCTTTTTTTTTCTAATTCTACATATATGATATTAGTATCCTCAGCTCTCTTTAAAGAGAAGCCATATTAATATTCTGTTTTGTACACTTGTCCAGCATTTCTTAAAAGGACATAAATCAAAATGTTATCTTACTTACATGTATATATGAGTCTTGTCATGTAAAACTGACTGTCAACAAATGAAAAACAATACATATTATGCTGTTTGAAGAAAAAAAGAATGATACATAATGTATTAAAGCTACAGTAAATATGTCTATAAAAAATGTCCATTTTACACAACCACATCTGAATGAAATATATGGACCCTTTTACTAAATACAATGCCGTGAATAAAGTACTCCCTCTGCAATAGCTTTTATTTATCCATTTCATTGGTTTGGAGATTTAGCTCATTATTTTTGTAATTACTATTAACGCAGGGGTTCATTTTGAGAACATACCACAAATTTGCTACATTTGTTCTGTTAATTTGCAGCTGCAGAGTGACTGAAGTAGAAATACAGGTTTCTCACATTTAAATGATGGATGAACAGAACAAAATGTAAAACAATTTCCTCCAATGTGTAATGGATTGAAATGTCCAAGAATGGGCAGACATATTAATATGTGGTGCCTTCACCATGGTGGGTTGATTCTAAATATAAATGAGGTAAGTGTTGAGGTGAGTATGTTTTGTAATAAACTAGAGTCTCATCCATTATTGACTTGATTCTGTAGTTGTCAGCACAGGTACTGTTTCCCCATGATGCTGACCAGGAGTATGTAAATATAGAAAAGGTATTTAGTGTTGCATTTCATTTTCTTAATACTCAATATTGCCACTATTAATTTGCTTTTGGTATTTTAAGCACTGAAATTGAGAACATTCACAACAAGAAATTAATAGCATCTACAAGCTTGAAGTGCACTCCTTAAAAAGAGTTAAGCTAAGTAAATAGAGAACATCATCTGGAGTGTGATCATTGTCCAGGTTTCAGGGGACTAAAGAACCATTGGTCAAAGATGCCAGTAGAATGACCTCTCTGTCTGTCTACTCCAAAGAAAACATACAGTAACCCCACCCACTCTACTGCCTACTTGTGCGCAACTAGAAAGGGTCTCAAGACCAGATGGAACCATCCTTTCATGCTTCTTTCTATTCAAGTACAACAGGCTTCAGTGATGGAAATTTAGCACACCCACAACTTGTCCTCTGAAGAAATTCAGATGCTCTCAAAAACCTTTATGTGCTCTCTCTCTTCTTATTTTTCAGAAAAACATTAATAAAAAATAATCAGTGGGTTGTTTACCACAAACCAGATCTGCACAAATGCCACAAGAATATTGGACATCACTGAACTGTCAAGAATCTAATACCATCAGAGCCATAATTCCACTTTGCACTTAGCATATTCCAGCTTATTCCAGTAGGTGATGAGACTTCAAGTTTAAAAGCATCAGAGTATTAAAAGGATGTATGGGTAAAAACAACAGTGCATTTTTTATTTTATTTCTTATTTTGTATTATTGACTTATCATATATATAATGCTGAATTTCTCTCTCTGTGTTTATTTACAGCATGAAAAACTGTTCAAGCCCATTGAACTAAACTTTAAACTTGTACATGTACAGTAGTTATAGGCTCTACTGGGGCTAAAAGCAGTGCTCGAAATCAGAACCAGCATTCATGTTCTACTCAGCAGTCTGAATTGTTTGATTTATATTCCAGAACTAAAATAATTTATAATGCTACCATCCACATATTTTATTATTATGTTTAGTTATTAAAAGTATAAATGAAGCTAAATAAAATACATTGTTTTGCAAAAAAAGTTGTAGCCAGTTGTTTAATTTTAATGAACAGCAAATGTCCAGCTGAAATTTTGTTATCTTATATTTTTATTTCTTTTTGTTTATTTCATAGAAGCATTGGGCACAGGGCAGGGGTCAACCCATTGAAGGATACATCCACACACACACATGCATTGGGTCAGCTTACAGTAGTCTACTGACTTAATATGCATTTCTTTAGATGTGAGAGGATAACCTTGGGCAAATATGGGAAGAATATGCAACTTTTATAAAGGCAACAACACACGTTGGGTTCAAACCTGTGTTCCAATGGAGCTGATAGCTGCACTGCCGCCCTATGAGTTGTTATTATAAAAAATAAACTGCAGGCTTGCATTTAATAAACATTGGTCAAAGTACTGTGGAACCTCCTTTTGGAAAGTGAAAATGAAATACATGTATGTCTAAAAGACTTTCTTAGTTCCAAGTAGTTTATTCAGTGTGGGTGTATATAATTGAGCCTTGCAGATGGCTGACATTCTTTGTCCCTGTACAGCGCTAAATAACATTAACTGGTTCCCTAATGGATGGATACATCAATGAAAAAATACTGCACCATTTCCTTAGATATCCAGATTTTATTAAGTGATCTATGCCAATGATGTTTACTGTGGAGTAACACTTGGCCACATTGCATTGGAAAATTCCAGAACTGCCATTAAATTAGCAGGTAATTAAGTTGAATTTCACTGGTCATGAAAAATAGCTACGCCAGGTAAGTGAAGCTTAGCCTGGTTTACCCTGGCAAGTCTACTTGAGTCTTATTCCATTATTTATCTAAATGAACAATATTCAAAGCATTATGGCAACACAAACTCCAAACACAGAAACTGCAAAATATAAAATAAAAGACTGCATAAGCCAAAGCAGATTGTTCAGGTCATCTTCAATTTTATTGCTTTGCTTCATATTACAAGGAAACAAAGACCTCCTTAAATACAATTTTGCTAATACAATGGAAAATATGAATCAAACTGGTAATTGATGGACCTCCCTCCATCTTACTTTAGCCAAGAGAATCTATATTGTCAATATTAATATGCTCCCTAAGCCTCTATGTCTCTTTCAGAGCATCTCTGTAAAAATTAACATATTTTTTTTTTAGGAAGTTAGGCTGAACTGAAACATAACATTCCTTGACTTCAAAATGGCCAAGCATCAAAAGGCTACATAGATTTAAAGCTGAAGTAGGCATGGCACTACTTAATATTCAGTTCAATTACTGGGTTACAAACATCTGTTCAATAAAAAAGGTAAACTGTAGGAAAACCATGAAATTACATTTGCTTGGTTAGCTGTGGAAAGGAAATTTTGCTCTTAATCTTATTTTCACACAATGTTTGTGCTCTAGCCAACAATAATTATCGCCAACTTACCAGCAACACATTCGTTCACCATTTACTAAAGATATGGAAGCAATATAAGAAGCATTTTAAAGCAGAAAAGCTCCTATAAAGGGTGATTAAAAAAGATGAATCTGATTTCCAAGTGATTTATTCCAGTTGTAAATGGTTATAGAACAATGCGGTAAATTGTAAATGGTTTAGTTGAGGATAAAATTTTACAGGTGCTCAGTATGACTTCCTCCAGCTGTACGGACAACATCAATGCAATATTCAAATTCATCCCATACTCCATTGACCATGTCGGATATCACTGTACTCATGGCTCTTCAATGAGATTTTGGAGATCATCCAGTGTTGTTGGTAGTGGTGGCACATAAACAGAATCCTTAACTTACCCCCACAAAAAAAAGTCACATGGAGTGAGATCTAGTGATTTTGGGGGCTAGAAGTGCAGTGCCAAATCATGGGCTCTTTTACGACCAATCCAGCAATGAGGAAGCTAGTTGTTGAGAAATGCTCATCTCCTTGCAGACTGAAGGGAGCCATCTTCCAGTGACATTCAGAAACTCTATGAACCCTCTTTCAATTGGTATGTAATTGGTTCCAAGGCACCTTACAGTTGTAAAAATATGGCACTTTGAAATTGGATGAACCTTTCTGAATCACTCAGCATTGCCCCATATGTGATAAACATGTATTGCATTCTTCTTTAATCTATGCTACATTCAGTCTATGGAAGTTGCTAAGATTGTGACAGAGCTTTATATTGTTAAGACATTTGCATCTTTTGAGCTATTAAGGTCTACCTTTAATCTTCCAACAATACACTTTTTCACCTATATACAAATAAGAAACTTTATTAAAAGCAACCTACTCAGCTTCAACTTCCCTCATCCTTCAGCTTTATCTTTCCTTGAGGTAACTGGATAGTTTGGATAAAGATTCAGTACGAGTTAAGGAACATATCCCTTAATGATCTTTGGGAATGATATAAAAGGGATCTATTATTTAATATTTCAGAAAATGGATGTAATTCAGAAATTTATTAAGTACACTTTAGTGATAATTCAACTAAAGATTTTGATTGTTTACATATTTTGTCTGCAATCGTCTAACTATCTAAGACAATATCCAATTGAGAGATGGGTCATTAGGCACCTCCATTACTAAGTCATAGGTTTTGGGAATGTCCTGCACTTAACCTAGTTCAGTCAAAAATATCGGAACACCTTCAGGACAGTGCTTCCCAAACTTTTTGACAGCACAACCCCCTTGTGGGTAAGAATTTTTCCACGACCCCCAATTATTAGAATAGTAAACATAGTTGGGTCTCAATAACTATTGCCTAATAACAGGTCATAATGATTTGTGTTTCATTGCATTGCTGCTAATTAGTATGAAAATCTTCTGAAAAATCTGACGGCAACCTTATATTAGCAGAAAATTGCAGCAAAGTGTACTCGTTTGCTCATAAATATGGCAAACTAATTGGAGAGTAGTACTTTGAAACTTTGAAAATAGTTTTCAAAAGACCATTAGTGTATTCTAATTCTAAATGCTATCATAATAAATGAAAAATAGACCGTACAGCAAAAAATACCTCAAGTATGGTTTCACGATTATTTCTAGTAATAAACCACAGCGGGTAGTTTAAAGTGAAGTGCTATCACAAGAAAGTATGAAGCCACCAAGATTACTTTGACTTTTAAAAACAAACAACATTAGAGACATTACAATTCTACAAAACAAAACTAAAAACTCATAAAATAAGTAAAATTTACTTGTCTGTCTACTGTTAACGAAAAAACATTATTAGCATGTTATTGAGTTGCAAGTCGCACTGCAAAAGTATGTAAGTCACATACAATTGCTGTTAATATGATTTTACCATAAGCTGTTGACATGGTCCGAGTTTTAATTGGAGAAAAAGAAGCTGAAAAGCTTAAGACTATACCTCACTGCAATAATACAATTCAAAGAAGAATATGTACTATGGCACTATAGCACTAAGATATTAGTGACCAAATTATTGAAAAAAGAGCACATTCTTCTCACTGCAAGTGGATAAATCTACAGATATTTCTAACTGATCACAATTTGTAGTTTTCATACAATATGATTCGGAGAATGCGGTACAAAAAGATACACTGGCAAACCACTAGAAACTAACACTACTAGAAAGTGTTTATTTGACATTTCTATGCAGAGCATAAAAGATTACAATATTAGTTATAGAAAATGCATTGCCATTTACTCTGACAGCCCCAAAGCAATGATGGGGTGTTGAAGTGGACTCTTTACAAGACTGAAAGTGATCATGCACTGTGCTATATGGTGTCACTATTTTTAATATCAAAAATCTGCATCCTCTGATCATAATCACATTTTAAATACTGTCATCAATATGATAAACTCTATGAAAGGAAAAGCACTTCAGATCATCCAAAAATATGTAAAAAAATGGGTTCATAATACGAAAAGTAAAACAACTATCAAGAAAAAACATGTTAACAAGAGATTTTCACCTGTGAGTCGGACTTCTGATCTACCTGTGGAATGACAAATTGGAATATGCAAAGTTATTTTGCCATCCACTTTGGCTTCTTAAATGAGTTTACCTTGTTGATATTTGTTAACATTTGAGTACTCTGAATAAAAGTTTGCAAGGTCGTAATGTTAATATAATATCAATCAGAGACAGAGTCAATGGATTTATAAAGGAAATTATCTTACTGCACTTGCAAAAAAGAAAGTAGATTCATTCCAATGTGTTGAACAAATTATAGAGGAAGTAGCCATGCATGTTACGAAAGATGTAACACGGATTTTCTAATATGGAACTAAATTTGCAACATTTAAAACTAGAGTCTTTGGAATATTTTCCTGATTACATGCAAAACAGCAACATTAATCACATACAGAATCCCTCTTTACAAAATTCTACTGAATTGGCCTCAGTTCCAACAAATATGAACGAAAAACTTTGGCAGATAGAAAGAAATATCGGCAGCTAGAATGTAGAAACTTGAGTTTTTCTTGCAAAGTGTGAATGGTTTTGGTGAGAAAGAAAGCAAGGTTGTCCTCAGCTTTCAACAGGGGCTTTACAAATTTTGATACCATTTGCAACATCATATTTATGCAAGTAAAGTTTTTCATCCATGGCTGCAATTAAAATGAAATACAGAAATTGTTTTAAACTTTAAAATGAATTAATCATCAATTTTTCAAATAGAGAGCCCATATTTGAGAAAAACAGCTGCCGAAAAACAAGCACATTGCATTACAAAAAACAATAACATGTCAGTGTGACCTATTTTACTAAATAATCAAACAATTCTTTGTTTAACTTATGTTGAAAACCCTTGCAACCCTCCCTAGATCAATATGGCGCTTCCCATGGTGGGGCCGCAACCCACACTTTGTGAAAGATAACCTTGGATTTAAAACTATTCTTATAATGTACTAACAGCAATTTTTGGAGTATTACCAGATGGGATAAAAGTGTGAAGTGCATAAAGGCTTATTTTTCTTAAATGGAGAGATCCCAGTCCACTATGTAAAATTCAATGGAAAAGTAATGCTCTATATTCTACTCTACAATAACTCATTAACGTAATTCTAAAATAAATGTGCCGAGTCTAGTTCTAAATCTTTTTTATTTTTTTTTTACCATATATAAAGAACCATATTCAATGGGGCTCTCTAGTTGTAAAGCTCTGTTTACTAGGTGAGGGTTGACTGCTGACATTTATGGGGCGTCTTTGGAACATACTATTATGATATGCTATTTTAATTTGATTGGGTTGTGTTTTGTTATTATGTTTTGTTCCTTAAATAAACAGATAATAAAAAAATCATGTTTCACAAATTAGGCTAAGTCAGAATTCTGTCCAGGCCCTGTAGTAATGATTTGGCTGAGATACAGTAACACATGCACATAGTTGAGAATACCTGATGCTTTTTAAAGATGGTAAACCACCAAAGTAAATCTTCTCATTATCCTTAAGATTGAGGCCAGAATTTGTTCCTCCAGAAACGGTGCCCATTTTCTCTTCCTGATTAGTGTCTATATCCACTATCGTCACATTAGCTAAGTGTGGATGAAAAAACAATGAGAAATTCCATTGATATTACTCATTACATTTTTCATTAAAATACCTCGTTCTCATTTTCTTTTTAAGATAATACATCACAAGATAAATCAATATTGGATTCATTATTATTCTTTAAGTCTCTTGATTGCATAGCCCTGAAGCAGATCCCTAGACTTTGTAAAATATTCATCTGTATTTAATAACAACTACATCTGGCTGGCCATTAATAAGGCAACAACATTGAGCAACACTGTATTGTGACATATGTTATTCCATCATTTATTTAAAGAATATATCAAGTATAAATGAAACACAAATGAAAATGTAAACAACATTTAGTGATTAGATATCTACTGATTGTGGACTTTGCCAGCAGCAAAATAATTAATGTAAAATTGTAAATTTAGCATTATAAAACGTCATGTTTTTATATAAATGCAGTGCATTTTAAAGTCATGGATTCCAGTTCTATTTGAAGAAAAACAGTTGTGATTAGATATACATGCCATACAAAGTCAAGGTCCTAATTTAAATTGCACTTACTCAGAATGTGTTGACAAAAATACAGAAAAACAGATACTATAAAAAGTCAAAATCACAGCATGAGAGAAAAGTTTATCTGGCCAAGTGAGTAATAAGCAGCAATTAATTTAATGCTAATTCACATTACACCTAAGAACACTTTCCTTTGTTCAAAAAAATGTTTTAATTTACTTAGAAACCTACCTTGCTTTTGAATTCTTGAGAGGGTCAACGACTTCCATTTACCATCATTGTGCCGCTGTGTGCTGATTACAGATGCTGTACCTGAGCCAAGGTCAAAACTGACTCTGATACGTCCATCATTTATCTCAATACTCATGAAGTCTTTCTATTAAAAAGGAAGAAATAATTGTGTGGGTTGATTCCAGTACTCCAAATGCTCTGTCAGTGCACTATTCAACATGTGGAATGCAATATAAAGACACAGAGAGAAGGTAATAAAAAGTCAGTCAGCATGAATGTTGAAATTTTGCTCAGCCGCTAATATGACAAAAGTCAAAATATTATCTATTGCTTCCTATTCAAACTTACTGTAGATTCTCAAAGATAAATGTGTATAGTACTTGACCCTTTAAAAGTAAGGAGTCAATACTCTTTAAGTATGACTCTGATTGTTAATAAAGGTGTTTCATTCATTGTCCTACTGCAGGTGCATTTCTGTTGGTTTGTCTTGCTACAAAGCTCTTATTCAATTAATACACAGCTAAAACATAAATTTGCCTGATTGATACTTTTCATTAATTTTAATTACCCCCTTAATTACCCTTTTAAACTAAAAGCTTACAACCATCAGCACAACAATTAAGTGACATCACATTATGCGTCAAACAATACATAAATGTCAAGTAGAAGGATGGCACTTAAAGTAAAAACAAAGTAGGATTAAAATGCTAACTGATTGATGGTACACATAATTGGCAGAAAGGCCTGCTGTCATTTAGACATAAAATAATAATCTCACAGGTGTCTTTACTTTCATTGTCAGCTACCATTCTGTTTGTATTGTGTGCTCCATCATCATATCATTAGGATATATATGCATTAGACAGTGACATCTCTACTCTATTCTGGTTAATTGACACTCTAGTTACAGTATCAGCACTTTCTATTAAAAAAAACAAAATGAAACATAAACATGTACCAAAGTAGGAAACACTAGTCTATAATGAATAAGAAATACCAAAGCTTAGGGGAATAAAATAAGAGCGAAATTCACAATTAAAAATACACTAACATAATCATTAAAATAACTGTTTATTCCAGAAATTTTGCAGAATGAAGTGTCATAAATAGAATATTTAATGCATATTTATTTTTATTTAATTTTTTTTATAATATAGCTGATCAAACTGCAATGGTTCTGGAATTTCAACAAGGGGCACGGGTAATACTGTTGCTCCATTGACTCACTGCAGCAATAAAGAAAGATTTCACTTGTCTTTAGAGTAAGTTACTAAATTACATAAGTAGCTGAACTCTGCTTCAGGTGAAAATGTGGGGGTGACACTCTTTGCTCATTGAATGATGGCAGAGTTGCTCCAGCATTTGTCACATTTTACTCATTCTCCTTGTGACATCTGAGCTGAGTGCAGAGGGAAGAGACTAGAGAAACAGGATAGGGACTCCAGATGCCTCAAACAAAGTTCTGCCCCCTTTTCCTAACCAGGAAGGCTACAATAGGACACGGTCAGAAGCTGGAAAGTACCTGGGAGCATTTGCTACACTTTAAGATCAGACACTCAAGTCTTCCAGTTACAGTTTGCCTGACGCATCGATAAAAAGAGGAACCATGATAATTGCTGGCACTTTCTGGAAGATCAGCAGGAAGATTTCCAGCCAAGTGTTAGGTATCATTGTTATACGAGGAACCCTAACTTTGATGACTAGGAAAACGTCTCACTAAGAGAAAGGGCAAAAAACTAAGAGATGCCCTATCAACAAATTGAACTTAGTAAGCCTAGAAACATACACTAGATTGTGGGATGTTGGACTGTAATTGCAGGGCAGAGAAGGAAGAAGACCTACCACACGTTGTTTTTTCCTTTGACTTGGATTAATACTTTGCTTTAATAAACAAAGACACACTATATTATGAAATATCCTAGGCATGGGTTTGTGTTCTGGTGGTTACGCTATATACAAGATCACAAATGCAAAATTTAACAAGGGCATATACTGTAAATGTTATTTCCACTGTGGACGTGGCCCGGACACAGACATGCAGACATGTTGTTTTTCCATCACCACACGTTTATTTACAATATTTACAATGGGTTTAGTGCACAAACCCCAAGTCCCCAAAGCCCTGGCCAACACACTGCCTTCTTCTTTGGTCCGCCTCCACACTCTCCTCTGCTTCGTCCTGCTTCCACCTGACTCCAGACCCGAATGAAGGGAGGCGGCCCCTTTTATCCGCACCCGGATGTGCTCCAGGTGCTCCCCGGCAATCTCCCGCTGACCGCTGACACGCCCCAGTGTGGCGGAAGTGCCGGCTGTTCTCCCGGAAGCTCTCCGGGTGTCCCTGCTTCTCTTCCCCCCCAGCACTTCCTGGTGTGGCGGAAGTGCTGAGTCCCAGGGTTCCCAAGGCATTGGGACACCCCCTGGCGGTGACCACAGGCCCCTACAGGGTTGGGCTTCCAAGCCCTCTACCCGTGGTCTCCAAAGCAACCAGGGTGGTGGCCCCCACGTTATCCAGGGCGGGCATAGACCCTCTTCCAGTCCTTCAGGGCGTCCCAGCCGGGTCGTCGCCCCTGGCATCCCTGACACCACCTTTAAGTGAAACTTTACTTCATACAAATTTGCATACTGCGCTCAACTATATGTTAGTATTTGTTCAGTTTTTCTAAACCAATTGGAAACATTAGAACACTTGACTGTTTATCTTTATAAATCTGAAAGGTGTTCCATTTATTTTCACTCGGTTCATACTGTCTGTACCACCTTGTTGTTCACTCTTAAAGTATATCATATTTCTTTTGATCACCACATAACTGATTACTTGCTGTACCTCATTCTTTTAATTTCACTTGTGCAATAGCACTGAAATGCTTCCAAATGCCTGACATTCTATTTGAGTTCTGATTCTTGATGTGAGACTATTACTCAATGAAAGAAAAAGCACATTACAAGGTCTGTCTAAAATATTTAAAAAGTGCAGATTTGTATTGCTGTTTCCTGAGAGATGAAAATGAATTCTCCATTGAATTAAAGTGAATTTATGCTTTTTTCCCTTGACACAACTTCACAAAACCCAGTAATACAAATTATTGATACCATATCCATAGTACTTTTGTTTTGTTTCTGCTTATTCAGATTAGAAGTCCTTCACAGTATCAGACAGGGCTTCTAGCCTGCAATTGGGAAACTGAAAGGCTTTTTCACATACATTTCTAATTTCTCTAACATAATTACGTCCTGCTAAATTTTGAGCTTTTTATTCTATTATTTTTCCTACATCCAATTTTCTGTTTGTTTACTTTTTTGTACTATACATAAATAAAAAAAAATAAGTAATTTCTCAATTAGTCAACCATGATGTAATTCACCTTAATATTTTCTTACTGTAATTGTTCACTTATGAAGTGCAGAAAACAGAAAACTCTAAATTATTAAGGTGTAATGATTAATTAATGCCTGAAAAATCCACCTCACCATCCATTTAGAATGCTTGCATAGGACAATTTTAGGGCTTGTGTTGAGTTGGAGTCTAGGAGTCTATCCTAACAGTTTCAGACACAAAACTAATTGGTCACCAGTTGATTGTATGGGGAAGTCACTCACATTCATTCTGTACCCTCATTTTCACACTCACACCAGGCCAGGTTATAGTGTACTTAATACAAGGGAACACATTTTACACCTAATATTTTGTTCAACAAAACATAATAAGTTACTAAGCTGCAAAAATCATTTGTTTTTGTGTTTCCACCCAGACATATAATAGACAATAAGTTACTTATGAAGTATTTTTCTAAAACGATAATAGCATTTCACTTAGCTCAATAACAGTGGTCAACATTTGAAAATTGGGGTGTACTGTTGATCTGGTAAGATATAAGTAATGCAAACTTCAAACCAGTATAAAGTGAAAATCAGAGAGTCTTTACCAGGTCTGATGTAGCAAAATACATAAGAATTGCATTTGTAGAGAATGTCCGGAATTTAAACATTATTGTTGACACGTTGGGGTTCCAGCGGGATGGTCGACCCACAGTTGCATATCCCTCTCCATCAAACTGCACTGTTCCTTCGTTATCTGCAACCTGAGGGCTGCAATTGATTGAGAATAATAAAAAAAGAATACTTATGAGGAAAAAAACATAAAAGAAATGTCCAGTAAACAATCAGTATCCATCAATTTGAACAGATAATAATGCTTATAATATTGCCATCTACTTCAATAATGGACATCATTAATCAAGTTTATTGTAACACTAATACACACAATAATCTAATAACTCACATACTTGATACTTTCATTATAATGTAAATCTGAGAGTTTTCATTCCTCATCAGTTATTTTGCTATCAATTAATAAGCCTTCTTTAAATAATTATTATGAATTTGATGCAGCAACAATCCCCATGTTTTACTGTTTCACCCAGTTTAAAGAACCTTAAATGGGCTTTATAACATATATGCCTACATTGTTTTAGAGTTCTGAGGTCCTCAAATGCAGAAATTGTAATGTTATACCAAACTGTTTTACAGATGCACACACATTTACTGATACACCTCTGGAATACCTATCATATTCATTTACAATTTAAGTAACTGTTGCAACTTTTACAACTGAAATGAATGTTACATTCTGCATCTGACCTGTTCTACTAAGAGGTTCAATATAAACATGACATTAGCTCCAAAAACGTTCTACTTTATGTGTTTTGTTAGTTCAGCTGCAAACAACAGTCAGGATGGAGCAAGTAACACAGCAATGGCAGCCCAAATGAAAATTTATCACGGACACTGGTATATTTTTAAAGCCAGCAAATGGTCCCAAAATAATAATTCTCAGAGACAACAGCCATGATTTTCTTGGGTACCTCACTACGCATCCTTTGCAGTCTCCCTCTCTCTGTCTATAGTTCCAAAGCCCGATTGGTTGTTTGTCCAGAAACGTCTCTCCCATGCAGCCAGAAAAAGTTGAAGATTTCACCGCATCTGCTTTCTAACAAAAAAAATATTAAAAATGTGAACCTCTCCCATATTGCCTTATATACTGTATAATATATGACATATAGTAGCTCAAAGTTTGGATAAATACAAAAGTTGTTTTAGCTAGATTCTTAACAACTCTACTTTAAAAATTGTAGTATTTTATATCAAATTGATAATATGATGATTTGCACTTCAACTGGCATTCATTCTGTTTTTACAATAGTATATTGATATTGTGTAAAATTAATTTTCTGTGCATTTAATGATTTTGCCATATTCTTGGTAAAGTTCTGGAAAGTGAAGGTCATGTCAAGACTTGCGTTATGCCCAATTACTCTCTTCACAGACTTGGAGTTTTAAAAACACCACTCAGATAAACCCAGAGGTACTACACAAGCAGTGTGTTTTATTTGGAATGAAATTACATTTGAACCACAACCTTGAAGTTTCAGCCTCCAGCCCTGGCACATCGTATGAGCAATTCAAGCCACATGTGTGTTCCACAGTTTTTTTTCCTGATTTACAAATATAATGTATTATGTTTGTAGCTGCTAGTGTTTTGAGTTGTTATAGTCACAGGCTGAAACAGGAATGTGACTGTGTTGGTAGTCTACTGCATTGGATGTTAGGCTTGCATTGTGTTGTTCATATCTTAAAATGTGGTTTTGGAATACGAGAGATTCTTCATGTGCCAAGGCAAGGGTCAGCAATAAACAGAGTGCCAATCCATCACAGTCAATACATTACCACTGCAATGAAATAGAAAGTAACATTTGTAAAGTGCACTAGAAAATACTTAAGTAAGCTTTATGTAGATTCAGTAAAGCAATGTCATACCAGTAATGCAACACAAATCAAATTCACATGCATATGCTAAAATGCTAACAAGTGTAATTTCAATTCTGAATCGGTCTACTTACTCTCAATCAGAGTTCAAGATGCTATGTGATTTGATAACCCTATTGATCTGAAACCGTGCCGAAAAACATACAAATATGAATTGCATTAATATTGTCTGGTTAGTTAATACAATAAATATACACTGTAAACAGGACTCATTTGACATGCACCAAAAAAAAAAAACTTCATATATGGAAATAAGTTGACCATGAATACAGGACAAATTGGATTTTTATGACTGGCTGATGTATAATTACAATACAAATAAATCCTGCTTTATTTTTGATATGCAACAAATATGCCTTAGATTGAATAAGCAATAGATTACAGCTAGCAGAACTTCGACCTGCACAATGCAACATCACAGAATTGCACTGCGACAAGCCAAACGCAGGCTTTATCTGCCAAACAAGTTTAATGTGGCATCAACTGTTATTTCTTTCCATTTGCATTGTCAATTTTGTTGCAATTGTATTTGTAATCTTATTCTTTCTATTGAATGAGCTACAACCTGGCACATCCAGTACCAAGCACCTTCCTGCAGTACACTGACTTTTCTGGCTATATTTCTGACGTTGCTGGGTAAAATTTGACCATTGGTATTATGAATCTGAAGAGACTGTTGCGGTGAGAACTGTGTATATTTACATAAGCAAATATTTTTTCTCTTTTATTAGCATAATATATATATATATATATTTTAATAAAATTGCTGTTTTTTCAACTAGCAATAATTGGTAGACATCAAAGTGGCACAATTGTTAGTGTTGCTGCCTCATGCTCCAGAGTATTGGCTGTGAATCACTGTGTGGGATTTGCATGGCCTCCCCATGCTTATGTGTGATCTTCTTCTGGTACTTGCATTTCTCAGTGATATCCCAAATATTGGTGTTACTCCCATTATTTCTAGTGTGAGCTCCTATACTTCAATACTGCCACAGTGCTTAGACTCCAGTTTGATTTCCAACTGAAATTATTATGTTTTGAATTTTCCTAATTTCCAAGTGTTTGCTTGGGTTTTTCTTCATGACTTCAGTTTTCAATCAGTTTAAAGATAAGCTTTTATCTTGACTGGATACCTAAAATTGAAGTGTTGTTAGGGTTACTGCAATAGAAGAACTGGTCATGCGAACAGCCCAATTCAAAAAAAGAATAGTTTTAGACAATACAAACATGGATATTTAAAAAGAAAAAACAACATACAGCATAATATTTGAAAATATCCAAATATGTCTCGTTAACTGGAAAAAAAATATATAATATAAACAACATTCATTTAAAGTAAAGACTACAATCATGTCACTAACATTTTCTTAATGGCTTTTGTTCAGAAAAGTTCACATATTATTTTAAATTGTCCTATTTTCTCTTCAGTGCAATGCAGATGATTTCATCTGTAAAAGAGCTGCAGGGAACCTGGAAACAGATGTGCTCAAAATGACAATGGTCATAATTTGCAGGCAAATCTGAAAATAGAAAGCCATGTTTTTTATTAATATTTAACTTAAAGATAAAAAGTGAGAGCAGCGATTCCAGAAACTCATTCAACATACTTTCATACTTGTATTCAGTGTGATTGATACTGTCATTTTCAAGTGCCCACTTATCAGACCTCTTGTAAAGTAAGTTATGGAGCTGCTGACTGTGAGCACAATGGGGTTCTGATATGGAGCTGTCAAGAAGTGAATTGTCTCATGCTGTCAGTTCAATTATATTGTTCCTGAAATCTCATTCAATTACACACACAAACACGCAAAGGCGCCGAGGGCATAATAGGAAAAAAAAAAAACTTTAATAATTTAAAGAAAAAAAAACATGTGTGAGTCACTGTTTCCTTTGTATTGTTATCTTATCCTGCTGACTCAGAAATCAGAAGATAATTAAGGATTGATCACTGCTCAGAGATCAAACACTCGCTTTGCATTTAAATGAATGAATACCTTTGTATCTTAACTTCATTCCTGCTAGGTATAAAAGTATTTCAGGAAAATGCTAAACTTCTATCTGAGGGAAGAGGGTGTGTATTAAATGTGAATGCCTTTGAGAAGGAAAGCACTTCAACCATGTATCATATCGACGAAGATGAACTGCTGGCTTGATTATGTTATCTGTAATGTCAAGCTAATTTAATTCTTGCAGTGGGTAAAAAGTCTCAAATTGTGGGTTTTGTCTTGTTGAAAAGTTTACAATGTTATTTAACTAAATGTACAAACCGGCAGCATATAGTAAACTCAGATCTCTTTATCCTCCACACCAAGACTGGCTCATTACCCAGGAGATTCTTTCTATAATCTTTAAGTGTCTCCCTCTCAAACTGTAAATTGAGAGGTGGGCTATACAGACTACCACATGACTGTAACACAAAAATACCAAGTAACTAATAAAACTTACTTAACATATTGGAAGTTTAAGAGTAGAGTTACAAATCACTGGAAGAAACACAGCATGTAAACAGAGGGAATACAGAGAGAGGTACTTAAATACTCACAACATTTTGAGTGTGGGTATTTACTTTTTTCCTGTAATATTTAATCTTATGGGATACATTCTACATTTCCTAGATTTTATTACGTACACTACACCATGATTTTGGAATATTTATGGTTAAGCTGCACAACCCTTACTATTTCTTGTTTTTCCTTTATATCCTATGTTTGTCCCATAAAGCATCTCATATCAGTTTAAATTTTTTTATTGTAATGTCACAGTTTTCTTATTTGGTGTGTGTTTATTATGTGTGGAATTTCACAAGTATTAAAATTAAAGAAACTTTCAAACTTTCCATGGCAGGTACTGCTCCATCAAGCTGGTCTCTCTATAGGGATCAAGAAAATCTTGACACCTTTTTGGCTTCTCGCCCAGGCATCTTTTTCTGGCACAATTTGTTCCAAATTGCCCCATAAACTCTTATCAGCATAGAATTTCATAATCATTTGCCACTATTGTCAAATTTAATAAATCAGGGATTTTTTTTCAAGGGAATAAGGTCTAGACATAAAGCTAGCCATTATGATCCCTTAAGGACTAGGAAGTCCATTTCACTTGCCAAAAATGTTTGTTACTGCTAGGTGTGTGTCTTGGGTCATTACCTTTCCAAAACATGAAATTCTGCCCAGATGGAAAAGCAGATGCATTAAATTACAGCATTATAGTTTATTGCAGAAAGTTTAATTAGATTATCACACGCCCAGGTGGTGTGCAAAGCCAAATTACACAAAGACAAATATAAAACAAACTTAATTTGCATAATTCTATATCCACACTATTACAGTAACAGTTATGGAACAAACATTTCAAGATTATTGCTATTTAAATATAAATGATACTGATTTATCAAGGCCAAAACACCTTGAAATGTGTACTCTCAGTAATTTCTAAAATACATTTCTATTCTCCCTTCTTCAAAGAAGGTTGATTTTGGCTTCAGATTTTGACAGATATAATATTTTGGTAAAGATTTTTATTTTCTTGGAATGCAAGTGATGTGCAATTATCTATCTATCTTTCCATCAAGCCATTTCTGAGTTTGCTTAATTAGCTTCAGGGCTGCAGAAATCGTAGTACCCCTTCAGTTTGGTTTCTGAGAGCAGTACAGGTGTGAAACTGCACTGCTTTGGATAACTAGTGATTTACTTACAGTATAGTAGCAGACTCTGAGCAAACCAGCATATAAATCCTTTAGCCCTCAGTGCAGCATTTGAAATTATCAAACATGACATTCTACTGTCCAGAATGGAGAACATTCTGGATAACTCTGACACTGCCCTCCAGTGCTTTAAGTCCTATCTGACTGATAGGAATTTGTTAGTTTTGGCAACAGGAGATCCAGCTCGAAGCCAGTCACACAAGGAGTTCCTCAGTACTCTGTCCTTGGTCCTCTGTTCTTCTGTATCTACATGTTTTTCAATGGCCATATTATTTGTAGCATTGGGCTAAGTTATCATTTTTATGCAGATGACAACGGATCTATTTCAATATTAAAAGTGGATGTTCATCAGTGCTTTCTGAGCACACAGCTTGCCTCATTGAAATTAAAATGTGGATGAAGCTTAACTCTTATAAAAATTAAATTGCAAAAAAACTGAACTCCTACAAATCAGCACTAAAACTATATATGACATATATGACTCAGGTGCCGCCACAAGTGGCAGCCTTTCTGGCAGACTTTATCTTTCTGCCTTTTTCTCTATTTCACTGATCACTCCTACCACTTTCTTTTATGTGGACTCATTCCCTAGACACTTTTTACTACTTTTTATCTATCTATCTAAAAAAAATAAATAAAAGAAAATGTGAATTTCCTCTTGGGATTAATAAAGTATCTATCTATCTATCTATCTATCTATCTATCTATCTATCTATCTATCTATCTATCTATCTATCTATCTATCTATCTATCTATCTATCTATCTATCTATCTATCTATCTAAAGCTCAACTAAAGAAAAACTTTTCAATCACTCCTGTCGATGATCTCAGCAGATCTTTTACTCTAAGGAATCTTGGTGTCATTTCAATTACTCCCTTTCTTATAACACACAAATAAAGCACATTAAGAAACCTTCTCATTTCCACCTCCATAATGTATCCTGTGTCCGCCATTCGTCTCCTTTTCTAATGTTGTGAAACTTTTCCATACTTTATCACATCCCACATCGATTATTGTAACTCCCTACTGGCAGGTGCCGCTTGTAATCTTCTAGCACAGCTCCAGTTGATTTAAAATCACCTGTTTGCCCAATAAGGTCCTCTGATTCTGGCAATCTTGTTGTGCCTCACACTAACCTGCACTCTATGGCTAACAGGGCCTTCCGCTCTATAGCTCCTAGACTCTGGAATGACATCCCTAAATTAATTAGATCAGCTGACTCAATTCATTCTTTTAAAAAACAATGTAAATCTCATTTCATCATGAATTTAACTTAACCTAACATTCTGACCCTTTTTTCAGTTTACCTCTCTGTCCAGATGCTCAGGATAATGTGTGTGTGTTATATCACAAGTTATGTTGTTTGTTCAGGCTTTCCTTCTAGTGTTTTATTTCATATTTTACTCTGTTTAATTTCCTTTTATTCTATTTTATGCTTTGTATATCTGTATCCACATAAAACTGTTATATGTTCTTAGTGTTCTATGCAGGTATTTTTTGTATCAAACGTTATATATACTTGCTGTTCTTTCTGAGACTAGGTGAAGCACCTTGAGCATGGTGGTTGCACACTAACTCTATTACAAGCAGGCAATTTAATGAGGTCAGTTGGAATTAGTAAATCAGGAGGTCCTGGTCTATGCTGTGGTCCAGCCAAGCCACTTTGGATACTTGAGACTGGCATGGCACCAGGTGATCATTACATTTACTGTATGTCTGTGTCTCTATCCTTGTTTATTTTTTTTTTCTACAATAGAGGATCAAACATGCATTTCTAGAACTAGAATTTTCTACAATCACCCATCTCCATTTTCTGGGACACATTCCACTGTCAAGCTACATGTACAGTATATAAAGTGACAAGTGACATATATTTATTTGAACGTGTTGATAGAAAACTAACCCAAGTATATTGAACAAGTACAATTACTTAAAGAAATAGTTTAACTCTTTGAGGGCTGAATATTTTCTTGGAAGCTGGCAGGAATGGGCAGCAGAGCAGCTGCCAGCTACCTGAAATAAAGGCAGATCTGGCGTGAGAGACAAGCAAATGTGCAATGATAAATAATCTGACTTATCACACTCTGATTTTGATGCAAGTGATCTGGAGATCGAAAACGAAACTAATATATCAGCATTAGCTGATCATAGCGCTGAATGCATTCATGTATCAGCTTGAAGACACTACTACATGTTGTTATAAATTTTCTCCCTCATCAAACAGCTAAGGAGAACTGGGGGAATCTAGCCATCCTGTCCTGCTTTTCTGGCAATGATTTAACTTTTTTTTATAACTGGAGTCCAAAATATTGAGAATGATATTTTTTGCATATAGCACAACACCGTGATGAGATAAACTAGATAATATTAATGTAAAAGTAATTCTTGTTGTTGAAGAGCATGTTAAATACATCCAAAATAGTAAAACTGATTTCTCCAAGATTCCTGAAGATGGAATTTTTTTGGTCCAGAAACCAGTCATGCAGCATACATAACTGAGGACACAATTAAAACAAGAACAATTTATCATAATTTTGATAAGAACTTGCCCACATTATGCATCTAATTTCTTCAAAGTAATATCAAAATAACATACCACACTCATTAGAAGCGCATTCCATGTGTCTGTTGTTCTCCATGAAGAAAACTTTCTGTCATTTGTGGAAAAGTCACCCTTGACAAGTTTCCATGTGTATCCTTGTGTTCTTGTTGTAAAATTAATTTTAAAGTAACTGCTAGTTATGGCTATACTAATTCTCTTCATGATTGTAAACACTTCAACCATAAAACCTCTTCATTTCCATTTGCTTAAATTTAAAAAATCTAGCTCCTTCAATCTTTACTCTAGCTCATAGATCTCAGTTCTTTACTTCACTCTTCGCTTGACTTCCTCTAGTGCTGCTATGTCTGTTTTGTATTATGGAGACTACAACTGTCCATGGTAAAACATAAGAGGCCTTACTAGTGTGATATATACAGTAACTTAACCTGTATTCTACACATGGTGCTGTATAACCCCACATCCCATTAAACTTCTCAAGTACTTCTTTACACTGACTGGTTGTAGATAATGATGAGTCCACTGTGACCCCTTCTCATAATGTGTACTTTTAAGTTTCAAACCTCTCAATGTGTAATGAAATCTAATATTTTTATTTCTTATGTGTAATGTGTAATACACATAATATTTATGTCTAATGTGTAATACTTGATATTCTTTTACATTAAATTTCATTAACCATAAATTTGCAGTCGATATTACATTATGTGCTATTCTGTCTAGTGTAATATCTTGTGCAAACAAGACAAGATTGGTATTTTTATTCACTTGTCGGGCAGCCAGGTTTTTCCAAGTATATTTAAAGCAATCAATAGATGCAATAGACACCATCTTTGGAAATCCATAAAAAAAGACACAGGATTATACTGCATGTGAGCCCTTCGTGGAACAAACTAAAATATTCATTGTTCTTTTGCTGTCCTTTTAACCCATTTCCTATCCCAACGAATGCCTTGGAACCATATAGCCATGTACTTTTGATATTCCTTATTCAACAGAATATTTAACCATTATCTATGTTGCTAATAACTCTCCATGAGCTGCACATGTATTTGTTTTTAACAAATTGCCAAAAAAAACAGGGGACACTGTCAGACCTTGACGATTCCACTTTCTTTGATAGAGCACCCTAATTTGTGTCAGCTGTTTTGAAAGGCATTAAGTATCACTAGAATTTAACATGTATGCCCTGCAGTGGCATAATCTGTCATTCGCCCAATGCTTCTGGGAAAGACTCCTCCAACCACAAGCCATGAATTGAATTGGAACCTGTATGCTCCATGGTGATTGAAGTAAACTAAAAGAATGGAATGCTTAAAAGGATTGCTCAGAACAGAGAAACATTTTGCATTATACCTTCGGTGGAGAGAGAGAGAAGAAGAAACACCATGCTGATAGTAGTAGAAGTCCCATGTATGCCAGTTTTAGAAGGGGCAGTAGACCCTTACAGTAATGGTGCCAAAGAAATACAATTATCCGAAGGAACAATGCAGAAGAAAGATAGTAACAGCCTGGGTGGAAACAAGTAATGTTCTCCTGGAATGGAAAAGGACTGACCACCCATCAGATATCCAGCCATCTATTAAAAGACAGTGAGGCCACTTAGGGCTAGCAAGGGGCCACAATATCTTCTGGATCACAGGTGCTGGTGTCCATACGAGGGTATGTTTTAGCCAGTTTTTCCATTTTAGAGCCAGTTGAGTGAGAACTTCAGGTAGAGAGAGAAGGAAACACATTAAGGCAGCAACTTAATCAGCCACCTACTGGGAACCATCTTGACCTTGGCCCCTGCCCCAAATGACATTTTCTAGTCCTTTACTGGGGATGGGTCACTCTTTTTTAGCATGATAGAGTACTTTTCTTTTCTTTTTGAAAAATCAGTCAAAAGCATGTGGTCTATTTAAAGCTTTATTAGTGGCCTTGCTACACCATTTACTGGTAGAAATGTTTATTTCTCAAATTATCTGCCAAATTTCTGACCTTGGAAAGCTCATTCAGAGTGATTTTACTTTATTTTCTTGCTTTTCAAAGGTCTTTTTAGACGTGCTATGTACGTAGCATAATATGTAGATACAAATAATACTGTAGAATGCAAACCTGTGCAAACTGCAATTACCTAAACTTTATTCCAGTTCTGCAATTTCTGAGGTGTCAGTTATATAATGTACAGTATGTGTACCTATTCAGCAGAGGGCAGCAAACACAGCAAAAGTACGACACAGAAAGACTGTCAAAAATGTCTATTATGTATTGTAGATGGTCACAGCAGAAAGGATGTGAGAATAATATGAGCAGACATAAAAACCAAAGAACAAGTCATTCTAGCACAATATCTCTTATTGTAACTATTCACATTCTAAAATTGCCTCATTTATAGGCAATAGAGTACAAAAAAGAAAAAAGAACGGGTTCACACCAAAACATCAAAGTGCTAGGCCATCTTTTAAGTTTAAACAGGTTACATTCTGTAACAGGAAATTCAGGTGAACACAGAGGCAGACAGTGTGACCTGCTTTAATTTAAATTACCTTACTGACTTTTCAGATAAGAAACCATTGCATTATATTATCAATACAATATGCACTATTATTTGACCACTTTGGAGATGTGCAAATCTTTCCTCTACAGTATGTCCTAGTTGTTAAGGTGACTCTAAAGCAGAAGACTGCCAATTTAATCATGCTGCTGACTTATTATGAGCCCTGCACAAGTCACATATATTGCAAGTACTCGCAAATGAAGAATATTTCTTGTAAGGGTCTGTACTATACACTACCATTCACTCATCAGTTTGTGAACTCTTACTTATCCCATTACATCGTTGGGGGATATTGGAGGCTATCCGTGTAAGCAATGTAACATTCTCAAACCTGTTTATTCCAGTTGAATGTTGCTGCATGGCAAATGTTGTGAAAATTACTTCATTAATGTTTTTTTAAATAGTATTCTTATGGGATTGCTGTTTATTTATTCATTTATGCTGCATTTTATTTGATAGTTGAAGCCATGAGAATATGCCAATAATAATTCACACTTTTGTGATAATTTTGCCTTGGTTGGCTATGTGGCTCTCACCAAACATAAATATGGTGTGTCTGGGTGACAGTCAGTTTTTCTTGTTGTTTTCTAGAAGTGAACATGGCCACTTTGTGCTCCATTTGCACCAAAGAAGAACAGTGAACAGTTATCCACCTTTTATGAGTTGAAGGTGTACCATGGGATGAAATCCAAAAAAAGGCTTTCTGCACAATATGGATACAGTGTTTTACCATGACAGGGTGTTTACAAATGGATTGAGACATTTAAAAATGGTTGAAAAAGTTTTAAACACCAAGAAGGAATGGGACACCCGTCCACGTTCACTTCCAATGACAACACTAACAACAGCCCATAAAATTTGGATCACTGCTCTCTGCCCTTTTTGGTGCAAATGGAGAGCACAGCAGAGTGACAAAACATTATACTTAGGTTATATAATGCACTAGTTAGACTGCGTCTGAAATACTGTGTGCAGTTCTGGTCACCATACTACAAAAAACACATTGAAGCGGTGAAAAGGAGAGCAACTGAGTGCATTTCAGGGCTTAAGATTTTGAAAGACTCAGAATTAAACCTGTTTAGTCTTTAGTAGAGTAGACTGTGTGGGAACCTAATCCAGGTCTTGAAAATCCTCAGATTTTATAAAGTAGATCAGCATAATGGAGAATTATGCACTGTAAAATAAGGGGAAGTGCATTTAAGACTTAAGACATTTAGCAATTTTGTACAAAAAGAGTTGTGGGAATATGGAACAAACTGTGAGACGTGCACCTGAAGCAGAAACTTTGAAATCCTTTAAGAAGTATCTGGATGAGATATTGGGACAGCTTAGCTGTTAGCTAAACAAATGAGCTTGATAATCTCCTCTCATTTGTTAAATTTCTTATGTTTTTATATATATTTCAAGAAAAAAACAACAGGAACTGACTGATTAAGGTCAAAACTTTACCACAGTGTCCACACACACACACACCATATTTCCACATGTACACAGGGAAAGTTATACAGCTAACTCAAACAAAATTATCATAAAAGTGTAGATAATTATTATGTTATCCTCATAGTAATGGCTGCCATGCAGATAGTTATCACGTTTGCTTTACTGGTGCAGTTGTGACATCACCAACCTGTGACGATAAAAGATGGTGACTTGCAATATTTTATCACTTGATTATATGCCATATATACTTGCGTATAAGTCGCATCTTGAAACTCGAAAAATCAATCATAAAATCAGACCCCGACTTATACGTCCATTCAAAAATATGACGCATTTTTTTTTTTTACATCTTGCTTCTTCCAATCTTGCATGAGTTTCTCAGACACATTGAATTTTGTTGCAGCAGCGCAGTTACCAATTTCTTTTGCCACTTCAACAACTTTTAATTTGAAACCAGTTTCATATTTTCTTCTGATCAAACTCTCCATTGTAGATAAGGGATGCTCTTACGATAAAGGTGTATGAGGGTGGGAGATAGAAAAAACGTAAAACAATTCAAATGTCGCTTCTGAATAATTTGGGTATTACTGTATGGTCACATAGGCACAATACATAGAAATAAAAGGCAGTGTGCTCTGTGGTTACTCTCTCAGGTGGGCATTAGCATATCATAATCTCTTGAACCAACAACGTGAGTTTTCCGCATTCGACTTATACAACTGTCATTATAATATAGTGGAAATTATATACGGTAAAATCAAGCCCCGACTTATATGCGGGAGAACTTAACTGTGAGTATATATGGTATATATGAGCAGCTTTCTTCAAAGAGCATAGTTTTGTTAGAGACCTTCTGGTCAGTCTGTTTTTGACCTTTTGTTGTGTTTTCTTTTGATTATGACATTGAAACACTCCTCTGTTAAAGACTATCAGTATTGTGACTCAGCTTTGTCCTTGGCCTGCCTTCTGACAGTTTTATCCAGGTACTTCAAACAAAAGAAATATGTTAAATATTAATTTCCTGGTCTAAATGCATTGTTATAATGTTTAGCAGATTTCATTACAAATTTGGAGAACAGTCCCCGATTATAGTGATGAGTCAATTTTAACTACACAAAAGTTGACTTTTGTCAACTACACAAACTATCGAGCTTCCCAGATACAAACAGCTAGTTAAATGCCATACCAAAGAGGGGAAGACTTTAGATTACTGCTACTGTGCTATACAGGGCAAGTACTGGGCTTGACTTTGCACACAGCTGAGTAATTTTGGTCATGTTCAAGTTGCTACCCATTGATAAGCAAAGGCGTAAATCAGTTAAACAAATGACAAAATCTATACATTCATCATCTACTGTGGCAGATGAAACAGTACAAGTTTGTCTGGATTGGAATGATACGATCGTTTTTAAAAATACTTGTGGAAACATTCATGAGCTGAATGACAATGTTATTAATAATCCTTTTGCTCGTCCCATCCTGAAGTGATTTTGTCACCAGTCACTTCTTCAGGAAATTCTCACTCCTCTTCTTCATTGTTTATTAAGAATTTATAATGTCTGGATGGTGTTTGCAAGACAGAACTGCTAAAAAGTCTGCCAGTCTGATTCCATCTCACCCACCACAATCAAACACTGTAAGTCAGATTGCTCCTCTCTTCAGTTGCATGTCTTGCACAGTGTGCTGTTCCAGATTACTTTAAATCTTCTGTTGTTGGTCCAGTTCCCAAAAAAGATCAAATGAGCGGTTCTTAATGCTTACATTCTTATTGCACTTACATTAGTTGAATATTTGAATAGTTAGTTCTAACTAGTGATCAGCGAACATTACCAAGTTCACTTCGTTGTGAGTTCCCTGAAATCACGCAAATGTATGCGATATTCACCAAACTCAGCGAATTGCATTAAAGTCGTTGGGAAAGGGCTCACTGAACTAGATTTGACTGGATTAGAATGGTGCAGCTGTCTTTAAAGAGTCTCTGACAGCTAGGGAAATATCTTCCAACTATACTGGACTTATTATTTTGGCCAAAAAGGTGACCTGAGCTGTGTGGCAGCAGTGCCATCCACTGCACCACTGTGCCTTCATGAGATCAAAGAAGAAACAACGCAGTCAGAGACACGCAATCAAATATTTCATCAAAACAAAGCAGAAATGTCAAAATCATAGTCAAAAGTCAGAAAAATATGTAGGTCTTTTAAAGGCAAAAAGTTCAAAGTGGCATGTCATGAATGAATCCATTGGCACGTTCTTTTTTTTGAAGTTGCACTGAAAGCTCTATAACTGTCTGTGCTGATGTATTCCACTTTTAAATTCTACCAAAATGATAGAAAAGTCTTGTAAATAGTAATAAATCTTTCGTTTTTATTATTATTTCGTACAGTCTCCTCTGTTTTGGTGTCAGGCTCCTTCAAGGTTTGTTTTACTCTCGCTGTGCATGCATAGGACATGTGCCTCCTTCTCTTATATTGACATGGAACTCGAAGATCAACCTGCACATTTGGCTACAAGCACAGATAACTCGTCCCACAGAGCCTGTAATGCAAATGATCAGCATTATATACTCTGGGGGGCAGTCACAGCAAATGCATCAAATTTGCTGCGAATAACACTTTTGCGAAATTTGCTGATCAACAGTACTTCTAACTCATTTTCATGTCTATTACTGGTTCTCATCTTCTCCCCTTGAAGTTTGCATACTGGGCAAATAAATGTGTGGACGATGCCATAAACATGGGCCTTCGATCTGATGTGCTACAAATAACCTGGTGTTCAGTACTGCCAAGACAATGGAGATGTTAATTGACTTTCATAAACAGCAGATACAACCTCTCTACATCTAGAAAGGAATGATTCTATAGTTAATAAGGTGGAATCCTTCAAATTTTGGGGGACAACTATTACATAGACTTTTAGCTGGGAAAAGTAAAAAAAACTAAATATTTCCCATTCCATCCTAGACCAATTCAACAAAACCATAAATGAAAGTGTGATTACATTCTCCATTACTGTCTGGTTTGATTCAACAATGCTCCAGTCTAGATTACAATGGTTGAAAAAAATTATTGGTATGTTATGAATGTTATTTCTGTGTGATGTTGTGTTATGCTCTAAGTAGCTCCAAAGCTCCAAATTCCTGTACATTAATTACTGGTGAATAAAAGAGATTCTGATTCTGAAATGCTATGTGTATCACTACAACAGGAACCCTGTGCACAGGGCATTAGTCCATCACAGCAACAATAAACAACTAATCTAAATTGCACACGCTACAATTTATTTTTCATTCATGACAGAAAAGCTAATTAACCAGAGTAATGCTACACAAATACATGAAGAATATGCAATCTCTGCAAGACAGTAATCAGACCTAGAATCTCACCCAAATCCCTGGGATTGTAATGCAACAATGCTAAACACTATGCCTTTACATTGTGAACTGTAAATCATATTAAATACTAGTATTAACTAAAAATGTAATAAAAATATGAATTATCCTTCTGGAGGGAGGAACAAAAGGACACAGATACCATATTGTATAATGAGACATACATAATTATCTAATTCTGCTTTTAACTTGGTTTGGTGAATTGAATTACAAAAGTACTAGGGAAAACACATTTGTTTTTATTTTCCCAATTGTTGGTTTAAGTGTTCAAAGGTGTAAGAGCAGTGATATGCTGTTAAATCTTCATAGTGAGGATAATCTTTGCTTAACTTTTCAATATTTGCATTATTTATTATATTTACAGAAATCAAAATTTGGCAGTTATTCATACCTTTGCTTTGCCAGTTATGCCACCAACAAACAGATAAGCATTGGCACCAACATCTAGGATGCTGTAACCTTCAGGAGCCTCTCCATGGAAAATGCTTGGCATTATGCTTGCTTTTTGGCCTTCCAAAGCACGTACTGAAACACTGCCATTGCGTCCATTCCTGCAAAGAAATTATCTGCTCATTAAACATTTCAGAAAAGGCCAAACATTATTTAATTAATATTTCAATGTATTTAAAACCATAAAGCAAATTTAAACAACCCCTAGCTAAAAGGTTCATGAAGGGTCCCAAATGGTTTCATTTTAATCAAGAAAGTAAAGTAAAATCACTCTATCACTGGTCTGAAAGTACAGAAGTCTTTGGAGGAGTTTTAGACCTATTACATCTAGTGGCCTCAAGAGCTGATACAAGGGCGATAGTATCCTTCCCATGGAATAACAGCAATGTTGAATCCCAAGTATTACACCTATGGTGGCTTCAGTGGGATACTAATTTACACAAGATAACTCACACAATAATTAAAAAGAAAGCTCAGACCATTTGCTCCACTATAATAAACTAGTGTCCCCAAATTGAGAAGATAAACTAATTAATCAGTAATAGTTTCAACACTAAAGGTGGTTCTTAACCTGGGGGAGGTAAGTGCACAAAGTAAAACAAAACATAAAAAACTAGTCCGACACACAGTGGCATCATATCAGAGTATACAATGATCTCACTTTGGTGACTCTGTATACACAAATGTGAGAAACTCACAAATTAGATAACAGAAATGTTATTATTTGAATGTGTTGCTATGGTAAAAGAAGCTCCTAATATTGTATTTATTTACTAGTGAAACATTCAGACCTATAATCCTAAAATAAACTGCAAATGAAAACGAATTTAAAGATAAGAAGCCCTTGACTCTTATGTTTTCTAAATAGTTACTTCTTTAAAAGGCCAGGAACAGTGATGCACCAACTTACAGCTCCATGTGGGAATGGCCATTCTGGCGTATGTAAAATTGGCCATATGTCGGTCACAAAGAGCTCAGATCATTGCAACTGAAGCTTTGTGTGTATGGTGTGGATTACCGGTATGGAGTAGCATAAACTGATCTTTGCCTGGTGTATGCACACTGGATCATGCAAGGCAATGTATCTTAACCATTTGCATCACACTGCCAGTGGATCGCAGTTTGCCATTGTTGGTTTGTGAGTGGGTTGCCTAAGCTTGTACTTCTCAACCACTGAGTTGCGACCCAGGTTGCTGGTGGTAGGCAATGGGTTTCTGTAGTTGCTTCACGAGTAGGTTGTGGAGGGTTGTGATTTTGTGGTTGGCAGCACTGTGTGATATGTTTTCCCACTTCTAACTGAGTTTGTTTCACCAAGGGGGACCCTCAGTTGTACTTGTTTAACCAAGTATTGGTGTAAGTAAGGCATTGAGGGTGGAATATATAAGAATTTGCCACATGGAGCAGTGCTGATCAAAACAAAACTTAAAGGACCCTACAAGAGTCAGAAAATATATGAGACCCTGTGAAATAACAATAATAGTTACAAAATATTTATTACTGAGGCTGGTTTTGGGAATTTCTAGAACATTATTACTATATTGTTTTCCACCAACCATCTGACGTAAGTATGAATTGCCTCAGCTCGGTCAGACATAAATTGGTGCATGACTATCTAAACAACTGTAAACTCTCTGCCCTTATGTTTACAAATGTAAGAACTTACATTTGATACTTAATTCTCTTAGTTCCTCTTGAAGTCGTAATGTATTTTATTACTTTTGGTGGCTCATCTAGAGCAAGTGAAACTTTTCTGTTTTGGCAACCATTCTTTTGTCTTCAACTTTAAAAAATACAGTGTGACATTTAGCACATCACTGATGTAACTTTGCTAAGTAGTAGACTTCAAAGAAACATTAATGTAAGAATGTAAAAGCAATTATTTCATATGTTCAAAAGTTCAGAGTATTTTGACAATCTCCTCAATTGTCAACATGCATTTCTTTCTTTGGAGCATTCCTGCATTGTGTGTCCTGAACTTAAGGCTGATTTCAAAATCATCCTCTTAACATATAAAGCCTTAACTGGCCAAGACACTTTTCTTTTATCTGAACTTATCCATACTTACAACCCAAAACGCACTTTTGGATTTCAAGATGTCGGTCTACTTATGACTCCAAGGATTAATAAAACAGCAGTGGGAGGTTGAGATTTCAGTTCCAGGTCCCAAAAGTTGTGGAATGATCTGCCTGCTAATATAAGAGATGACTCTTCATTCTTGGCTTTTAATCCAGGCTGAAGACTCACTACTGTAATGTAGCATACCCCGACTAGAGTTGCTAATTAGGTGTGCATACTGCATTTCGGTTTTTAGTCATTTATACAGAAATGTAAGTAATATAGTATTTATAAACCTTTACTATTCTATTCTACTATTCTGTTTCTCTTTTAGGTATCTGGATGTGGCACTTGGTGCCAGGTTGCTCTCCTGTGTATAGAAAAGTCATCCCAGGTAAAGAAATATTGCAATCATTGCATGGAAAGATTATCTCATCATATTGGATGGCCCAGCACAGACTCCACTATAGAATGCCCAAGAGAAGGGGTAGGTGGCTACTTGCAAAGTCTCGAGGACTGTGACTATATCAGACTTTATTTTTGACTTTTTTAAAAATAATTTTAGTTTCCTCTGTTGTCAGCTGGCCATAGTTCATCAAATAATTAATGAACAGATATTGTTGATTTCTATGCATGTTTAATCAGTCCCTACTAAGTTCTACATGTGTTTTAACAAATCTGTATTTTTATGTGTGCAAATTCTTAATTATTATGTATTATGGGTGGAGTGGTGGCTGTGAAGCTAGGGATCTGTGTCAGCAATTGGAAGGTTGCCGGTTTGAATCCTGTAAACACCAGAAGTGACTCTACTCCATTAGGCCCCTGAGCAAGGCCCTTAACTTGCAATTGCTACGTCCCGGGTATGATGTTAATCTGCATCCAGCCCTGCAAGCAGGTCCTCCAATTCACAGGGTAAACTTGGGGGTTGGTGGCAGGATTGGCACTCCAGCCACCATAAAAAATCTCACACGGTTCCAGTGTGGTGCTGCACTCGGGTCCTAATCCAGGTGGTTCTTTGCATGGTGGGTGCAGCAATGCGCTATCAGCACCAGCTCCCAATCTCTCTCTCTAATTCTGAATTTAGTAATTAGTAAAATCTATACTTGCATTTTAATTGGGAATTGATTACAAAGCTCTATGCCTGCACTCAGTGAAAAGCACTATACAAAAATAAGTTGTAAGCTGTATTGTAACTTTGCATTGCATGCCTATTTTTTTTTTTTTTTAATTTTTATTTATTAATTTTATTACAATCAATACATAGCAATCAAGTTTTACAAAAAAGAATTATGCTAAGAACAGATCGATCCCCACCCTGAGAGAGAGAGCAAGCCAAACGGTGTAAAATTTAAGGCTTGTAAAATACCTAAATCAACAAATTCTCTGTGCTTTATAAAATCATTTCAAAATATTACTGATTAGATCCTGCCATGTTTTGAAAAAAGTCTGTACAGATCCTCTAACTGAGTATTTGTTTTTTCCAATTTTAAATAATATAACACATCAGTTTCCCACTGACTTAAAAGAGGAGAGTTTGGGTTCTTCCAGTTTATCAGAATAAGTCTGCGTGCCAACAGTGTAGTGAATGCAATCACAATTTGTTTGTCTTTCTCCACTTTAAGCCCCTCTGGAAGAACCCAAAACACAGCTGTTGATGGGTTAGGAGGGATTGTGAGTCCAAGGCTGTCTGAGAGGTAATTAAAATTTTTGTCCAGAATAATGTTAATTTGGTGCAGGCCCAGAACATGTGACCCAGTGAGGCTGGGGCTTGGTTGCAACGTTCGCAGGTTGGATCATGCCCTGGAAACATTTTGGAGAGTTTTAGTCGAGACAGATGTGCTCGATATATAATTTTGAGTTGTATAATTGTATGCTTTGCATATGGAGCTTGAGTGAATTCTCTGCATTGCTACTTTCCACTCCTTTTCTGATATATTAATTGAGAGGTCATTTTCCCAGTGTCCTCTTGGATCTTTGAAAGGAAGGGATTGTAAAATGATTTTATATATTGTAGAGATGGAGTCTAATTCCTTGAAATTGAGCAATATTTTTCCAGCGTGGATGAGGGTGCAAGATGAGGAAAATCTGGAAGGTTCTGTTTAACAAAGTTCCTGATTTGAAGATAGTGAAAGAAATTTGTAGCTGGAATGTTAAATTTGGAATGTAATTGTTCATAGGATGCAAAGACGTTGTCTATATAAAGATCTCTAAGCAAGTTAATTCCAAATTTTTCCAGATATTAAAACTGCATATGTTTGTGAAGGTTGAAAGAGGTGGTTCTTTGCAGGGTGCCACAGAAAGAAGCTTCTCCGTCTTAAAATGCTTTCTACATTGGTTCCAGATTCTAAGTGAGTGGAGCACAATTGGGTTATTAGTGTATTGCCGATAACGTGTGTTTATTGGAGCAGAGCAAGGAATACAAAGTAGTACTGCAGGATTTTACTTCTATTGCGGTCCATGCCTGTGTATGTTCTTCTATTTGTGTCCAGGTTCTTATCGACTGTATATTTGCGCCCAGTAATAAAACTGGAAGTTAGGTAGAGCCATGCCGCCTTCTGCCTTTTGTCTTTGTAGGGTCGCTCTTTTGATGCGTGGATGTTTAGAATTCCAAATAAATGAGGTTATTGTTGAATCTAATTGCTTAAAGAACGATTTATTAATGTATATTGGTATGTTTTGAAATAAAAAAAGGAGCTTAGGAAGAATATTCATCTTAACAGTGTTAATTCTTCCAGCTAGTGTGAGATGAAGGGTTGACCATCTATGCAAGTCTTGTTTAATTTTTTCCATGCAGACGACGAAATTTTGTTGATATAGAGCTTTATGTTTACTTGTGATGTTTACCCAGGTATTTAAACTGTTCTGCAATGATAAAAGGTAGGGTGTCTAATCTAATATTATATGCTTGAGAATTCACGGAAAGAGTACACTTTTATTCAGATTAATTCTGAGACCAGAGAGCTTTTGAAATTCTGTGAGTGCTGCTAAGACTGCAGGCACAGAATTTTCTGGGTCCGATATATACAGTACCATGTCATCTGCATATAATGAGATTTTCTGTTCCAGTCCTTCTCTGCTAATCCCCTTTATCTGATCAGTATTTCGACAATGTATTGCCAGTGGTTCAATGGCAATTGCAAACAGCAGTGGTGACAAAGGGCATCCTTGTCTTGTGCCACGCTCTAGTTTAAAGTAGTCTGAGCAAATGTTATTGATGCAAACTGAAGCTTCTGGGTTAGTATACAGTAATTTAATCCATGCACAAATGTTCGGGCCAAACCCAAACTTCTCCAAAATAGTAAAAGGTATTTCCATTCAATCATGTCGAATGCTTTTTCTGCATCCAATGATAATAATATTTCTGGGGTGTTTGATTTAGTTGGTGAGTATATTACATTAAACAGGCGTCGAAGATTTGAAGATAAGTGTCGGCCCCTAATAAATCCAGTTTGGTCTTGTGATATTACTGAGGGGAGCACTTTCTCCATCCTTCTAGCTATGATTTTAGAGAGTATTTTAACGTCGTTATTCAGAAGTGAAATTGGTCTGTATGATGCACATTGTAATAAGTCCTTATTTTGTTTTGGAAAGACAGTGATTAGTGCTTGGCGAAAGGTTTGTGGAAGAGATTGGTTATCTCTGGCTTCTGTAAATGTTGCTAATAGGAGGGAGCTAGCTGAGCGGAGAATTTCTTGTAAAACTCTGCAGGGTAGCCGTCAGGGCCTGCTGCTTTTCCACCTTGGAGTGACTTTATAGCATCCAGTAATTCTGATAATGACAGAGGTTTATCGAGTTCCTCCACACTAAAAGCGTCAATTTGTGGTATCTGTAATGTATCCAGAAATGCATTAGATTGTATATTGTCTTCTTTAAACTCAGTAGTATATAGGGATTTATAGTAGTCTCTAAAAGTGTACATTATATTTTTGTGTTCGATGATTTTATCTCCGTTCGTGTTAGTGATTACCGAGATTGCGCTTGCACATCTTGCTTGTGAATTTGTTGCGCTAAAAGCTTATTAGCTTTCTCTCCATGTTCATAATAATGATGTCTGGATTTGTAAATTAGTTGTTCAGTTTCTTTAGTTGTCAAGAGGTTTAATTCTGAATGTAGAGCCTGCCTCCTCTTATGTAGAGTCTCGCTTGGTAGTCTGGCATGTTCTTCATCTATTTTAGTAATTTCGCTTTTATCTCTGCTACTTTCTTCTTCGGATTTATTTCTGTGGGAAAGATATGAGATAATCTGTCCTCTTAAGAAGGCCTTAAGAGTTTCCCAGAGTATTCCTGCAGAGATCTCAGGGGATGTATTTGTCTCTAGAAAGAATTGATTTGTTTGGATATAAATTCAGTACAATTCTCGTCAGCTAATAGAAGCGGATTGAGGCCATCTGCGGGTGAGTGTATGGGGCTTAGTAATTTCAGCTCCAAGATCATCGGAGCATGGTCTGAAATAACAATAGCATCGTATTTACAAGATTTAATCTTAGGCAAGAAGTTATTATCTATAAAGAAGTAATCAATCCTTGAGTAGCAATGATGTACTGGTGAGTAGAAAGAATATGTTCTTGAATTTGGGTTTAAAACCTCCAGGGATCTGATAAGTTGTGATCAGTTATAAACTTTGTAATTATCTTTGCGGTGTTAGTTGCCGTTCCCCCTGTGGAGGAAGTCTTATCTAAAAGTGGATTTAGAACACAATTAAAGTCCCCAGCCATTATAAGTTTATGAGTGTTCAGATTGGGAATGGATGCAAATAAATTTTGTATAAATTCCTTATCATCAACATTAGGTGCATAAACATTTATCAAAATCATTTTACAGTTAGATAAGTCTCCCATGACCATCACATATCTCCCTTCAGGATCCAATACTACATCTGATGCTACAAATGGTACTGTTCTATGTATGAGAATTCCCACCCTCTAGTTTTCTTTGTAAAACTAGAATGGAACATTTGGCCAGTCCAGTCTTTTTGCAGCCGGAACTGATCCTTACTTAGTAAGTGGGTTTCCTGTAAAAATACTATTTTAGCATTTAGACCTGTTAGGTGAGAAAGTACTTTCTTTCTCTTTAATTCGTGATTCAGGCCTTTAACATTCCAGCTTACGAAGTTAACTGTCCCATCATGGAGACACTGATTCTGAGTTTTTGATGTCATTTTATAGTCTTAACTGGAAGTGAAATAGTTTAGGTCTTAATTTCCTATTCCCCAAGAGTTGTTGCCATGCAGCTTATTATTACGTTGATAGTTATAATTATAAAGATTGAGATGATAGATTAGATTTAGATCAAGCCTGCTCTCTTTCTCTTCCCCTTAACCCCCACCCTCCTTTTTGCCTCCCCAGGTGAGGCTAAAACCCACTTCACGCAGTCCCAGTCCTCTGACATACCCAGAGACAGAGCACGTCCAAAGCACATCAAGCCCCCATGCAGTGGCGCTTTAAGGTTAAAAGATAGAGATATCTGTTACCAATATAGTCTTTAAAAGAGGAAAAAAAAAAAAAAAAGAATTTTGCACTTAATATATATATATATATATATAATCTTCAGCAATTTTAGTGCATTAAGATGATACCCCCAGATAATAAACCCAGGTGATGGTGTTAAAGATGTGTCCAAAATAAGCATAACAAGTCTTAATGCAGTAATAGCAATAACAGTAAACCAAGGGTATGATATTGAACAGTCTCATTTAGGGTACACATGAAATAATTAGAAAAGAAAAAGAAAAAAAAGAGGAGGAAAACGTAATTAAGCACAATAAAACATAAACATTTAGCGCCCTAGTAATACTAAGTAATAATAAGTAATAAGAATATGAGAATATATGCTGATAAAAAACCCGTATTTTAAAACAAATAGATCAGACAGTAGATTATTAATCCTAGCTTTATCATTTACCGCCATGACTCACAATTATGTATCAGAATAGTCCGGGATCAGCTTTCTTAATTCATTTTCTGCTTCCTCCTTGCTAGCGAAAACATAGAAATGACCCTGCCATTCCACTTTCAGTTTTGCCGGATACAGGAGGCCGTATTTGACACTGGCTTGCCGTAGCGCTGTTTAATATTATAGAAGGCTGCGTTTAATAGCTGTTGCTGGAGAGAAGTCAGGAAAGACACGAATGTGGCTATTTTCATATATAATATCTTCCTTTTTTCTGAGGAGTGCCATCACCTCTAACTTAAATGATAATCGATCAAAACGAACTATAAAAGATCTTGGTCGGGGTCTGACGGTGTTTGATCCGCGACGCTGTAAGCGCTGCTATCTCAGATTCTGCTTTAAAGTCGCCCCCGATTATTTTAGAAAAAAGTTCAGTTGCGAATTTCACAGGGTTTGAACTTTCTCGATTCTCCGGCAGGCCTTCAATTCTGACATTATACCTTCTACTCCCATCTTCTAAAGCAGCCAGTCTGTCTCCAAGTTTTTCTCTGAGTTTTTTACATTCCGAACTGACATTTACTGCTCTTTCCTCGGCACTGGCAGCTGAATGTTCGCCATTTCGATCCGATTCGTGAATGTCTCATTAAGATGCTCCAATTGATCAGCAAGCGTGCTCAGTTTAACCGAGTTTTCTCAATGCGCTCTTCAATTTTACCCAGCACCTGTCGAAGTTCAAGTTGTACCTCTTGACGCAGCCTTTCATTTGCCTGTTGGAATTCCTGTCGCAGCCTTTCATTTGCCTGTTGGATTTCCTGTCGCAGCCATTCATTGGCCTGTTTCATCTCCTGTTTCAGTCTCTCATGTGCCTTTGCCGTTGCTTTCTCATTAGCCTTCTCGCTTTTCTTTATATCTTGCGTGAGCTCAGCGAGCAACACTTTCAGTTCAGATTTTGCCTTCTTGTACCGTAGATGAAGCAGCAGACTCTGCTGAAGCCGATGTCCCCGCTGCTCCAGTCCCGCGTAATTGCGTAACTGAAGCCGCGGACCTCCCGGCCTTTTCCAGTTTCAGGTAATCCTCTCCAATCGGCGAGCTATCCACATCTGCACTCACAATCGCACCTTCGCTCCCCTTTTCGCTCTCAGCCGGCGACGATGTAGCGGACCGTGGTCCCGAGGAGTCTGTACTTTCGCCCATCTGATCCAGGTCTGTCTCTGAGAGGCCATATCTCGAACTAGGGCTTGCTGATCGCAGCTTGGATGTAGCTTTAGTCTTCGATTCTTTCGGACCCCCCTTCTTGTTGGCCATGTTTATATGTGTTTACATATACTGTAGCAGTCCCTCTCGGGTTGAATAAATACAGGATATCTCAGAATAATAAGCAAATAATATGAAAAATAGCACCACTGCTAGCGGAGCTCCACTTCAGATGTCCATCTCTCGCATCGGACGAGACCAAAAAAAAAAAAAAAAAATTGCATGCCTATTAACCACCGTATTTGTGTGCTGCCCAGCTGCTCTATATTCAGGATTACTTCTTGCTTGTCAATGCGGTTCTGTGTCTTGCCTTTTTATTCTTTCTCAGTTTTCATCACTCAGTTGTCTGTTACAATTTGATTGATGCTCAGAAGATGTCACCACTCTTCTTTTTCTTTCTGCCATTATGGTGTTCTTTATCAAGTAATCAGTCTCTATGATTGACTTGACTTGCTCAGTTGATGTTGCTGCTCTTCTTCTTTTTATACAGGTGGACACATTCATATCACCCACAACACGTTTATTATACACTAGCAAAATACCCGTGCTTCGCAGCAGCGAAGTACTGCCTTAAATTTTTTATTAAGAAGAAAATTAAACCTTTTTAAACTGAGGGAAAATATACCAATAATTATTTGTTAAGGATCTCTTTGTATACCACATTGTCAGTTCGGCCCTCCGGTTGTAATATGACCAAGCTGTGCGCTGAGCTTACTCTTGAGCATGCAACGTACAGTTGGCCATGTGAAAAGTAATCTTGTCTGAAATCTCACAGCTTGGATTGCTGCTGTCATAATCGGTTTGAGTTTCATGGTTTGTTTCAATTACAACAGTATTTGCAGGACTTGTGTTGAAGTGACATTCGGCATCTGTCAAGCATTGCAAGCATACAACCGGTTTCATCGATAACTTCACATCCAGCTTTTGAGAGTTTAAACATTCATAAACATCAAAGTGTCCACTACTCAAATCGTCACCTGTGAATCTAAGATGTTTAAGAGGCATTGGCGGTTGTCGAAAGGTGTTAAATATTTGACAATTTCGGTACACTTGAAAGCGACAACCGAACAATTCAGCGGCAGCCATCAACTCAAAAGAACCATAGGTGAAAGGCTTAAGCATTTCACTCTTATAGTGCTCCTGTGTAGTATAATTATCTCCTGTACCGTCATCAGTCCACACCTTAAACCTTTCCCATTCATTCAATACATAAGACACAATGTTCCTCCGGATATCAAGAGTGAGCCTGATATGGCCGTGAAATATGTAACAAAGAGAATGGAAAAGGCAGGTGCCATCTCCGGGCATGGAAACCACTCGGTAAGTGACAGTTCTTTGATCGATGGTGATCACCTCGATAGACATGTTAATGGGGTACGTTTGGAATGATAAAGGAAATGGGTACCTGAACAATGTAAAGTAAGTCTAAAATACCTACACAATAACTATAATCATAATAAATGAACAATAAAACAGTGGAGAAGCCGTGGATTAAATAAAAAGGCTGTAGTTATCAGCAGGAAGACGTGAATCCTGTGGAGAAGCAAGGAAGGGAATGTGGGGACCGGAGCGACAGACGGCCTTATATAGGCAGTCAGCCAACAACGAGGGAGGCGTTGGGATGGGGGACCCAACGCCGCCTCACAAGGTGACCGAGCTGCAGGCTATGGACATTTGTATGTACGTAAGTAGGATTCAGTTAGCGTTGGGAACCTGCGTACCAAATTTCTTGAAGATTAGCCCATAAGTAAAAAAGACCATTGAAAAGTTCAATATGGCGGTCGATAGTGGCATCATACAACCATTGGTTTCGGTTAGCACAGGGAAGCCGCCTACCAAATTTCGTGAAGATGGGGCCATAAATAAGAAAGTTTAACATGGCAGACGTTGTTGACCGTTATGACCGTTATATGTAGAATTTCGAAATGAAACCTGCTTAACTTTTGTAAGTAAGCTGTAAGGAATGAGCCTGCCAAATTTCAGCCTTCTACCTACACGGGAAGTTGGAGAATTAGTGACGTTGGAAAGTTCAATATGGCAGCCGACAGTGGCATCATACCACTGAAATAAGTACGTACAACGGTTTTGGTTAGCGCAGGGAAGCCGCCAACCAAATTTCGTGAAGATGGGGCCATAAATAAAAAAGTGCAACATGGCAAATGTTGTTGACCGTTATGACCGTTACGTGTAGAATTTCTAAATGAAACCTGCTTAACTTCTGTAAGTAAGCTGTAAGGAACGAGCCTGCCAAATTTCAGCCTTCTACCTACAGGGGAAGTTGGAGAATTAGTGACGATGGAAAGTTCAATATGGCGGCCGACAGTGGCATCATACCACTGAAATAAGTACGTACATCGGTTTCGGTTAGCGCAGGGAAGCCGCCTACCAAATTTCGTGAAGATGGGGTCAGCCTTCTACCTACACGGGAAGTTGGAAAATTAGTGACATTGGAAAGTTCAATCTGGCGGCCGACAGTGGCGTCATACCACCGAAATAAGTATGTACATCAGTTTCGGTTAGCGCAGGGAAGCCGCCTACCAAATTTCGTGAAGATGGGGCCATAAGACCATTATGACTGTTACGTGTAGAATTTCGAAATGAAACCTGCTTAACTTTTGTAAGTAAGCTGTAAGGAATAAGCCTGCTTCTACCTACACGGGAAATTGGAGAATTAGAATTAGATGAGTGAGTGAGTAAGTGAGTGAGTCAGTCAGTCACTCAGTCAGTCTGTCAGTCAGTGAGGGCTTTGCCTTTTATTAGTATAGATACAGTGCACAACAACCCCTCAAGTCCCCAAAGTCCTGGCCACAACACAAATGCCTTCTTCCATCAGGCCGCCTCCTGGCCTCCTCCTAGACCTCGTCCATGTTCCACCCGACTCTAGCCCTTGTATGAAGGGAGGCGGCACCTTTTATAATCACCTGGATGTGCTCCAGGTGTGTCCCGGCAATCTTCCACCGACACGTCCCAGTGTGGCAGAAGTGCCAGCTGCATCCCCGGAAGCACTCCTGGTGTCCCTGCTCCTCTTCCCTCCAACACTTCCGGGTGTGGCGGAAGTACTGAGGTCCAGGGGTCCAAAGGCATAGGGGCGCCCCCTGGTGGTGACCACGGGCCCCTGCAGGGTTGAGCTTCAAAGCTCTGTAACCGTGGCCCCCAAAGGAACCAGAGCGGATGCCCCCACATGGTCTGGGGAAGGCGTCACCACACCAGCCATCTCCGACAGTACCATGTCACTTGGTCTAGCAATCACTTTGCTGTAATTAACCTACAAACACAGGTCACTTTTCCAAGGCTGGTACTACCTTAATTTTTTGAATTTCAAATATTTAATCCCATCATAATCTTTCAATTTAAACCAGGATCAAGGGTCTAGACCGGGGGTCGGCAACCCGCGGCTCCAGAGCCGCATGCGGCTCTTTTTCACCTTTGCGCGGCTCCGGTAGTGTGTCACGCGGGCCGGAGTCTTTCAGCCTTACCTGTCAGGCTGCTCGCCGCGGAGGATGACGTGTGTGCTGCCACTGGTCGGCAGCCTATCAGAGAGGCCGCCAGACTGGTGCAGGCGGCGCGATGACGTCATCGCGCCGCTGCGCTTCCGAGCCTGCCGTAAAGAGGAGGACCGGGCTGAAGGAAGGCACGTGATTCGCTCTCAGGAGGTAAGTCACACTTTTTTTTTCCTCTTTTCTTTTCTTTAACACCAATGGCTAATTATATGGGGCCTGGACTCTGGCACATTATATGGGGGGCCTGGACTCTGGCACATTATATGGGGGGCCTGGACTCTGGCACATTATAGGGGGGACTATGACTCCTAGCACAATGTAGGGGGGAGCTATGGCTAACTAGCATATTGTGGGGCTCCTATTGGCTACTGGCATATTATAGGGGCCTGTGGCTACTGGCACATTATATGGGGGGCTTATTGGCCCAGTAATGGTGGTGATCTGTGATTTTTAGCGGTACAGTGGTATTGCGGCAGAAACGCCGAACAATTTTCACACAGGTTGCAGGTAAAGGAAGGGAAGTGGGCATAGCAAATTTTGGTATGGGGCCCTGTGATTTCTACTTACGTTGCTGTTTTCAACCCCCTGGTAGGCCATCCATGGATAAAGGCAAGAAGAGAAAAATGTCTGAAGAAAACAGAGTGTTTAATGATACATGGACAGAATCATTTGCATTCTCTACTGACGAGACTGGTTTACCAGTATGCTTAATATGTGGTGAGAAATTAGCAAACCACAAAAAGTCCAATGTTGCAAGACATTTCCAGAATAAACACACAGCCTTTGCTGAACAATATCCTGATGGAGATGAGAGATGAAAAGCTGTTGCAGAACTTATCAGGAAGGTTAATTTGAGCAAAAATAATTTCAAGAAGTGGGTGAAGTCTGCAAATACCACAACATATGCTAGTTTTGTGGCCGCTCAGGAAATAGTCAAGCACGGGAAGCCCTTCACCGATGGAGAGTATATAAAAGAAGCATTCATTAATATTTCGAACATCTATACATGGACGCCAAAAACAAAAATGAAATTGTGCAGAAAATCAAAACATGCCACTCTCTGCTAAGACTGTCAAAGACAGAACCCTAAAATGGCAGAAAACATTAGCAAACAGCAAATTCAAGACATTAATTCAGTTATGGCATACTCCATTGCCTGTGATGAGTCCAAAGATATTGGTGATATTGAACAAATAGCGCTGTTCTGCCGATATGTGAACTCTTTTGGGCCACAGGAAGAACTGATTGAGCTGATACCACTAAAAGACCAAACAAGGGGTGAGGATATCTGTAAGGCTGTCCTGGACTTTTTATCTGCTAAAAAAATAAACACTAACCACCTGGTCTCAGTAGCTACTGATGGGGCACCGAGCATGAGAGGAGCACAGCAGGGCTTTGTGGCTCTACTGCAGAAGGCGTTGAGTAGAAGGCTGCTGTCATTTCATTGCATCCTGCACCAAGAGGCATTGTGTGCTCAAACATTTCCGCCGGAATGCACAAAAGTGATGGATGTGGTCATTCAGATTGTAAATAAGATAATGGCAAAGGGTTTAAACCACCGCCAGTTCCGTTTGTTATTGGATGAGGTTGAAAGCAAATATTCTGACCTCCTGCTCCACAACAAGGTCCGGTGGCTGTCCAGAGGCGAGGTGCTAAAACGCTTTGTCACATGTTTGGAAGAAGTAAAAACCTTCCTGGACAGCAAAGAGCTCACCTTTGCTGAGCTGGAACAGCCAGAGTGGCTGGAAAAATTACATTTTATGGTAGACATGACAGCACATCTAAACACGCTAAATACAACCCTTCAGGGGAAAGGAGGCACAGCCCTGCATATGCTGGAGGAGGTTTTGGCATTCGAGCGCAAGTTGACAGTGTTTGTCAAAGATTTACAGAGAGGCACACTGTCTCACTTTCCCTCTTTGAGAGAGTTCAAACAAAGTCATGATACAATCAATTTGGAATATTTCAAGTCTGCAATCACCGCAATGCAAAGTTCATTTGGGAAACGATTCTATGAGTTCAGAGAGCAAAAAACCACATTATCCTTCCCTGTCACTCCCCTGGAGATCGATCCATTCCTATTGAATATGACTGCATTTACAGGTGTAAGTCAACCTGATCTTGAGATGGAATTGGCCGATATAGCCGGCAAAGATCTATGGGTGTCCAAGTTCAAATGCTTGACTGCTACTCTTGAGGATGTTGCCCATCAGAAGGCCATTCTGGCTCAGAATCATAAATGGACTGATATTGAAAACCTTCCCAAACAGGACAAACTTGTATTCGAAACATGGAATGCCATCCCCAACACTTATATAAACATGAAAAAGTATGCATTTGGAGTGCTGTCGATCTTCGGCTCCACATATGTATGTGAGCAGGTCTTCTCCAACATGAACTATATTAAAAACAAACATCGATCACGCCTCACAGATGACAGCTTGCAAGCCTGTGTGAAAATGAAGGTGACGTCTTACAGCCCTGATGTGCAGACACTGTGCACTGAGGTTCAGGAGCAAAAATCCCATTAACCAGGTAAATTAAATATTTTAATTAGCTATTAATGTGCAAAAATATATTTTACATTGTTAAGTGAAAAAGTCCTTTTTTTCTTCAGATTGACAGCTAACTGCATGATCCTGTATATAGCATTAAGGTAAGAAACAATATATGCAGTGTTAGATTTGTTTTATAATGGTTTTGCGGCTCCAAGTTTTTTTTTCTTTTCGAAAACGGGTCCAAGTGGCTCTTTATGTCTTAAAGGTTGCAGACCCCTGGTCTAGACCCAGTAGATCATGAGTAATCACATGACAGATGGACATACATTAGCGTTTTGGTCTGTGATGGTCCTCACAAGAAGAAGAGTACAAAATGCACATTGTTGTTTAGATATCTCTTATCCTTCCTTAACATCAATGTCCCTGTAACATATCATGCTATTCATAACACTGCTATATTAACAAACGTCTATGCTTTTCATGCTCTTCTTTTCTGACCATAATCTGGTATTCACACCTTCCATTGCTGGAAATAAAAAAATGTTGGCCCTGTGACTATTTTACTTGCTTGACCTCTTCTATATTTGCTGTGATATTTCATTTATTTCTTCTTTTTCATTCTATTCAGTGTACAGACTTCTCCTGACTCACATTAATCTTCTGTTAAATTCCAAGACTTCAGTACCGCTGTGTTAATTACTCCTTTCTTGGAGGCTGCCTTCAGAGGTTGCATCTTCTTGAACATCATCAATTGCAATTTATGATTTTCAAGTATTTCATGAGCAAAAATTGTAAAATCTGATTAATTTGGTCCTTTTACAGATGCTGACTGTGCACTGCTTCAATATGTTCATGTAAGGACAAAATAAAAACATCATCTGCAATGACCAGAGGTTCAATCCCTAAACTGGACAGTTTACAGTCCTCAGCTGTGGTTTAATATCATGTCAAGGAAAAAATGGTAACAGAAGAAGAAACAAGGTACACCACTTGCATAGTTCTTCATGCACTTTAAATGGATTCACCTTAACATTATGCAGACTTAACTCTGTCTCTGCAAATTCAGAGGCCAAATGCCATGAGACAGCTCCTATGAGACACCATATACATGTAGCACCTCTTACAATATAACCCTGGGTACATTCACTTCTCCAAGTCTCTAAAGAACATGTACACAGGAATGTCAAACTCTAAAAACTGCTCAAATTTTAATATAAGGAAAATAGTTTGTCATTTGCTTTAAGGCTACAGCAGAATGTACACACTTCATTCTGAATTTGTCCTTTGATTATATTATGTTTTTCAGAATTAATGCTACTCTGAATTCTGCTTAACCTTTTCTGTGGTTTGTTGGGTACAACAGCAGCCAGCAGCTACACCACATGCACTTCAGAACAGGTGATCCACAGAAACTAAGCATGTTCTGGCTCAGTACTTGGATAGGAGACCAACCAAGCATTGGTTGCTGCTGGAAGAGGTATTGGTGAGGCCAGCAGGGGTGTGCTTATTCCATGGGCTGAATATGGATCCCAATGCCCCAGTTTAGTGATGGGGACAATGTGTTGTAAAAATGGCGCTGTCCTTCGGATGAGACATAAAACCAAGTTTTTGACTCACTGTGGTCATTGAAGAAGCCTCAACATCATTTGTAAAGAATAGGGTTTATCCCGATGTCCTGGCGAAACTGACCATCATAGCCTTGTCATTCTGGCCCCCTAATTATCCACTCTCTCTAATTGGCTAACTGTCTCTCTTCCCTTCACCACCTAACAGCCAATGTGTGTTGGGTGTACTGGCCTACTGGCCCTTTGTAAAGCGCTTTGAGTAGTGAGAAAAGCACTATATAAATGTAAAAAAAATGTCATTAGCATGTTTTTATATGTTATGCTTTGTTTTTAACATATTTCATTTTATTTAACACTATTTTGAGATTCGCCACACTGCCATTCTCTTTTTTCTAGATGCTGCACCATGTGACTCATAAGCAAAAGGATTTGTAATCTGGCACTGCCTGCTTCATGACGTCCAATATTGTGGATTTCTGAAGCTAGCAGCCTAACACATTGTGAAACATGGTACAGTATTTTTCCATTGCACCCTGATGCAACCCTTACTGAATCCATTTCCTTCCTCCACCAATCTGCCACCACTGCACTCTTCCAAATTGTCTGCATCCAGTGCCTGCACTTTCAGGCCACTGGCATCACATCACTTCTCCTTTTAAGTCAAAGGTTACACCATCAACACTAACTTTCCCAAAATCAGTGAAGCAATCCAAGCCAGAATCCTTATTGAGGGTAGCCAGTGGCCATGTATTTAGAATTGGATTTAAGCTAAGGTGTGAGTCTCATAAGCTCATGAATCAAATTAAGTGCTTGATCATCTGTCTCTCTCTCACACACACACACACAGATCCTCTACCTTGACTCTTTTTATGTCCGTTTCCAGGACTAACATGAACTAGCATGAACTAGCTTCTGTCAGGTTGGTTCCTGCCTTACATATGATACTGGAAAGGATGTAGGTTAGGAAAAGAAATATGTGAAGCTTTAAATTGAAATGAAAGCACTGTCTGGAATCTGTGTAATGTATTTTGTTGCAGGATCACCACTTCTGGACTGTGGAAAATAAATAGAGGGCAAGAGACAAATCATTAAATTGGGTAATAATAAAAGGTTAGCATGAGCAGCAAAATAGATTGTTTATAAGGGAAACCTGCTGTGCAAACACACCTATATTACAGAGAATTCTGGCACTTGAAGCCCCATGGGAAAGATTTTGCCGATCAAGCACAAGATCCTAAGCTGAGGAAGTCTTGACAGGTTACAATGATTTATTTTCCTCTTCTTCATAACCTTGCTCAATTACATTGTTTTTTTCGTTTTTGCTGACCTTAGCAACTCATTAGTCTACAAGTGATAAGATGATTACAAAGATTATCTACATTCCCTATTTACAAATTTACAAATGACATTAGGCCAATGAAAATATTACCATTTCCCACAGGAATTGCCAGTCTATCTTAATACAAATTGCACACGGTTTAATGCATAAAGGATAATGTTTTCCTTCCAAACTGGCAAGCAGAGGGGAAAATAAGAAGTTCAATGCTGGATATTTCATTATTTGTTAAATAAAAGAATAAAGAAAACATTTTACCTAGGGGCATTAACCAAAATTTTTTGTATGTCACTTGCAACTTAATTTGCAGGTTATTTTTGCTTTTAGGGTGTCATATTATTTGCATAAATTAAGTGGAAGTAATTTTTATCATAATGAAATAAAAGTATAATTCCACACAATTAATGTATATTTTGTATGTGCAAGACTGTATACATACACTTATGCATGTACTGTATATATATATATATATATATATATATATATATATATATAGTATATATATATATATATATATATATATATATATATATTTATATATTTTTATATATATATATAAATAATCAAACTGTGAAGGGGTGCCTAGCTGTCAAGAAGCTGCAAGAATCAAAGGCACGACTAAGGTGGGAATGGACAATGGGAAGCGACACCCTAAAAGTGACAGGCTCATACTGACAAGGAGAGAGTAACATGGCAAACCAGTATGGAGAAGCACATACTGTCCCATTGCATATGTTGCTCTAGGAGTGAAACCATGTGGAACAACAGCATACAATAGAAAGAGTCGGGCCAGGAGGACCCCGAGGGCATTACCACAGACTGCTGGAGTGGATGTGAGTCAATCTCCAATGGCACTTGGAATTCCTATAGAGAGAGAAGTCATGAAAAAGGTACAGTTCAGAAAAGTTAGGCTGGGTTTTCTTAGGAGAGCTGGAAAGCTAGAGTGAAGAACTTTCATATTAGCTGACACCACCACATGGCCTATTCCACATTTGAGGACACCACAGTGATTCTAAAGTGTGTGTGTGGGGGTGCTGATTAAATAAAAACATAGTCAGGCTTGGGATTGAGAGAGAATAGCTTGGTAAAGGCCTACTTGTGTGAAGAAGGGCATTTTGGGGGAAGGGAATGCTCGGTGTGGCCTTGAAAGAATGGCAGATAGACATGTAACCAGGTCACACTGACGGGGGTTTAAGATAATTTAAGAAAGATCAAAATGTATTGTAAATTCTTTGATGAGTTTTCTTTGGGTCATTTTGAAGCATTGTACTTGCTATATTATTTTCTTTTGTTACATTGTGTTCTGTTATAAAACTTTGTTTACAAATAAAATTAAGTTAAAAAAACAACAGCAGCACTTTTCTTTTCTTTTTAATAGTTCATTTACCTTTCTTAGTTGCCATAGTGATCTTACTATCTGAGCTTGGACTTCAAAAATGGTGGGCTGGAATGTCATTTGATTGGACTTCATCCTCAGTTACAATATTTCTTTGAGGTTAGTATCACAGTCCTGTTGTTATTACCTTTATAAAAACTCCATAATTTCTTTACTGGTACATTTGAAATAAGGAATGCAGGGTATGCAGAGACATAACGCATTTAAAAAAATATGTTGATAAGGTCAAATTGTGATGAGACATCAGGAGTGTGCTGTTTTCTGTGACTATGTACAGTACTGTTTACTGGCAAAACATATGCATATACTGCCCATCATATACATACACAGATCTTCTTTTTCTTCTTTCGGCTGCTCCCGTTAGGGGTTGCCACAGCGGATCATCTTCTTATATATCTTTTTGTCATCTGCATCTTGTTCTGTTACACCCATCACCTGCATGTCCTCTCTCACCACATCCATAAAACTTTGCTTAGGCCTTCCTCTTTTCCTCTTCCCTGGCAGCTCTATCCTTAGCATCCTTCTCCCAATATACCCAGCATCTCTCCTCTGCACATGTCCAAACCAATGTAATCTTGCCTCTCTGACTTTGTCTCCCAACCGTCCAACTTGAGCTGACCTTCTAATGTACTCATTTCTAATCCTGTTCATCCTCGTCGTGCCCAATGCAAGTCTTAGCATCTTTAACTCTGCCACCTCCAGCTCTGTCTCCTGCTTTCTGGTCAGTGCCACCATCTACAACCCATATAACATAGCTGGTCTCACTACCATCCTGTAGACCTCCCCTTTCACTCTTGCTGATACCTATCTGTCACAAATTATTCCTCCTCTTCTCCACCCATTCCACCCTGCCTGCACTCTCTTTTTCACCTCTCTTCCATAATTCTCATTACTCTATACTGTTGAACCCAGGTATTTAAACTCATCCACCTTCGCCAACTCCACTCCCTGTATCCTCACCATTCCACTGACCTCCCTCTCATTTATACACATGTATTCTGTCTTATTCCTACTGACCTTCATTCCTCTCCTCTCTAGAGCATACCTCCACTTCTCCAGGGTCTCCTCAACCTGCTCCCTACTTTCGCTATAGATCACAATGTCATCAGCAAACATCATAGTCCACGGGGACTATGTAAACCTGTCCATCACTATTGCAAATAAGAAAGGGCTCAGAGCCAATCCCTAATGTAATTCCACCTCCAACTTGAATGCATCCGTCACTCTTACCGCAGACCTCACCACTGTCACACTTTCCTCGTACATATCCTGCACAACTGTTATGTACTTCTCTGCCACTCCCGACTTCCTCATACAATGCCACAGCTCTCGAGGCACCCTGTCATATGCTTTCTCCAGGTCCACAAAGACTCAATGCAAATCCTTCTGGCCTTCTCTAAACTTCTCCATCAACATCCTCAGAGCAAACATTGCATCTGTAGTGCTCTTTCTTGGCATGAAACCATACTACTGCTCACTAATCATCACCTCACTTCTTAGCCTAGCTTCCACTACTCTTTCCCATAACTTGATGCTGTGGCTCATCAATTTTATTCCCCTGTACTTACTGCAGTCCTGCACATCCCCCTTATTCTTAAATATTGGCACCAGTACACTTCTTCTCCACTCCTCAGGCATCCTCTCACTTTCCAAGATTCCATTAAACAATCTGGTTAAAAACTCCACTGCCATATCTCCTAAACACCTCCATGCTTCCATAGGTATGTCATCTGGACCAACGGCCTTTCCATTTTTCATCTTCTTCACAACTGTCCTTACTTCCTCCTTGCTAATCCTTGCACTTCCTGATTCACTATCTCCACATAATCCAACCTCTTCTCTCTCTCGTTCTCTTCATTCATCAGCATCTCAAAGTGCTCTTTCCATCTGCTTAACATACTCTCCTCGCTTGTGGGTATGTTTCCATCTTTATCCTTTATCACCCTAACCTGTTTCTCATCTTTCCCAGCTCGGTCCCTCTGTCTAGCCAATTGGCACAGGTCCTTTTCTCCCTCCTTAGTGTACAACCTGTGATAAACTCATTATACACCTTTTCTTTAGCCTTCGCCACCTCTCTCTTCACCTTACTCCTTATCTCCTTGTACTCTTGTCTACTTTCTGAATCTCTCTGACTATCCCACTTCTTCTTTGCCATCCTCTTCCTCTGTATACTCTCCTGTATTTCCTCATTCCACCACCAGGTTTCCTTTTCCTCCTTCCTCTTTCCAGATGTCACACCAAGCACCCTTCTAGCTGTCACCCTTACTACATCTGCTGTAGTTTTCCAGCTGTCTGGTAATTCTTCACTGCCACCCAGTGCCTGTCTCACCTCCTCCCAAACTCAACCTTGCAGTCTTCCTTTTTCAACTTCCACCATTTGATCCTTGGCTCTGCCCTCACACTCTTCCTCTTCTTGATCTCCAACGTCATCCTACAGACCACCATCCTATGCTGCTTAACTACACCTTCCCCCGCCACCACTTTGCAGTCTTCAATCTCCTTCAGATTGACTCTTCTGCATAGGATGTAATCTACCTGTGTGCATCTTCTTCCACTCTTGTACATAACCCTATGTTCCTCTCTCTTCTTAAAATATGTATTCACCACAGCCATGTCCATCCTTTTGGCAAAATCCAGGATCCTCTGACCTTCATTCCTCTCCTTGACACGATACCTACCCATCACCTCCTCGTCTCCACTATTCCCTTCACCAACTTGCCCATTGAAATCCGCTCCAATTATCACTTTCTGTCCCTTGGATACACTGTCCATCACTTCATCCAACTCACTTCAAAAATCGTCTTTCTCACCCATTGCACCCTCAACTTGCGGTGCATATGCACTAACAACATTCATCATCACACCTCTAATTTCCAGCTTCATAATTATTACTCTGTCTGTCACTCTTTTCACCTCCAAAACACTCTTGACACTGTTCCTTCAGAATAACCCCTAGTCAATTTCTCCTCCCATCCACACCATGATAGAACAATTTGAATCCATCTCCAATCCATCTGGCCTTACTCCCTTTCCATTCAGTCTCTTGCACGCACAATATATCAGCCTTCATTCTCTTCATTATATCTGCCAACTCTCTCCCCTTACCGGCGATACTGCCAATATTCAAAGTTCCTACCCTCAGTTCCAAATATTAAAGGAACAGAAATTTGTGTACAGACTGACATGTGAATAGTTCATTCTTTTGTACCAAAATAAGTTGTAATGAAGGAAAAAAGTGTTTTGTGCAACTCAGTTGTGGCATATTGTCACTTGTAACATTTTCACTCAAGTATTCATATGCCTTGTGTTTTCTGGCTTCACTTTGCTCCCAAGTGTCTTTCCAGTCACTGTAAATACTGGTGTTTTCATGTGTGTTCTGTTATGGTTTTGTTTGGTAATGCACTCTCTTTATGCCTCAAATTCAAATTTAAAGCTAACTATACTGGGGTAAAAATAAGTTTGTGTTGCAATAAAATCTTAAATTCACACTAATAGTGTAAACTGATGTTCTTCCTGATTAATAATTGCAATGGCTATTTTTATTTACCAGGTACTGATGTCATCAGATGAAACCCAGCATTCATCAGACCATCAACCATTACCCATAATGCTCTCCATAATGCTCAACAGTGCTAGCTCTTCGCTGCTCCTTGCACCTCTTGGCCTTCACCTTAGCTCCTCCTGCCTATTTCAGAGCCAGCACGGGTCTTTTTCTACTTCCACAAAGAATCTTCAAATTGATGTCTTTCCCTCCCAGTCAACCCATGGCTGTCAGCATACATTACATAGATATGCAGGTAATTCTCTGTATCAGACCTCCACTGGGCTCAACCCTTTCTGTAAAATGTTCCCTATGCAGTCTTATGTTAGAGCAACGTATATAATTTAATTGATCAGCTCATAGATCATCAATTAATTTATGTACATATATTGTTGATTTCGATTTATGTTTAATCAGTTTATACCTCGTCCTTTTGTGTGTTTAACAAATCTGCTTTAATATTTGTACTATCTCTGTATTTAGTTATTTGTATAATCTATATTTGTATTTTAACTGAGAACAGCACTCTGCACCTGCCCTCAGTGAATAACACTACGCCAAAAATAGCTGTAGTTATAAATATTCACATTTCTTCCGAAACATATCCTCACATCATTCTTCACAGGGCACCATCAGCTCAATAAGGTTCATCTCCTTTGCCTCGCAGGACATCATAATATGGGGTCTTATTACTATGTGAACAACTGCATTTATGATTTTTATTTCTCGTTTTCTCTCTTGTTTCTATTTTCATTCACTAATTCTTTGCTATTCACTGTTTGGTATATCTGTTAACCTCAAGTTATTTGCTTCTAACATGCTTCTAGTATGGGTCTGTAAGCTCATTTTTGCGAAATCCTCAAAAGTCAAGCACAATTTCAAAGGATCCCTACAACTTCAGACAATCGTCCAGCAAAATCAGTAGCCTTTATAAAGTTATTCACATTTGCACTGATTCTCTGGCTATAGTTCAGAACAACCAGATATTGAACAAACAGGTAAACTGAATTAGAAATCAGACTGGACTTCATAGATCCAGGACAGATTCATAGGCAGTCAAAAAATCCCATTGCATGAAATGATTAAGTTCTAAAGTTAAAATGCTATCCAATGGCCAGTAATTCTGACTAATGTTGAAGCATTTCTGTATAGAATCACTTGTAGAAATCTGAAATAAACTACCAAGTCACCCAGTTAAAGTGAAATTTCCAAATGATAAAAGTTAGCAATTATGCAACCAGACAAGCTTGTTGGATTGAATGGTTTCCTCTCTTTTGACAGAAATGTGGTATTTTTGTTTTCCAGACATTAAGGAAACGCACAGAGAAATGCCACAGATTGAGAAAGTTCCTTCTGCTTACATATTTCCTAATACAGTAGTCTGAAAGAAAGAATTCACACTAAAAGATATGTGGCAATAGGCCATTCCATAGTACCCTAAATTGGCCACACATGGTACACGACACAAGGAATTATCTGAAAGAAGTCTAGAAAGTACAGTAGGAGGAAAGCAGTTAGTTAAAGAAGGTTACAAGTTTTTTGTAAATTCTATTTATTGAATATTACTAGATCTATTTTAATTCTTAAGCATGCTTTACACACATAAGACTTCCAGGAAACCAGGAAATCGCTTGGGGAATCCACAGAGTCATCAAAGACCAGACCTTAATATGCTTGAAATGGCAGTGAGGTTTTTTTTTTTATTTTAAAGGCAGAAAAAAAAACTAATTAAACAGTATAATGAAAACTTAAAATTCAATTTATATCTCACATAAATCACCCATACATATTAGATAAGATTAAATATATAAAATGAATGAAAGCATTAATCTTAATTGAAAATTGAAGAGAACACAATATCAGTTAAAATATGACTAAGTCAACACTATCTCTGATGTAAAGCACGATGGTGACATTGTCAAGTATCAGGATATTTCCCTTAGGAGAAACTGGATTGAAGGTGGCTGATGTAAGTTAAAGACAAATCGGAGAGAAAAATTAAAAATCTACTTTGAGTCAGCAAAGAAAGTAAGGTATAAGCAAAAGGCTTTTTAGGAGAGAAATGACTTAAGCAAAAGGTCTTGCCCTGAATGACTTAGTTAAGTTCCAGGGTAGAAAATAGTGTAAAATTTATGGTCTGATTTATTAAACTATAATAATTTTTTTGTGCTTGATATTTACCAAAATACACTATTCAACTCTTCAAAGAAGACTTGTAAAGTGAGATGACTTGTTATCAAAGGCACTCCCATTAAATATAATGTTATGAGGAAACATGCGATCCACTTGAATTTTAACACACAAGATTTACGTAAAAAATTCTTTCAAAAATCTAGTTTAAATATTCTTAAATATAATTTATCACAACTTTAATTGAATGTTAGGCAGGTAGTCCTTATCCACTGACTGTGTGTCACATATTTGATTCAATAAATGAACACTTAAGAACCTACCTGGATGCCTCAATTCTGTACCAGTTCTCATCATTAATGGTCAAGTCTGGGTATTCAACACGGCCAACCCCAGACCCCACATCCCAAAGGAAGTTAACCTTTCCTTTACGCATCTCAATGGCTAAGAAGTCAGTCTGAAAAGGAAAAACACAAAATGTTTAACCACCCATAGGATCACATGTTTCAATCATTACTATAGGTATCCCTAATATTTCAGTTTGGATGTTTGGATTTATCAAATACTAGATAAAAATTGAATGTATTTTAATACAATTTAAACTGCAACTTTGGAAGGCCTACCTAAGTTTTTCTTTTAAAACTTTTCCTTCAGACTTTACTGAGAAAAACTCTAAAGACAAGTTTTCCATAAAAGCAAAAACAGCACTTATGCCAAGCTCAAGACTTTACGAAAAGCATTGTCTGTCGCCTGAGCACAATATTTAGTATGAGCACATTTTGTAATACCACAGCTAAACAATTTCTAAAGAGACAAGAATTACCAAAGTTTTATAGAGTGTGAAACTTTTTTTTTTTTATGAGAAAATCCACTCTTTGGTAAGAGATGTCTGTTTGGGTTTCAAGACAAGTTAGTAACTGCTCTTTTATTACTATGAAAAGAAAATGATCTTGACAGCAGTCTGTATATGTAGATAGCAGTTCTAACAGCTGCAATGGTTAACAAAATCATAAAAAAAGCAAAGGCAGGATTATTTGAAGGTGCATATGACATAAAGAAACTGACATATACAGTTGCTCAATCTGAAGAGTTAACTGAAGACTAAACATATAAAATATTATGTTTTCATGCCATTTCGAACTGCAAATGCATCTTTATATTTTAGGTTAATCAAACCAGAGAAATTAACAAACTTTTATTTTATGTAGACCTTTCTATACTCAGCAAGATCCAAAGGCAAATTACAAGCACAATATACCTGTAGAACTGTAGTCCAATCATTTAACTGTAGTATGCATTTATATAGTCTTATAGCCTATAAGGTTAGCATTGTTTGTTGCCAACAGCATATTCCTGGGAAACCCACACAGTCTCCAAACCACATGAACTTTCACATCACATCTATTGGCTACCAAGAGACGTACAACATTACTAAAAAACAGGCAACACTACCACCTAATGGGCACAGAATAATAAAGAAACATTATAAGCCCTTAATGATTCCTGCCTTGTACCAAATGTTGCCAAAACAGGTTCCAGCTCACTAGGACTCTGTACTGGAATATAAAAGTGTACAGAAAACTGATGGTTGATACAATATATACTTTAATTCAAAATTGATTGTCCTGTCATAGATTTACATAAAATGTAGGTTGGTTGCTGTACTATACACATACTTTATTAGGTACACCTTGCTAGTACCGGGTTAGACTGCCTTTTTTCTTTAGGACTACTATAATTCTTTGTGGCATAAGTTCAATAAGGTCCTGGAAACATTCCTCAATGGTTTTGGCCCATATTGACACGATAAGCATTACGAAGTTGCTGCAGATTTGTCGGCTGCACGTCCACAATACGACTCTCCCATTTTACAACATCCCAAAGGTGCACCATTGGATCGAGAGCTGGTGATTGTGGGGGCCATCTGAGTACAGTGAACTCATTGTCATGTTCAAGAAACCAGTTTGAAATTATTTTAGCTTTGTGTCATGGCACATTTTCCTGCTGGAAGTAGCCATCTGAAGATGTGAACACTGCAGTCATAAACGGATGGACAGGATCAACAACAATATTCAGGATGGCTGTGGCATATAAACAATGCCCAAATGATACTAAGGGGCCCAAATTGTGACAAGAAAATATCCTTAACACCATTACACAACCACCACCACCTGCCTGAACCATTGACAAGGCAGAATGGATCCATGTTTTCATGCTGTTGGCGCCAAATTCTGACCCTACCATCCGAATGTTGCAGCAGAAATCGAGACTCATCATACCAAGTGACCTTTTTCCAATCTTCTGTTGTCCAATCTTGATGAAACGATGCAAACTTTAGCCCCAGTTGCCAGTTGTATAGTTTTCAAGAGTGGCACCCTGTGTGGCATCCTGCTGCCATAGCCCTTCTGCTTTAAAGGTCGATGTGTTTTGCGTACAGAAATGCTCTTTTGCATACTTTGGTTATAATGAGTGATTATGAGCTACTGTTGCCTTTCTAACAGCTCAAACCAGTCCAACCATTCTCCTCTGACCTCCGGCATCAACAAGGCATAACTGCACTGGATAATTTCCCTTTTTTTTGTAAACCCTAGAGATGGTTGTGCGTGAAAATCCCAGTAGATCAGGAGTTTTTGAAATACTCAAACCAGCCCATCTGGCACCAAAAACCATGTCATGTTCAAAGTCCCTTAAATCAGCTTTCTTCCCTATTCTAATGCTCAGTTTGAACTTCAGCAGGTTGTGTTGACAATGTCTACATGCTTAAAACATTGAGCTGCTGCCATGTGATTGGCAGATTAGATATTTGCATTAACAAACAGTTGAACAGGTGTACCAAACAAAACTGCAGGTGAGTGCACCAATTACTGTAACAAAAAGTGGACTCAAAAACTGGGTGAATAGGACAAAGAGGTCCAATTCCTAAGTATTGGCGACAATAACATAACAAAGAACAAAAAACATAAATGGTCAAATAATTAGGACAAGTAATTAATAAACCAACATTAAATAACTAAGAAACAATTTAAAAAGGACAATCTAGAAAAAAGACAGGGACCAACTTAAGTAACAGTTGTGACTTGTGTGAAAAACTGACAATAACATTCTCCAATCCACTTAATCTAATTCAAGGTCAATGGGATTCAAAGTCTGCCTCGGCAGTATCAGGAATGAGGCAGGGGTCAGCACTAGACAAGGTTCCAGTACAGAGTATGGCCCTTATTTGAACAAACCTACACTCAACACTGACACAGAACCAGTTTCAGGATCCAGGAGTATCGAGGGGAAAACTGATACAGACATGAATGAATATGGTGAATGTACTAACTTCACTTGGGCAATATCTTGGCATAGGATTCAAACCTGGAATGCTGGATCTGTGAACTAGTAACATTTCCCACTGGACTACCTTGCAGTCTCATGAAACAAAACAACTAAACAGAATTTTTAAAAAAGTATCTTCTACTGCACTCAGGTCCCAATCAAGGTGGTTCGGCGTGTGGTGGGTGCAGCAATGCGCTATCAGCGCATACTCCCAACCTATTGATTTGTTGTACTAGAATGAATTAGAACTCTAGGAAAATCTAATGAGGACACATTGTTTGGTACTTGGAGAGATGGAAAAGTCATCTAAGGAAAAGCCGCATTGGAACCATCAAATGGAAAGATTCTCTCATCTGGTTGGATGGCCAGCATAGACTGCAGAATGCCTAGGAGAGGGGGAGGGTGTCTAGTTGGTCGAGGTCTGAGACTGTGTCTGACTTTTTGACTTTCTCTTTTACAATTTTAATCTCCTTCTTGTCAACACACGATAGTTCATCAATTAATTAACAAACAGATATTGTTGGTTTCCATTTATGTTAATATGTTTCTCTTTTGTTTTCTACAACAAATCTGTATCTTTATAAGTAGGAAATTTTGGGATGTCAGTATGATAATGATTTTAGCTGGATAATTCATAGGGTTGCATCTGAAGAATTGTACAAATATTGCACCACTACATGAAGTTTTAAATGAAAAAAAAACTAAGAAGTGACAAAAACTGGAAAGGTTGTATGTCAATAAATATGTATTTTATAAAACATGTTTAAAAATATTAAATTGCCTTAATATTTTCCTATTAAATTGATTTAGAACAATATTAAATACATAGTGTAATCTGTTAAAATTTTAAATAAATTTCTTTTCAATTTTGAACTTTAATGTGATGTAAAGGAAACATTCTAATTACATTTTAATTGTGTTCATGAAAAATAATGAGTGACAATTAAAACAATTTTTTTGTAATCATAATTTTACAGACCTATAACTTAAATCAAACTTGAACAAATATCCACACAACACAATGATCTTATTATTGCTGCTGCTTTATAGTGATAGTAATTTAAACATTTAGTACAACGAAATAATTTAATAAAACTGATTAATACATTTATTGTAACTGCAATTTTTCAAGTTCTACAATGAATGAGATATTTCCAAGAGTAACTTACATATTTAGAACTTCCAAGATAAAAGAGCAAGTTATCAAGATGCAATGTCTTCACATTTAAGACAATCGTATTATAGGAACCCTTTTTAATTTCAGGTCGATAAGTTCGGATGCATTCCCCTCCAGATGAAACAGACACTTTAATCTAAAGAATTAATAAAAAAAAAACAAAAACAAAAAAAAGAAAGTTTTGTTCAAAGCTGCAATGACAGATGATGTTCTCTGCATGCACAATAAAATTAAAATAACAAAGAGATCCGATTCATAATCAGTCAAAGGCATGTGCAATCTCAATACCAGAATTTTAAAAGTTTCTGTGTAAAGTGAATCATGGTACAAACTGAGAGGATTTTAACAACAGAAATAATGTAAAGGATCTACAGCTAAGACAATTCATATATATATATATATATATATATGTATGTGTATGTATATATACAGTATATATACTGCTCAAAAGAATTAAAGGAACACTTTTTAATCAGAGTATAGCATAAAGTAAATGAAACTTATGGGATATTAATCTGGTCAGTTAAGTAGCAGAGGGGGTTGTTAATCAGTTTCAGCTGCTGTGGTGTTAATGAAATTAACAACAGATGCTCTAGAGGGGCAACAATGAGATGACCCCCAAAACAGGAATGGTTTAACAGGTGGAGGCCACTGACATTTTTCCCTCCTCATCTTTTCTGACTGTTTCTTCACTAGTTTTGCATTTGGCTACAGTCAGTGTCACTACTGGTAGCATGAGGTGATACCTGGACCCTACAGAGGTTGCACAGGCAGTCCAACTTCTCCAGTATGGCACATCAATACGTGTCATTGAGAGAAGGTTTGCTGTGTCTCCCTGCACAGTCTCAAGGACATGGAGGAGATTCTAGGAGACAAGCAGTTACTCTAGGAGAGCTGGAGAGGGCCATAGAAGGTCCATAACCCATCAGCAGGACCAGTATCTGCTCCTTTGGGCAAGGAGGAACAGGATGAAAACTGCCAGAGCCCTACAAAATGACCTCCAGCAGGCCACTGGTGTGAATGTCTCTGACCAAACAACCAGAAAGACTTCATGAGGGTGACCCAAGGGCCCCATGTCCTCTAATGGGCCCTGAGCTCACTGCTCAGCAGCATGCAGCTCGATTGGCATTCACCATAGAATACCAGAATTGGCAGATGCACCACTGGTGCCCTGTGCTTTTTACAGATGAGAGCAGGTTCACCCTGAGCACGTGACAGAAGTGAAAGGGTCTGGAGAAGCCATGGAGAACATTATGCTGCCTGTAACATCATTCAGCATGAGCAGTTTGGTGGTGGGTTAATGATTGTCTGGGGAGGCATATCCATGGAGGGTCACACAGACCGCTACAGGCTTGACAAAGGCACCTTGGCTGCCATTAGGTATCAGGATGAAATCCTTGGACCCATTGTCAGACCTTATGCTGGTACAGTGGCTGCTGGTGCACGACAATTCCTGGCCTCATGTGGTGTGAGTATGCAGGCAGTTCCTGGAGGATGAAGGAATTGATACCAATGACTGTCCACCACACTTTCCTGACCTAAATCCAATAGAACACCTCTGGGACATTATGTTTTGGTCCATCCAATGCCACCAGGTTGCAACTCAGACTGTCCAGGAGCTCAGTGATGCCCTGGTCCAGATCTGGGAGGAGATCCCCCACAACACCATCTGTCATCTCATTAGAAGCATGCACCGATGTTGTCAGGCATGTATACAAGAACACAGGGGCCATACAAAGTGCTGCATACAATTTTGAGTTGCTGCAATTAAATTTTGGCAAAATGGACTAGCCTGCCACATAATTTTTTCACTCTGATTTTTGGGGCGTCTTTGAATTCAGGGCTCTGTAGGTTGATCATTTTCATTTCCATCAAACAATGTGGCATCCTTTCGTTCCTAACACATTACCCAGTCTATATCAGTATAGATATCCAGGAGGATTTCTTTTTCCCATTGAGATCTGATGTGTTTTCAAAGTGTTCCTTTAATTTTTTTGAGCAGTTTATATATATTTATACATATATATACATACAATATATATATATATATTTTACACAGAGCATTTGTGTGAAAGTTAAAAATGGTAATAACAAAGCAAAAAAGTCCACTGTCATATAAAAACATTAACAAGGCCATTTATCAATGATGATCCATGTGGCACTTACGGAGTTTGCTTGCTTTCGTGCTTGGTTTATGAGTTCTTTAATCTGGGAGATGTTCTTTTTCAGGTTGTCTTGAAGCTCTTTAATTGGTTTTAGTTTTTCCAATAAGCGGTCAGCTTCCTTCTCCAAATCATTAACTTTAGCACCCGCTGCATTAACTATTTAAACAACAGAGCAAACAAACTGAAACATTTCATACACAACGACTTACTCTGCAGAGTGCATTTCAGCATTTAGGCTATGCATTAGCATTTGATAAACCATGCCAGTGCTTCTTGTAATGCTGTTTCCAGAAGCAGGTAACAAAACAAAAGCTGGACTGTGCATGACTTGGAAAGGGAGAATGATATTAGTATAGGGAAAATCTGAATAGAATAAAAATAGTATTTTTAAGCTCATATCACAAAGAATGCTTTATAAAGTGAACAGACACTTTATCCTGTGAAAGCACAAACAACACTAAAAAATATTTTCTTAAGAAAAAGGCACCTTTTCTTTTATATAGCCAAATATCACTCATGCAGCAATAATATATGGGGTACCACCATGCATAAGCATTGGTATGCACAAAGCTTTTAAAAATCAGCCGTTGCCATTTTAAAGATATCAAATCCATTGTACATACTTATTTCTGTTGATGTTGAAAACACAAAGCAAAGGAAAAAGAGAAACAGAGAATGTATGTGCTTATTTCTTTATATTCAATGCAAGAAAATTAAAAAAACTAAGATGCTGTTTTATGACAACTAAATTGCCTTATGCAATACAGTTGGGAATAATAAAAGCTGATTTTATAAATTGAATAAATACACACTAATTTAACAGAAATATATAATTAAACTGTCTGAAATACAGTGTTCCATTGCCACCATTTATTCTCTAAACAGCCACAGTTAATTTTAAAGGAGGAAATAAGTTACACACAGTAAAACTTCTGTTGCTATGAAAAAGGTTGCAGTTCCGATTCATAAGTGTGTAAAAGTGTTCTCTAAGTTGGTTATTTAAAGAAAGCACAAAGTGTAAGGCTGAGTTTGTATATTGGCAAAAATGTAACATGAAAAAGTGGTAAAAACCCTCCATTTCAGAACAAAAAACACCAATTGTTTTCCTTGGTCCTACAGTAGTTCTCATGGTTGACTACACTTTAAATCAATTAATTTAAATGCATCTCTCTGAAATGCATTTAAGTCATTATAATATTTTGAGACCCTCAGTGACGAGATTGTATTATCAGAAAATACATTTTAAAAAATCATAATTTGGCAAATTCAACCGACAAAGTGATGAGATCAGGATCATGAAATGAGTGCACTGTCGGATTACACTTAACAACAATACGCCGTCAGTTCCAGCTCCTAGGCCAATAAAACACAGAAAGCACAGCCTGTTAACTTACTGGGCTTGTTCCTGATGCTACTCTATCATATTAAGCGCATTGGTAGTCTGCAGAACAACTTAATGATCTCACACCAAGAATTAACAATAAAAAACACATTAGTCACTAGAGAAGAGTACATACTGTTTTTAGCTGGATCCTGGATTATAGCATTGGCTCTGTTCACATCATCTTCCAGTTTGCTGTAATTTTTCTGCAACCCCATAAGATTCAAGTTCATATCCTTAATTCTTGCTAGCACATCGCTGGCTGTTTCGTTAGCTTGCTTGGCCTTGTCCTTGACGGCCTGTAGTTTTGAACTGGTCTCTGGAACATAAAGCAAATGTCTGATAATCTGCACTTTTCAGGTCTTTTGATTTAAGCATTGTGCTTGCAGAGTTTTCTCATATTTGCTCTCTCTAGTTTCTTTTGATTACAATAAACATCTGTACAGTATATACTTTTATATGGTTTTATATATAGTATAGCAAATGCAAAACATTTTAATAATACAGTTATAATCAACATTTTTACTTCAATGAAAATGCAGGTTTAGTGATGGGGTCAAAAACTTGCCATCAAATTCATTTCAAATGCTGATTCAGTGATGTTCAAAACTTCAAGAAATGTTGACTTTAGCATGGTGTCTGTGGAAACCTATGTAGAAGAATAACTTCCAAAATAAATTGATCCCCATCTTTCAAATAAATTGTTTGCCTTGTTTCAGGCTCAAGACCTCCTGTCTTTGGTCCAGTACTTATCTCCTTGTCCTTCAAAAACTGTTTGAACTATGTCCAATGATAACTGCCATAGAAATTGCTTAATATTCCGTTTAACCAGGACTTTTTCAGTTGGCTTCATTTAGCCGTGGGACCAGGGCTATTGATTTGAAAAATTTTTGCACAAGTTTTTTTTGAGATGTATAATTTATTTTTTAATGAAATTAGCGAACAGTTTGTTTACCATACCAGAGCACATACTCCATGATGCAGATAAAGAAATGAGCACATACAAACACACACACACCACAATAGATCTGTAAATGTCAACATGCATAGAGGCATAAATAAGTCAGCCTGTCTGTATAAGCACCTTGTTTATTTCATTTAACCCAATGTGTTTAGTTTCAAATTAAATATTATTGTAGCTGGTCACATCCTTCTACTATACAATTATTGTCATGTCATTTTCTAACCGACTTAAACCAGACCAGGGTTACAAGGGATACTGTATTCTATCCCAGCCATCATAGGGTGCAAGGTGGGAACAAAACCTAAACATGGCACCAGTCCATCACAGAGTGAACACACACACCAACACCTACACAACAAACACACATTAAGGCCAATTTAGTGTCACCAGTTCACATAACTTATATGTCTTTGGACAGTGGGAGGAAACATACACAGACACAGGATGAACATGGACACTCCACACTGAGAGGATCCAGGAAAATGAACCCTGCTCTACTTACTGTGATGCAGCAGCAGCACTACAACTGCACTACCCTATACATTTATTTGTGTACATAATAAATATTATATATGTTAATGTTCAGTACTTGATTCTATATTTTTACAGTATAAGTTGTAATATTTTACAAAATCTTCCATTGAGTGACTTCTTGCATTATCACTAAGGATGGATGTAAGTACTGTATGGACTATCCTATACCATTTTTTTTTATTTTACCCTGCAGGACTTGAATTTACTTCCAGGAAGAGGAGGGGATTCTGGATACAAGCTTTGACAAATGAAAGTTCTGAAGTTTATAGAAGTACATTATTATCTGAATTCTCAAAGACTGGGAGCAATTGACACTATTAGTATATTTTAGGGCCTAGTAAAAAACTGTTTTTGTATATACACAACTATCTAATTATGGGAGAACACTCTTGTTTTAAGTGATTACTTTTTCAAATAAAACTTAAAGCAAGCTGGGAACTATGAATAAATATGTTCCTGCAATAAAAATTAGGTCACTCCTGTTGTAGCTTCTTATGCCATTAGTGTTCACATCAGATATCCGACAGTTGATCTCTATGACACCTATCATTATCTATAATCCACCTATACCACATATCTAAAAATCAATAAATTAAGTGTGCTCATGTAAGCTATAAGCTAGGAAATGTTATTTTCAAATATAAATGAAGAACATGAAAAAGCAACAAAGTAATAAATATTTTTAAAAGATAGACTTTTTTCTGTTGCAATGAAAAACACCTGAGAATGTTTAATTCACAAACATGTTATTTAGATTGTCAGTGCGGAGAACTTCAATAATTTAGTTGCAAACAAAATGCATAACTGTTCTTTAATATACACTGCTAATATAGTAATAATTAACTGACATATCTATTTGAGTAAAATCATTAATAAGCCAGTTTTTCTCTTTGTATTATTAATGGTAAGTTCCCTGTGGCTCAGTATTTTAGGGTTTGTCAAATAGGTAGGATTTCTGGATAAGCATCAAGACTAGAAAGTAGGTTCTTTAATGGTGTGTACTGCTCCAGAAGTGAAATGTTACACGAAGGCAGATAACAATAAGGGGATCTCACTGATAAAATGTACATGGATGACACCTTAAATCTTGAAATGAAGCCTTTTATAAATCTTGGAAGCATAAGAATTTTAACAAATACAGATGGGAGCTGTACTCCATATTATGTTATTCAAATATTGTTTAATAGTATTCATGGGTTCTGCGTCAACTATAATATTTGACTTCACTGGTTATTCCAGCTATTCAAACACAATGTGCTTCCTAGCTTTTATCTTGAATTATTTTTCCCTTAATTTCCATTATTGTCCTTGTTAATGCAATAGCTGAAAGAATTTAGATGGATCAACTTTATTTACACTTTTATATTGTTGTGAAGACTAGGAGTAGTTCCCCATAAAGTCATTTTTGCTCAGGAATAAAAAGGTTTACTTCTGTGTGTGTCAGAGTAAGACTTGCTCTTTAGTCATGGGATGCACGTGATTGTTCTCTTCTGCTCAGGTTCTTGTACTTTGATAGTTTTATTGTACCTTGTTGCCCAGAAATGGACACAGAACTGGAAATGCACTTTATATATTCTAAGAATAACACTGCTTGAGTTATATTCAATTGTTTTTGCAATGTAATATAACTCTTTTTCATTTTAATTGTTTCTGCACATTAAAATCAGAATACTTTATAAACCCCCTTATCTTGTAATAACAAGTAGAACAAGAGACTAAACCATATTATGTCTGAGGAAAAAGAAAAGTCCATATCATCTTCAAGAAAATTGTAACATTTACTTTGTAAATACAGTATATGCCAAAACAATTCTATAAAAATATGAAGCAGTTTTGAACATCAGAATTAATAGTGTTATAAACTGTGTTTTGAGATGCTTTTTTCAGTTAGGGAAGACAGAAGGTTTGAGGTAAAAGTGCTCACTAACAATGGTGCCTTACATAATAAACAGTGCCATGAAGGCCAATGCTGTATCAACATAAACCCCTAAACCTTTTCAATGGTTGCTTCATATTGGTCAGTTGCCCATCTTGTATTTATAATTAATGTTCATTTTGCTTGAGTGAATGCTTTATTGTTTCCTGGTGTGTTAGTTTCTTTGTAGCTTATTCTTTAGTAGCTTATATATAGTTTTACTTAGTTGTAGCTCACTTCATCCTTTTGTTTGGAATTTATACTGGTGCAGGGAATCTACAACACAGAAGAGATTGTCTTCATTTGACAAATTAAGAAAAACAACAGCAGGACATAAACTTTCACTAGCTTTTCAAAATGTATCAGAAGTCTGACTCTGTAAAATTAAACTGTCACTGTCAGGTCTCCTATTTATCCAATACTAACTTAAACACTCAGAAATTATAAATGATATACCATGGTTCAACTATTTAAGTGAAATGTTAAATACAACTCATTTATTTTATATCTAGTTCAGGCATATAGTACACTGGAGGATTAATACCTTTTTAATACTTACCATTAGTCATTGCATGTAGCTTCCCCAAGGCTTCGTTCAGATGTTTTAGCAAATCGCTGTGCTTTTGTTTTGCAGCATTCACTCTTGTCTGCATGCTATTCAGATTATCCCCATTTTCTGGAAAATCAAGCACAATATAGGCAAAGGTAAAATTCCCAAAGATGCATAGAAAATCAAAGGAAGAACAAAGACAAACTGAATTGTACAAAAAATTCCAGAATGTCAAAACGTCATTTATTTATAAGTGTAAGATGACGGTCAAATACTAGGCAAAATAAAATCACACAAAAAAATATGTTACACATGAGTAGCAATTGCAATATAAACAAAACAAATAAGTGAATAAAAATCATTTTGTAGTCACAATTGTATCTTGTCTATCAAACCATGCTACGATACTCTTGTGTGATGGATCTAAGATTGAGCACATGAAGTGCTGCCCTCACAGTTTGCTCCCAGGTCACTGGAGAAATGTCTATCACATCATACTCACGGTATGTACTGTATTAATTATGGTGTTAGAGGTGTCTTATCTAACTCACCATACATTGCATTCAATTTGTATTTATCATGTAAGATAATGCAGATAAATAAATAGTTTGCTAAGAAATATGAGGTAGGGGAGTAATAAACACAACATAAACTGAGTTAAAAAAAGAATGTCTAACCTATTCTTACCACTGTTGTGTTTTCCTAGCTCTGGCTGCTGAGTAAAAGTTTCATATTTCAGTTAGTCATCTACAAATATGAAAAAATGACTGATAAAATCTTAAAGATCTTTCTATCTATCACACTCATGGTCCTAAGCTGTGCCAAAATTGCATTCAGATACTTCTTAACAATTATTCAGGTTTCCTATTACTAATTCCGGAGTTTGTTTCAGATTTTCATGACCCTTCATGTTAAAAAGAGTTTCCTGAATGTTTTCTTACAATCTCCTTTAAATTCCTAACATGTACACGAGTACGTTATTTACTATTTAACTGAAAAATTGTGTTGGATCTATTTTATTGATGATTTTATTCTTTTGGAAGAGCCAGATCTCCAGATTGAATACTTTCCTAAAGATTAAAGAGCTTTAATTCCCTAATTTTATCAGAGTAGGACAGTCCCTTTCATTTCCTGGTTCTCTTGGCTGCTCCTTTCTTCTCAGGTTCTAGTTCTTCTATTACCATTTTTTAAATAGCACATTGCGCATAGCACTCCAGATGTGATCTGACTAGTGAATTACACACTCTGAACATAACATCCTTAGTTTCATATTCCATACTTTTCACAAAATAATAACAGATATATAAAGATCAGAATATTAGTACAGAACAAAATTAATAGAAAATCTTAGGTTAAGTAATATAATAATTCTTCTTTATACAGGTGCAGAAGGGTGGCAAAATGCTTTAAATTAGTCACTTTACTCTGTACATATGACAATACTACTAGTACTTGTTTTGTCTTTTGCAGTTCAAGGAAGGGTTATTTTATTAGATCGATGAGGAGATGGAACACAACCATAAATGTAGCAAAAGTCAATAAGTCAGACATCAAAATCAAAATGCAAAGCAAACTTGTAGTCATTAATTGATTGACCAGAAGTCTTACATTGTAAATCACTCAGAAATATCTACACACTTAAATTTGTGCTTGGGTGCCACAGAGAGTCCAGACTTACTAACAGAAAATGCACATAGAAGAGAAGCTGTATGAAAAAAGTAGATGTTAAACTTGTTGAAGAAAAGGAGCTAATTGATCAATAGCTTCCAGTTGATTCAGTTTATGATAGCTGGAAGAGGTCACCATTTCAAGCCTTAAAAGTCTGTAGGTGCAGTATAGACTGACACTGCAAGGAGTGTCACTGCAAGCACTGAGATGCCTGAACTTGCATCATAAATTTTCAATACAGTGTAAAAATCTGAAATGTCTAGGAGTTGAGTAAATGGCTACATTAGCATAAGAAATAAAGATTTAATTGCCCATCCGCATCCACTGCTCAAATATTAAATGTGCTCCTGACAAGGTTTTGGCAAACAGGAATATGACTGCTTGGCAAAGTGTATTAATAGTCTGTACTCAGAACTGCAAAAATGTTGCCATAGGCTTCTTGAGACTAAGTTAAATGGAGTGAGTACTTTCAATTAAAAGAAGGGAATGGATTTAGAAATAAAGAGCTGGCCTAAGCTACTAGAAAATCACATACAGGGTGAGTTTCCCCAAAACAATGAGTCTTCCAGATAAACAAGTATATTTACGCCAGACATAAGTCACTGCAAAATAAAACCACAATGATCTGAAGAAGAGCTTGTACTTTGATGATAGCAAAGTTTTTTTATTTACTAAGGCACACATCAGCCTTTTTAAAAACTAGAAGAAGAAAAGATGGGATAAGACAGTGAATAGAATAAGCCTGGGCATCAGAACGTTACTATATAGACACACAGACAGTATCAATTATTGTCCTTCCCTTTCCTTTTCTCCTGCTTCTGCCCATAAACAACTGCAGGCCAGAAAATGCCTCAGTCAAATTGAAGATAGCTTCAACATTAGAACATGTATTCTTTAAAAAATTAAAAGAACACAGAAATATTATCAGCTTAAAATGTGTAAACAGTACAAATAACTTACATTTGCTTACCAATTTATCAATAAAGTATAATACAAATGAGTTAATACATTGTGCCATGAAAATTATGTACTCTCAAGTGTAAATCTTAGTATTCTAAATACTCAGTGAACTGTCATTATGTAAATGTAATGTGCTCTATCTGGTGACCGCTGTCTGTCACTACAGTTGGCGCAAGATGTTGACACTTTAAGAAGTGCTTAATGATTAACGAGTGGTGCTGGGAAGTACATAAATTACAAAGTTAATGTGCTACTTAACTTATGAGGAATTTTTTGAAACCATTGTAAATGAATGATCAATCTTTAAATAGAATTTACAAGGTACGTAGTGTTATAGGACTACACCCAGCATATATGTTGTTTGGAATCCACTTTAAGTGTAGAGTGAGTTATAAAATAATACAAGGCACAAGGATTGTTTTTTAATGTTATGTGAAAAATACAGACATGCAGACACATCTCTAAATAAGAGTACATGTGCTGATGCTGCTAGGTAACCTTATTGGATTCAGAAGTCTCTGTTTCACAGATCTTTGATCTAGGGCCTTTTATTTGAAGACATAACTGGCACATACTATCCTTCCTGTAACCCATATATATGTATAGCATTCATATTTAGCAACACAAACTTAAAGTTACATAATCTGATATAAAAATACTTACACTTTAAATACATACTGTACTGTTTCTGGATTCTTTGACATATGGTATACACTATAAGATATGATCAGTAAATCAGATCTAACTAGAAATCAGAGCTTGCTTTGTTAGCTTTATTCCCAAGTCTGAAATTTCATTGCAAAGAGGACTTCTTTAAAGATCGAATGTATTAAAGATAATGACTATTTACTTTAGATTTTTAAATGTTGTAAAAAAGACAAATGTACACATTTTATATGCATAATATTTTGCACAGGCTAGTTGCCAAGAAGAACTGCTTAGCTATTTGGAAAATGACCACATTTTTGAGTTTATAAACTTTGCTTTACGTTTATGATTATGTGCAATTATTAGGATATATATTTGCAATAACCTTTTTTCTTTAAGTTTCTTCCTGCCCTTTGACTTTTCCTTCAGCAAACCGCATAGTCTGAATGAGTTATTTCTTCATTAGTGTTGAAAATAGATAATAAAATAACACATATATTGCAAAATAATACATAACATTTCATCCTCCTTAATGATTATTATCGTTGTGCAAGTGCAAAAGTTTGTGCATTCGCCTGATGAGAATACCTTTTAAAATTTTATCTAGCATTTTAGCTTCATTCCAAAGTCTGAAACTTCGTTGCAGAGAGGCTTTCGCATTATCCTTTAGTGAGCCCATGGGACCTGAAGCCTGTGGAGCACAGAAAGCAATTCTTAATAAATCCAATAAGCACTGGTGGCAAGAGGTTTATTAACTTATAAAGTTTCACACATTTTTAGAACTGGCAATACAAGACCAAACCTTCACAACAAACAAAGCAAAGAATGAAGATTTCAGATCAATGAGCACCCTGCAGATGAATGAAGCAGTAGCAGGTGGCTGACGTTATTTTAACACAATGACAGTTACTTTGGGAGAAAAAGGGAAATGCTGAAAGACATAAATTCAACAAATGTGTCATAAAATTCATTTAATAATCCAGATGAAACTAACATCAGATAACAAAAACATTTCTTCAGATGTACTTGTTCTCAAATGACAAATCAGGACAGGAGAGGATCAGTTTTAAAATTCAGCATTATTGAAAAATGACAAATGTGCACATAGCAGGTTAAACTTATTAATTGACAGATGTGTTATGGCAAAACAACATGGTGCTCTACAAGTTACCAGTAAGTCTGCACCTGTGTGTGGATATGAGAACATAAAGGTTTTTACTTTTATACTGAAAAGTAAAAAAAAAAAAATTACAAAATCAATAAAGCAATCAGATGTACTTTAATAGTAAATAACATATTAGAGATGTTCTACCTGCCCAGAGTGACCAACATAATCTCCCACCCTGTGGTCTGCCTGGAAGTAACAGTAGCTCAGGGGGTGCCAGACACCTGAATAAACTGATGAGGATGGCCACCTGAATCACGGAACTGACCTTGGACTCACTAGAAACAGTGGCAGAAAAGAGGGTGATGTTGCCCATTCTCTCCATGAGTTGCTTTCCAGTAGCACTCTCTTGCCACCAGCCCATTACACCATAGTATGTTAAGAGGTACTGGATAAACTCCCATCAGACTGTATATTGCCTCCTCCAGTTTGCTCATCTTCACAACCTCTCCAGTTACAACAGACAGACTGGCCTAGGAGCAGTGTTTCTTCTGTGAAACTATTGATTATTTGTACACAGTATCTTGTGTGTATAGCTCTTTGTTTTACACATGTGCATTGGTTGGCTCTTTATAGTTTCTGTTTTGCACTATGTCCTTGTGCTCTTATTGTTCTTTGTTTGCTGCAGGATTATGAGAATTTCTCCTCTGGGGGTTAATAAAGTAGTAACTAGCTTAAATTAATGAATATAGTCTTTTATAAGAAAGATGAAAATATACAACATAATTAAAATCAACCAACGGGACAAACAAAATCTGAGGTTAATCTAGGTCTCCTTAAAGTCTTATATTAAGACCTATACTGTAAGTGTTCTAATGAAGGTATGAGCGCCTAAAGAATTTACTTTGAATTTTGCTCCTTCAGTATTTAAATAAGTGATTATTTGCTGTGCTACCTGCCTTTTAGGTGCTTTAGTTACACAATACAATATTTATGCACTACTCAAAAAAATGAAGGAAGTACTTAAATCACACATCAGATATTGAACAAAATATTCAAGTGGAAAATCCTTACTGAGTAATGCTGTGTAATTCATTGAGAAGAAAATGATGTAAAAACAGTCAATGGAAACTAAAATCACCAATCCATTGAGGGATGGATCCAACATCACATCAAAAATCAAAGTCAAAAATTGAAATCAATGGCTGATCCAACTTGCATCTAACACAGCAATTCATAATGAGACTCAGTGTGTATGTCCAACCCTGTGCCTGTGCGGACTCCCGATAATGTCTGGGCATGCTCCTGATGAGACAGTGAATTGTGACCTGGGCGATCTCCTCTGAGACCTGGATCAGGGGTCAATGAACTTGTGGACAGTCTGCGACATCAGATGTACCAATACATAACGTCCCAGAGGTTCTCAATTGGGTTCAGGTCTGGGAAACACATGGGCTAGTGGATGGCATCAATGCCTTCGTCATCCAGAATCTGCCTACACACATTGGCCACATGAGGCTGGCCATTGTCCTGCACCAAGGAGAACTCAGGGCACACTGCACCAGCACAAGGTCTAACAATGGCTCTGAGAATTTCATCATGGTACCTAACCATAGTCAGGGTACCTTTGCCTAGCACATGGAGGTATGTGTGACCCTCCAAGGATATTCTTCCCCAGACCATCACTGACCCACTGCCAAACCAGTCATTCCGGATGATGTCTATCACATGTGCTCTTTGTGAACCTGTTCTCATCTGTGAGGAGACCGGGATACCAATGGTGGAGCTACCAATTGTGGGATTCTCTAGTAGAGCTGCACGGAGATAGGCTGTGAGCACAGGTTCCACTAGAGGACATTAAGCCCTCATGCCACCCTCATGGAGTCTGTTTCTGACAGCATGGACTGGAGATCATTTTGTAGGGCTCTGGCAGTGCTCCTCCTGTTCCTCCTCACACAAAGCAGCAGATATCGATCCTTCTGCTGGGTTGTTGCCCTTCTACAGCCCTGTCCAGCTCTCCTCATATAACTGCCCATCTCCTGGTATCTTTTTGATTCTCATGAGACTGTGCTGGGAGACATAGCAAACCTTCTTGCAACAGCATGTATGGATGTGCCATCCTGGAGGAGGTGGACTACCTGTGCATCCTGAATCAGCTGTAGGTACCGCCTCATGCTACCAGTAGTAACAAGGACACTAACAAAACACAAATCTAGAGAAGAATAAGTCAGGAAGGATAAGGAAAGAGCAATTGCCTGTGTCACAACCTGCAAAACCATTCCCTTTTTGGGGGTTGTCATGCTGCTGCCTCACCAGTGCACCTATTGTGACTTTTATTTTCACCAATGCAGGAGAAGTTGTTTCACAATGACTTGTGCTTCCCAAATGGACAGACTGATATCCCTGAAGTTGAATTAATATGGTGTTGGACGATGATTACATTTTTCTCAAAATTTTTTTGAGCAGCATATGTATGTGTATATATATATATTATATATAAGGGTCCATGCCCCTTCGTTATATGTTCAGGGGAAGTAGCCATGGACTGTGCAATACCTCCTCCTGGACGGAAGATGGCCACCCCCCTGGGTTGGAGCGGTGCCTTGGTTTCCCGCAGGGCTCCATGGGAATTGAAGTTGGGTGCAGCTCTGTTGGGTCCCACACGCGCCGCCAGGGGGTGCTGCAGCTGGGACTCCTGAGCCCGTATGGGCAGCGTATTAACCACACCTGGAAATGCAGCCAGAACTTGGCAGTAAACCACCTTGACCACTTCCGGGTGGACTATAAAAGGACCCAGCAACCACCACTCAATAGCCAGAGTCAGGAGTAGAAGAAACAAAGCTTGATGGAGGAGTGGTGGTGGAAAAGAAGAGCGTGTTGTGTTGGTGTGCTTTGTTTTAGTATTTGGAGTGCTTTTGGGACTGTGCTGTGCTTGTGGGACATGGGGAAGATGTGCCCCACAGGTGAAGAAAAATAAATCTTTGTTCTATTTTTACATGTGCCTCCGTATCCAGTCTGTCCAGTCTGTGTTGGGTTGGGTGCCTATATAGTATCTTTTACTATATATATATTGTGGCATCCAGCCCAGCCGGGACGCCCAGGAGGACCAGAGGAGGGCTTGTACCTCCTCCAGACCATGAGGGGGTGACTGCCATGGTTATGCTGGGGGCCATGGGTAAAGGGCTTGGAAGCCCAGCCCTGTAGGGACCCCGTGGCCACCACCAGGCAGCGCACCGGTGCCTGAATAACCCTGGAGCCCAGCACTTCAGCCAAACCAGGAAGTGCTGGGGGGAAGAAGACAGGGGACACCCGGAGGGCTTCCGGGTGCACAGCCGGCACTTCCACCACACTGAGGCGTGTCTGCGGAGGAGTGTCGGGAAGCAGCTGGAGCCCATCCGGGTTCCTATTTAAGGGGCCGCCTCCCTTCAGTCAAAAGCAGAAGTCGGGTGGAAGAGAGACGGAGCTGGAGAGAGTGGACTGGAGGCGGCCAGGAGAGAGGCACAAAGGACTGTGAGGCCTGGATTGAGGGGGATCGGTGCTGGAGGCACTGGGGTTTGTGGGCACGTGATTAACTGTAAATATTGTAAATAAAGGGTGTGTTGGGTGAACATAAGATGTCCGTCTGTCTGTGTCCGGGCCAGCTTCCACAATATATATATCTTATATATATATGTAGCCCGGAAATGACAGGTGGAGTCGAGGTAAGAGTTCCGCCTCAGAGGAAACAGAAAACTCACTTAGCCGCAATAACACAAGTGGGGCCAGCACATCAGCAAAATGAAACCTCAGAAGAAAGACAACTGCTAAGATCGACAAACCGATATCCCTTTTACTTTTCCTCCCACCAATAACGCACAACCAATGCAAGCACGTCGGCAAAACGAATCCTCCTAGGAGATGCCCAGAGTAGTTCCTTTCAATTACCTGACATCTCTACATTTCAGTTTATTTTCTGAAGATTTCAATGGTTTCTAGGACCCCGGGCTTTTTATAGCAGGGGCTTACACGGCTAGTATATATATATATATATATATATATATATATATATATATATATATATATATATATATATATATACAGTATATATATATATATATATATATACATACATACAGTGCATCCGGAAAGTAGTCACAGCGCATCACTTTTTCCACATTTTGTTATGTTACAGCCTTATTCCAAAATGGATTAAATTCATTTTTTTTCTCAGAATTACACACACAACACCCCATAATGACAATGTGATAAAAGTTTACTTGAGGTTTTTGCAAATTTATTAAAAATAAAAAAACTGAGAAATCACATGTACATAAGTATTCACAGCCTTTGCTCAATACTTTGTCGATGCACCTTTGGCATCAATTACAGCCTCAAGTCTTTTTGAATATGATGCCACAAGCTTGGCACACCTATCCTTGGCCAGTTTCGCCCATTCCTCTTTGCAGCACCTCTCAAGCTCCATCAGGCTGGATGGGAAGCGTCGGTGCACAGCCATTTTAAGATCTCTCCAGAGATGTTCAATTGGATTCAAGTCGGGGCTCTGGCTGGGCCACTCAAGGACATTCACAGAGTTGTCCTGATGACACTCCTTTGATATCTTAGCTGTGTGCTTAGGGTCGTTGTCCTGCTGAAAGATGAATCGTTGCCCCAGTCTGAGGTCAAGAGCGCTCTGGAGCAGGTTTTCATCCAGGATGTCTCTGTACATTGCTGCACTCATCTTTCCCTTTATCCTGACTAGTCTCCTAGTTCCTGCCACTGAAAAACATCCCCACAGCATGATTCTGCCACCACCATACTTCACTGTAGGGATGGTATTGGCCTGGTGATGAGTGGTGCCTGGTTTCCTCCAAACGTGACGCCTGGCATTCACACCAAAGAGTTCAATCTTTGTCTCATCAGACCAGAGAATTTTGTTTCTCATGGTCTGAGAGTCCTTCAGGTGCCTTTTGGCAAACTCAAGGCAGGCTGCCATGTGCCTTTTACTAAGGAGTGGCTTCCATCTGGCCACTCTACCATACAGGCCTGATTGGTGGATTGCTGCAGAGAGACGACAGAGGACCTCTGGAGCTCTGACAGAGTGAACATCGGGTTCTTGGTCACCTCCCTGACTAAGGCCCTTCTCCCCCTATCGCTCAGTTTAGATGGACGGCCAGCTCTAGGAAGAGTCCTGGTGGTTTTGAGCTTCTTCCACTTACGGATGATGGAGGCCACTGTGCTCATTGGGACCTTCACAGCAGCAGAAATTTTTCTATAACCTTCCCCAGATTTGTACCTTGAGAAAATCCTGTCTCGGAGGTCTACAGACAATTCCTTTGACTTCATGTTTGGTTTGTGCTCTGACATGAACTGTCAACTGTGGGACCTTATATAGACAGGTGTGTGCCTTTCCAAATCATGTCCAATCAACTGAATTTACCACGGGTGGACTCCAATTAAGCTGCAGAAACATCTTAAGGATGATCAGGGGAAACAGGATGCACCTGAGCTTAATTTTGAGCTTCATGGCAAAGGCTGTGAATACTTATGTACATGTGCTTGCTCAATGTTTTTATTTTTAATAAATTTGTAAAAACCTCAAGTAAACTTTTTTCATGTTGTCATTATGGGGTGTTGTTTGTAGAATTCTGAGGAAAAAATGAATTTAATCCATTTTGGAATAAGGCTGTAACATAACAAAATGTGGAAAAAGTGATGCGCTGTGAATACTTTCCGGATGCACTATATATATATATATATATATATATATATATATATATATATATATATACAGTAGTAGGTGCCATAGTGAATGAACTAGCATCCCATTTGGGATGAAAGGTTAATTCTTGTCTGCCTGGGATATGGTAACAGAAGGACAAAATAAGAGGAGGTGCTTCCTGGCCTCTATGGTTATTGATTCCTATCCATGTCAAGCTAAAAGAATAATGGATGGACTGGAGAATTCTAAACAGTTCATCCCCAATTATGCTCCTCTGGTTTGGCCCCAGTCTGGATACCCTCAGGGTGGCCTTGGAGTCTTGAAGGGCATCCCTGTCGGGGTACTTGGGTAACACCAGGGGTGCTATTGGGCATATACCTTCCTGATTTAGGAGGCTTCCATATGACCTAGAAGTGCTTCTGTTATGTGAGGCCATGACTCATATAGATTTGTTTTTTCTTTGTTACTTTAATATCTTTGCCTAATCTTATTTGTTTCTCCTGTCTTGTAACTTTCTCTTTGACATCTTGTAAAGCACTTTCAGCAAAATTGTTTGTATGAAAATGTTCTATATAAACAAATGTTGTTGTCATTGTTATTGTTGTTGGTTAGGCACCCCCTGAAGGTCACAATACAGTATATATAAAACTAAACAAGGTGAAATGTTTTACAAAATGCTGAAGATCTTTCTTTTCTTATTCAAGGACATCATTTCATTGCTATTTTCTAAGATGATTTTTTTTCCTAGGTGCTACCATTTCTTTATCAATTTTATGTATCTGGTCACTATCCTGCTATCTGGTTGCTGGACACGTAATATAGTGCCTATAAAAAAGCACTGTTCATCACCTTGAAAGCTTTTATATTTTATTGGTATACATCATTGAATCACAGTGGATTTAATTTGGCTTTGTTGACAATGATCAACAGAAAAAGATTCCTTAATGTGAAAATGAAAACTGACAACTAAAACATAGTCTAAATTAATTACAATTATAAAACACAAAATAATTGACTGCATAGGCTTTCCACCCCTTTCATATGACACACCTAAATCATCACTGGAGCAGCACATTTGTTTTAGAAGTCGTAGATCAATGGAGATCACATTTCTGTACTTTCAATTGATTGTAGTGTAAATGGACCTGCATTTGGAAGCTCCAACTTGTGGTGAGTCAGTATCATGGCAAAACCAACACAATGAAAAAAAAAGAACACTCCAAGCAACTCCATGAAAAGGTGATTGAAAAGCACAAGCCAGAAGATGGAAACAAGAAAATATCCATGTCACCGAATTTCCTTCCGAGTCCAGTCAAATCAGTTATTAAAAAATGGAAACAGTATGTCATAGTTGTATATCTTCTCAGAGCAGAGGTATGTGATTGTACAAGAAGAAGATTAGTGAGGAAGGCCACCAAGAGACCAATGATATCTCTGAAGAAAGAGTTACAAGCTACTGTGACCATGATGGGAGAGACAGTGCATATAACAGATATCACCTGGATGTATCACCAGTCATAGCTGTATGGGAGATTGGCAAAGAAAAAACAACTGTTAGACTGTTAAAAAAAATGCACATCACTTATTAGCTGAAGTTTGCCAAAAGGCACATGGGAGACACGGAAGTTAGCTGGAAGGTTCTACAGTCTGATGAGACCAAAATTGAGCTTTTTAGCCAACTACTGTAAATGCCATGTTTGGCACATTTAAAAAAACTCCTGTGATACATGGTGTTGGCAGCATCATGCCTTATGGATGATTCCCTGCATCAAGCCATGAAGGACTCGTCAGGATCAAGGGTAAAATGAATGCAACAAAATAAAGGGAAATCATGGATAAAAACCTGATTTGGTCTTCAAAATCCTTTGTATGCAAAATTTATTTTCTGGCAAGACAATGACCCTAAGCATAAAACCAAAGCTACGCAGGGGTGGCTTAAAAACAATAATGTCAATGTCCTGGAGTGACCAGGTCAGAGTCAAGATCTCAAATAGTTGGGAATTTGTGTCCAGGGCTGTTCACTCCTGATCTCAATGCAACATAACAGAGCTTGAGCAGTTTAACAAAGCGGAATAAAGAAAACCTGGAGTGACCAGATGTGCAAAGCTGACAGAGACCTGTGCACTCAGTCTCGATACTGTCATGTCTACCAAAGGTGCATCTGCTAAATACTGACTACTGATTTTGTGCTTTATATTTGTTATTAATTTGTACCACTTTGCATGTATTTAGTTTCATTTTACATGAAAGACATTTTTTTAATTTTCTGTTGATCTATATCAAAAGAGCCAAATTATACCCACTATAATTCAATGTTGCATAACAACAAAATGTAAAAACTTCCAAAGGTTGTATAATTTTTATAGGCACTGTATGTGTCTTGTGTGAACCATGACTCATTCTGACACTGTTATAAAAAAGATGGTAATTTTTATTAAACAGCATCCAAATGTTTTCTTGAAAAAGTAAAGGAAAGACTTTGTGAAAATTCCCCAAAACTAGTGTAAATGTTCTGTTTTTAACTCCTTCTGTCCTGAGGAATGTCTCTTGACTTTTTATATTTTTACCATGCCAATGTTTGACTTCCCTTTTGTTGCCTCCTAGACATGTCTGCCACTTGAATTTCTTTAAAGTGTTCCATCAAGACTTAACAGAAGAGTCCAGATGGTCACAACACAGGGGCTTCTGTATGTCGCACCTTCTGGGAAGCTCAAGTCTTAGACTGTGTATATAAATACATTTTTTGTATTTTTGCTACTTCTAGCACATAAATTCATTTTCACAAATACTGTGTGAAGGTAAGAGAAAATGGAGTGAATGTTATTTAAATATAGCTGGCAGCTAGCAGTTTAACATTCCCCAAAGACTTTTAATATTTCTGAACAATATGGGAAAAAAGGTGTTTCATCTTTCCAGGATTCCTTTGCTTGAGGAAATTCAATAAAAAGAAAGAAGGCTGTGATTTTTAAAAAACTAACATTCAGTACAACCAGGTAATGCAAATATCAAACCTATTTCTTTTAGATAAAAAAAATAGAAAAACTCATTTTGAAGTGCTTTAAAAGAGATGACTGCTCCTACCAGTTGCACAGCTTCAGATGCGTGGGCCTTCGCTTGCTTGGCAACCTTTTCTGCTTCATCAATAAAAGCTTTAATGTTGCTGTAAGCTTTGAAAGCTGCAGTGGCATTGAAAGATAGGTTCTTAGCTTCTGCTAGAATGCTGCAAGTTAAAGAAAAACAGAAGTATCTTGTAAGCAATGGCAATTGTGCTTCTCCACTACAGTAAAACTAAGAAAAAACAGTTTTCAACAATCTAAACTATATAAATTAGGGCATCACTTTTATCTCATTTCTTTTCAATCACTGCATAAAATATGCTGCACATCTAACTGAAATAAGTTTAGTATTTTATAAACTTCCTTTAGTACTGACATACTTCATTTTGGGCTGTAATTGCTAGAGTACCTTTTGGCATAGCACTGGTTCCAATACTATGTGACCTTTTATGGCTTCTCACACACACTTAACTCTCATCTTTGGGTCTTTTCAAAGCTGCTTAGACTTTCTCTCACTCACTTTGCCTGCATACTCAGTGCTTTCCAGTCCTTTCAGCAGAATCAGATTATGAATGTTATCTCTTACTTCCTATATGCCCAACCTCCTCTATTCATATTATGGATTATGGCTCTTCTCCTTTGTCACCCTCAACCCTGCATTGTATGGTCCTTTCTGTCTGCACTTGTTTTGGCTCATTTTCAAGATTACAAGTTTTATACTTATTAATTATAAATAAGCTTCTTTCAACCCAGCCACAGGGGAGGAACAAACCAGTGTGTTTCTTTGTGCCAGTCACAAGTCCAGATAGATGTGGAGATTTACATCAGAAAGGGCATCCAGTGTAAAATTTTGCCAGATCAACATGCGGACAACAATACATATTTCCATATTGGATCAGTTGAGTCCCAGGTTAACAACGACCACCACCAGTACTTTTAGCCAATAGGTTGCTGGCAGAAATTGGGATACTGTTGATCGAATAAGGAGAAGAAGAGGGAGTAGACTTGTTCAGAGGAAAGAGGAAAGGAGGAAGGTAAAGAGAGTGGAGCTGAGGGTAGGAACTTTGAATGTTGGCAGTACGACTGGTAAGGTGAGAGAGTTAGCTGATATGATGGAGAGAAGGAAGGTTGATATATTGTGTGTGCAAGAGACTAAATGGAAGGGTAGTAAGGCCAGGTGGATCAGAGGTGGATTCAAATTGTTCTATCATGGTGTGGATGGGAGAAGAAATGGAGTAGGGGTTATTCTGAAGGAACAGTATGTCAAGAGTGTTTTGGAGGTGAAAACAGTGTCAGACAGAGTAATGATTATGAAGCTGGAAATTGAAGGGGTGATGATGAATGTTGTTAGTGCATGTGCCCCACAAGTTGGGTGTGCGATGAATGAGAAAGAAGATTTCTGGAGTGAGTTGAATGAAGTGATGGACAGTGTACCCAAGGGACAGAAAGTGGTGATTGAAGCAGATTTCAATGGACATGTGGGTGAGGGGAACAGAGGAGACGAGGAGGTGATGGGTAGTATGGGGTCAAGGAGAGGATTGAAGAAGGTGAGATGACAGTGGATTTTGCAAAAAAGGATGTGCATGGCTGTGGTGGCAGCATGGTGGTGCAGTGGTAGCGCTGCTGCCTCGCAGTAAGGAGACCCGGGTTTGCTTCCCGGATCCTCCCTGCGTGTAGTTTGCATGTTCTCCCCGTGTCTGCATGTGTTTCCTCCCACAGTCCAAAGACATGCAGGTTAGGTGCATTGGTGGTCCTAAATATTCCCTAGTGTGTGCTTGGTGTGTGTGTGTGCCCTGCGGTGGGATTCCTGCCTTGTGTCCTGTGCTGGCTGGGATTGGCTCCAGCAGACCCCCGTTGGATATTGCGGGTTGGGAAATGACTGACTGACTGACTGGCTGTGGTAAATACGCATTTTAATAAGAGGGAGGAACATAGGGTGTCATACAAGAGTGGGGGAAGATGTACACAGGTAGATTATATCCTATGCAGAAGAGTCACTCTGAAGGAGATTAAAGACTGCAAAGTGGTGGGAGGGGAAAGTGTAGTTAGACAGCATAGGATGCTGGTCTGTAGGATGACGTTGGAGATCAAGAAGTGGAGAAGTATATCACTAAACATGCCTTCTAAAATCTTCATACTGCCTGAACAGAATAATCGCTTTAATATCAGAAGATCAAAAAAGTAAACATTACAAGTCCAAAGATTAAAGTCTAGGGTCCTCCTCAGAGACTTATACACTAAACCCATTATTAAATTTCTCAGTGGCCCCCAATAAGAGGCCAGGGCACAGAGAGCCATGCAGCAAGCACACAAACACTAGAATAAATCCAATTTTGTCTGTGCAAGCTGACCTGTGATTTCTAAAGACAGGTTCCTTCACGGGAATGTGATAATAAATCTGCTCTGTGTTTGGGGTCTACTGATTAATATATTTATGACTTTTCATTTGTATGTAATGGTTTATTGGTGAATTACTTGACTTAAAATGAGCATTGCAATCTCTGTAAAAGTTTAAGTACACTTTTATTATTTTATTACTTTCTTATAGAAAGTTAAAATTAAACAACAAACTCACACTATTCCCAGAAATATAGTGTCAGACTTAAACGTAAAAGTAAGGATCACTGAAGACCAGATATGGAGTTTTTTCTTTTTTTTCTCCTCAATATTAGCTTCACATTAGAAGAAAGCCAACACAAGAAAGGAAACAGCACAACAATCAACCACTCACAAAAATGTATGGGCTAAAAATAATGTCAATAAAAAGCAAAATGCATGTGAATCACTTGATCAGATAGGAACTGAGATCAGATAATCAAAGGATGATAAGTGAATGTTGGAGGTATAATGTAGAAAAGTGCAAAGTGCTACATGTTATGGGGCACAGTCTGGAAACCCTGGAGGTCATAATAATGGAGAGAGTTAAAACAAAACTGAGTGTCATTATGAACAATGCTGCACATCCTCTCTCTGACACACTAACATGGAGGACTTTCAGCCAATGAATAATTCAGGAGAAGTGTGTCAAGAAACACTACGGAGGCTCCTTTATACCAAAAGCAATACATCTACATAATGCCTCACTGTGACTGTGTCAGAAGTTTTCTTTCTTTTTGAATTTTCTTGCTTTTAGTCATTCTGGTGTGTGTTCAGACCTTTGTGTATGCGTGTGTGTTTATCTATGTATTTATCTATGTATTTATGGACTTTTTTGGAAAAAGCCAAATTTCCCCTTCGGGACAAATAAAGTTCTATCTATTTTTCTAAGAGGGCAACAGGAACATCAATAATAAATACAAGATGGGAGACAATGTCCTACAGGCAGCAACCCCTGAAATGGTTTTAGGGGTTTATGTTGACGCAGCATTTTCATCATCCTAAACAAAGAGCAGAGGCTTTTAAAAAGGCAAATAAAATTTTAAACTATTGAATATATATCAAAGGACAGTTTGCTTAGACTATATAATGCATCTGGTCACCACGTTACAAAAAATACATAGCAGCATTTGAAGCTGCCCAAAGAAGAACAACCAGGTACATCCTAGGACTTCAAGGATAAGCTTGGTATTTCTTAAGTTGAAGTTATTTTTTTGCAAACATATATGCATATGTCTTGCGAAATTTTGTTTTAAGATTAAGCGTTTTCTATAAAGACTTTGGAAAACAAAAGCTTTAGAACTTATTGAACACGTCCATTTTGCAAGCCAGGACAGTTAATACATATTGATCAGCGTCTTACAATTAAACACACACTGCAAAATAGCTTATAAATATAAATTTTGAACAACAAACACCAATATTATGAGGATTCAGTCATTTTAAAAGAAGACCAGCAAGCTCAATGCTCTTCTTCTTTCACAATAACCTTTCCACCCCAGTGGTATGATTTCCTATTGTAAGACAAAAATCACAGTATACTGTTCATGCCATGTGGTTGGTTTCATGTTGGTTTACTTCTGTATTTATGTGGGAACTCACACAAGTGAATAGAAAATGCATCCTTACCTTAAGATAAATAGTACCAAGAATATGTGATAAAATGATAATTCTAAGATTTACATCAAAATGTTTGCCGCTTCATCTGTAAGTTTTTACGCTTTTATTTTTCTTTTCCTTTAATATCATGTTGAACTTTGGCAGACTCAGAAAGTTAAACCTGTTCAATCTCAAGCAGACGAGACTGTGGAGATACTTAATCCAGATTTTCTTATTATTCTAAGGCATTGATAAAGTAGATCCAGCAGAATTCTTTCAGCTTCAGGGGGAATCATATACTTGAGGACACCAGTAGAAATTAAGGGGAAGTACATTTCGTTAAGGGAGTCTGGAACAAACTACTAAGACATGTAGTTGAAGCAGAAACCTTGACAAACTTTAGGAAGTATCTGGATGAGATTTAGGGACAGCTTAGATATCAGCTACACAAAGGAGCTTGATAATACTAAATTGATAATAAAAGTGTAGGCACTAGGAAGATTGTTCGTCCTTGTCACATTATTACAAGGGAACTGTATTTTTTTAATATGGAGTGGATTTTTATAATTTTTACTTGTTGAGATGTGGCCACTTTTGCATTAATGATCATGTTGTTATATCTTTTCTTTATTTTCTTATTGGCACATACAGTAAAGTCAATGTTATTGTGCACACAGAATCTGGTAAGATTCATCTATAATTACCATGACAGTAGCCTTGGTTACAAAAGGTGAAGATAAATGCTTATTGATTTTTTACACATTCTCATTCTTAAAGTATTGTTAAATGCCTCAGTTTAATTGTTTAATTAGGCATTTACATTTCTGCTCATTTTACAAAGACCAATACTTTAATTACAGATATTCGCATTAAATGACTTTCACAATATTGTAGCATTTCAACACTTGTAACATTTGATCTTTTCTTTGGAAACATCTCATTTATTTTCTCATCAGTTACAGGCAGTTCATAAATATGTGTTGTCTACAGTCTATTAAATATATTAGCCATGCCAATGCTTTATTGTGTGACATATACAATATGTAGTTAAATCGCATCCAATAAATTACCACCAGCCATTCATCTATTTCCTTAATCCACTTATGGAGTAAAGGGCCACAGTGTATATCAAGAGTAGCGGGCATGGGGTGCCATGCCAGTACATGGTACATTTAGAATTAAAAAAGCCTAGTTGCTAGTTAACCTATTACATGTGAATGAGGATTAGAAATATGGAGAAGATGTACAAACTCCACAGATACTTCAATGGGGGGATTTAAAAACAAGTTCCTGGGTATGTTTACAGTTCAATTTCCCAGTTTTTCTGTGGCACAGTGGGTAGAGCTACTACTGTGTCACAACTTCAGAGTCCTGGGTCTGAACTTTGGCTTAAAATCTTCCATTTGACGCCTGCATGTATTCTGCAGAACTGTTTGAGCTTTTTTGCAGGTATTTTAGCTGTCCAACCCAATTTCAAAGAAGTCATATTAAGTTTACTTGCTAAGTTTTAATTGTCACGATATGAGTAAGCACAGGAATGTGTATGTGAATTTGCCATACAGCAGACTGCTGCCCCTTGCTATGTTGATTTCCACCTTGTACCCAAAGTGAACAGGAAAAGTGCTGACTCCCAATGTTCCAAAACTACAGTATTTCAATATGTTTCTGCTCAGAAACACTGAATATAAAAGTACAAAAATCTTGAAAATCATAAACATAATTAAAAACATAATTTAACCATATCACTTAATACATATTTTATATTTATTATTGATTAAGATTATCTTAAACTTCCTACACATTTCCTACACTTACTACAGATTTTCTTGATTACTGCTCAATAATCAAAGAGTTTTGAACAAGAAAGCAAAAAAAGGACATACCTGTCTAGAATGCCTGATGAGTCATTCAGCTGAGCTGCATGATTTTCAGCTTGGAGGACCAGTTCTGGAAGATTGTTTTCAAGCAAAGTTTTGCTCACTTTTTCAACTTTGTCCTTCAGCTGGTTACCAAGTGGTGACATGTTCTTTTGAATTTTCTCTAGGTCCTTAAGAGGAAATAAACAAAAATGAATGTGAAAGGAAAACGGAAAGGGGAAACCCTTGTGGAAACAGTGAGAATGTGCAAAGTTGACAGCAACTCTCATTTTGTTACAAGCCGCTCAACTTATTATATAACTCTGGATATGTAAGTAAAACAATACAAAAAAGGAGTTCTGTGGAACCAGAGGTTATTTGGAAAGTACAGTGACCTGTTGGTCACAGAGCACCGTAGGGCTTGTAGGTTTACCTAAAAGTAACCTCAGGATGGCATGTATATAGGCATTTCTTACACCTGCTCGTTGGCTTTAATGTCTGGATGCCACATGTTTGGAAAGCTTAATATTCTAAAAGCAGTGTGGCCTGATTTGTCAGGGATGAAAGCTGGACATAATAATATACATCAGTGAAAGGCTGGACTGTTGTTGTAAAACAGTGGAACTATATAAGAAAGGGCAGAGAAGACTCTTTTTTCACCCAAGAGATTGTGTTCCTTCAATGTGAGTATTGACATTCCTTACATGTTCTATAACTCTGTGAGGGCCAGTGCAATTTTCTGTACTGTTGTGTGCTGGCCCGTAACATCACTTCAAGAGTGGCCCAATGAATCAACAAGCGGATTAAGAAGGCAGACTTGTTATGGGATGCACTTTCAACCCATTGGAGGTTGCAGTGGTGGAGAAAGAATGAAGACAAAAAAAGAAGTGCTGTTATGAACAATTCTGTGCATTCTCTTATGACACATTAGCACTGAGTGCTTTTAGCCAGAAGAAGTATGTCATACATACAGCAAAACATCTTTATAATGCCTCACTGTGGCTGCTCTTTTATCTTTATCCAACTCAGACATTTTCTACTTTTTTGTAATTCTTTGCTTCTTTGTGTGTATTTGACAGGGGGTGTTGATTGTTTGTTTTAGCATTTCTTGAGATTCTATATAAAGCTACATTTTCTTCTTTTAGACAAATAAAGTACTCTCTTTCTGTACAAATAGAATTACACATAATTATTGCAACTAATTCCTGATGCAGTACTTTACTTCATTATTAGTGCTCGATACTAGTGGATGCTGGCATTCAAGTTAGGAATTGTTTTAGAAAAATGCTTAGGGAGACATATTGAGCCACATTTCTGTCTTGGTTACAGATTCAGGTTACACTTTCTAGCTTTAGCCAGATCAACTACTTTCTTCCTGGTGGCTCATTTTAGTATCTAACACTTTTCAGAATTTTGTCTGTACTTCACCCATACCTCCATATTTTTGCCCTTTTTCTTTCACTACTGTTTCTTTACTCTTACATTTTTTTTGTCATCTAGTTCAGAGCCACAGACAGTGGAGCCCTGAATATAATCAGTGCTATCAAGAGTTGCCACCATTTTGGTGTCAGTTATCTGAGAGGAACACAAAACACCCCTTTCTTCTGCAGTACTTAGCTATGGCATCTTTTTTTTTTAATGATTTTTGGTATTCTGCTTAATGTTATTTAGAACACCTCTCATGCGGTAGGCACTGATATATAGTAGAAGGTTGCAGTTAGACAAAAATAAACTATTGGCCATAATGTATTTTTGCCTAAGGACACAATATTTTAAAGGTTTTGGGTGTGTACAATTGCCCACTAGATTTGATTTTTGGCTATTTTGGGCTATATGACTTAGCATCCGTTTTATTTCTGGAGCATTATGGTCTGGCAGCATGTAGGAACTGAGAATGGTGCCCCTCTTCATGTCAGAAGGCGCTGTTTGCACTCTTGAAGGTATTCAGTCAGTTGGGGAGTGAGGATTTCTCTCTTGCTCAGCATGATGAGACAGCTATGGGTTTGTCCCTTTTTTTAACTCAAAGCTCGCTGGTGTACATTCCAGGACTGGCGCTAACAGCAATATCCACAAAAGCAAATTCCCACACTGAGACATGGAGAATTCATGACTTCCTTGCACAGACTGATGCGTCCTTCATGTGCACATTTATTTACTTAGGAACTCTATCAGGCTATTTGCTTTGAACATCATGTCGTTATATGAAGAATACATGAAGTATCATCTTTTGATGTTCCATATTTTGTTTTTACCTTGGCATTAAATATCTATAAATTATAAAGAGTACAGGCAGCAGTGAGTACATTTTGTTTTTCAGTAATGAAAAGAGACATACAGTATATCATGAAAGTATTAATCTGTGGCTGGAGTCTGTCTAGTGTGTTGTTAATGTTACAGTTATGGGCCATGTAGGATAGCTATACTGAAACTCTGGCATGTACGTAACAACTTGAGACATTGCGCATTAAATAAATCTGGAATTAGCTTGGTATTGAAACCTTAAAAGATTTGCATACTGGGAATATATCTGCCTTGTTTGATAAACTATACCTCAAAAGCAAGCTTTCTTCAAAGGATTTATTTACTGTATATAAGTTACAGACTTTGCTATGTTCATAATGGCTAACACGGTACAACAACCTAGTACTACAGACTTTGCTACAAAAGCTAATTTACTTTTTGAACTGTCCACATAACCTGCGGTAGAAATTACATTTGTTTGGAATTGATAAAGACATTGGTAGTATCTTAAGGCTATGACAAAGCCTCAGAATAGATCAGCTGTAGATAATCTGAGGTATCAATAGAAATCAGTTACAACTTTGGAAAATGAAAGGAAGTTAGTCCTTTCTTGATGTGCCTGCTTCAATGGGTGTCATATTTTGTGAATGTCTCCTATTCAGAATCTGCTGGTACAGTATATGTTCATAATGTATTTATTACACAGTCTTGGATTCACAGTAATATGTAATTTTCTAACGCCTCTGAAATCATATCTAATGGGACATTACTTCTTTATATAACAATATATTATGATAACAGAAACACTGCTGGTATGCCATTTTAGCTTGTCCAGCAGAAAGATTCTAAACCCACATATCCTTTCACAATGGGGCTAGGGTGTCCTATTTAACTTACAATTAGCAAAAGAGTCAAGAGGAGCCAAATTAAGTGGTTTGGATGTATAGCTAGAAAGCTCTCTTGCTGCTATTAATGAAAGGTGATCAAAGCATGGCCCACACTGAGAAGACACTGAGGTCAGTGCCAAGACACAATGGAGAGATCATGCCTCTCATCTGGCCTAGGAAGTCCCCATGGGTGGTTGGAAGGAATTGCTGTGGACAGGAAGGCCTGGTGGGCCCAACTCAATGTGTTGTTAACACAGCTGCTTTTCAGGGTAAGCAAAGTAAAAATAATATTGAATGATGATGCTAAATTGTGTCAAGAGAAGCAGTTTATAAATTCTTTAGACTCTAACAGGCATTTATTAATGTTATGTTCAATTAATTGAGCATGCTAAACCACACTGAATCTTCTCAATATTTCTGTATTTTGAATGATTACCTCAGAATTATTTTTCTGTGCTGATCTTGAGTAGGAAGGGTATTTAATTTTAGGTCACTAAGAATTCATTCTGTATGATTTATTATTTTTAATGTACCAGTTTTATTGTAATCATAAAGCAGAATATTGAGCTTTGTTGAGAACTGCACCTTACCAATAGCATATGTGTAAGTTTATTTCAGATTGCATATTTGAAAGAACCTTCTATACATGTCGTTTTGCTTGTGCAAACATAAAATCCACAAGTGATTTAATAAATTATTGCTTATATACTACTTGACTTGCTTTCTTTCAAAATATAGTGCTGTGACAATGCAGTTTTTAACAGTGAAAGCACTCAAACCGTAAAATTCTTAAATAAAGTGTGAATTGGATGTCAGAATAGAACATGATTTCACTTGAAGTGAAAGTGAAGTGAAGTGAATGGCACTGTTAATTGCCTTGTGACTTTTTTGCTGTATAAACAAACAATAGATTTCTTAATTCTTTGTTCACTTAAAATACAAAGCTAAAATGTACTACCATGAGGGGCCTATATTCCCTTGTTTATAATATAGTGATTCAAATTCTGTCTGACCTTCGTTTTTGTTTAGTTTTTTTATGTGCTTAAAAAAGGCTATCTTTATACATGTAAGACAAATCCTGGTTATCAGACTGCACTTTTACTATTCTTGAATGACACAACTGAAAAACAGATATACAAAATACTGTAATTACATTACTTAAAATGTGATCATTATAAAACAAACTGGAAAAATGATTTAGACCTTTTCACCATTTTTGTCATACTCTCATCTGAGTAAAAGTTTCTTCTTACCAAGAAGAACCTAAGTTCCGATACATTCACATTTTCTGTCTTTAATATGTACTTTTTCAAGGTTGTACCTTAACCAGCCACCAAATTAACTGGAATTTCTTAAATATATGCAGTACAGGCTTTTTCTTTTTTAAGTACAAAGATAATTCTGCCTGTGTATGATTGTTAGGAACTGGCACATTATGAACAATGGAAAGAAATATCAAAGCAACCCCAGTTACATGTCACTCAGAAGGAAAAAATCCAATTGCAACAGTGACTGGCAGATAATCAGATTTTCCGTCTTGAACAGAACCAGATCAATTAAACTGACAACTGTGATTTACCACAGGGAAGGACAGTCAGGTAATGTATGAACAAAATCTAAAGATATCTCTTCAAATCAAACTGTTGTTTTTGGCCCCTGAAGAGGTAGCTGGCCTGCAATATAGATTAAAAAGCATGGACCAAGGCCAGCGAGTTTACAGCTTGTTTCCTGTTATGCTGCTGGGTCGTTTTGATCACAAGAATGACAAAAATGAAGGTGCTATGTCAGTGGTTGGCATAAAAGTGAGAGAAAGAAAAGAAAAGAAAAACCTACAAATCGAAAGAAAAGTTAATTCTGAGGTGTCAACCTTTGAGTTGCTTCAGAAATAATAACTACAAAAGGGAAGGAAAAAAAAATCAGCCTTGTCTCCAGTATACTTCAGTTGGAGAATTAGAGATGTATGATAATGAGATGTCTTACTTCAATTTCTGAATTTATGCCATCCAAAAGTTGACTTGCTTCCCCAAGAATATTCTCTCCTTCAGCAAGTACATCTTCTATGCCCTTCTTGCCATCATTGACAGCCTGCCTTTTTTCCTGGGCATAAAATAGAAATAAGATTTACATCAACTAGCTTTTGAATGTATGCTTGTCACTGATTAAATGAGCTCTTAAAAAAATGATGTCAATTATATTAAATCAAACTTAGATAATTATATTAAATAAAATATATTGCATTAAATGCTGCTTGGTTATGACTTATAGATAGTATATAGAAAACCCAATTACAGTGAAAAGTCTATAAGAGAAAAATTAATAATGTCTACACAAAGTAAAACTATATTCGAAAGGATTTTTTTGATTGCTCTCAGTAGAGCCATTTTACAAACTCTTAGTCTGAGCATCTAATACCCCTTTAGAGGCTCACGATAAGAAAATCACATTGTACTGCTCTGCCATTTTACGTGCCTCCAAGGCTGTCATGTTTCTTTGGTTGACGGCAGACAACTGGTTAGTGTGACTGATTTTTCCCTGGGCCTCCCTTAGAAGATTTTCAATGTCGTCCAGCTTATTCTGGTAATCTGTCATTTTACTTTCGACTTCCTTCTTTAGGTTCTCAGTTGTTTGATGGGGACCACCAAAAAGCCTCTTAACTTTGCGAAGAAGTGCATCTGCCAAACTGAAAGTGGAAAAAGGTAGAAGCTTGACTTAGTTTTTACAAAAAGCAATGTACATATATATATATATTTTTTTACAAACTGACAAGCAATGCAACTTGTCAGTTTAAGAAGAAAATAAAACTGCAATTTAAATATTAAAAACAGTGCTTAACTGCACCCACTCATCTGCATTCTAACATACTCATTCAATGCATGATTATTGTCAGTCAGAGTTCAGGGCTCAGATCTGCGGTACTGCCTGTGTGGAATTTGCACCTTCTCATTCTCACTGTGATTTTCTTTTGTTATTTTTTTTCATTGTCACATTGCAAAGATGTTGTATGATGGGTTAACTACCAATTCAAAACAGGCCTGGTATGAATGAATCTGTGCATTGCCCCCTGTCTATGAATGACAAAGAACTGGATAAGCAAGTAGCTAAATGGAGAAAATGTACAGGAGAATAAACACACATGTATTTCAGAAATACTGGGAAGACACCAGTGTCAATTTTCATCAAAAAGGCATGCCATTAAAACAGATGGCTATGCGAACTTTTCGCCTCTCTTTCCTGTTCAGTGCCATGGTGATTCATGAATCGGCACAACCCAAGTTCAGAGATAATGTAACCCACAGTTTAATAAACACTGATTTAGACTGAAAAGAGATGCCCCTTCCATCTTATCATTTCATAGGTCTCTGTGGAAATTGTCAAAGAAAGATGGCCTTGTCTGTAAGTTCATGATGTGTAAGGGGTGTAACGGTAGAGTTGACTTATAGAATGAAATCTATAGGATGTAAGTTAACTTGTTTGAAAGACTGTGAGAGTAGAATAAGATATGTAGTGTGGAGGAATGGCCAAGGAACTGGTTGTTAAACCAGATGAATGTTAGCTCATGAAAGGCATCTGCCAAATGCACAACAAAAAGAGGCACACAACAGGATATTGAACTGCATATAATTCCTGTCTACCTTGATGAAAAAAAAAAAAAGTCTGACAATATCTTATAAAGTGTCACACATGCATATTATTCTAAACACTTCAAGCACAGAAAGGATCTGAGATTTCAAGATATTGCCATAATCAAAGAGCCCAGAAGATGACCAGTAAACACAAAAATTTTGATCCAGTGCTCCAGTTTAACATATGGATATAAACTACTTTTCATTAAGCTTTAAGGGGAATCGTGTTCTTAATCTTTGACTTGGAAGAAAACACTGTGATCTCAGACAGGAAAACGCAAAAACACACAACAAATAAATAACTCATTCTGAGAAGAACAGACTTTTTTCCTTGGAATTCCTCTTAACTCAAATAAAAAAAATGCTGCCACTCTTTGGAAAATGATCTATGTTACACATACAATATGTATATATTTTGCAGTGTTAGATGCTTGTGTCCATACTAGTGTATGTAATAAAAGATTAAATGATGCTTGCTCTTAATTTTATCTCTTAATTCCAAATCTGTGCAGGCAAGTGTTTTAAAATAAAAAAAGCACCATAATGTGCCACTAGATGGTGCTGCCTATGCTTTGATTGCCATAAGAAGAGTACAGGGGTGAAGAATGAGGAGTGAGAAAGACAAAAGAAATGACATCAACTTAAAGTTTTACAGTATTAGTTGCTGAATCGTTTTGAAATGAAAAAAGCAAATTGAATAAAGCAAAAAATGCAATCAATGATGCTTTTATTTTGTTCATACTTTGTTTCTTAGAAAATAAAATAAAAAATATCTTAGGATCAATATACTGCAAATTGGGCTGGACACCAAAACATAAATAAAAGCTAGGAATTTTTTTAACTCATAAAAACCATCCAAGGGTGCTAACTCCAATTTCTGCAGATGTGCTCAGATTGGTTAAAACAGTTGCCAATGTTAGTATGAGGATTATACAATATTAATATTTTCCAAACACCTCTTACCCTAGTTCTTCATCGGAGGCATGCTTATGTTTGTCTAGTCTTCTCTTCCTTAATTCTGCTAGCATCTTCTCTACATCCTTACGTATCTCTGGCAGGCTTTTTTCATGAGCCCCATCTTGAATCCCAAGAGTTTCATTTAATTTTTGACTTTTCTCTTTCAAAGCTGCAAGGAAAAATTGACTAATTAAAACATTTAAATTAACAGTTGTTTTTTTATAAAAATGCCAGTTATAATGCGTCTTAGTATTGTTCAGTATAATGGAAGGTATGCTAGGCAAAAGGTTACCAACTACATCACCAGGAAGGTTCAGAGCTTTGAACATATCATGACATAACTGCATGAGAGGGAGAGAGAGAGAGAGAAATAGTGAGAAAAATTCACATTGGAAGGGAGAAAGCGATAGCATACCAGTGTGTATTGGTAGAAACAGAAGTCAGACATCGTACAAAGGATGGAAAAACCACTGCAAGAGAAACAGAATGTTGACCCCAAAATGAATCAGAAAAGATTCATCCAGAATGCCAGAGGCGAAATTACTTAGTAGGCACCTGGTGTGCCTGAACATCTGTCAAGAAGAGAAAGAGAAAGGAAGACAGAGAGATAGAGATTGAGAGAGGAAGAGAGAGAGAGAGAGGGAGAGAGGGATATAACCTAACGACAGCTGCAAAACTTACTGAGAAAAATTGGTAACCACTGGGTCACTATCAGGGAATGCTCAGATAAGATAAGGAGAACTACTGTACTCTCCTGTTTAGCCGGTGGGGTCATAATACAGATCCTGTTAGTGAAGAATTATAAAATTAACATTTTTGAACCTATGTAAACTAGTTCAAGGTATCTGGTGGATGGAACTTATTCACATCAGTATTAACAACAAGGCAGGAAGGAAGAGAGTGACACCCCACAGCAAGATCCACTGATCCACACACCCACACTCAACACATGGTTAACTGAGAATTGTCATTTGACCCAACATGCAACCAAAGGGGTTTTGAAAGAAAACTAAAGTACACTGTGAAAAACCCATGTTGACACAATGTTTTAACTTCAGACATAACAATGCTTGGGGTGGCGTTAAAACAGATCAAGATTCATCCATGAGGTAGCGGTGCCAACCGCTCATGCCAGGAAGGCTACCTAAGAGACCCAGGCCTTTAAGAGTTAGTGCATTAGGAACTTTGTTAAACAGAACCTGCCCGATTTTCCTCATCTTGCACCCTCATCCATGCTGGAAAAAATATTGCTCAATTTCAAGGACTTAGACACCATCTCTGCAATATATAAAATTATTTTACACTGCCTCCCTTTTAAAGATCCAAGAGGACACTGGGAAAAAGATCTCTTAATCAATATATCAGAAAAGGAGTGGAAAATAGCAATGCAGAGAATTCACTCGAGCTTCATATGCGCAAAGCAAACAATTATTCAACTCAAAATTATATATCGAGCACATCTGTCTTGCCTAAAACTCTCCACAATGTTTCCAGGGAAGGATCCAACCTGTGAACGCTGCAATCAAGTCCCAGCCTCCCTGGGTCACATGTTCTGGGCCTGCATCAAATTAACATCATTCTGGATCAAAATTTTTAATTACCTTTCAGACAGCCTTGGACTCACAATCCCTCCTAACCCATTAACAGCTGTGTTTGGTGTTCTTCTAGATGGGTTTAAAGTGGAGAAGGACAAACAAACTGTGATTGCATTCACTACACTTTTGGCACGCAGACTTATCTTGCTAAACTGGAAGAATCCTAACTCTCCTCTTTTAAGTCAGTGGGAAACCAATGTTTTATTCTATTTGAAATTAGAAAAAATCAAATACTCAGTTAGAGGATCTGTACAGATTTTTTTCAAAACATGGCAGGATCTAATCAGTAATATCTTAGAATAAGCTTTTAAAGCACAGAGGAAGCAATTATTTCCGCATTTCTTTTTCTTCTCCATTCATCTCTATTGCTTATTAAACTCATCAATTTAGGTATGTTTACAAGCTTTAAGCTTTACCCCATTGGCCATGCTCTCTCTCTCAGGGGTGGGGGTCGACTTCTTCTCAATCCTAATTTTTGTAAAAATTGATTGATTTTTATGGAATGATTACAATAAAATTAATTAAAAAAATAAAATAAAAAGAGTTAGTGCATAGCCACTAGGAGCCACTAGAGATAGTTCTAGCCTGATGTTTCTGCAGAACAAAGTCGATTTTGACTGCAAAAGTTATTCTAGGACTTGGCCACAATTGAGCCCAGGAGTTTTTAATCACCTTTGGCCATTCAGTGTGGAATAAGTAGGAGATTTGGGGGTGAAGACAAGAGGATGAGGGTGGGACCATAATGATGAGTTAAGCAGGCCCTTTGTTTGGCACAGACCTCACCTCACAGTGGGGCCTCACCACAATACAATACAATAAAATACAATTTATTTTTGTATAGCCCAAAATCACACAAGAAGTGCCGCAAAGGGCTTTAACAGCTTAACCTCTTGACAGCCCCATTGCCTTGATTGTCTAAGAAGACAAGGAAAAACTCCTTAAAAAAGCCCTTGTAGGGAAAAAATGGAAGAAACATTGGGAAAGGCAGTTCAAAGAGAAACCCCTTTCCAGTTAGGTTGAGTGAGGAGTGGGTGTCGAAAAAAAGGGGGAAATACAATACAATACACAGAACAGAACACAAGTAATCCTCAATACAGTATAAAAAAAACATTACAAGTACGGAGCAGAATTTAACAGTAGATTACAGTATATCACATAATATGATTTGGATATACGGTCCGCCACTTTAGCCCTTTGCTTATGTTTCAAATTTGAGCCATTTAAAACATTTCCCAAATTACTGTGGTTCTTGACTAAAGCACAAATTAATCTCACTTCTCTCCATAAACACAAACACCAGCCACTCTTCTGTATTGTCATGGACTCTTCAAAGGTGGTCTGTTGGAAATTACCATGGTGAGCTGATATCTACTATTTCTGTTTTAATTAGAGATGAAAAAAATATCCCAACTCTTTCTTTTCAAAACCCATAAATCAAACAATTCTTGATGCAATATTATTTCTACATTGGATTCGGAAAGTATTCAGACCCCTTCACTTTAATTCAGTACCTTGCAGAAGTCCTTTAGTATCATTTATAACTTCAAGTCCTCTTGGTTAAGTGCCTACAAGCTTCACACATGTGGATTTGGGGAGTTTATCTCATTCTTCCTTGCAAAGCCTCTCAAATTTCATTAGGCTGGATGGGAGGCATCTGTAAACTGGCAACATCAGGTCTCTATACAGATATTCTATGGATTTAAGTCTCAGCTTTGCCTGAGCAACTCAGATAGTCAAAAACATGTCCTGGAAACAACTCCAGTGTTGTCATGACTATATGCGTGGGCTTTGCTGTGCTAAAAGATGACAATCCTATTCTGAGGTCATGTGCATTCTGGAACAGGTTTTATTCAAGGACCTTTTTGTACTTGACTGAATTTACCGTTCCCTCACTTCTGACCAGTTTTCCTGTCCCTGCCACTGACAAGCACCCCTATAGCATGATACTGCCACTGCCATTCTTCACTGTAAAAATAGCATTAGGCAGGTTAAGAATAGTGCCTAGTCTTTGCAAATCATATTGCTTTGAATTCTGGCCAAAGAGTTCAGTTTTTGTCTCATTTAGACCAGAGAGTCTTTTTCTTCATGCTCTGAGGGTCCAAGCAGACTGTCATATGCCTTTTACACAAGAATGTGTTTCATCTATCCACTCTACAACGAACACCTTATTGATGTAGTGCTACTGAGATGGTCATCCTTCTAATAGGTTCTTCAGTCTCATCAGAGGAATTCTGAAGCTCAGTTACAGTAACACTGTATTCTCTGCCACCTCCCTGACTCAGGCCCTTCTTGCCGGGCTACTTAATTTGGCCAGACAGCTAGCTCTTGGAAGAGTTCTGGTAGTTCCAAACTTCTGTCATTTCACAGTTATTGAGGTCACTGTTCTCCAGGGATAACTCCAGACTTTAGAAATGGTTTAATCCCTTTGCTGATCTATGCCTCACCACAATTTTATCACTGAAGTCTACAGTGAGTTCCTTGGACTTCATGGCTTGGTTTTCATCCTGACGTGCACTGTGAATTGTGGAACCTTACAAACAGAACACATTTGTGCAACTTTCTAAATTGTGTATGTCCAATCAATTCAGTTTGTCACAGGTAGACTCCAATCAAGTTCTAGACACATTTCAAGGATAAATAAAGCAAACAGGATCCAACAGACCACAATTTGGAGTGTAATAGCATTGGGTTGAATACTTACAGGAATGAGGGATTTCAGATTTTTATTTTAATTAAATTACAAACCTTTCTGAAAATGTGCTTTCAACTTATCATTATAGATTATTTAGTGTAGAATGATGAGAAAAATTAAAATTTATCAATTTAAAATTAAATCCATAATACAATAAAGTGTGCAGAAAGTGAAGTGGTCTCAGTACTTTCTGAATCCACTTAATGTTCCACAGCCCACATAATTGTCTCCATGTAATATCTAGAAAAAAATCTCTATCTTACAAACATTTCTTGTTTACAGCCATTTTTGTTCAGGGCACTTTAGAAACTCTTACAGGTTGTCGGAGTTTCATTGTCTCCAAAGTGATTAAACTGATTTCCAGAATGCTGTTCTCCGGGTGTTAAGATTTTTGATCAAAAGATATCCTTGTCATATTGTTGACAGAGTTCTCATCCTTGCCTATCTTTGCCTCTATTTTAGCAATCTAATCATTAAACACAGTCTTACTATTTTACCTATAGATTCTGTTAGAGAAGCCTTTTTTACAAAGCTATTCATGACCTAATAGTGCCAACTACCCAAAATATGTAGATTGTCTCTCCGCAGCTCTCTTCACACTAGAACCCATTGTTGAGTACATTTTGCAACAGGAAGATTTTATAACACATGTTTCTAGCAACACAACTATATTTGGTGTGCTTGGACATTGCACTATATCACACATTGGGCCTCCTGCTGATGTAAAATTGTTATTTATTGCATTTCCTGTTCAAAGTATCCTGCCATCTATATAGGTTAAACAGAAAAAAATCTTGCAGTTAGTTCAAGGAATGTGACTGAGCTGTTAAAAGTATTATCTAACTAATTTTAGAAAATTTCAGGCTGGTGTTCAGATCTGTGGTAAAGTGAGATCCGCAGCTGGTTGGAGTTTTAAAAAAAAAAAATCACAAGAATCGAGTCTTCAGGAGGGGGAGTGGTAGTGCGGTGAGAGCGATTCCCGTGCGTGATGCGGGAGTAGACAGCCCTACATTTAGTGCACAGGTGCAAAATCGCCCACAGCCCTAACTGACACTGGGAGCTGCTGATTGCCACAGCTGTGCCACGTCCCTGCATTTAAAAAAGGAAGCTTGAATGTGAGGGGGTATCAATAAAAAAAAGAAAGGAGAACGTACTAGGAGTTTAAAGTGAGAAGAAAAGAGGCAAGAGTATGAGAGGAAGACGGTGTGAGGAAAGGAAGCAGACAGATGGGTATGGAGTCCCAGGAAGGAGTGTGTCCAGCACTCAGGAGGGGGCTGAAATGGTCACTCCTGTTGAGCAACCAAGTAGCAGGAACGACCATTGTACTCAGGAATGTGCTCTCACTGGGAACAACGAACAGACTGGCATAGGTGGGAGGACAGGGAGCTCATGCTGGGAGTAGCCGACATACTGGTAGAGGTATGAGCAGAGCAGGGCTCGGGGGGTTGCCCGGGGACGTCAAGGGAGTGGCAACAGGGACACGAGCCAGAACAAAAGGTTGTCTAGGTCAGCTGGCAGACTTCTCCTCAGTCTGCTAGATCAGCTAAGAGATAAGACCAGGAGGAATTGGTTTTAAAGGGGCACCAAGGCTAGTGTTTTTAAAGAAGTTTCCTGCTTGTGTTTTAACCTCTGATTTTAATGGATATTGATTGGGACTGTTTTAACCTCCACTTTCACTTTTTATGGATTATTTATTTATTAACTTTTGAGCTCTGCACTTTTTGAACACTTGCTTTTGTTGAGTTTTTAATAAAAAGCATTTGCACTTTTCACCATCCCCTTGCTTGGTGTGTTTTGTCCTCATCTGCTCAGCTCATCCCGGTCATGATTATCAACGTTGTCGAGTTCAAGAAGCTCCCAAAAATGGAAGTGGGAGCATGGAGCCGACCCACATCATCACAAGATCCAATGTAATGTTTACATATTTCAATGAAATTCTTACTTTCATGTCCCCCACAGACTAATGACATTGGTATATTACTAATAGCATGTATATCATACCATTAATATATTCAAATTTAGATGCTGATGAGCATAAATTGAGACATCTGGGCTTTTTGTCAGATTCTTGAGGCAGTAAAAACACTACTGTGCCTTCTTTTGAGGACAGCCGAGATGAGTGGTGTAGACGATGTGATGGCGAATCCAAGAAATTTAAACCTTCTCCACACCATCCCCCCTGATGAAAATGGAAATGTTCTGCACTCTGACAGCTACAACTGTTGTCCTGGCACCTCTGTGAGAAACCAAATCTTTCCTCTGTAAGCTGTTTGTTCATTGTTGGTGATCTGGTTTCCAATAATGGTGTCATCAAAACATTCAGTACAGGAAGTGAATCTGCTATCCATACATGTTGGGCTCACAAATTATTAAATCCAGTTATGGGGGTGTTTAATGTGTTCCAACACCGATTACACAAAACACCACACCGCAATGGGAGTAAGTTCTTCTGCTCTGTATTCATTAGGATTGTTTTCTTTCATGCAAGGAGTAATACTGTAATTGTGTTATTGAAGCAGGTGAAGAGCTTTGATTCAATTAGTGTGTGGCATTAAAGATGTCAATGAAAACAGCAGTTAATTAGACACTATAGGTTATAAAATCTGCCCTAAAATTACATCTCGACATCAAGTGATTTATAAATCCTCCTTACATCATTCATAGAAACAAAGGATAAACTATACAGTACTGTATACCCAAGCATTTCCACATTGTCCCTACTTCCTACAGTAGTTCTTGCACAGGGTACATCATTGGTTCAGCTTAGTTTCAGACTATGGTTCTATTGTGATGTATGTCTTGTGTAATATTTGTCATATCCAGCTACACTGGATAAAAGCGTTATAAAATTTGATTTTCAGGGCCACGCTGCAATACAATTGAAAATAGTTTGCAAGCCTCAGGATAAGAATAATAAAGTGAGGAAATAAGTGAACCAATAAATTATTTTTTTTACTCTTTCTAGTTTAGTTACATAACTGCAGTTAAAATATTAAATAATCAGATCACATTTTGGTAAGGTAAAATATACCTCACTATGATTCCCCTCAGATCAGAGGCTTAATCTTGTCATATGGTTCGTCTGTGATTCAGCTTGTTTATTTAAATGTTTAATAAATTCCTTTTAAAGTTTTCCAGTCTCTTCACTCTGCTGCCTAAAAAAAATCAAAGTGACACAGACTGATTTTTGAACCCTCTTCACTGTCTTTACTTTTTTTAATAATATGTTTTGTATTGACTACAAACATCAATCAATCTATTCTCCTACAATAATTCAAAGATATTCTGATGAAAGTTAACTTATTTTTAAACTCTGTTTACCATTTTCCCCAGGACTCAAAGCTAATCATTTAATGTCACATATAATCTTCTCTATACCTCTCTCACCTGCTTCAGACATGCACTTCTTGAAACATTAAGAGCCGAAACATTGATCCTAAACTTGCTTTTTTTCTTTAAAAATTTTTAAGTTAGAATTAAGTTTCACCTAAATTTGATTAAGCAAGTTTAACAATGCCATGTTTTGATAATATTATAACAAAACACTTATGCAGCCCCATTGTGCCTTTAGCACTGTTTAAAGTAATGCAGTTGTTGAAGTGAGATAATGTAAAGCTTTTTTATATAACAACACAAATGGGTTGGACAAAATGTATGCACCCTTTTTATTTCAACAGGTTTGCTGGGGCGTCGGGTGAGAAACAACAGAGGGCAAGACGAGCAGGGTTCTTACTTTAATAGAAGAGCCCACACTTGAAACTGAGTTAACTAGAAAATATAAAATGATAATGGTAAACCTACTTGAGTGTATATCATAGCCTCCATGTCCTAAGATCTGTGTAAGAGGAAATTGTGAATTTTAGCTTAAGCATTATTATTGTATCACTTAACAGGCTAAAATGAAGCATTGCAATATTTAAACATTTATAAATCAAAGATTAAATTTTATTACAGTGCAGCTACATAAGTATCCAGTGTCCGCAGATGACATCACTTTTTAAATGAAAGATGATTGTGAGGTGAGTAGAAAAACTGGATCATTAGGAAACTGGAAAGACCTGGAGATAGAGGGGAAAATGAAAGTGGTAGAAAAGCACAAAGACAAAAGAGATTAGGATAAAAGCAGATTGCAGGTTTATTGCTTTTGTTGTTTCGTGCAACTGTAGAAGAATAGAAGAAGCAAGAGGGTTTGTGCTACAACAAGTTAGGGGTCCGTGGCGGTGAGTGATTTTTTTATATAAAAAGAGTGTGGCTCAGGCTTGGTGGATGTGTGTGTACCACTGGAAAGCTGTGTAGATGCAGGGTGTGCAGTTGACAAATTGGCTGATTAGCTCAACCATTCCTCATTGACACGCTGCGGGTCATTAAGCAAAGCACCTACATCCGTAAAAATAAAAGGAGTCTGAGCAGGAGAGACGAAAAAACAGAAAAAGAAGGAAGGAAGAGAAAGATATTTATGGAATAGGACAAAGGCATAGAGTTCCGGCAGAACAAAGATTAGAATTGGGAGTGTGAGTTGTTGCAGTTGACAAGAGGCTGGTGGTCGGGAGGCCTTGCGTTGAGCAAGAGGAAAGGCACCCTGGGTTGGGTCGTGTCTGTTGAGCACTGAAGGACGAGGAGTGGCTGAGGACTTTGAAGACCATCTCACAGATGTTGGGGGATGATGGTGGGATGATGGAGTTGGACTCTGGGAGTCGTGGAGGGTACTGACTGAGGTGGCTGAGATGAAAGTTGATTGAAGGTTGACTGTGCTTACTGGAGTCTTAGCTCCCCCTAAGGGATGGTTTATACTTCACGCTCAGAACGTGTACATGCACGTTCCCAGTGTTCATTTGACGCATCCTCCGAGCACGTCCTCAGAAATTAATATAATGTGTGCGCGAGTTGCAGTACCAGCAAAAAGTTGGGGGGCACAGTGTGATCAAGTTTTAACATGATTCAGAGACTGTGTTTACTATCTACATGTGACAGAAAGCCACTTTGAAGATTCTACAGGATCGATGTGTGTGCTACAATATTCAATAAATGGTTCAATGTGGAGAAGCAAAATGCCAACATACAAATGTATTCATGGTGCTTTTATAGTCAAGCGTCACATATTCCCCAAAATCATACCATCTTCTGTGCCTTCTTTTTTTTTTTTGCACCTTCACACAACATCAGAATGTACAGCAGCGTATTTGAGCCATAGAGAAAAAAATTAAGGACATGGTGAAAGGTCCATTTTGTGATTAAAATGGAAATTTTGGCTTTAATCTTGAAATGTCAATTTTAACCTTGTAATTTACTTTATAATTAAAGTAGACTGTCGTAAACGTTACCTTAAATCTGACCCACTTGTTAATCGCTACGTGCATCTGGGGCTTCCACCTGAACTGACAGCAGCAATCACCACACAGAACACATTACATTTATATTTCAGCTCTTTGCACATTTAGAATCCTTAGATTTACACTTGATATCACTTTCATGGTGAAATGCAGTAATCTATGTATATTGCATTTTACAGATAAATTGTTAACTTCATTTAAATGAGTACTGTTAATAATTATACATGTGGGGATGACACAGTGGCAGAGCAGTAGTGCTGCTGCCTCACAGGAGTCACATCGCTTGTGTTCCCTGCCTGGTTTGCCACAGTGTGCTCCAGTTTCCTTCCAAGGATATGCAGGTTTGGGGACTCCGTGATGCTAAAATGATGCGCATGTGTGTGTTTGCTTGTATTCACCTTGCATTGAGCCGATACCCTGTCCATGGATTGTTTCTGCCTCGTGCCCAATGCTAGCTGGAATGGGCACATCCCTGGATTGCTGGAATTAACCATTAAACATCCATCCTTTTCAGAGATATTGTGGCAAGGTGTCACCGGAATTTATTGGATGTTTCAGGCAATTCACAACACAGCGAAGCCGAACTTGTTCTCACCGTGATGATATCTCACACTGCCACCTGGTAGATTCCTCCAGATATACGTAAAGTACACGTGCAAGTAAAAACAATACAACGGTTGCAGTAGCGTCCACAGGTGCACACATCACATCTCGTTAAGTTTAAACCCGGCCTTAGAAGACCCAATGGGTGAGTGGAGGAGGTGGGAAAGAGACAGGCACTGTGGCTTGTAGGAGTATATAGAAGAAAAGCAACTCAATTTTAGCTCTGTTTTTAGACTTTATTTTTACATATCTATTTACAGAAGTATTAATTTATTGATTGATTTTAATTCCCACAGAAAGCGCTGTTTTTTTTTAAATTATTTATTAATTGAAGATTTTGCACCACACTATTTATTGGACACTGCTGGATTTTAATAATCAGTATTATGCACTTTTTCCATCAGTTTGTTTTTTTTGTTCCCATTGCACTAGTCCATCATTAATAACTGACCAGGGATGTCTTGGAAACAGAAAGATGCCAGAGCTGTGGGCAACCATGGCCTCACAGGGCTGCAAAAGAAGATAAGAGATGTGCCCTAGGGTTTAGTTATAAAAATCCAGTGGAAACATGAATTACAAATGGTGAGAAGGTTGCAACAGCAACATGGGGGAATCAGAGTGGATTGGACTGATAAACTCTGTTTGGCTAAATGGCGCATTCTTGTCAAATATTTTTCTTATGTTCTAATGTTCAAACAGCTGCTGTGCAGTCCAATTTGAAGACATTTGAAAAATATGATTTATTTCATTATCTATTGACCAGTAACGGCGTACTGCACGATTATGTACAGTGAATACACTTGACTTGAGCATTCATAGTTTTCAGACTCTTTCTCTGTCTCTGCTTAGCATTTGTTTGCTCAGAGGTTGATGCGCTTGCTACTTCCTGAGCAGCTCTTCTTTTCTCCACCCTAGCGGCCCGCTGCTTCTCTTCTTTCGTTGGCATCTTTTCGCATTTAAACTGATTAAGTTAATTTTTGTGTTGCAATTACTTAGTACGTTTTCTTTAATTTTTCACTTAAGCTGGCACTTAAGCCTTCAATCTGCCTCAAGAATGATTAGCGAAGGTGGTAGGGAATGAGAACGGCGCCCATAAACATGCATCATCACCCTGAAAGTAGATAGTAGACGTCACATAGTATATGTGTACCAAATTTCAAGTCAATATGTGGGTGAAACGGTTTGCAAACTACAGATGATTTAAAATCCTGGACAGACAAACGAACAGCCATGGTAGCGTATTATATAAGAAGATTTCATCATTTAAATAAGGAAACTATTGTGCACTAGGAACTATAAAGTAATGGTGATGGTGGCACATCAGTGGGTGCTTCTTTTTTATCCTGTCCCATTGCATGTGAACAGTCAGAGTCCCACACAGATAAACTTCCTACATTGTGCCCAAAGGTCCTACACTAAGCTGTGCCTCTCCCCATTGCTTGATGTTATACATTTAACTGAGAAAATTTTAGCAGGAGGGGATAATATGCCTAAGCTCAAAACTGCATTATTCTGTGAGTTTATGAATTTGTAAAAGTAGTGCCAGCAATTGACAGAATGTAGAGATGCCCATTTTAAAATCCTGCTATCAAGTTAAGAACATTACTAAAACTAAAAATAAAACTGCAAAACAGCCATTCTCATTCTAAAAGTGCCAGTATGCTGCATTACAGTAGGTGTCAATGTTGAACTGAAATGAGACAAACTTAGAAACTTGATGCTGTGCTTTTAGCAAATGATTAAAATGGTCAGTTGTGATTTATCAATGCCCTCGCTTCTTCCTACACATGTGTAAAGCTTCTAAATGATTAGTAGCTTTTGTACTGCTCCCTCAACTATCATTTTAATTAATCTAAATAAAAATGACTTATGGATCAGATTTAAATTTGTCACATCTTAACGGGATGTCATCAATCAAAATGTATACTCCTTTACACAAGGTAACCTGATCTTGTAAGTCTTTAGCTTAAAGGTGTAATTAATAGAGTGACCATGAAACACTAAAAGGAGAAAAGAGTGAAAAGAAATATATATAAAACACAATCAACGGAGATAATGTTCAGGGAAAAGAAAATCAAAATATTTAAAGTCAAGAAAATCTGAATTTTACCAAAGCAGAAGGTCCCCCCAGATAAAAACTGCAAAAGTACTTTCTGTGTAAAAACAAAATTTAAACAATGCAATGGGAAAAATAAAGGAAAATTGTACAAAATATCAAACTAAGCCCAAAGTAAACTCTGCATACCCACAGTGTGCTAATACTTGTACATGTCCATTCTCATTTCAAATATCTCAACATGTCTAAATTCTGTCTCTGTTCATCTATTGATATTCTCTTGCTCTTACCACTAGCCTTTCAAACTGGAAGCTTTTTCCAAGTTTACCTCCTGACTACAGATTTAAAGAGGCTGACTGACTGTTTTCTGGTGGCCCACTTTACCTGCACTGCACAACAGAGAAACCTTCCCATCCCCAGTGTTGGTTTCTTCATAGGCTCTACTTCATCCTGTGGCAGGCTAGTATCTGTTCTTTTACCATGTAATCTCCTTACTAGCTGAACAACCACTTATATAATTTCAAAATACAAAAGGTATTGTCAGTTATCTTGTGTGATAAGCATAATGGCACACTTCAATTAACACATGTACAAGACTGCAAGCTATCCATCCATCCACCCATCCATCCATCCATTATCCAACCCGCTATATCCGAACTACAGGGTCACGGTGGTCTGTTGGAGCCAAAGCCAGCCAACACTGGGCACAAGGCAGGAAACAAACCCCAGGCAGGGCGCCAGCCCACCGCAGGGCACAGACTGCAAGCTAGAATTGCAACTATTGATTCATTTTATTCTGTTTAAGATTTATGTACCTACTGCTATGACGACTGATCTTGATAAGCCTGGGTCAAGAAATGTTACATGCCATTGGATGGGATTTTTTTTTATACGAAGATACAAAATTTTTCACCAGGGAGTAGCCATATTTAATAACACCACTTCACCGTCCTGAAAAAATGATCTTGAACTCTGGACAAGGTCCCCATTACAGATCTCAAGAAACCTAACTTGCATGTCTTTGGAGATGTGGAACAGAAACTGAAATAGCCTGTGCAAAACCCATGCAGTTATGGGGAGAACATGCAAACTATACACATATAATAATGACTATATGAGGGATTTGAACCCAAGATACTGTGAAGCAATGTGCTGTCTTGCTGCCTCTCACTGGCTTATTACCAAAAATTTTAGATGGATATATGGCCTTAAAATAGCCAGTCAGTTTCAAAACTAACCATTGAATTAAGATTTAATCTTATGACCCTGACAGCAAAACATATACAATACAGACACTAAATGTTTACAGATATAGGGGCATGGAAACAGCTCCAAACACAACATTTAAAATACCTATCTACCTTACTACTGTAGTGCCTCCATACCTGGACAACTGCTCAAATACATCAATGGCAACAGCTAGATTTCCCGACAATTTCTTAACTTCTATATTTATTTCACACTCTCTCACAGTATTTAGCCACTCATTTTCCTCGATATTAAACCATCTCCAAGCTCATTATACCACTAAAAGGAGTGATCATTGACAGTCTGCTGTGCCAGCTAAACAGCTAAACATTTGTGACACCATGTACTGCTGTTTCCTGTACACTCGGTGCTCCCTTCTAAAACATTCCTGGTTACTGGTTGCATTCTGGTTAGGTGTGATTTTTTGCTCATTGTTCTTGGTAGAATTTTCAGGATCATTCAAGTCTCTAGGCAAGTAATCATGGACTGTCATTGTCAAATTATTATACCAATTCTTAATGGGATGAATATTAGAATTTTAATGGGACCCCTATACACATTAACCTGCTCATTCTTGAGTACTTTAGTATCATATGACAGTGAGTTTAATGAATAATTTAAAGGTAATTACATCTTCATTAGAGCAATTTTGTTCACAAATAAAAACAAGAAGCTTTTATGTCCATATCTTGTGCAAGAAAGATGTTTGAGCTTCAAATTTTAAGACTTCAACTGATATATTTGTCTTTAAAAATGTCTTCTTAAGCATGTAGGCTTGCAATAACAATTGAAATTAGAAAAAGAAGTCCAGGTTTTACTATTAATCTAATAGAATGGACAGATATTTAAAGATTTGATTACTTTTATGGTCAATCAATCTATATACAATGAGGTTCTGTACGCTTAGACGGATCTTAGTCAATTGAGTTAAGGGAGAATTTCAATTTCTTAAGTGACTCCTGACTGCTAGGGTGCCTTTTCTTTGCAGTAGACTTGTTCCATATGAGTCAGTCAGTCAGTCAGTCAGTCAGTCAGTCAGTCAGTCAGTCAGTCAGTCAGTCAGTCAGTCAGTCAGTCAGTCTGTCTGTCTGTCTGTCTGTCTGTCTATCTATCTATCTATCTATCTATCTATCTATCTATCTATCTATCTATCCACATGTGACTTGTCATCCTGGACTTAACAGTGGATAGTTGCCACTTCTGCTACCTGTGCTTCTGAAATATTAACTTTAGAAAGGCCAATAAAATGGTAAGAGGTATCAACATGTAATTGATTAATAATTACAGTGTGCACGTGTTTCATAGAGGTTTCAGGGTTGCTGAGGTTATCTGACTGAGAAATACTCTGTGCATTCTCATACAAGCCAAACACAGTATAATTATTGCTATTATGTGACAAGTACTTTGAATGTGGCTCCATCTGAGAAAAATTCAATCTGTAGGAAAAAGAATAAAAAAAGCACTATTCTGTCCTGACATATGGTACCCGCTGCCTCTGCTTGTCGGCTTTAAAACTCAGCAGGAAGCAAATTACTAGTTGTTGAGTGTGCACTATAAGTCTTTAACATTTTAACAGAGATTTTTCATCTGTTTATAATGCCATTCCCAACCCAATCTTAAAATATGTTTTTTGTCTTCTTGCAGAAAAATAAGTCTGAATTACTCCTCCATACATGTGCTTGTTTTTTGCTGCATTACGGTACTATATGCCATGAATTATTCAGATTTTCAGTTGTATGACAGGCCATCATATAACATACTGTATCTTTGTAATAGAAAAAAATACAACAAATAAATAAGGCACCCCTAAAAGTTCAGTCCCATTTGTTCAACAGATAAAGCCTGTTTTTCTTCTGCATGCCATCCTGAATTGAAGAGGATCAAATCAGTGTTCAACCAGCACTGAAACATACTGGCAATATTTCAACAGAAAGACAACTGTATCATTCTACTAATCATTCATTTGCTTTTTTTTCTTTTGGCAATGAAGGAAAGGAAAACTGACGCACTGATATTGTAAACGCTCCCAACACCATGAAAATTACAAAATTCAAAGCAGCAAACAAAGAGGGGAAAAAAAGCCACAATATGGTGCTTATTTTTGTATTACTGCCAATATTTCTTTAAAGTGGATTCATATTCTTTTTAACTTAGTTTCACAAATTAATTTTGTTAAATCAAAATGAAATTTTCCATTTTCACAATCAAAGCCTAAACAGTTTAAAGAAAAAGCAAATATCTGAGCTGGAAACATTTCCATGTAACACACTCAATTCAAATTTAATTGGAATGTAATGAGTTATTTACAATTGATGAGCTTTTTATTCACACCATATTAGCCCTGAAAAATTACAAAGGAAAATTAACATAAAAATCTGATACTATCCATAATAAGAATAACATCTTAAACATAATTATTTATTAGCTGTCATTATGTGTTTCATTCAAAATTAGATTAGCATGCATACATCTATATATATAATTCACTAAGGCAAGACAACCATGGAAAGCACGCCGGAAGGGGCGTGGATTCACTAAGCCGCCGACAAGTGAGACACCAATGGCGCACGCAGGAAGGAGCCATGCCCACCAACTCCAAGCCCATTGGATACGACGACGACTCTCAGGGCCACGCCCACCAACTCGGACGTGACGACACAGAAAAAATGGCGTCATTTATATTCGTCTGTCATAGAGGTCACATGCAGTGCAGGTCAGGTTAATGTCATGTGCATGTCATGCACCTCCGAGCTACGTCGACTGTTCATAGAGGCACGTTTCTCACGGAGGTGAATCGCCATATGCAGCGTGTGAAATGGTTTGCGAGGGATATCCCATGGGATCCTTAAAAAAATCCTTTACAACTGAGGTTAAAACACAATGAAGTAAGCAGTCTTTAAAAACCGAGTCTTCGTTACAACGCATGACCGCGTGCACCATAGCAAACTGTTTTACACGCTACATACAGCAATTCTCATCCGCGACAAACATGAGTCTTCTTAGATGCTCCTGCACTTTGTTCACACCAGCTACTACCGTGGTCGAGTGTCTTGGTGGCTTATATATACAAAGGCAGCCAAAACCGCACAGAGCAATGAAAACTCTAGAGTTCCATCTTTTCATTCACTTTCTGTTGTATCCTCAAACCCTCCCTTTTTAGACAACTGTATCTTTCCAGAAGTGTTCAACCATCAATAAATAATTATGCGGCGTTTGTTATGCCGCGGGTTCACTATTGTGTTGTATTTTGCTCTCTCCAGAGTTCCATCTTTTCATTCGCTTATTGTTGTATTCTCACACCAACCTGTTTTAGACAACCGTGTCTTTCCAGAAGTGTTTAGATAATTATGCATTATATTGAGCGTGTGTCTACCCGGCGTGGGTAAGCCATTGAACCCCATTCGGGCTGCAAACCGTGGAATTCCCACTAAGTGCGACTCATACGCTTCCACTGCTTACGTCCCAACCCTTTGTACACACCCCCCTCCCACCTTGCTACTACCGTGGCCGGGTGTCTTAGTGGATTATATATAGAAAAGCGGCTAGATCCGCACAGAGCAATGAAAAGTCTACGTCAGTCACACGTACATCTGGATTGCATAAAGACGACGACTCAAGTGACGAGTTGGAGGTGAGCACATGAGCGGGCAGTGCATACTGAACGAGAAATCAGCAGACTAGCATGACGGATGGAGCTGAATGGACGTCCTTCTCTCCTCCCGTTCCAACCTCCACGCCGTGCACCCCCATCCCTCCGTCTGGCAGGAGGAGGCGCGAGGACGGTCCGCCAGTTTTTAGTCACAGACGATTGTGTGTTGGTTTGTTCCGTGCATTGTTACAATGTTGCTTTTCTTGCTGATTTATTACATTACCGATTTTTCAAATGTTACTTTTCTCCCTGTGCTTAAAAATCATTAAAAAAACGGCCTGATTATGCGGCGTATGGTACGCCGCGGTTTGGCTAGTTTTTCTATAATTTAGCAATATGGGACCTGACTTACTACTCTTGGTGGACTCGATTAGAATGCCAGCTCAGACACTCTCTGCTTGTCTTCCCCATGTCTGTTTTTTCCTTTCTAAAGTCACATTATATGAGTTTTCCAATGATTTTCAGTTGTAGCCTTCATGTCATAATCACAGCAAGTTGTAAATAGTTTCAGCATGTCCTTTATCATCAGCTGTGTAGTGTGGCACCTTATGTAACTTACTACATCAAAATCAGAGCTGGTTTGTTTTCATCACAGTAAGTTATTATTCATAGCGTTGGGCTCTTGTGACTATGTGAGTTACCAGGCAATGACTGCTCAGCTGGAAGTATGAGTGTAAGTCAATAATTATCCAAACTTTTGTGATATATTTTTTGGGTTGGCTGTACAGTGTTCCCCACGCTCATGTGAAAACATGCTATGTATGTAGACACAGTGGTAAAACTTTGACCTTGATCATTCAGTTTATGTTGTTGTTTAATAGGAGTAAACATGGTTGCTCCACTCTACATTTGCACCAAAGAAGAGCAGTGACTGATCAAACTCGAAACTTTACTAGTGTGATCACAGACAGACCATGTTTCCACACGTGAATGGGGAAAGCTGTACAGAAAACCCCCAAAAAAATTTTGCAAAAGTGAGGATAACGTATTGACTTACCTTTGTATAATGCATATAATACCTACAAACAGTGAGGATCATTGGTAGCTGCAAGGAAAGAAGAAAATTGAGAGTGATGAGCTAAACAAATGGGAGATAGTGGTTCATCAGATGTAGAGCTAACACAAATGTCTGTAGGCTGCTTTGTTCATTTCATACCACAACAGAGTGGTAAAAGAACATGAAAGGCAGAGATTGCAGCTTAGTACTATCTACTCCAAGTTTGATTGGCAGTCAAAATGAGATAATATAAAGGCACTTCTGAGGTGTAATGTAAGATTTGGAGCCATGATAAAAAGTTGTGAGGGTATTGTGCAATCAGTTATTGCCGGCATTTCTTGTCCTGTTAGTTAAAATCCTCACAATTGTTTTGAGCCCAATGGCGGGATGCGATGCGAGCCTTAGAGATGTCCATACACAATAACACAACATGTCTCAGTGGAATTAATTGATCTAAATTGGCCAGGCATGATTGCATAAGGGTGTATGAATGACTGTGCTATGTAATAAACTAGTACCCTGTTCATGGTTGTTTCCTGCACAGGATAAGCTCCCACTCTCTACAACCCTGGAGTAAGCTAAGTGGGTTCAGCTAATAGAAGGGTACAATGTTCCAGAATCAAGTGAGACAATCATTAAAAATGCTATCATAAGATCAATCAAAATAATCTCTTGAGAAACATGTTACCAACATTTTTGGCCAGAACTCAGGGGAAAGAGTGTGCTGAAATCCTATTGATACGATGCACCATTATGAGTAGAGTTCTTTCTGTTTTATTTAAAATATAAATTATGCCTTTGATGAATAGCATTATTGGTATCTAAATCATTTTTATTTGTTTGTTTTATAACATTGACTTTTAATGTTCATTAACTTTTCTGATGTTTAGCTTATAATAAAATAATACATGCTGAAAGCCCAGGGTTTTCTTTTTTCACAGAATGCTTACTGCAGCCCATTGGCACTTCATTTATCTCAGAAAATCAATACCAGAAAATACAATGAAAACAATCAGAGGGTAATTTCTGGAAAAAATAATTCTACTGAAAAAAATGACTTATTGCCCAATTGAATTTTGTATCTAATTTTACATGGAAAGAGATAAACACATGTAAAATATATACCTAGAAGTAAAGCAGAAGTAAAACATAAATTGAAGAAAAATATAATATAAAGTACAACTAATATAATATTTCCCTCCAAAACAAATCCTGTTGAACTTCAGCATGCTCTATTTAAAGAATTAAAATTCCTTCACTGAAAAAGGTTTCCATTAACTCCGTGGAATAATTTCTCAGCTAAAACCTTCCCTTTGTGTCCTTCACCAAGTCCTAACAGAATTTTTTTAAAGAAGTCTAGTATGTGCTAATTGATAGTGTACTTGACATAGTGAACTCATCATAACTCCTCTATTCTTGACAACGTTAGACCTATTTCTAACCTGCCTATTTTAAGTAAAATTCTAGAAAATGCAGTTTTTCAACAATGAAATCATTATTTAAATAAACATTCTTTTCTTGGTAATTTTCAGTGAGATTTTAGAACATTTAAGTAGCAAATGACGTGTGGGTAAGTGTGGACAGAGGCCACATATCTGTTCTTGTTCTACTAGACCTGAGCGCATCGTTTGACACCATAGACCAAAGTATTCTAACAAATCACCTTAATCAAAGGATGCACCTCTCAGCCAGTGTCTTAAACTGGTTACACTCTTATTTAACAGGTAGGAAATTCTTTGTCAGTTGTAGTGATTGTAGTTCAGAGATTCATGATATTGTAATGGTGTACCATAAGGATCTATTCTGGGTCCTCTGTTATTTTCAACCTATATGCTCTCATTAATAATAATAATAAGTTGCATTTATAGAGCGCCTTTCACAAACCCAAGGTCGCTTTATTTATAGAGGAAAAAAAATCACACAGAAGACAAAAGTTCGTCAAAGAGGAAAGTTTTGAGATAAGATTTAAAGGTGGAGAAAGAGGAGCAATCTTGGCAAGACTGAGGAAGAGAGGTCCAGCGTTGAGGGGCCATAACACTGAAGGACCTGCCTCCCAGGGAGGAGAGTCTGGTGTGTGGGACTGTAAGGAGATTACTGCTTGAGGACCTGAAAGAGCGACAAGGAGTGTATCTCAAAACACAAGGTGAACTACCACAGCGATGTAGATAACATGCAGTTTAACTTATTTTTAGCACCTGATGACCATGATGCTCTGGGCTCTCTGACTCATTATCTGTGTTGTATTTCTGAATGGACAAGTAGTAATTTTCTCAAGCTAAATAAGGAAAAAACTTAAATCTTAGTCATTAGTGAAATGGAAAAAATAAGAATATTATAAATACAAATCTAAGCAGAAGCAAAGAATGTAGGTATAATCATGGATTCTGACCTAAACTTTAAATCACATATAAAAAACTCTACTTTTTTATTTAAAAACAATGGAAAAATCTAGACCTGTTATTACACCGCAAGCTGCTGAGAAGTTACACTTTAGTTTTTAGTCCGCTAGATTACTGTAATGTACTTCTGACTGGTCTATCTAAGAAAAACAGCAATTAGTTGCGGTTAGTCCATGATACGGCAGCAAGAATATTAGGTAATGAAAGAAAATCAGAGCGCATTTCTTCTGTGCCCTTTAGAACTGACATTAAAACACTACTACTGGCATATAAAGCCTTAACACTAGAATTACCAGAGCCTATGAAAAAACTCGTAAAACCTTAGATCGCTTCTTAAAACCGTTCTCACCTCTCCGCCAGCGTCTTTTGTTAATCTAAATGTGCTGATAAAAGAAAAGCTGCAAGTAGCCGGCTATTCCATCCCCCCACGACTTAGAACGTGCACAAACTTCTCCCATCTCATGTCTTGATTGATTTTCTGGGAGTGGAGTGGAGTTTTAGAGTAGAAATAATAGATCGTTGTTTGGAACACACACATTTCATGTCTGTTTCGTTTCTACAGTAATCTGTGTAAACACATTGTTAAAACAGAAACATTTTTTTATATTCTAGTAGTAGATGACAAAATGTAGGCATAAACTATATAATGTATGAAGCCTGAAGTCCAAATATCAAAGAAATATTTTCACAGAAGGTACAAATCTGTTTTAACAATGTGACGCTGGCGGAGAGGTGAGAAGGTTTTAAGAACAACAACAACAACAACAACATTTATTTATATAAGAAGCGATTTAAGGTGGGACGGATTTACGAGTTTTTTCGTAGGCTCTGGTAATTCTAGTGTTAAATAATGTTGCTGCTTTGTATATTTTGGAGTGCCTGTCCCCTACACTCCAAGCTGTAACCTTAGATCTTCTAAAACCAGCCTGTGTTTACATCAAAGAGCCAAGCATAAAAAGAATCAAACAAACAATAAAGGAGGTACTTCAGAACATTTATGTTCAGTAGAATGCTCAGTGGGTTCTGGGTGGTCCTTTGGCCTTGGAACCCCTGAAGATTTCTTTTTTTTTTTCCAGCTTAACTGGATTTTTTTTTCTGTCCACCCTGACCACCTGACCTTATCACTGGACTTGCAATTAGAGACTTAAAAAACAATTCTATATTTAAGGACTCTACTTCTCTATTAATTATACTGTATCTATCTCATGTAAGTGTACACTATTTTTTGTATTTTATTTATTCACTTTTTTATCTATATTTAATTAGGTTTTTTTTTGCTTGTTACTCTTTCTTTGACATCTTTAAGCCTTTGATCTATATTCTTTGTACGAAAATGTGCTATAGAAATAAATGTTGTTGTTGTTGTTGCCTGTACAGAAGATTTGGGTACTTGTGTACTAAATGGACAGCACGGAGGGCAGTTCCTACCCATTCTAGTGTTGGACTCTATGGGGGAGGCTTAATTTCTGGAGTTTAAATTATTAGACTGACGTACCCCAACCACAAATACTGACGTTGAAGTTAGTGGAGGTGGAGCATATAGTTGCTTATAGGTCCCTAATGTTAATGTCCCCTTTGGGTGCCTAATGTTAAAAACGAAAATCCAATTTGCGTCAAGATAATAGAAAAGGGTACTAGCAATCTGTGCCGTCTGTTTAGTACACAAGTACCAGGATTTGATACTAAAAGGCAAAACAGTAGGAAAAAGCAGTAAGCATATTACAAAAATGAAATTTGCAGTTACAGGGTATACTAAACCAGACATGACCCACGGCAAAGATGATTTCAGTGGTTGTCTAGGGAACAAAACCACAGCAGAACATTGGGGACAAAGTACACACCAGTGACACAGGCAATTTAGAAAACATCTGCCGGTTTAACAGTGACGTGTGAAACATTAAGAGGCAAGTAAAGCCTCATTCTATAACAGCTCTTAAACTTGAGGTCATTGAGCAATGTGCTGACAGGGATATCTAATGGTATAGCTACAGTATTCTGGTGCTGCCCATAAAATTAAGGATAAAAAGAAAAAATTTGCTAAGGGAAGTGTAAGGGGTATGAGCTATCATATCAGCAACAACAATAAATCAAAAACTGCTAAACTGGAGAAGGAACCTCTGAGAAAGGTAAAAAGATGATGGTCCCGATGATAGTATGATTAAGAGGAAGGGCCAGAAGATTGAAGATGAACAGTGGAAGGCAGTTTCTTCATAGCCCTGAATTTCCAGCATTTATCATAAGTGGCCAAAGGCTAGGTCCTCAGTCCAACCTAGTCACCAAACTACATTTTCTGAATAAAGCAATCGAAAAAATCTCTTTGTACTCTTTGAATGAAGAGTTAAAATTGAGGTTTATAATAAGCAATTCTTCAGCAGTTGTTTTGGTAAAGTGCTCTGTGATCACTTTGAAGATAGAAAAGCACATATTATGAAAATTATTTTGATGAGATTGCAATTTGCAATGGAAAAGAACATGAAATGGTTTGCTTTTCTCTGAAAATAATTTTAAAATTGTGTTTAGCATTTCATAGCGACCAGTGATTATAACTGATCTGTTGTCAGCTTTTCTTGTTATTACATCAGTGACTTCAATAATGACAGAATAATTAAAGACAGAATGCAAATAACAAGATGAGTACAGGCAGTGTTTCTTTAGCTTTGGCTATGAAGAAATATATATCAAAAGTGTACAATGTTACACTTTATTTTAAACACACATTTTCTGTAAAGCAAACAATATTTTTCTAGTGGAGTTGTGCATAAGTGAGCTTTGATATTGACTGGTGTTCCATCTGCACAAGGGTCTAGTTGCATTTACTCCCAATGATCCTAGACGAGCCTGTGGACTAAGCAACTTTCAATTGAATTAAGTAGACCTAAAACGGTTACATTATGCATAGCAATTAAGATGAGAATAAATTATTAAATACTTAAAATGGAAATATAAAAGTAACGCTAAAACAGAAAATAATGAATGGTTGAAAAAGTAAATGTGCATATTTTTTTAAAATAAAATGTGTCTTCTGTTATAAATTATGAATAGTAAATACATTACGTAACATTACATCTCCAATTTAATGTACACTACTACATTTTTGACTGTAAATAGCATTGCATACTTTTTACTAACATGTAACCTCTTATCCAGCAGGAGGATCATAATGTAATAATGCTGCTGGTTAACACAACAATCTCAGAGCACCACAATCATACAGTAATGGATTCACTGTTACATGATTACCATTTAAACTGTCTAAATGTTGCAGACTTTACTCAGTAATTAGCTTATTTCTTTTATTTTAATCCACAAGAACAATCTATTTATTTACCTTCAGCTGCTTGCAAAGTGTTCTGAACAAAGTTTTTAACTTCTTCTGCCCTTTTCTTAGTTCTTGCTGCATCTGCATCTGTTTGCTCCCCATCGGCAGATACTTTTGTCGCCTGGAATACGGTGAAGGATAAAAAAGCTTAAAGTCTCAAGTTTAAAGTCTTTTTGTAGTGAATAGTAATCTAAGCTATAACTTTTTGAAAACCTTGCCTTAAAATAACAAAGAAACAAATATCAGATGAATTTTCCATCAGTGTTCAAAACAACTTTGTTTACTTGAAGGGAGAAGGGAGTTAGATAGTATCCTAGCAGTCACAGGGGCAAGACAGGGGTCAGATTCTGCATACAGATAATTGGTTTTCATGATATTTTTGTGACATTATTACTATTAGTAGTATTGGTATTAGAATTAGTATTAGTATTATTAGATTTCTTATTTGTCCTGCAGTGGGTTGGCGCCCTGCCCGGGATTGGTTCCTGCCTTGTGCCCTGTGTTGGCTGGGATTGGCTCCAACAGACCCCCGTGACCATATGTTTGGATTCAACGGGTTGGAAAATGGATGGATGGATTTCTTATTCTTCTGGTTGATGACAGTAGGAATTCACTAAGTCATAGTTACTTACCTAGACTGCTCTGGGCACATTAGACAGCAATGTACATCACAGCAGTCATCCCCTCTCCCAATTAAAGCAGACATAATAAGGCATCAGCTCTTAATTTGGCCATTACCAGACTATCTTTTGACAATCTGAATTTACGTTCGCTCATGGTTATTGAAATCTTTGAGTATGACTATGTTATGCTTATTTTGGTTTATGTCTGTAGTGGTATTTGTATCCATTTGGAGTCAGTGTAAATATGTGAATGCTTAAAAAGGAGTGTCTTGGGGGCTAGGTTAGTGTAGTTTTAGCTTCTTTTTTAAGATTAGCATTGGCGCCTTCTACTTTGAATTTTCATCATGGCAGAAATAACATTTATTTTTATGTTTTAGTGCTTGCTGATCATGATGGTAGAAAAGAGATCAAAAAAAGAACTTTTCAGATAAATAAACTGATAAATATAATGTGATTCCAATCCATTGGCCAGATGTATTCATGCAAACATACCAGCCATTTATGAATCACTGATCAACAGAAACAACCCTAAAGGAAACTCAATTGAAAACAAGAAACACATGCAGACTAAATACAAAAGACATCCCAACTTAGAATCAAGCAAACAGCCTACTCAGTTTATGGTATACCAATAAAAAAACATTGTATCTCAAATGAAAGATCTGATTTAACATCAAAATGAATTTACCCTTTTACCACCTTGAATGCATTTTATTTCAATCAACCATTTTATTTCTGCTGTCTCTATGATTTCATGACTTTAGGTTTATTGTTTTGTTGTTGTTATAAAGGTTATAATAAGATTTGTATAAAACATTTTCCAAGCATATTAATTTATCAGGCTGTCATCATTTCCACCTAACTTTATGAAACTTAGCTAATTAAACTGTACATTAGTGAATACAGGGGTAAATGTACCCTGCTTCAAACTTGTGACTGAACATGGCTGGTTAATGCGTTGCATCTCATTGCTGCTGAGATATGCTCTTTTTGGTGTGCTAACTCACAAAGATGAGACAGCATAATAAAGCTCTTTCAATGATCAATTGTTCATTTTAGTTTGAAAAGCATTGTTTAAAGATTGAACACATTTGGAAATTGTTTGGACAGATGGATAATGTTAATTGATTAAATTAATCAATTAATCACAAGAATGGCAGTCAGTTATAGTACATTCCTCCATGTTCTGAGAGGGAAAATCTGTCATTGCTATTTGAATTAATTAAACTCAATTTGAAATGTGAGTCGTTAACCTTTGGAATATGTAAGAATAAGAGAAATATGTCTTGAGAGGCTCTCATTCAAACTCAATCACTCTCTGACACCTAAAATAAGCAGTGAAAAGCTTACATGACTTTCATGTAAGAAAATTTTCAGTTTATGTAAGAGAAAAGCCCCGCTCTTAAGCAGAAGCTATAACCCTGTTGTAAACCATGTTACAGTGAAGAGTACTCATTTCAAATGAATGGTTCTGCAAACTGTGCCTGTTGTACAGCCTAATCCTGTATCTTTCACAGAATAATGGCTGCAGTGCTACTATTACTTTTTAATTAAAGAGTAATCACAAAAATATATGCAAACATAATATGGATTACACATTAATCTTACAAAAACAATTAGACAAACTAATACAGTTCAGCAGGTTTTACGGAGAGATTGATGCATACCTTAAAACATATGTTTGTTGAGATTTTCTTTGTGTTAAAACTAATAGCCATTTAATTAAAGAATATTTAGAGGTGTTCCAACTTTTTTTCTTTTGAAAGTTAGGTGGATCTGACAGATTACATTTTACTAAAATATTTCTTGTAAAACTGAAGGGCACTTGGATAAGGTAGTACAGTGCTATGAACAGGATATGCAGATTTTAAAATGTATTATTTCAATAAATGAATAAGTAATATGCATTAAAACCCCTATATTTTGTTGGAATAATATGAAACTTTTCTATGGCGAAGTTACTGTAATAAAGTAACAGCATAGAATTACAAAGCAAGGCTTGCATCTACTAGTCATATAATGAGATTTTTCAAATTCTTTCACACTATCTCTTATCACACATTGCATATTTTGTTGTTGACAGAAGACAAAAATGAAAATGAGAAAAAATAAAGTAGTTAAAAAGAAAAAAATCAGTTTTCTGAATTTAAATGCAGAATGTTGTTTTTCCTTCAGGAAACATAGCTTAAATGAACTATAAAATATCACTTTAAAACACAGTCACCTTAAAGTGATTAGGGCATGCCTTGAAAGGTTGTTATGCAGCAATTGTAGTCCAAAAACGTATGAAACAAATATTTGCATCTTACCCGGCTTAACAGCTCATCCATTTCCGTTATTAATGTTTTTAGGTTACGGTCAGCCAATTGTAAAAGCCTTTCTGGTGCTCTCTGTGGTGACAGCAGGTGCTGGAAGGCAAAATACATGCAGTTAGCACTTATGACAAATTTAAATCTTAAAATGCCCTGGTCTGAATGCAAACTTTCCTATTAAACACTTAATCATATAAATGCATACAGAAACTAATATGAATAATCCAATAGATATTTGTAGAACCATGTTGGGATTAGGAATACAATTCATTTTCCAGGTTTAGGAGGATGGCTCCTGTGATAGGCTGGTGCCCTGCCCAGGGTTTGTTTCCTGCCTTGCACCCTGTGTTGGCTGGGATTGGCTCCAGCAGACCCCCATGACCCTGTAGTTAGGATATAGTGGGTTGGATAATGGATGGATGGAGGAGGAGGGCTAAAAGAATCAATAACAGGTAACTTATATGGCCTTATTGCAACTCAGCCACCACTGTCTATGGGTGCTATGCCTTGTAATTATGTAGGGTATCTCACTAGTGCTAGTAGCAGAGGTCCAGTATAGGACTAGAGGAAAGACACCAAAGAGTGATGGGTAATATATTAAGAGTCCCCCATCCAACAGGTGACAGCTGGGAGAGCCATGATAAGTGCCCCTGGCCCACAATATTACCAACAGGACAAGCTACATTGGACTTGCTTGTCCCTTTAACTGAAAGGCAGGTCCATGGAACAGAGCTACCAGAGGATGTTCTAGGTCATTCTTCACCTTGGAAGATGTTTCTAGCCAGTGCTTAAAAGCCCTTTCTGGCCAGTTTCCTTCATTCAGGAAATAAGGAGGAGCTCTAGTAGAAGGCAAATGAAAGTTAAGGTGAGGTGAGAGCAGGTGGAGACTCTTAGCAAGGCTCCAAAAGATAAGCAGGCGGCCCAGCCAGTAAATCACCAACAGATATGGATGTACACTGTGATAAGAAGGCCCAGAATGATGTTATGGTCTTGTTTGCTTTTTTTGTAATGTTTTGTATCTTTTGCCTTACACATCTTGGATCTTTGAGTTATTATTATTATTATTTGTATTAGTTTAATTAAATAATTCTCTGTTTTTTACTAATTGTGTATAAACTAAATTTGAATTGAAGGATGACTCAAGAGTGTCTCCTAATGAAAATGATTACCGTATATACTGCCTATATATGAAAAATAACAGTATATAGTAATGTATATGTATACAGTAAAAGATATAGTAATATATTTTGACGTGTGGCCAAGGCCATTACATGGCCAGGACACCAACAGAATGGAAGGACTGGTGGAGAGGGCATAGATGAGGCAATACCTCCCCTGGGACGCTAGAGGGCAGCCCTCCTGGGCGGGTGTGGCACCACGGATTCCCTCAGGGTATGCTGGGAGTTGGAGTATGGTACAGCCCTGTTGGGTTCCGTAGGGGCTGCCAGGAGAAGCTGCGGAGCCCTGTAGTGGACCTGCCACACCTGGGAGTGATTCCAGGTAATTTTGATGAGCTACCTGGAACACTCCCAGGACCTAAATTAAAGGAGCCACCTTACTCCATTCGAGGAGCCAGAGTTTGGATGAAGTGGACGTAGCTTGCTGGAAGAGGAGTGGAGGCAGAGAGAAGGAAAAGAGGACTGTGCTGTGCTTTATGTACTGTGCTGTAGGGAGCAGAGAAAAGCGTTCCCCAGCTGTAAGTAAACAACAACCTTTGTCCTGCCTCTGTGTGTCAGGGTTAGGGTGGCTGTCCTCGCTCCGGCAGTCCACAATATACTGCACACATATATATATTGAGTATGTATATAGTAAAATGTAATTACAAAGTTTTGACCTCACTGTTTCAATTTACACTACATACTGTAACAAAGGTACGAGGAAAAGGAAAAAGATGTGAAACGTCTGTTTATTGAATTCTGTTAATTATGGATTAATTCTTGTTAGAATTTTACAAGACAGAATACAGCTTATCTTCTTTATCTTTTATACCAATTTTATGTTGGTTGGAAATCTCACAGGAAACAGTGCAAGCACTGAAAATGTTTTCCCCCACAGTCTGGAGCCACAGTGGACTTTGATAAAATCTCACTTGGCTATGCAAGTTATGTTTTTTCTTTTTTATTATCTTCTCAGCAATTTTTTCCCTTTCCTTATCTCTTATCTTCACAAATAGCACTGGTGTGACAAGTAGAGCCCAGAACATTGTTTCTAAATTAAAGGATTTCAAAGTTTATGTCAGAGTGTGAAAATCATTAGAAATGGCGGTTGTAATTTAGAGACCAACTTTTTTTGAAACAATACTAAGAAGTGAATAACACTTAACATTAAAATAATAGTATACCATATTTGCCGTTTAAAAGTCATTTCAAAACCCTTTCCACAGTGATCAATGATTGAGATTTCAAGCACACAATGAAGCATTCACCGAAAACATGTATAAATGAAAGGGGTGTACTAGTAGATAAAAAGCTGCTAGGTTGCTGGAGGCTGCACATTTACATCTTGCTTAATGATGCAAATGATCAGCAGAAATTATACTTGCTTATTCAATTACACCATTACTTCTTTTAGCACATAATGCTGTAAATTGAATGTTTCCTCAATTGTCTCTTATACGTTTGTGTGCAGTTTAACTTCTCTTCAATTATCTAAACGAAAGTGCATCTACACTTCTATGTACTCAAAACAATAATCACTGACAGATATTATATTTTAGTGATTAATTAACCTACTAAAAGACAGGCATATCTCTTCCTTTCAACCATCAACAGTGGAACATGTCCGTTTGTGCAAGTCCAAAACGAGATTAGATCTGGGTTCAATGGCTGTATTGGCAATTACTGCTCAAAGAGACATATGACCTTATCTAATTTCCAAAACATGCTGCTTTCATGGTATACGTTTTAGAAGGGCCAAAATTTTGCCCGTTCCCTATTTGCCTTATACTCATTAGTCTCTTTTCATTTTCCTTCTAATCCACTTTTCCTCAATTCTCTCCTTTAACCTTAAATCACTGCATGGCATCTCTCATCCTAGATCCACTACTTTAGCCACGGATCTTACTTTCTATTGTTCTGATGTTGTCTCTTTTTCGCACAAATACTATTGAGTCTTCAGTTTGGCTCATTTGCTAAAGCAATCAAGCTTATGTGTGTGGAACTTTTCCAAAGGGAAAGAAATTTGAGCTATTTTGCTCTCCCAGTTTTTTGTTGAATCACTCGTATGTCTTTCTTGTTTAGAAGGTGAATGGTTGAATTCATTTGATCATCTTAACTTTTTCAGTTTCTAAGCAGTAAATCACACTGCATTCTGAAGACACTTGTTTATATTGTAAACATTTACTGACTGAGGATTTATCACCGCTGGACCTCTGTGCTATAGTACATCTCTTGACATCAGAAGTGATCCTCCTGAAGTCATCTTGCATTTCTTTGTGAAGTAACCACATGAAACAGACTTTTTTTTGGTTTTGTAATTAAGATTTCAATGTAATTGTTTTTATCTTAGATTTTGCTTGCTCCTGAAGTTGATCTATTTAACCTGTTTCCTTGTGTGGTTATGTAAAACTGAGTGTGGCAGATCATTTTTGCAAGTACTTCTATTAAAATAATAAGTACTTAAAAATCAGTGTTTTTGATATAGGCCATCTGACTATAATTCCATGTTACACTTTAGTGGTCTCTTATTGTAATACAAAGAAAAAAAAAAGCAAAGAATCCTCAGAAACATAACAATCCATTATTTTGCTGAAACAAGATCTAGTGGTAACCCATTTTCCAAAAGGTTGAAAAAAGTGGCTTTTAAAATAAAGAAGAAAAACACAAGGTGGTGTTTGAAGCTATTCTGTCCTACTGCCTAGTAGACGAAATTTGTGAAGATTGTAAGGACTTGAAGGAGCCTTCAATAAAAGCTTGTCTTATTGTAAAGATGCTTGACCAAGAACTGGAGATCAGATTCAGACCAATAGTAAGTCAGTTAATAAATACATTGTCCCAATACTTTATTCGCAGAGATTTTGGGAAAAAAAAAATGTCAAGGTTTCTCCTTAAACTTAATGCCTTACTTGTCTGTTCTAATTTTTACAAAATTATTTTCACCAGTGGCTTCCAACAGAATCTTTCCTTTATCTGACAACATACAGTCCTAGGTCCAGAATTTTTATACATCTGCATGTTTGGAAACTTGTTAAGGGTAAATTTCGCACAAACATTAGGAAGTTTTTCTTTACACAAAGAACGATAGACACTTGGAATAAGCTACCAAGTAGTGTGGTAGACAGTAAGACTTTATGGATTTTCAAAACTCGATTTAATGTTTTTTGGAAGAAATAAGTGCATAGGACTGGCAAGCTTTGTTGGGCTGAATGGCCTGTTCTTGTCTGGAGTGTTCTAATGTTCTAATGTTTGCATTTGGATATTTGATTATCCATTATTATGTTGTGTCCCTGCTGATAACTTCAAGCTGTATTTCAAATATCACACCCAGAAGCACAATTGAAATGGAAAAAAAATATTTGTGCCAGTAAAAATATTCTGCAATACAGTATCAAAATACATTAATGTTTTACATACAGTATCCATTTAGGCCTTTGAAAGTTAGTTTTTTCCTCGCTCAATCTTGGATCTCATCAAATTATCCCTCCTTAAACTATATCAAACCTTGGAAGTGTACTTCACAGTTGCCCGGACCTCAAACTTCACACATTGACAGCCGTAGAGGCTGCCTTCAATCATGCACTCTATCTAAGCCAACTTATCTGATTTAAATGTGAAAATAATTAGCCATGAAATTCCTTCATTTAGTTTGACTACTACATTTCACTGTTTAATTATCTTCATGTAAGAAATACTGACAGATTACACTGGGCCCAGAATGCTGCCATCTTTCCTAATACTCAGTCATCTTCAAAACTCTGCTGCTAACACTGACAATGTACTGTATATCTCTGAATTCTTCACTACACACTTGAAATCCTAGATTTCAATTTTTTACATTGCCCTGCTATGCAACACTTATTAAATGCTCACTCAACTTCGTGGCAGCTGCTTTGTGGATTTCCACTTCCATAAACTGTATATGAGGGTCCATCAGGTATAACTGCCAATTTGTAACTGAAGCCTCAACTGCTCTCCCTTGTATTGTAAAACTAAGTCCTGCATTTACTACTCTGATGCTGCCCTCGTTTGCTTATACTTCAGTGTAAAACTGCATGGAGTTCATTATATATTTTTCCCTTTCATTACACATGCAAAGGTACTAGCAAATTTAATTCAGACAGCCTAATTATCACTGCAATGTGTATGGTAAATTTTACATTATACATATATATTAAATGTGTTATTTTAGAGTTCTGTTTTATTATTTCTTTGGGTGTAATTAATGTTTACTCAGCACAGCATCTTGTGATGGATAATCCTGTGAAATACTGTAGATAAAATAAATATTGATTTATTTATACAACAGGATAAGGACTGGGCAACACTATCCTCTTGGTGCTCCAGCTGACAATGGGGTTAGTCTTAATGCATTGTGTTCATTGCACTGCCTCCAGGACGTGATCTGCGTCTTGTAAAATTGTTCTTGTATGTTATAATCAGCAATTGCTGAAACAAAGGATTACTGTTTTATGCATAACTGATGCAGATACCCAGTCCTAAATGAAAAGAAAGAAGTCACAATTCAACCATCCATTCATTTTCATTATCCACTTAATTTAATGATCCTTAATAAGTGACATACAGTATTTGTTGGTGTTCTTATTTACTGTTAATTAACTAATATTGACAGAATTCTAATTTCATTAAAGTCACGTTTAAATGCTGAGCATCTGGTGTTAGCATGAAAGTTTAAGATGACCATAGCAGAACATTTGGTCTAATGAACAATGATATTTAATAGTCCACAAATTCCCTGATCACAATTAAAAATAAACAGGATTTATGTTGCTAATGCATCAATGTTATATTTAAAGAGCTGCAGTTAGAAGACAGGGCACTATACCTTTATGACCAATTAAGAAACACAGATTATGAAAATTAATGGATGTACAGTAATGAATGTTAGTTTCTAGAGATCTTGCAAATGAAAATAAAATTGAACAAAAAATAAATAAATAAAGAGAAACTGTGCTCAATGATCACAAAGTAATTCTAAACTAGGTTTCAGGTAGCTACAATACTTGTCACTTGTTATAACAAGTATATCAATGTATTCTTCAAATGCTTTATTTCAATGAACGGAGTTGTTATATGTACATGAAAACAGGCAAATAAATTCTACGTTAATTTTAATATCTGTAAACTCTGCATTTTATTCTAATTTATTATGAATTTCATACAAAGTATAATTAGCATAGTTATATATAGCTTATAGCTATAGCATAGCATATATATATATATATATATATATATATATATATATATATATATATATATATATTCTGAAGTAGTCCATATGCTATTATCTCATTGAAATGGACTGAGGCCTTTTCCAGTGCTGTTCCCCACAGAGAGCCAGGATAAGATATGGCCCCCTTATAGCCACAAACTGGTGGGTTTGAGAATGTTATGTTATTTGATTTCAGTAAGATTTAGATAGATAGATAGATAGATAGATAGATAGATAGATAGATAGATAGATAGATAGATAGATAGATAGATAGATAGATAGATATTAATCCCAAGGGGAAATTCACATACTCCAGTAGCAGCATACTGATAAAAAACAATATTAAATTAAAGAGTGATAAAAATGATTTAAACTCAACTTTATTTTTTAACTTTATTGAAATTCTTGAAAGGAACTGACTGAATATTCATTGCATTGCAACAGAAAACAAAATTCGGTCTAATGGGGATTCTTCTAATTTCTGCTTCCAGATTACTTAATTTAAAGCATTTATGTATTACGTATTACTGTTATAATGTTCTTCAACATTTGAGTGGTTTTAGTGATATATGTATATGTAATGCCATAACAATACAAGCAACAACAAAGAAGGGTGAAAAAAGCTTCTGAAACTGGTTGAACTGACAATGCACAGAGGTGTACACAGCCATAGAATTAAACCAGCTGACAGATGTACTACGGTACCATACAGAAGGTCTTCTGCAGAGGAATAATCTGAGTAATCTGAGTTAGTGAAGTAAATATTTGCAAGTGATTGTGCATAAATTGTAAAATTGTAAATTGTAAAGTGAATTAGAATAAAATTACTGAAACAATTTGTTGGAAATTTGTTTGAAATTAAAGAAGTTATCAAATCACTGGTGTCAAAAGTGAACATGTGCACTAAGTTGAATATCATTGATCTTCAGGCTCCAGCATATAATGGATGTTTCAATCAAATTCATTTTAATTAAATGTGCACTGATATTTGTAACAATTTGGGAAAAGTAAAGGTATATTACTAATGCATATGATAAAAGCATGGGGAAAGATGCATAACCACTGAAATAGACTTTTCTTAATAATCTTCCAATCAATCAACAAACTATACTCACAGGAATCTATTTTTTCTATAGTGTCATTTCTGGATATTACACCAATATTTTGAAACCAATTAGGGATAGGATATTTCTCTTCATTACGTCATGCAACATGTCCTATGGTAGGAATTTGTTTTGGAAATTAAAAAAGGATACTAAACCAGGTCTGTATGCAATAATGCTCGAAAACTTTCCATCGTATTATTCTCCTTTTTCAGGACCAAGAGAAGCATTTGAAGGATAATGCACCACAAATGAAAATTACTTAAAAGATAAAAAAATGACTGAACTTTCTGGCATATACTACACTTAAAAAACATTTATGTTATCTAAAGCATTTAGCTATTATTTATATTTCTTCTATTTTTCTACACTATGCTTTATATTCTTATATCTGTAACAAATGTTATGCTGTATCCCAAACTGTATTTAGATGTCTAAGAATCCAAAAAAAAGCATATTCTGACTTATGTATGAAAAAGTCAAGCTTATTTTAAAATAACCTCTGACTCACTGAGAGCCAAATCTAAGAAATAAATGGTCTATTTTCTCAGTTAGTCATCAGACTGCATTTTTTGTTATTCATTCCAGCATGTCTTTTTACACTTGTAAGTTTTTTATGAATTTTACTACATTTTCACACTTATTTCAGGCATTTTAAATTTCTACTTAATCAGATTTAGGGTCATGGGAGTCCAGAACCTAACCAATTATGGGACCCCAGTCTATTGTATAGGCCCACTCACATTAATGCTTCATATCTTTGGAGATACTGTATTTGGTTAACTGGAGTATCTAGAGTGAAATCCATGCAGACACAGGGAGAGTGTGTGAACTCCACAATGACTGGACACAAGCTGTAAATGAAAGATGTTAGGGCTTTCATAACATTAGCACATTAGAACAATCTAAACAAGATCAGGCCATTTAGCCCAACAAAGTTTGCTAATCCTATCTACCTAATTCTTTCAAAATAACGTCAAGTCTAGTTCTGTAGCTTTAAAAACTTTTACTGTCTACCACACTACTTGGTAACTTATTCCATGTGCCTGCGGTTCTTTTTGTGAAGAGAATCTTCTAACGTTTGTGTGAAATTTATCCTAAACAAGTTTCCAACTATTTCCCCATGTTCTTGCTGAACTTATTTTAAATTAACTGCATCGATCCACTGTACTAATTCCCTTCAATCATGTCTCCTGAAAAGGCTCAGCTCTTTTAATCTTTCCTCATAATACACCTCCTGCAGTCCTGGAATTAACCTAGTTACTCTTCTTTGCACATTTTCTAGTGCTGCTATATCCTTTTTGTAGCCTGGAGATGAAAACTGCACACAATACTCTATATGAGGTCTAACCGGTGCATTATAAAGCTTGAGCATAACCTCCTTAGACTTGTACTCCACACATCGTGCTATATAACCTAACATTCTGTTAGCCTTCTTAATGGCTTCAGATCACTGCTTGGAAGTTGATAATATTGAGTCCATCATGACTCCTAAATCCTTTAAAGTGTGTTTTGGATTTTCAAACCTCCCATTGTGTATTCAAGTGTAACATTTTTTATTTCCTATGTCCAATACTTTACATTTACTTACATTAAATTTCATCTGCAATAAATCTGCCCAAGTCTATATGCCGTCCAAGTCACCCTGTAATGATTCAATGGATTCAAGATTATCTGACATTTCACCTAGCTGGGTATCATCTGAAAACTTAACCAGCTTGTTATTTATATATCTATCCACATAATTTACAGTGGGTATGGAAAGTATTCAGACCCCCTTCAATTTTTCACTCTTTTTTATATTGCAGCCATTTGCTAAAATCATTTAAATTAACTTTTTCCCTCATTAATGTACACACAGCACCCCATATTGACAGACAAAAAAAAGCATTTTTGAAATTGTTGCAGATTTATTAAAAAAGAAAAACTGAAATATCACATGGTCCTAAGTATTCAGACCCTTTGCTCAGTATTTAGTAGAAGCACCCTTTTGAGCTAATACAGCCATGAGTCTTCTTGGGAAAGATGCAACAAGTTTTTCACACCTGGATTTGGGGATCCTCTGCCATTCCTCCTTGCAGATCCTCTCCACTTCTGTCAGGTTGGAAGGTAAACGTTGGTGGACAGCCATTTTTAGGTCTCTCCAGAGATGCTCAATTGGGTTTAAGTCAGGGCTCTGGCTGGGCCAGAGAACGGTCACTCCTTCGTTATTTTAGCTGTGTGCTTAGGGTCATTGTCTTGTTGGAAGGTAAACCTTCGGCTCAGTCTGAGGTCCTTAGCACTCTGAAGAAGGTTTTTGTCCAGGATATCCATGTACTTGGCCGCATTCATATTTCCCTTGATTGCAACCAGTCGTCCTCTCCCTGCAGCTGAAAAACACACCCACAGCATGATGCTGCCACCGCCATGCTTCACTGTGGGGACTGTATTGGACAAGTGATGAGCAGTGCCTGGTGGTCTCCACACATACCGCTTAGAATTAAGGCCAAAAAGTTCTATCTTGGTCTCATCAGACCATCTCAGAGTCCTCCAGGTGTCTTTTAGCAAACTCCATGCGGGCTGTCATGTGTCTTGCACTGAGGAGAGGCTTCCGACAGGCCACTCTGCCATAAAGCCCTGACTGGTGGAGGGCTGCAGTGATGGTTGACTTTCTACAATTTTCTCTCATCTCCTGACTGCATCTCTGGAGCTCAGCCAAAGTGATCTTTGGGTTCTTCTTTACCTCTCTCACTAAGGCTTTTCTCCCCCGGTAGCTCAGCTTGGCTGGACGGCCAGCTCTAGGAAGGGTTCTGGTCGTCCCAAACGTCTTCCATTTAAGGATTATGGAGGCCACTGTGCTCTTTGGAACCTTAAGTGCAGCAGAAATTTTTTTGTAACCTTGGCCAGATCTGTGCCTTGCCACAATTCTGTCTCTGATCTCTTCAGGCAGTTCCTTTGACCTCATGATTCTCATTTGCTCTGACATGCATTGTGAGCTGTAAGGTCTTATATAGACAGGTGTGTGGCTTTCCTAATCAAGTCCAATCAGTATAATCAAACACAGCTGGACTCAAATGAAGGTGATCTCAAGGATGACCAGAAGAAATGGAAAGCACCTGAGTTAAATATATGAGTGTCACAGCAAAGGGTCTGAATACTTAGGACCATGTGATATTTCAGTTTTTCTTTTTTAATAAATCTGCAACAATTTCAAAAATTCTTTTTTTGTCTGTCAATATGGGGTGCTGTGTGTACATTAATGAGGGAAAAAAATAATTTAAATGATTTTAGCAAATGGCTGCAATATAACAAAGAGTGAAAAATTGAAGGGGTCTGAATACTTTCTGTACCCACTGTATATGTATTAAAATAGCAGCAGCACTAGCACTGACCCCATGGGCCACCACTCTTAAGAGCCCTCTGCTTCTTTTCAATGAGCCAATTCTGCACCCATCTAAAAATGTCACCCTAAACTCCCAATTCTTTTAGTTTGATGACCAAACTCTCATATCAAATGCTTTCTGAAAATCAAAATGAATAAAATCATATATTCTCCACTTTGATCATATCCTTTTGTTGCTTCCTCACAGAATTCCAGCATGTTGGTAAAACATGACCTCCCTCTCCTGAGCCCATGCTGACTTTTCAGTAATTCTCCTTTTCTTGACACGTGTTACTCAATCCTTTTCTTAATAATTCCTTCCATTAATTTACCTGTGATATATGTTAAGCTTACTGGCCAGTAGTTGCTTGGATCTGCCCTGTTGCCCTTTTTATATAATGGAATAATATTTGATATCTTCCAGTCCTTTGGAATTTCTCCAGTGTACAATGACTTCTTAAAAATATCTGTCAAGTGATTAAATATGTACTCACTAATCTCCTTAAGAACTCAACGATAAATATTACCGGGTCCCGGTGATTTGTTTGATTTGAGATAATTTAATCTGAGCAGTACTTCTCCCTCTACGATTTTTCAAATCACCCAGTGCCTCCTTAGTAGTCCCTTTTACCACTGAGAGGTTATTTACTTCCTCACATTTAAAGACCTCAGAAAAATGCAAGTTTAAAGCATCTGCTATTATACTGTCTGTATTTTTTAATACCCCTTTAGCCTTGAGGCAGCAACACTAACCTCTGTGTTAACATGCCATCCTACATTATATGAACCTTTGCAATTATCTGTGGCCATCTTCATTATTAACAGTCTTTTAGATTTAAACACTATTTCTGACTGTGCCTATAAAGGTAATCACAGTCTTGGAGGTTTTTAAATTTTATTGTAATACAACATTGAATCACAGTGGATTTAATTGGACTTTTTACACCGATCAATAGGAAAAGACACTTTAATGTGAAAGTCAATACAGATCTCTGCAAAGTGGTCTAAATTAATACCAATAAAAAATAGAAAATAATTAATTACATAAGTATTCATCCAATTTAATATCACACTCCTAAATCATCCCTGGTCCCACAAATTGGTTTTAGAACTCACAGAATTAGTTTAAATGGAGACCACCTGCTTGTAGTCATGACGTTTCAGTTGTACAAATGCACCTTATCTGGAATGAACAACTTTTGGTGAGTCAATATCATGGCCTAACCTACACAATGAAGAGAAAGAGAACACTCCAAGCAACTCTGTGAAAAGGTGACTGAAAAGCACAAGGTTGGGAATGGAGACAAAAAAAAATCTACGTCACCAGAGTTTCCCTCAAAGTACACATAATCTGTCTTTAAGAAATGGAAACAATATGGCACAGCTATAAATATGCCTGGAGCTGGCATAAACTGGGTAATTATGCCAGAAGAAGATTAGTGAGAGAGGCCACCAGGAGACCTATGATAATTTGTTAAAGAGTTACAAGTTAAAGCCGCTAAGACTGGAAAGACTGAGCAGACAGTAACTGCTGCCTGGGTGCTTCACATGTCATAGCTTTGTGAGAGACAGGCAAAGAGAAAGCCACTCTTCACAATAAAACATTCACACATGTCATCTCGGTTAGAGTTCTCCAGAAGACACGTGGGAGACTTGGGAGTGAGATCAAAGAAGATTCTATAGTCTGCTGAGCCCAACACTGAACTTTTTATTCAATAAACATGATGGCATGTTTGATGCAAGCCAAACACTGCACACAATCAAAACCTCACTATTCTAACTGTGAAGCATGGTGATGGCAGCACCATGCAGTGGGAATGCTTCTCTACAACAGGCATTGGAAGACTTGTGAGGGCAGAAAGTAAAATGAAATCAAGAAAATGTGTAAAAATCCTGGAGAAAAACCTTGTGCAGTTGGCAAGAAATCTAAACCTTCGGAAAAGATTTTTTTAAGCAAGAAAACAACCCCAAGCATTACAGCACAGCTACACAGAAATGGCTTAAAAACAACCATGTAAATGTCATGAAATGGCAGAGTCAGAGGCCAGATCTCAATCCAAGTGAGACTTTATTGCTGGACTTGAAAAAGTCTTTAATGATTATATTAAATGCAACTTGACAGAGCTGAAACAGTTTTGTAAAGAAGAGCATGGAAAATTTGAAATTTCCAGATGTGCATAGTCGATAGAGACCTGATCACATATACTTAAGGCTGGAGCTGCATGCTAAAGGTGCTTCTACTACATACTGATTGATGAAGACAATGAATACTCATGCTATCAATTATTTTATGTTTTATATTTGTATTTAATTTAGACCACTTTATAGACGTCTGTTGTTACTTTGACATTAAACAGACTTTTTCTGTTGATCATTATCAAAAAGCCACATTCTATTGTAAATCTATTGTAATCCACTATTGTATAATAATAATATTTGAAAACGTCTTTTTATAGGCAGTGTATCTTAACAGACAATGACAAATTAAGACCTCTATGAATACAGAAACTCCTGTAAACAGCTTGCACACCTACATTGACATGAAAGATATATAGATTAATAAAACAAAATTTACAAAATTAAAATATTTGTGGTAATTCTGTGAACAGATTTAACAGAACAAAGTGAAGCAGAAAAATGCCTGACAGGCAACTGTGGCAAATCGACAGAAGACATGGAGGCAAATGAATGACTTAATGTGTCGGTTTATCTCCTTCCCAAATATGAATATAACGTAGAAAAATCTTAAAATTTAGATCATATTTCCATTATGGAATGTACGTATGTAAAATATTTTAAGCACTTTGGTTTTTTTTAAAAAGAAAACATTAATTTTGATTTCAGTGGTCCACGGTATACTTCCTCTGTATGAGATGTGGGTTGATATGGGCAAGCAGCCCCAATGCAAACACAAAAAAAAATAACACTCTAAAAAATAATTGTTATGGATGTGGTACTCATTGTGACATCAGTACAGTACTGTAAATCACATATTCTTCCATCCATCCATAATCCAACCCGCTATATCCTAACTACAGGGTCATGGGAATCTGCTGGAGCCAATCCCAGCCAACACAGGGCACAAGGCAGGAAACAAACCCCGGGCAGGGCACCAGCCCACTGCACTCAGATATTCTTTTTATTTAAATTGTTGCATAGGCCCATTGGTTTGAATTGCTCAAATCAGAAAGACTCGGATTCAATCAGGAGAGTGCTGCAGAACCTGAGCTTATGGAGGCTGACCATGATACTATAATTACTCTTGTTTGTCAGTATGAACAAAACATTCCATTTGTTTCAATTTCATTATGTGCTGACCATTGACTTAGCAATCTTTAAAAATATCCAGCATTTCTCAATTTATATTTAATAATCTCAGGCAATCTAAGCAATCTACAGGGACAGACTCTTGCTCCCAGCAACTGTAAAATTAGATTAGGCAGGTTCAGTAAATCAATGGATGAATGAACACTTTCCAGATTAATATACAGTATATATATATTTTTACAATATATACCAATGATATCTGTTAAAGTTCTCGTCACCAGGTTTACTTTTGCTAACATCTTTACTAAATCTTTTTTGGGAAGAAAATATAAAATCGTGAGGTTAATACATTTTTATATACTAGATTTTATCAGTTTTTACTGAGGGGAAGTACTATAGCACCTTCAGAATTTAAGTTAATCCAATGTTTCTATAATAACACAACAGCAATTAAAAGAAAATCAAGAGCAGTCATCCTTTGTTTTTATAGTCAAATAGACAGGCAAGGTGGAAGTAAAGTAATAGCATGCTATAGACAGAAAAAAATAAGTTTATAAAAAATAAAGGGTATGTCAATTTATACTTCTAACTTTTAAAGTGTCTTTTATTTTAAGACACTTTTGTACATTAGTGAAATTCTAAGCAATGAGTGACAAATTTCTTAATGTTTATATTCACATAGGTGTTTGCCTAATTTGAATAGTTTTACACAGCTGCCTAGAAAATGGTATAATCTTTTACCCCTTGTAAGGTAACATGTAACAGAATTTTTTCTGTTATTCCATTATTTACAGAATGTTAATCGGTCAGTAAGGAACATATTCTCTCAGCTAAAAACATGGATTGTTAGATTTGATTGCAGCTAGCAGGTTACAATGGCACTATATGACAGTATGCACAAATGCCCTGACCTATGTTCTGCAATTGCAGAATAGGAACTTAAATAAATGTGTCAAGATATCTAAGCCTTAAACTGAAACATCTTGCACAATAACTTTTCCTTTTTTTTGTATTTTTAATGGTTCCCTGATTTGTTTTGAATTTGACTAAGACAAAGATACTTGTATTGGAATATGAAATCATTGTCTAAAACATTCTATTAAGTAAGCAGAAGATGCAGAATTTTGAAAATCTTGGATAAACACAGCTATAGAAGGAATATTATGCCTTAACATCCCCGTCTTTCATGTCTAGGTCACACAAAGCTGAAGCTTACTGAAGAACAAAAGGTACAAACCATGAATCATCTCTAAATAGAATACTACACTACTACTGGTCCTTTTATCTTGATACACTTTGCAAAGTAAATGATAAAATTAAAATACAACATAACGAAATGTACTACATATACCATAGACTACTCTTCAATTGTCTACAAGTTGATTGACTTTGCTATCATTAAGCTATACGTGCTTAATGACTAAGAAATTATCTGAGGTTTACACCCAGCTGGATGCGGCTCTGGGTGATCCTGCCTGTAATACCCACTATTATATGTATGTGGCTGTATGTTGGAACCTCAAAATTTTGGTATCTTCGTGTGCATTTTGTAATATCCCCTACTATGCTTTTTCTGCTGCTTGCCGCTCATCTGCGCCACCCCATCCTCCCATCTCACCTTCTCCGCTGTGCTGTGCTGCTTCTCTCCTATTATCAGATAAGTATTGATCTCTACTATGACAATGGTATTGTGCGGCGCCCGAAATATTTACATCATGGGTTAGGTCGCCGCCACAGCCGGTCTGCGAATGAAAAGTTCACTGGCAGTATTTGCTCAGGAATATGCTGTCCTACTCATGGCTTTGGAAACAGGAGTGTCAGTGGGCCAAATCTGCAATATGTTAAAATAAACTCTGGTCATGGATCTGTGCACAACGAACCCATATCGGCTAATATTGCATTGTTTAACTCAAGATCTCTTAATGGCAAAGCACTGGTGCTATCAGAATTCATTACAGACTCAAACCGTGCTTTTCACTGTCTCACTTTCTCCTCTTACCTCTCTTATCTGTAAATGTCAAATTTCTTTCGGAAAACTTAAAAATATCTGTCCCTCTGTTCTTGCTGGATCCATTTCTGATCTTTTTCTGTCTTCACCTATTCCATCAACACTAGATAGTCTTGTTTAGCACTATAACTCAGTCCTTCATTCAGCACTCGATAAAACAGCTCCTTTAAACCATAAGGAGGTTTCCTTTAAGCGTTCAGCTCCATGGTATAATTCAGAGCTACGATCTATGAAAGCAACTGGCCGACGCCTTGAGAGAATGTCACGTAAGACTGACCTCACTGTTCACATCCAGGCTTTCTCTAACCATAAAAGGGCTTACAAGGATGCACTAACTGCAGCCAAGAACATACATTATGACAGAATAATAGAAAGTGGCCATGATAACCCAAGGGTTTTGTTCTCTGTAGTTAATAAATTACTTCAACCTGCATCTGACCCAATTACCTCCTCTGCTGAAGTCTGTGAAAAATTCCTCCACTTTTTCTGCAATAAAATTAAAGATCTAAATAATTCAACTAACATAAATCCATCACCCATTTATATCCTTCCCTGTCTTCCCACTCCATCCAGTTCCTTTTCTAAATTCTCACCAGTCACATCGGCATTTGTTGATGACCTGCTTTGTAAGATAAGGCCAACTACTTTTGTACTGGACCCCATCCCCACCAAACTTCTTAAATCCTGCCTTCATGCCATAATCCCAACTGTTACGACAATAATCAATACATCCCTCGACACTGGGATGTGCCAGCCACTTTAAAAATCGCTTCTGTAACCCCGACGTTAAAAAAGTCTGGTCTTGATGGTGATGATCTTAACAATTTTCGGCCTATTTCCCACTTACCTTTTCACCAATTACTTAACCTCTAATAAATTCATGGAACCCTTTCAGTATGGTTTTAGGGCGCAATGGTTTGCTTATGGCAGCAGGCTCTGGACAAACCAGCATATTAATTCTGTTAGACCTCAGTGCAGCACTTGACAGACATGACATTCTACTGTCCAGAATGGAGAACATGCTGGGTATCTCTGGCACTGCCCCCCAGTGGTTCAAGTCCTATCTGACTGATAGGCAAGAGTTCCAGCTCAGCGCCAGTCACATAAGGAGTTCCTCAGGGCTCTGTCCTCGGTCCTCTTCTCTTCTGTATTTATATGCTTCCCCTTGGCCATATTACTCATAGCTATGGACTGGGTTATCATTTTTATGCAGATGACACTCAACTCTATTTCAATGTCAAAAGTGCAACTTCATCAGATTTTTCTCAGCTCACAACCTGCTTCAGTGAAATTAAAACCTGGATGGAGCAGAACTCTTTAAAATTAAATTGCAACAAAACTGAACTCCTGCAAATTGTCACTAAAGCGCTACTTAAGAAAATGAGCTCCTTTTCAGTCACTCTTGACGGTGATCTCATCAGACATTCTTCTGATGCAAGGAACCTTGGTGTCATTTATGATTCCTCCCTTTCTTATTCTGCCCAGATAAATCACATTAAGAAACTTTCTTACTTTCACCTCCATAACATATCACATGTTCACTTCTTCCTCTCATTTTCTAATGCTGAGACATTTGTCCATGCTTTTATCACATCCTGCATCAATTATTGTTACTTGCTGCTGGCAGGTGCTCCTTCTAATCTTATATCACAGCTCCACTTGATTCAAAACTCTGCTGCAAGAGTCCTTACACAAACCAGCAGCAGCAAGCACATCACACCCATCCTGCTCCATCTTCACTGGCTCCCTGTGTCTTACAGGATTGAATATAAAATTCCATTAATAACCTACAAAGCTTTAAGTGGCCTTGCACCAGTCTACCTCAGTGACCTTCTAAATCACTATGGTCTTGTTCTCCTACTAAGGTCCTCTGATTCTGGTAATCCTGTTGTGCCTCACACTAACCTGCACTCTATGGGTGACAGGGCCTTCAGCTACATAGCACCCAGAATTTGGAATGACATCCCAAAATTAATTAGATCAGCAGACTCCATTCATTTAAAAAAAAAAAAAACAAAACTTAAAACTCACCTATTTAGGAAGGTTTTTAACTTAACAACATTCTGCTCTTTCTTGCAGTTTACCTCTCTGTCCAGGTGCTCAGGATAATTTGTGTGTCTGTTATATCACAAATTACGTTATTTGTTAGGTTTTTCTTTTAGTATTTTACTCCGGTTTATTGTCCTTTATTCTAGTTAATGCTTTGTTATCTGTTTCATTGTTCTATTCAGGAAAACATACAGTATGTATCCAATGTTACTGTACATATACCCTGCTGGTTTTTTCTAAGACTCTGTGAAGTGCCTTGAGCATGGGAAAGGTGCTATATCAATAAAATGTATTATTATTATTATTATTAGCTATTAAATTTGGCATATGTCTCTTGCCTTCCCCCTGTCAACAATGGAGGGTGCAGCCTATTTACTTCATAGCCAACAGTATATTACAATATGCCATAATACATTGTATGCATGCAACAATTAAAAAAACGTCAAATGAAAAGAGACTGAAGAAATTGGAGGCTGCTTAGGATAATTTATATTGCATTATTTGTAAAGCAAATTATAAATGATAACATAGTAATGCATCTTTAATGCTAGTGTACATTATGAGAATGTTAGCATGGGTTTACAATCTGAAAATGATGAAGAAATAGAAAACCAATTTGATCACAGCATTTAAATTTCAAATAATTTCAGAATAATCCTTCTACAACAGTTTGCTTATTTTTCAATAGCTAAACTATTGCATTTACTTAGATTTACTTTGGGTATAAAGCTGTCCAATCTGTTCTGAATTTGTACAATATTGTACTCTATGTAGAGTATTGCTTTCTGGTCTTTTCCTGGAATACACATTCAGATAATTTACACCAGTATCTCTGAAGGCAGGTTTCACTATTTGTTTAAGAAGAAATCTACATTGAATTGAGAAACAGTTATTCACGGCCTACTGAAGACAACTATATACAATAAATTTACCTTTAGCTCTTGTGTCATGTTTTCAAATCTGTTCAACACTTTATAAGGTGGAGGCAGTGGACCAGTTAAGTTGATGCTCAACACCATTTGACCCAGGTTGTCTAAGTCAGTGAGGAGGAGTCCTGTACATTCATCATCACAGACTAATAAAACAGAGCAGAAATAATAAAGATTAAACTGCAGCTAATATCTTGGGAGCACCTGCAAATAAAGAGAGCAAATGAATAATCTTTTTTCACAAATGTATACATTATATTGACTACACAAATAAAACAACTTTTAAAAGTTTGTAAATAAATGCTAATCTTATATATATTTTATAACTTTTCCCGTTAAGTTCATAACAAGAATAGTCTATTAAGGATAAGACAAAACATTAATTATATACTGAAAGCTGAGGTAAATGTTCCAAATATTTGTATATATTTATTCAATCTCTTCAGGAAAGACTCCAAAACTCAAAAGGCAAAAAAAAGACAATACTTTGAATATTTTTAGAAAAGAATTTATGTCTAAATTTTATGTTTTTAACTTAAGTTCAATGTGAAGTCAGTATTTTACCCCCTCCGCCATTTTACACTAACCTTGCAATAAAAAAAGCCATGCAGTCAGGATTTACTATAGGTCACATTCTTGTCTTAGACATGATGATCCTAATAATGTGTAGAAACTCTAGAAAATCTTTTAAACTCAGCATGGTGCATCATTCCACCATCCATTGCCTTCTCAGCTGTTGTTTGATAAGAGACAAACAACTATGGCTTATTTTGAGCTTAGATTGGTTTGTCAGTCTTGAGGGATAAGCAATCTTAAAAAATATTAGCGTGAACTGCTGTGGCTGGCGCCTGAAAGAGTCACATTAAATGGCTTAGGCCTTTCGCACAACAGGTGTGGAGTGTTCATTGGGGCATTTGGATGTGACCTCTGGTAGATGCTTCTCTACAGGATCTTTACAATATTAAGAATTGCAGCTGTCCAATCTAAACTTCTTTTTGCAGGCTGAGCACTGCTGAAAACCTAATCATAGCAATCTTTGCAAGGTAATTCATTTCAAGTGCATGCTTTTTATCTTTTTGGTTACACAGCTTTTCAACCCATCACCACAACTGCATAACACCATGCTTGAGATTATAACAGTTCAATAGAAAGCAGCATTCAACATAATAGCAATTTAGCACTCAGTTTCATTTAGTTATTTATTTATTGAATAAAATAAAGACGATCCGTACATGCAGAAAAACTACCTGATCTTAAAAAATTAAATTATTAATAGTTAACATGAAACAAACTGACAGGACCAAATATGCATACTGAAACACGTCTACCAGATACGTAGCACAAGGTCAACTGTAGTGTCTCTTATTTTTATGTTTCCAATGATAAATCCTTAAAATTATTGAAAACTATACTATTGAAATGTTTCAGGTTTCTTGTCATTTTACAAATGATGGCTGAAATTCAAGGCTAAATAATCAAAATTGTGATCAGTGTGTAATTTAACAGTTAGTATGTGTGAGGTCAGAGAGAGAGTTGCTATAGAGAAAATTGCAATGAATATTGGTTGAAAGTCACTAGAACGCAACTGGAATTGTTTAACAGTTTCTTAAAAAGTGATAATGCTGGATCACTTCACTACAGGAAGAAAGAAAAGAATAAGATCAAAGTGGATCATATGATATTATTAATCTTGACTTTTAGAAAGCATTTGATAAGGTGCCACATGAGAGGTTGACCATCAAACTAAAACAAGTGGAAGTTCAGGGTGATGTTTTTAGATGGCTGAAAAACTGGCTCAGACACAGGAAGCATAGAGTGATGGTGCGAGGAGCCATATCAAAATTGGCTGAAGAGTGGTGTCCTTCAGGGTCAGTGCTAGGGCTGCTGCTATTTTTAATATATATACAAATATGGATAAGAATATAAGTAAAAATCAGGCTTGCAGATGATAAAGAATTAAGTGGATAGGACTGGCGAAGGTTGTTGGGCTGAATGGCCTGTTTTTGTCTAGATTGGTCTAATGTTCCAATGTTCTAAAATCAAATTGGCCATACACAAATGTCTTTTTTATGTCATAAAAACTTGTCTTTTGTGACCTATGAAACAAAATGTCAAAAAGGGTGGGGGACTGGAGACATACATATCATTAGATCATTATATTATTCCACCACAGTTTTGCACATTAGACTTTAACAGGGTATATTGATGAGAAAGTGCCAGGTATTCTTATTGCACTGCTCATAGCCACTTCATCTTGACAGTTCCAACAGAAACTTCTCTTAGGAACTCTACCTCTTGAGGACCTTTTGAAGGACAATATTTTAAGCATCTGGCAATATATTGTACACAAATACACCCCTTCTTCCTACAGAATTAGAGGTAATGTCTATGTTCTGTGTTTTCCTGATGCTTAATATACTGAATCTGTCTCTTTCAGTAAGTATGAAAACACTGATACTATAATATAATATGCTAGCATCTTATATATAAATGTCTATGTGTGGAATTTGGAGTAAGGGCTCCAGCTCTGAGGAAACAGAAACTCACTTAGCCGCTAATACATAAGTGAGGCCAGCATGTCGGCAAAACAAAACCTCCAAAAGAAGAGTCACTTGCTTAGCCACTTGCAAGCACGTCGGCAAAATGGTATCCCTTTTTCTTTTCCTCCTGCCGCTAATACACAAACAAGGCCAGCACGTTGGCAAAACAAAACCTCAGAAGAAAGACAGTCGCTCAGCCGCTAATGCACAAACGATGCAAGCACGTCGGCAACACAAAAACTCCTAGGAGAGAGATGCCCAGAGTAGTTCCTTTCAATTACCTGACATCTCTACATTTCAGTTTTTTTCTGACGATTTCAATAGTTTCTAGGATCCTGAACTTTTTATAGCACAAGCTTACAGAGCAAATAAATAATAATTATCATCATTATTTAAAAAAAAAATTAGATCAAGAAGCTTAAATTGTGCCCTTTGTCTCCTTTTTGGAAATGGAATGAAGAATAGGGATAGACTTTTCACTCAGACCTCCTATCTTAAAACATTGTGTAAAACAGAATTGATTTTTGTCAAGTGTGAAATGGTTTTATTGAAGAGTTGGAACCAAGTCAACAAGCCTCCAGTATTTTATTGAATGACTTTTAGAAGGTAATAACTTAATTGTCATTTCATAAGAGCTACATGCATAAGAGTATTATTTTGCTTTTCCTCTCATCTTAATACAGCCATTCAAGCTTAGTCACTACTCAAATGCCATTGTGCACTGAATCAGAAACAAAAACTATTAATGTACTCCTCTCGCATAATGGGTTTAGAAAGTTTTGGATTAAGAGAACTGGAGGTGGAGGAGGATGAGTTTAACGGATTTTAAATTGTTAATGGGAGTGAGACAGAGCCATCTTGATGATTTTCAGTGTCACACTAACATTTTAGCTCAATTATTCAATTATGTTCAGTGACAGAAGGGATTGCAACAGCAACTTGGGAGCATTTTGAGGTCTAATTCCGCAAAATTTCAAAATACTTTCTTATGGCAGTATTCATACATTGCATGATACATCAGTTATAAGTTTATATTTGTAAAATGTGAACAACATACAGTATGTGGACACACCAAAATTTGATCATTTAAATGGTATATATAGATAAAGTAGATATATTATAACAAACATCATGGCACATTTACATTTTATAGTCCATTATCTATATATCTATCTATACTAATAAAAGGCAAAGCCCTCACTCACTCACTCACTCACTCACTCACTCACTCACTCACTCACTCACTCACTCATCACTAATTCTCCAACTTCCCGTGTGGGTGGAAGGCTGAAATTTGGCAGGTTCATTCCTTACAGCTTCCTTACAAAAGTTGGGCAGGTTTTATATCGAAATTCTACGCGTAATGGTCATAACTGGAAGCTGTTTTTCTCCATTTACTGTAATGGAGATGAGCTTGAACGCCGTGGGGGCGGAGTTTCGTGTGACATCATCACGCCTCCCACGTAATCACGCAGTACATAGAAAACCAGGAAGACCTCGAAAAAGCACTGAAGAAAACATGCATTATATAATTGAGAAGGCAGCGAAACAATAAGAAGCGGCGAGTGACATATACAACCATATTCATGAGTTCTGCTACTGAAACAAAGCACGATGTAAACCTACACTTTAAATTAAGTTCATAGACAGGCTGCGCTGGCGTTTGTAATTTAGTGCCTGCCCATATAAGGCCGTCCGTCAGCGGCAATCCAATAGCAAACTCCCACTAAATATTCACGGGTGAAGGACTGTGTTTATGGAGAGGAAGATGAGATGGTCAGGGTGGTGTTTGACACAAACTCAGCGAAACTGCGAGAGAAAGTTTTAAGTGCCAGGACTAAGGTAACATTAAATACAGCCATGGACATAGCACGAGATGGCACCAGCACAGCTGGGAACCTTCGATGCATGTACACCGAGCGCTCACGTGAACTGACGCAGTGCACAGATAAAAGCAACAGTTCCAAAGAGCTGAACAAAACCGAATTACACAATTGAAAAGGCAGCAAAAATATGAAGCGTCTGATAAGCATATTCATAAATCCAGCTACTGCGGAAACAAAGCACACGGTGGAAAAAGTCAATGTCCCGCTAAAGGAAGACAGTGTAAAAAACCCGTGCATGCAGTGTGTCAGGTCTCAGATAAAGAAGAAGACGAGCTGTTTATTGATGCAGTAAGAAACGAATCGATGAATGAAACCTGTCATCTTTACAACGATTGACAAACACGGAATGTAACTTGAACACAACACATCCTACAAATACGAACCTGATTGAAAGAAATAATGATAATCAAATCCTTGATGACAGCAACACTCAGTAACACTCACAAAACAAATACTGTATATTGACAGTCATGTTACGTTATTTTTAAAATGTTCCCTTTTCTTTTCTAGCTTTTTAACACACTACTTCTCGCATGCGATATGCTATATATATATATATATATCCGATCTACATACTCGAATAATGGATACTTTATTCACCATCAATGATTGTTTTGGTAAAGCCATACTCAGTGTATTCATTAGATGAACGGTAAAAAGTAACAGCGAGGGAGGATGCAGGCTGTAGTGCAGCGTCAACTCTATCTGAATTGCGATCACATTTGAAAAAATATATCTTTTCAAGTTCTATTTAGTCCATATGTGTCAAACTCAAGGGCCTGGGCCACATCCGCCCGGCGTGTAATTATATCCGCCCGTGAGATCATTTTATATACTGTATTATTGTTATTAAAGCCCGGTATATGAAGCGCTGGTAACACAATAAACTACAGATCCCATAATGCAGCGCTTCAGCCGCCTTGCCGAACAAGTTATTGCGGCTAGCTCACAGATGCTGAAGAGAAAAGTTGATTCTGAAAATAGAGCCTTTAAAACCGATGGGAGGCTGAGTATATGTTTACTGAACCCGTGTGTCTCATTTGTGGAGCTAATGTGGCTGTAATTACAGAATTTAATCTAAGACGGCACTATGAGATAAAACATCAGGGTAACCTGAATGCAATGCAGAAGATACAGAAAGCAGCATAATTAAATAAGAATCTGACACTTCAGCGGACGTTTTAACCCGTGCACAATCACAAAGTGATTTCAAGTGAAGCTGCTTTTATGGGAGACACAAATGCACCAGTGCACCTTGCCCCACTTTCCCTGTTGCCAAGTAATGTTAAACCAAGTCGTCACTACGGTGTTCCCAAATCGCACTTTGCTGATAAACTGAGCGCACTGCGCACTGAGTTTGCACGGCGCTTTGGTGACTTTGAAGAACAAAAAGTCCGTCTACATGCGGCTCGAACCTTGTGCATGTTTGGTAGCACATATCTGTGTGAGAAGCTCTTCTCAGTGATAAAGACTAACAAAACAGCACACAGGAGTCGCCTCACTGATGAGCACCTGCAATCCATCCTGAGAATCTCCACAACACAGAACCTCACACCAAACAGAAACGAACTTGTGGCCAAAAAAAGATGCCAGGCGTCCAGCTCTAAAATGACATATGAGCAAAGACAACTGAATGATTTGATTTGTTATTGCTGAAAGGAACACATTTTATTTATATTTCCAGGTTTTGTTATGCAGCATGTTCATATTTGAATTTGTATAATTTTGACAGGATATATTTTTATGGAGAGCAAAATCTTTTGGGATATTTAAAATCTAAGTTTATTTTTTATATAAAATTACATAAGAGTAAAGAAATTTGAATGTTTGTTCTTTTAACGTTTACTTTATTTCTAACTTGTATAATTTAGACAGGATATATTTTTATGGAGAGCAAAATATTATAAGTTGTTTAAGGTTTGAGTTGATTTATTCACGAATAATATTCCTGTCTGTTTTTACCATTCCTACCAAAGATATTTCTGTCGACTAAATAAAAATTCCTTCTATTTAAAATTTAAATAGAACTTGAACAAATCTGATAGTTCATAATATCCACACAGACTTGCACGTAAGAGCGGAGTCATCCGTTTTAACAAATGCAGCGTATTGCACTGATCTGAAATAGCTGTGTGTGTATATATGTAGATATGTATGTATATGTATATATGTTTATATATGTGTGTGTGTATGTATGTATATATGTATTTGTGTGTGTATATGTATGTGTATATATGTAGATATATATGTATGTATATATGTGTATATGTATAGATATGTATATATATATATGTTTATGTGTGTGTGTGTAAATATATATATATATATATATATATATATATATATATATATATATATATATATATGACAACAACACTCATCACTCACAACAGTGACAAAACAATTACATTGACAATCATGTTACGTTATTTTCAAAATGTTTCCTTTTCTTTTTCATTGCTTCTTTAACACACTACTTCTCCGCTGCGAAGCGTGGGTATTTTGCTAGTATAATATAAATAGAAATAAATACAAAAATTCAACATCTGGAAAAAGAAAGTGCATCCTTATATTTATCACTCTCAAATACCTACAATTAGAATCAGGTGCACCAGATTAGAACAACCTGTCTTATTTAAACCTCAGATATTAAGGTGGCTTGTTCTTTGTTATTGAAATATGTGTTATCTCCTAGAAAGAAAACGCTCTCTGTTGCCTTCAGAAAGAAGTTAATAGGTGCCTACACTAAAAAAAATGAAATCTAAGAAAGTAAGGCTTTTACATAAAGCCATTTAATTCTGTTTTACTTACTGTAAGATTTTTTGACTTTTTTATCACACACATACGATTAGGGGGCAGCCAGTGGGGGTATGAAACAACATATCAATGCCTTTCTCTATTCCTCACCAGGAAAACCCAAAGATCTGAAGACCGTCACACATTGAATTCTGTTCCCAAAAATGGCTTCCCAACACCAGGAAATCACTTCATTTCCTCATCCCATTCATCTCTAATTCACCTGTCCATCAGTGATGACTTCATTTCCAGTCCTTCTCCAATGCCCTCACCTACGGCCTCAATGATGACGTCATCTCCATTACAGTATATTCACATCATCCTCATTTCCTCTTTATCTGTACTTCCGGCCACGACTCCATAAAAACTCTGTCTACCATTGTTCCATTGTCAACAGTCATATTTGTGTATTCTGACCAGTGAATTAGTGTCTATTGACTGCATGAACATCCAACAATATACGGGGACGGATACCCAAATCTTAATCTGTTTCTCTGTGCCTTTACTTCTTCACAATAGATATTCTTTCAGCACACAGCTCCAACAGGATAGCTCTGTGAAATTTAAATCGACTTAGAAGCCAGTCAACATCATTTGTAAATATGCACTCTCTTCTAATTATTCCATTTGAGATGTCTTCTAACAATGCTAAAATAGCCACTGTAGATGGAGTAGTTTGGTCATTCAATTTATCATTATATTGTGCAAACGCACCATTTTTATGGGGGCAAAGATAGAGCTATTTGGCCACAGTTCCTCATGATGTTTGGTGAAAATCAAAGGCTGCATTTGACCAGAAGAACCTGACAGCAACTGTTAATGCATGGTGGTGGAAATATTATGGTTTTGAGCTACCTTGCTGCTTTCCTGCAACTGGGCCTGGGCAGTTCACCATCATTGTACCAGAGGGTGCTTGAAGATAATATGCCAATCCTAAATATACCAGGAAATCCACCAAGTAAGTGCTGAACATAAAGAAATGGAGGGTTCTGGAATGGTCAAGTCAAAGCCCAGATCTGAATCCCATCAAGATGCTGTAGAGGGAAACAAGACACCCCTTAAACATCGCAGGACTGGAAGGAAAAAACTTTCTTTCTGTGTGGTCTCTGTGCCTGATATTTCTGGGATAAGCTCGGTGTTCGTGTGACCATCATCTAGATTACATGGGTTTGAAATAGCAAGGGATATATTTGAAATGTTCTAAATGCTTTAAACATTTTACTTAATTTTAATTGATTTGCTGGGATTGGCTCCAGCGGACCCCCGTGACCCTGTATTCGGATTCAGCGGGTTAGAAAATGGATGGATAGTTCAATTTAATTGAACTCAGTTATGTTAAACATTTTTGTAAGTCTCTTTGGATAAAAGCATCTGCCAAATAAATGTAAATATAAATGTAATTGATCTAATACTTAAAACTGTTTTTTCATTTATTTATCAATTGGCTTACATTGGTTTATGACATTTATTATGTACTTTAAGTTATTGTGTTGGGTACACACAAAGTGTTAAAAATAATTTTTCTGAAGTTAAGTTTGAATTATATATTCTATATCTTACAAGTTTATGCAAATGAATAAATGTACTGAATTTTTACTAGATATTTTTCTGATTAAATATAATTTTATGTGTTTGCCTCTGAGAAAATGTCCCCTTGCTTTACTTCATTTTTGAATTACCATACTTTGTCAGGGTGTTGCTGCTAGTAGTGTACTGGGCCGAATTTTGGTGTTCATTTCAGAGCTGATTATAAACTTCACACCACAATTTACTGAAGTAAGCCATCATTAATTCTTTATCTTGGACAGGCTTTTCTTACTACTGAGTTTCTTTATTCATTATGGTACCTCATGACTGAATAATTGTATCTTTCTTCTCAATTGTCTTCTTGCATGTATAAATAAAGAACACCCACTACAGAAGCCTGCTTCTAGAATGTGTTGCCAACCCCGCAAAACTCCCTCTCTGTGTCTTTTTGACAGCTTCATTTGGTACTAATATTAGTTCCAATTGGAACAACCAACTCATACTTGCTGCTTCTCGACAATTAAATTTCATATTCTGTAACTGCAACAATATTCGGGAATGTACAGCATATTATACTTATTAATTGTATATGTGTATATATGAGTTTACTGCAGTTTTTGAATGTATCCGTTTTGACTGAAAAGGAATTTGTACGCATAAGGGTTGGATGCTTCTTAATAGTAAATAAGACTGACTCCGTGATTAATTAGCATTTGCTTAATTATTGGCACAATTTGTACCAGGGAAATGTCACCAAAACATTTTGAAAGTGGGAGTTTTCCCAAAAGCATTAAATAGTCATTATACTTTATATGAAACTACATTAGTTTTCTTGCTTCAAGGCATAAAGGCATATGTCAAATACCCCAAATGAGCTAAAAAAAATTGTATTTATTTTTGAAAAACGTTTCACATAAAGCAGAAAGTAACCATAATAAAGCCAATTTTGTCTTCACAAAAGACAAAACTAATCTATTGTGACAACCCTGTCTATTGTAAATTACATAAACACTTTTGATGGCAAGCATATATACAGTATATCTATCAACAGAATATCAGTTTTCATGCATCAGTTTTCTTACCCCACTCATTCAGGCTAGGATAGTTGGGAAACTGGAGCCCATCCTATCAACCACTGGGTGCAAGGCAGAAACAATCCCTGGACAGGACACGATCCCATCGCAAGGTGAACACACATACTGTACATACATTAGGGTAAATACATACATACATAAGTTCACCTAAGTTGCATGTCTTTGGATGTTGGGAAGAATCTGAATCATATGCCTGAAGCACATGCAGACATGGGGGAACATTTCAACTCTATGCTGGAAGCACCCAGGACATAAACCCCAGTCTCCTTGCTGTGAGGCAGTAGTGCTACCACTGCACCTCCCTGTTACTCCCAGTATATTAGCATAAACCACATGTTCCACAATGTTTCTAAAATCAGTCATTTTTTTTTTTGTTCAATAAAGTTTTCATTTGGACATTTTCTTCTACAGGTTTTGAACAATGCAATATTTATGTTCACGTTTGATTTGTAACTTTGCTATACTTTGGATTTACCAGAACACCATCTTGTTTTTTTAATCTTTGCGGCCTTTTGTAGTGCCTTTTTCCATGACACGCCTGCCCATCATCAGAGAGCACAGTTTCACAAGGTGCAATGTGACATGTCATTAGTGCAGCATAAATTAAGCCAATGTACCAACTAAGCCTTTGACCAATTTTGTGGATAGTTATATGCTTTTCAAATTTTATTTGAAGAAAATAACACTACATACAGTCAAGCTTAAGATAACAAAACAGAATTCAACTTCCTCCCAAGAGAAAGAGAGGAAAGCCAACAGTAAGTGCAATTATGTAAAAGCAACAAAGAAGGGAGAATATCCTTTTCCCTGATATAAATTCTTATTGTATTTTTAAAAATTAGATCTTGCCATATTTTAAAAAAGTTTTGAACAGATCCTCTATGCAAGAATTTCACATAATATAGAAACATCAGTTACTCACTGACTTATAACAGGTAGGCTAATATTCTTCCAGTTAATCAGGATATGTCTATGTGCTCGTAGTGGGGTAAAGGCAATTACATTCATTTTGTCCTTCTCCACTTTAGGCCCATCTGGGAGTACACCAAACACAACTATTAATGGATTAGGAGTGATTGTGACACCAAGGCTGTCTGAAAGGCATTCAAAGATTTTTAACCAGAATTATGTAATTTGGTGCACGCTCAAAACATGTGACCCAGTGAGGCTGGAGCTAGATTGCAACATTCACATAATGGATCTTGGCCTGGAAACATTGGGGACATTGTGGACAATTTAAGATATATGTGTTTGATGAAAGATTTTAAGTTGAATGAATGAATGTGTTGTGCATATGGAGCCAGAGTGTATTCTATGCATGGCTGCCTTCCAATCATTTTCTGAGATATCAAGTGAAAGATCTTTTCCTAATTGTACCCTAGGATCTTTGAAAGGAGGAGACATAAATATGATTTATATATTATTGAGATGTTATTTCTTCAATATTGATCAGTATTTCTTCTGGAATACAAATTGTTGGAGGTGTGGGTAGGTTCATTTTAGCAAAGTTTCTGATTTGAAAGTAGTGGAAAAATTGTGTTCATGTGAAGTTAAATCTGAAACGTAATTGTTCATAAGATGCAAAGTCACTATCTATATACAATTCACCGTGTTTTACTCCAAAATATTTTTCAAAGATTAAATACTGTTTAGGTTTCAGAGGGTAGAAAAAGGTGATTGCATTTATGGGTGTAACAGATAAAGGCTTCTCTGCCTTGAAGTGCTTCCTACATTGACTCCATAGTCAGTGATTAATGGACAATTGGATTATTGGTATATCTATACTAATAAAAGGCAAAGCCCTGACTGACTGACTCACTGACTCATCACTAATTCTCCAACTTCCCGTGTGGGTGGAAGGCTGAAATTTGGCAGGCTCATTCCTTACAGCTTACTTACAAAAGTTGGGCAGGTTTCATTTCGAAATTCTACGCGTAATGGTCATAACTGGAACCTATTTTTCTCCATATAATGTAACGGAGTTGAGCTTGATGGCCTTGGGGGCGGAATTTCGTGTGACATCATCACGTCTCCCACGTAATCACGTGAACTGACTGTCAATGCATTACGTAGAAAACCAGGAAGAGCTCCAAAAAGCGCTGAAGAAAACATGCATTATACAATTGAGAAGGCAGCGAAACAATAAGAAGCAAGCGAGTGACACATACTGTACAAGCATATTCATGCCTGCAGCTACTTCGGAAACAAAGCATGGTGTAAACCTAAAGTTTAAATTAAGTTCATAGACAGCCTGCCGCTGGCGTTTGTCATGCCCACGGCTAATGCGGGATACAAGTTTAATGACAGGATGCAGGGTATAAACGACAGTTTTGATCACTTTGTAACTAAGTTAAAATTGCAGGTGAAAGACTGTGCTTATGCAAATTCCGAGAGACTGTGTTTGTGGGGGGATTGACAGTTAAGGCAGGGGGAGGAGTGACATCATCATCTCCCCTCCCATTCATATAATTTCGCTCAGAGCTGAGTTCCGCGGCTAACAACGTCTTCCGAAGCAACTTCGTCACACTGCCACCAAATACTCACAGAAAAATCCACAAGTTAATACACACGCTGTCTCTAGTGTTTCTCCACACTGAATCCTCCAGGCACTACTTGCAAAAGGTTACATTGACAATCGTGTTACGTTATTTTAAAAATTTTTCCTTTTCTTAGCACAAGCACAGCTGAGAAGCTTTGATGCATGTGCTCCGTAACGCGTTAAAAAATAATGCATTTCATCAAACTTTGCATTACAAGCAAAGGGGAACTTTTGTCAATGCATGATTTCCTGGTACACCGATTACATTGATCAGCGCTTCCCGATTCATTTTACCCTCGCAACCCCTTGCTTTGAGAAGAAGTATGAAAAAATATGAAGTTAACACAGAAAAACAGATCACCAATTCAAGCTTTATGAATAATCGATTCGCCATCAATAATTGTTTTGGTAAAGCCATACTCGGTGTAATCCTCCTTCCATTTTATAATTTTTCCGCCACTAGCCATGATTAAATGAACGGTAAAAAAGTAAGAGCAAAGCGAGGGTGACTTATTCAGGCAGGCATATATATGACAGCAACACTCATGACAATGTCAATCATGTTAAGTTATTATTAAAATGTTTTACTTAAGTCAAAGTGAGCACTTTCAATTTTTTTCATCCTCCCCCTGAGCTATAGCCCAGACAAGTGCAAACACGGGACCCCTTTTCTACACCGCGGCAAAATAATATTAAGGCGATTCGCACTTTCTTTTGCACAAATACGATTATGAGATCGTCAGCTTGGATTATGAAGACACGCACAGGAGTGTAGGACTGACAGTGCCATCACAGCTGATTAATAGCAGGGTGTCTCACCAGTCTACACAAGACCCACCGCGACTGTCCCCAAAAGGCGCTCATATCTTCAGTGAACACATCTCTCTATACTATATAAAAGAAAAAGGCAAGTTTCCTTTCTTTACACCTTTTTTCCTTTTATCCCAAACCAACGCCTTTCTCTCTTAACACTGCAGAGGACACAAAACTAATTTTCTTTAAATGCTGGTAAGGCACATTACAAGAGGAAGAAATTTGAACGTTCACATAGAAAATGTAATTTCTATACCACAGCTGTTGTGTAGCACCTTTCAAAAGGGATCAACTACCGAGAGATGATCCATATACATTTTAGCTGCTGTTAGTACTACTTACCTGTTGTGTTACACAGTCTTTAAAATGTAGTTTACCCACAACCACTCCAGTAGTGCTCAATGTACCTGTACTTCTTAAAACGTTAACGTTTTACTGTTTAATAACTTATAGACTACATTTTATCATTTTTCCCTTGTACTCAGTGACCAAAGCTATACACACACATATAGACACATACATATATATACACATATATATACCTGTGTGTATGTTTGTATGTAAGTGTATGTGTATATATATATACACACACACACCTATCTACATTGTACTGTATATATATACACACACACACATACATACATACACACACACAAATTATATATATGTGTGTGTGTGTGTATGTATGTGTGTGTGTATATATGATGTAGATAGGTATGTATATATATATGTGTGTATATGTGGATATGTATATATGTATATAGATATGAAGATATGTATGTGTATATATATGTATATATGTATGTATGTATATATATATATAATGTAGACTCAAACCCATTATGACAGAAGCAATCCAAGCTGTGAGAAAACAGTAAAAAGGAGGCGTGTCAGACGTCGTGGTACATTTTCTGATGCAGCTACCGAAAACAACTTTGTGACGCTGCCGCCAAATACATAAAACAATTACTTTGACAATCATGTTACGTTTTTTTTAAAATGTTTCCTTTTCTTTTTCATAACTTCTTTAACACACTACTTTTCCACTGCGAAGCATGGGTATTTTGCTAGTTGACAATAATTTGTATTTACTGGGGCACACAGCAGAGAATATAAAGAAGTATTGCAAGATTTTATTTCTATTGCAGACCAGGCTTGTGTATATTTATCTATCTGTGTCAATGTCCAGGTCTTTTCAGCTTGTATATTTGTTACCCAGTAATAAAACTGAAAGGTAGTGCCATAGCCCCTTCTACTCTAGGTTCTTGTAGAGTCATGTTAATGTATATAGGGATGCTCTGAAACAGAAAAAGAATCTTGGGAAGGATGTTCATTTTGACAGTATTGATTCTCCCTGCTAATGTGAGATGGAGGGTAGACCATCTGTTCACATCTTGTTTGAGTTTTTTTTTCCATGCTGATAACAAAATTCTGTTGAAAATGATTTGTATATTTACTTGTGATGTTTACCCTTTGATATTTAAACTGTTCTGATAAAAAATAAATTGATGGATGTCTAGTCTAGCATTGTGTGCTAGACAGTTCACTGGAAAAAGCACACTTTTATTCAAATTTACTGTGAGTCAATCTGGGCAAGCCTCTTGCTGGTTTGTTAGTTAAAGATTTCACCTTTCATGTTCTTTTTTTGGCCTGACAATTTATAACCTGTAATAGAACAGGTATATAAAATGTGTTCAAAAATGCTTTTCAGCTTGGCTATGTTTTATTTACTATACCTATCTAAAGACTTTTTAAATCTTTACTTTGTTGCCAAATGCTTAATTTCTTCAGTAGTAGTCAGGTTATAATTCCTTCAGTCCAGAGCTAATGAGAGCGGATTCTCATTTACACCTTTTTATCCCCAACCTACAATATTTACCCTCTGCTGGTGTGCTCATTAGAAGTGAGGAAGGAAACCTGTAATGCAGAGAAGTGAATATTTTTAATTTCAATATATCTTTATCTTTTAATTTTTGAACACCATTTATAATTAAAGAAATCTCTGTTGCAATGATAACAATTGTGGAGAACCTCCTGCGGCAAAGTAAAAGCAATGATTATTTTTGACACATACAGTAAATAATAAAATGCATTCCAATACACAGCCCATTACACATATTATCACTGCTACAGAAATTACTATATTAAATGCTCTGTTCACATTTAAATTGAGAATTTTGGTTTCCCCAGTATTAGAGTAAAGAAAAAGTTTCCAATCATTGTCATATTAAAATGATACCCGCCAGTATGCTACAAACTCATTTACATCAGAGAAAGCAGAAATACAAGTAAGCTTATCCATAATCATGTAACATTTTACTGCAGTGTTCGCCAGTTCCTCAGGATGCTTTGCCTCTTTTAAACTTTATTGTCAAAACACATCCCTGCATGTGCTTCAATGAAGTTCCATGAGCAAAAGAAAAAAAAAACTGTAATAACTGTAAAATAATAAAAAGATGAATTTAATGCATTGCATGATGATTTTTTGCCCAGGGTAGATTAACATGGAAATTTTTACCAGTTATCTGTATAGTGTTTTGTAATGTTTAATTGTGAAATAGTCTACATGCACTTCAAGGCAATGTACATTTATTTAGCCCCAAGAATTGTAACTAGATGTTTGCGTATATTCAGACACTGTCGTAAATATGGAACTGTCTGATCTCAGTTACTGGGTGACACACTTATATCAAACAAATAGTATGGACTCATGTCACACAGGAGTAAGTTTAGGTGAGGTGCCTTAAATGTACCATAAGTGAGTTTTACAAGTAGTGCTGAGTGGATTGTTGTAATACTTGAAACACCTGTCCACAATAAAGAAAATGAATTAATTCAATTAAAGACATATTTCTGCCTATTAGGATATGATTTCATTTTTAACCTTAGCTAAGTGGAAAGGAAGTAACATATAGCAATAAAGTTCATAACTGAAGTGAACTATAAAATATTTTAAAACAATATTATTGTATCATTAGGATAACAAATTTCCCTTATTTTTAAAAAGGATCCAAAAATCTTACAACTTCACAATTTGTAGACTAATAAGAAACAAACTAAGTACTGTAGAAAGCCAATATAAACAGATTAAAAATCCAAAACCTTCTGAAATCTGAGTCAAGCAGTTTGCACACAATGTTTGAGACTGCCTAAGGCCAGGCATGACAAGATGGCGTGATCTCAGACGGCTGTCTGTCGCTGGTGTAAAACAGGCAGAGACATATTATGCCTTAATCAAGGCATCTGCTTAGAACAGAAGTGAAGATGTCTAAAGTCACCTTAGGCACAGATGGATTTAAATCTTCAAATAAATGGCTGAGTTGTTTTAAATAACAGTAGAGAAAATTAAATATTTAAGACAGTTGTCAAAAAAAAAAACAGCTAACTCCTGTGTATCTCGTTCAAATTCTAGGGAACAGGCCAAAAAAAGAAGTTTAGAGTTAAATGCCTATTCACAAAGCCACAATTTCCCTAACTTAGTGCATCTAACTCAATATCGAGGTTTAAAGGTCCCCAGAGTGCTACTTTACACCTCTTTACAAGGTAACTGACTCCATATGTTCACTGTTCTTTGTGGGAGAAAACGCTTCATATTTATGTACTATAAAGTATGCTCTGAACAGCTTTTGGCAAAAATAAAATGTGATTGTTATATCACCCCAGGCTTTGGTCAAAAATATTTCACTGCAGCAAAATTTGTAGCAGTTGAGTCTGGTGGCAAGATTATTGTGTTCAGTGTAATTAGAGAATGCACAGAACACATCCATTTGCACACCTGATTACACAGCATTTTCACATGAAAGTCAACTCTTTTTTTTTCTTGCTGCTTCTCTTAACATTTTCTGATCACATTCATCACTGCAGATCAGAATGTATTAAATGACTAAGGGCAATGGTTAAAAGACTTTGTAAAACACTGCCAAAACTATTTCTACCATATTTATGGACAATGAGTAGAAAGCCACTCACTGAAAAAATACTCTTCTTCAGTCTGTGCTAAAGATGGATTAATGCCATTCAAAATCATACATCATGCTAATCTTCACATGCTTTAATATCTACCAGGGCTTAGAAGCAACTTGTGAGAGATGCAACCAAGCATCAGCCTCCCTTGGCCACGTGTTTTGGTTTTGCCCACAACTTATAATCTACTTCAGTGGTTCTCAATGTTCAGTCCTCAATCTTCTCTGTGGCGGCAATTTTATGTTCCATTTAGTCTCAACTCAATTAGTAAAAATAAGCACAAAGAGCTTGTAACTTCTGGAGGGATGTAATAAACATAGAAACTGTAATGGCTTTCTTAATTAAGAGAAGAAATAGGCCCCGAGGACTGAACGTTGAGAACCACTGCTCTACTGAACCTCTGTTTTCACTTTTTACTCAAATGCACTTGCGCTCTCTCAATCCAAAGACTCATATTGTGTCTTCTTTTGTCCTTAATAGAGTAACTAAAGTTGGGCCCATTATTGTGTGCACTTTTGTTCACATGAAGAATCCTACGGCGCATTTCTTGATGGCTTATGAATGTGCAATATTATCTGAAAGTGGAAATACATATATTGTCAGACATGTGTTAGCAGAAAGCAAATAATGGTTTAGAAAATAGGAAATATCATTGCTGAGTGGAAAAGGACAATTTTTGGACTCTTTCTCCACTTTTACCTCCATGATTCAATATTTGACCATTGTGACTGATCTTAATGGTCTATTGTATCTTTTTGTGTTTGATTTAACCTCTGGGTACCTCAAACCTTTTTTCTGTCTTTGTTGTTTTATTACACTTTACATATTTACTTAAGAAAGACAAACAACATCTTATTGAAACAAATCAAAACTGGAGGAGGCAAAGAGCTTATAAAATATGGAACTAAGTCTTGGATGCTGTATCTCTTTTCTTTTTCACTCTCACGCAAATCTCAGCCTTGATCTCCATTCTTAATGTTTAACAGTTGTGTTCATTCATACATTATGGACCTGCTTATTTCAATTTAAAGTTGGGAGGGGGGGTCTGAGCATTTCTGACCAACATCCGGAGTTTAAGTTTAATCCTCATGACATTTGCAATTTAAAAGGTTTTGGGCTCCCTGAAGATCTGGATAGTGGCACCGATTCCTCTCATGTGATAGGCAAAATTGAGTTACCACAGCAGTCCCCCATTGAAAAACAGAACAAGAGATAGCAGTATATACACAGTGTATATTGATGCAATTAAACATGTTTGCTTTTATCAGAACGAGTCATAGCCTATCTGGAGTCAGTTGTTGGGTATGTCACATTAGACCATTGTCTTCACAGGAACACACTGCCAACTGTATCAGACTCTCTAGGTTATGTAAATGAAGGCCATGACTGAAAATCTCCGTAAAAGTTGCCTAATGTGACATAGCCTTTAGTTGAGGAAGGATTGTTTAAACTAAAGAATAGGTTGAGGATTTATGACAGGCTACCCTTTGAAAATGAATGTATACAGTAATAAAAAAATAAAACACTGAAATTACTAAGCAACCAGGATAACCTTACATTGATTTTTTTTATCTTAGTGCTATGAAGATTAAGTTAAAGAAAAAATTAAATGGAATTATACGTAGCTGCACATAAATATGATGTCAAACTAATAACAGAACATGGCTGATTCATTCTGACAGAGATAAGTATAATATAAACGGATACATAAAAAGTGTAAAAAAAGTATATCGATCAAAACCCTAAGGGGAATAATCATAACAAAGTAATAAGGTAATAAACACAATAAATTAAGCTTACTATCTTACTGGGCCTCTCTGTACAGTTGTTGTACCCTGATGATCTGGCGGACAGGCTTCTCCACTTTCCCATCTTCCCAGAGTACCATCATTCACACTTCCTTGACCTACTCTCTAGCCTCTCCATCTCCTTGACAGGATTTTTTGCCAAAGTATAAATTTAGCAGACTTCTAATTGAGAGCTGCTTTTAAGCTCCATCATTGGTCACTATTAAAGCAAGTTCCTACACTAACTACATTCCTTAGCTCCTAGCATTCTTTTAAAAGATGCAAGTCAAAACCATAATGATTGTCTTCTCTTTCTCCCTGTTGGGCAGTACATTCTTACCTGAAACACGTGAGATATTACTGTTGCCAAATGCTAGTCCTGAGTGGTTATGCAAGCCTTTTACTTGTCCCTCTGATTAAATTGTTCCTCCATATTTATTTATACATGTCATTGTTTGAGTGTAATGACTGTTTCACTCCAATTAATGTCATTGCATCTTACAGTATGTAAGAATTTTGTGGCATTTCCCATACTTGAACAAGACAATGTATGACTTTATTCAAAGATATCATATGCAAAGGAAGTAAATTCCTGAGAGTTTTACTAGTGCTCTTGTGACCCAGAAAATTCCCAAGTTCAGTTCCCTAGGATATCAGAGAATGTCTGGCATAGTCTGTATACAGACTGAAAGGACTCACCATATACAACAGAATTTAAACAAATTAAAGGACCAACACAATTCTTGAAATGTAACAAACAGTGGAAACCTTATTAGCTTTAAATCATCACATCGTGAAATTTGTTTTTAGTACAATGCTAATTATTTTCCTAAATGGAAAAATTAGTGTGAAGAATTTTATGTATATGAATATACATATATTAAACAGAAATAAATCTTAAACATTTCATTTTCAGGTCTATTTCTGGTGCTTTAAATCAACACTGAATAACGAATTGCCACAACATTACTTTGTTGGAGTACAAATCATGTATACTAACGGCATTTTAAAATGGAAGATTATTTTAAAGAATGTTCTGCTTCAAGTACAGAAGATTGTCTAAAGTCAAGGTGTTGTTCTTAGTAGGAGAATTAGCTTACGTCTCATTTAATGTTCTTTGTTTAGAAAATTAATATAAGGTACATTACAGTAATTCCTTTATTTTCAATGTGAATTTGTACTGACACTCTAGCCAATAATGTTTTATACTAAAGTCACTTAGTTTGGAATGTATCTTTTAAATGGATCTACAGAACCAAAAGTATAATGTAGCACATGGAAGAAAGACATCAGTAGCTTATTGCTGCATTGTCACTAGATGAAAGAAATATTTTCAATTAGCATAATGATTGGATGTAAGATAAATGAGACATATGAACAAAAACATATAATAATTTCTGCTCTTCTAACATGTTAAAATTAATGTCTAATTGAGACTTTAAGTTCCCCAAGGTACTGCTTTCAACTTTACTGTCAGGTAAATTATTCCACACATGAAAACAAAATATGTTTTAACCTGCATTTGGATTTTATTTTCAAGATTCTTCTTTTAAAGCAATTGCTGACATCTACTGTATTTTTTTGCTTGACCATTAAACTGATTTCTGTCATATTCCCATTAAATCTCTACTTACTTACAAAGGAACAACTTAATTCCTTCAGTCTTATTTAAAAAATTAAATCCTATAGCCCTGGAATCACTCAATTAGCACCCATTTATATTTTTAAACTGATTTATATCTTTTATATTATATTTATATTATATTAAAGAGACAAACCTGCACACAACAACCTTATCTACTAAACAATAAAACACTAAGGTCTGTGTGTATAGTCCCTCTGAGCAACGTGATTGGTTAATTTGGCTTTGGTGTGATTAGAGGAACTGCAAGTGTGAGACACATGAGGAGGAGTAAAGGCATATGAAGGATGCTGAGAGAGTCACCTTCAAAGACAGCAAGTATAAAACTGGAGAAGAGGTGAGATGGGTGCCACAAAAATAATAACAGAGTCTGAGAATCAGGCTTTACGGGAACATGCACTAGAGACGAAGAGCTGGTTAATAGATGTTCAAACAAGCAAATACACAGAAAAGGTGCTGAAAGTACATGAAGAGCAAGACATAGCAAATATTTTTAAAATGATCCTATTACCTGTCATTGTTACCATGGCTTGTAATCAATATTATACAACATATTTTATTTCTTCCATGGAAGATGTGTGTGGCATGATGGTGTGATAGGTATTAGTGCTGCCTCAAACGTTCAGGGACCTGAATTTGAATCTTGTATATGATTTTCATGTCTGTGTGGAGCTTCTTCATGTATACCACATTTCTCACAATAATATCTGGTGTTGATTTCCACATAGCACCCAAATACTCACAGATACTATGTTTACTCCTCAGGCTATATTAGAATATTTTGCACTCTGAGTCTGGTTGTCCTTAGTGTGGAAACATAACCCATTTATTAATCTCTGAGTACTCCTGTTTTCTTCCAAAATCCCAAAAACATGCATGTTAGCTTATCTTATATATTCATTCCAGGGAAAGATTCTTATCTGTGCCTATTGCTACCAGAACAGACTCCAGCCATGCCTACCCTGAATTGCATTAAGCAGGTTTAGAACTTTATGCAGCATTAACCAGCATATGTTACATAAAGAAATCAACAAAGGGAGAAGATGAATCTCTTAAAAGTTTTTTATTCCTTAGTTTGCAACCCCTTCCAGGAGTTTTAATCAGAGGAAAACGATTAGACATACAGGAATGTAAGGCAATTTATAACAAATGAGGAATGGGGGTAGGTGGGTGTAAAAGGAGGGTGGAGTGATAAAGTGGGATTCAGATAATCCTCTGATGATGACTCCTGGCAGCTTAGGAATAAAAAACTATTTTAAGACACGTGCCTCATCGTCTCCCTTTGTGGATGTCTAGCTACAAATATGCAAACCGTATCAAAGACCTTCACTTACATATATATAAACCTGAATTTATCTCACAACCACCTATAGAGTATTTGCTAGCTCACCAAATTCTGCAGTCTGCAAATGTTATCAACCTGTAATATGTTGCAACAATGATAGAAAATTCAAGAACTTTACTTTTCAATGACCACATGATAAATGTTAATGTCCATACATTTACAAAACAATAAAACCATTTATTATTGTTAGTATACGTACATATGATTTGTTGAGATTCACACACATGCCTTTCCATGCACAGATCACAGGTTGGTCCTGTTGCTCCAGGTCTACATGTACATTGTCCAGTAAGCTGGTCACAAGGCACAGGCAAGGAACCTGTTAGACTACACTTACATTCCTGACATGAACCACCAAGAATCGTTGGATCACCATGAAATCCAGGAGAGCACCTACAACCAGAAAAGAAATGAAAACTCTATACTGATTGATTTAGTACAAATAGGCATAATAATTTTAATGTTACATTAGGCTCAGATCTTAACATAATCCATAGGACATATGTTCTCCCTTAAGTAACAGATTTCAGGCCACCTTCCTCAAACAGATTCACTTATAAGTTGTCATGTATGCATTTCGGATGACCTCCTCACAGGCTCAGTTGAGATATGTAATAACCATCTGAGGCAAGAGGGGGTGCTGCTGCTAACATTGTCATCTCTTTCTTTTCTTGCAGTGCAGACAAGCTGCCTGGTGAAGTTATTTAACCCTGTCCAGCCACCATAAAATCCCAGGTGTCCTGGAAGGAAGCATCATTACTGGCCAGAGCAATACGCTAGAGTGTCTGCAACCCTTATTTATTTCTGAGATCGCCACTGAAGGGATGCACAACTTCAAGTATTATTTTTGTTTGTTTCAGGTTATCTTTGGCACCCCATAATATCCTTGCTGCATTATAACCAGTCATTCTTGCACCCAGCCACAAAGTTCTAACAAAAGGCAAAGCTTTCAATTGGGCCATTGGAACTCCTTATTAGCTGCAAAATGTCCCTTAATAGACAGCTAGTCAGAAACTATATACTGGGAGGTCCAGATCCAAGCCTGGAGCCTTACTATGGCTGCAGGTTTTCATTCTAACCATTTTCTTAATTAGTGACGAGTTCTTGCTGTTAATTAACTTTTTTTTCCCTAAATTGTAATTGACTTGCTATTTAACTTTAAGGCATCTCAATTGTTTCGTTTTTCCTTAATTAGCATAAAAACAATAATAAAACACAAAATGAACCAACACATAACCTGCTAACACATGTCCATCATAAAATATAAGAAAATAAAGAAAGGTGAAGTTCCTAGTAAAGCTGATCTGATCAGGTGCACAAAACATTTTGTTTGGTGATCTTGGAAAAAAGAAAAATCAGCCATTTTGGAAATGTCTGTTGTGACAGAACAAGAGTGCCAATAAGCCATGGAGTTAAATAATGGGTTTAATTAACAAAAATTGGCTACTAATTAAGAAACTGGTAGGAGTTTGAGGCCCAGACTTGGTCATCATTTCATTTTACAATTCATTTTTGTTTCCACGCCATTTTAGGGAAACAAAAGCAACTCAGAAGACAGATTCTTAAAAAGCATGGCAATTAAAAGGAGGAGAAAAGAAGTCAATTAACAGCAGAAATTGGTCACTGATGAAGAAAGTGGTAGAAAGGAAAATCTGCAGCAATGCTAGCCCCGCAGGGATGGGATTGGACACCCCTGCCTTATACATAGAATCAACGTGGGGTACAAGGGTACAAACTATACTATAATTATGGCAGTAATAATGTATAGAACAAGCAGTAGGTCATTATGGCTTACTTGATACCAGTACATCAACCTATAATTTAACAAGCCAAAGGCAAACATTTTTGAAAAGAAAATAATTCAAGATTCCACCCTATACTATATAATGCTTACTGACAGTATTTTTCAAGCACATTTCACAACCATCTATATAGTCAAGTGCTTTGTAGTGCTGGCGCATATCCTTGAAGCAATGGAATCACTCTATGAATATACCCCAATGAGAGTTAGTCCATCCAAGTGAACACATAAATACAACAATCATGCAGAATTTCTTTTCAAAGACCTTGGTTCTGGTTTTACCTTTAAAAGATGTTTTTGTTAAAGGACACATTTTAAAATCTGGAAAAAGGAGTTGTTGTTTTTTTTTTTTTTTTATTAATGTAGTCACGGCAGTACAATAGATACATTTTTCTAGTTGGCTTATCATGCCACATGAGTTAAAGTGGGGTTCAATGATATTTATCACTACATTTAATATTTTCACACTGCTCTACAGAATTAAGTGATTTATAATGCAACACAAGTAAACAGTAAATTTGAATCGACAACCAAATACACACAAAAAACTTAGAAAAAGTAAGAAAATTTGATTGATCAGTAAATTGCCAGGGATTTGAGAGGACTTCAAACTCAACAGGTTTTTCATTATATTATACCCAAAATTGTTTCTCATCACTAGAATGTCCAAATTTATCACAGCACTTGCTTGTATGTGACAAGAAGCAATTAACCTCCACTGTCCGTACTGCCAGCACTACAGATGGCTCTTATTTATTCTATGCTAGTTATGCTTCTGTGTTGTTCAGACATAATTTTTTTACAATATTTATTCAAAGTCGCTTGTCTCCACTCTGAATAAGCATTCAGGTTGAAGATACTCATATTTCCCTTTTTTGAATGCCCATGCAATAGTCTTATTTCTCCAACAGCAAGAAGAATGGTTTAAGGTCTGTAGACAATCTTAGTTTCAAAAAAGAAATTAAGGATTCTAACATGGTTACTGATACTGCATTAAAGATATAAAAGTGAAGCGTATCACAAAGATGCAGAGAAGCTTGGCTGCATGCCTCCTTCGGGTCCAGCAAGTTAATGCTACCTTCTTAATAAGTAAGTCATACTTTCAAGCCGTAGTGCTAAGTGATCAGGAATGCTTTAAAAAGGCGGCACCAAGGACACGCTTTGCACAATCTAATTCTGCTAATTATGACTCTGTGCAGGCAGTTTCTTCAAGTAGAACCACTGCGGTCTTATCTTCCAAAAAATTTTGCATTTGTATTCTACCAAGCTGATCGCATGGCTTTACAGCAATCTATAGGTTATTTGAATTTCATAACCAGTTATAATTTTTCTCTGTGTATAATTAATATTGTAAAAATAAGTTTAATTACAGGACATGCAGCTGAACTTTCTTTACTGATAAATGTTAAAATGGATCCCATAAATATTTACAATTCAAAATATTCAGCTCAAAATATTCAAAATTTTATATGCTGTTGACAATTTAATATTATTTTTGTTGCTGATTTCATTCTGACGCTTATGGCACAATTTAGAAATTTTTATTCCCACATACTAGCTGTTGGATTCCAGGATGAATCTCACCTAAGATGCCATTTGTGATGACTTTACACATTCTCACTAAAATTTACAAGAACAGTCTTTAGGTATTCTGCTTTCTATCCACTCTCCCAAAATGTGTATGTTAAGTAACCTGGTAACTCTTAATTATACCATTGTTATGTGAGCGAGTGTGTGAGTATACATTATGCATTGATCATGGAGCGTTTGTTGCTGTCATTATAAGCTCTGGCTTACTGCAACACTATAAAGGTAAAAGAAGTCCAAACATAACAGACATACACTGAAATAATGTTTTAATTATTTCATGTGATTTTTATAGATTTTTGGACACCAAGTTAAAAAGTCCAACATTTAACACCATAAAACAATTTTTTTAGCTGTTAATTATACTTTATCTACAGTTTTCACACTATAATTAATATCGATCTTTTATTTTAATCATTTGAATGTAAAAAGTTATAATGTTACAATCTATGTTTAAAGCAAAACAGTTTTTTTTAACAGTAATTAACAACAATGAAGACTGTTGGTTTAAATGTGGGGACCTGAAAGTTCTGTGTATCTTACTGGGTCAGCTGTCACATCCTACTGGCAGCAAAGCTAAGAATTGAAATTGGGTTCAAATGGAATACCATGTTACAACTTGGTGCTAAAAACATCATCGGACCAAGGCTGGTGGATCCAGATCAGGTGTTGCTACCACTGCTTCTTATTAAGCTTGGTTAAATGAAATAATTTGCCAAAATCCATCAAAAGATAGGACCTTTTTCAGTATTTGTGCCGAAAATTTACACTTTTGTCTGAGGATACACTGACTTTTGTGAACCCGATATTAGAAAACTGATTTCTGATGCAAACATTTAAAGGTGCGACAAACAAACTGCAATAAGAGCCTTCAGAATCATTCAAAGAAGTAATTTCTGAGTTTGTAGGTAACAATAAAATTCTGAATTATAAAGAAATATAGAAAAATGTGTTTTTTAAGTTTAAGGAATTAGATTGAAACAACTTTTTTGGAATGGTATTTGGAATTTTTCCCTGAAAACCTTTGAGCTGTTAGTGAAGAGTAGGGTGAAAGATTCCATCAGGATATTAAAGACACAGAAGGAAGATACTGGGTACAATGGGATGTTAGTATAATGGCAGACTACTGCTGGATGATTCACAGGGATGCACCAGAAAAAAACAGAAGAAATAAAGTGCCACCGAATGAAGGAAGGAAGGAAGGAAGGAAAGATAGATAGATAGATAGATAGATAGATAGATAGATAGATAGATAGATAGATAGATAGATAGATAGATAGATAGATAGATAGATAGATAGATACTTTATTAATCCCCAAGGGGAAATTCACACAGTTTTGTCCAACAAAAAACTAAGAAGTGATAAAAAGTTATATTCAAGTCAATGAGTATGTATTGGTATCTTCTTTACATAAACTAAATCTTTTCATGTTGAATTAATTCAGAACAACATACATGAATAAATTGTGTAACTTTTTGATTTAAATCACTTTTCAATTTTGTACTTAAATGTAATGTGCTGGAAACATTCTATTTATATGTTTTATACTGTGTTCATGAATGCAAATAATTCACAATTAAAACAGTTTTTTGTGAGTTTACTTTTGCAGACCTGGGATAATTGGTTAAACCATTTTATTTTATTCTGTTATGCAATGTAGCTTTTCCTTAATATAATATTTTATAAGTGACAGAAAAAGATTTATACAGCAATTCCATGATAACTCTAGATTATCACAAAAATCATACCTTTCACAATACTGTCCTTCATAGCCTGGAGGGCAGGCAGTACAACGGAAATCAGAGAAGCCTTCCATGACACAGCTTGGACTAAAACTGTAACAGTAAATAAAAAAAGTAAAAATCCTAACATTTTTAAACACAAACAGGTGAGCAACTCAATCTCATGTGGCTGAATTCCAGCCAGAAAATAGATTCTTTAGAATGCTCATTTGTAAAACATACTTGTTGCTGGGAGTTGGAAGTGGACAGGCACAAGGCTTACAGTCATTGGGGGCTCCCCTCACTGCTCCATAGAAACCTGGAGCACACAGTTCACACCGGTCTCCTACTGTGTTGTGGAGGCAGTTCTAAAGAGAGACATTTAACACATGGCATAAGAAAAATGGACATTTATACATTTCATGTAATTAGGTTAATGTAAAAAGAAACACTAACAACTACATGAAAATTTATTGTCACACCCAACAGAAATGTAAGAAGAATAATGTAAAATCTCTCAGCTCTGTCTTTTGTCCTCTTCTCAACATGATTCTTGTTAGCTGCAACTTTATATACTATTTACTTTTGAATGACCTATTGGTGTTTGAAATTAAAATAAAACCGAAGCTCATTATTTTAACTTAATTCTTGGCCATGGTTTCAAAATCATTATAATGTTATTCTTGTCCATCTGTTAAGCATCTCTGTAATATTTCACTATTTTGGCTACATAAGCCCTCAATATCATGGGAATTTGAATTCTCAGAGTGCCCTGGGAAAGCAACATCATCACAGACTCCACTGTCATACTAACTTCAGGACGGCACTCTTCAGTGAAATGTTTCCTGAGTAGCTGAATTATCTGTCTTCAAATACATGTCCAGGGAGTATAAGGCTTTTGTTACACAGAGGTTTAACATCTATGAGGACCTTTAACTGACAATGTCAGTTGTACATTAACCAAATATGTGTATAATTTATATTTGAAACTATAGAAAATTAACTGACAAATACCTATACTTTTTATTATACTTATAAAAGAAATTAGTTATGGATTTAATTAGTCTCACCATAATTAGCAGGCAGAGAATGTGAGGATTTACAGTGTGTCTTAAAAAGTATGAGTTACAAAAGCTCTACTATCCAAATTTACTAATAGATTTTCACAAAATTGATGGCTATAAATCTCTTTCAAATCTAAACAAGTCTGAAAATTCAAGTTATTTGTGAGCATGATATTTTCATCACTAACATTTGATCAGTGACATTTATATTTTTTCATTCCATTCATGTTTCTATATATTCTTGTTATTTGGTTTCTGGAGGTTTCATTGATTGTGACGGGTGATGACACTAGTCAGATCATGAAGCCTGCCCTCCACAAACACAATATGTTTGGATGACTGACCTTCTTGCACCTAATAAAGAGATTCTGATAAAATATATCTTAACATTGAAAAGTATAATGTTATAATGATTACTAACATACAGGACATGTTTGTAATGTTGGTTTTTTGTTCTTTTAAACAACATCAAAAAACATTCCAAGAGCTACAGAACACTACATAAAAACGGAAACAGCAATAAGGCTGTAGTAGTAGTAGGAGGAGGTGGGACTCACTAGAGAGAGAAAGAATTCTTCTGCATAAATATACAGTTGGAGTAAGGAAATCATATAGAAAACAAAACACATTTTAGCAATAAATATGTATAATATACAGTAGCTAAAAATATTGATACTGTAAAATAACATATGAGAAAGTAGACACATGGGAAACAAAACAATCTAAAAAAATCACAGAACACAACCAACAACTAGACTAAATTTCTCTTTATCATTCAATAATTAAATATTAAAATTAAAATGTAAAAAAAAAAAAAAAATTGGTACAATACAAATCATGAGAACAAAACAAGAAACAAAAATTAGGAAGGTATAATAATAACTTCAAAAGGAAGACCATGGCCTAAGAAGACAGTAAACTTGAGGAAAACCCTAATTAAAAACAACCATAAAATCATTCCAAAGCAAAAATCTTTAAGACAAGAAAAGAACAAATAATTACCTAAAATCCAAAAAAATTAAAAATAAACTCAGACAAGTCACTCTTTTGTTAGCCCATACCCAATCAAAAATCAAAAAACAAATTCTCTAAACCAAGCCATAGAATTTTAAATACTGTGGACTTTACTCAAAATAGAGGGGGCCAAAGGTAATGTCACATTTAAGAACTGAGACCTGAAATATTTCTTTTATTTCCCTCAGGTGACTGCATCATCATTATTTGCAGCACCTGAGGGCTATAAACCCTGTCCAATTAGGCTCTAGACTAACAAAACAGTTAACTGTGATGGAAAAAATGCCACCCTGAAACAGCCATATATGGTTTATACTAATCAGTTTCATACATATGCAATTACAATGCTGCAGACCCTCATTTCTGATAGAGAACTTTCCCATAGGACACATCCAGTAGTGCGAGACAGAAATTCTTGCCTCTACGTTAGAGACATTCTAAGAACCTTTATTTGGTGTACTAAAGGTGGGGGTCAGTAAGAGTAGCAAATATATGAAATGGCAACAAGTCACTGCTGCTATAAATGCTGTGAGCTCCAGCTGCACCATACCTGAAAATACAAAAATATACATAAATAAATAAAAAAGGTCCACTCTCTGATGACAGAATGGATTGTTAGTCACTGGAAATGTGTGTGTATACACTTCTGGAATTACGTTTATCAGCCAATTCGAATTTTACAACAGTTTTAGATATCGCAGACACTGTACTGCCTGGAATCTTTTGTTTACTCGCATGACGCCAAAGGAAAGCAAAGAGGGGGAAACACGTCGGAGTTCTGTGCCGAACCCGACAGAGAAACAAAAAGCCTCTTCTGCCCAGCATCCTGCTCGCTAACGTTCAGTCTCTGGACAACAAATTAGACGAGCTGTGCGCACAGATAAAGCACCAAAAAGACATTATGAACTGCTGCGTTTTGGCATTCACAGAGATGTGGTTGAAGCCCCGCGTACCCGACTGTGCAGTCACACCACACGGGTTCACAGTTTATTGGGGAGACAGAACGAAGGACTCAGGCAAGTCAAGGAGAGGGGGACTGTGCTTTATGGTTAACTGTTCATGGGCTACGGATGTGTGTCTTAAAAACGCACTGCTTACCAGTTCTCGAGCTACTGACCATTAAAGTTAGACCCTTTTACCTCCTGAGGGAGTTCAGTTCAGTTCTCCTTTCAGTTGTTTACATCCCCCCACAAGCTAATAAAGCTTCAGCTATGGATGAACTGTATGATGTTATCAGTGGACTAAAGAACGCTAACCCAGAAGCAGCATTTATTGTGTTGGGACACTTTAACAGAGCAAACATGAAGAAAGTTCTCCCTAAATACTATAAGCACATCTCTCTCCCCACAAGAGGTGATCAGACACTGGATCATTGCTACACCTTATTCAAGGACTCCTACACACCCCTCCCCTGACCAGTTTTTGGAAAAGCAGACCATTGCTCTATATTGCTGCTACCCGCATATAAACAAAGACTTAAACAGGAAAAAACGGTTTACAGGGACATCTACAAATGGGACAATGCGGCTGAGGGAGTCTTACAGGACTGCTTTGAAACAAATGATTGGCAGATGTTTGAGGATACAGCTGATGGCAACATCAATTAATTCACAGACTCTGTCACAGGATATATCAGCAAGTGCATTGATGATGTTGTCACTAAAACCACCGTTTGCATTTATCCTAACCAGAAACACTGGGTAAATGGGGAGATTCGGGCTAAGCTCAAGGCGCGGACCTTTGCCTTTGGCTCAGGGGACTCTGATGCATACAAAGCAGCCAGATACAACCTCCGGAAGTCCATCAAGAAGGCCAAACAGGACTACTGGGACAAAGTGGAGTCAAGCTACCACAGCTCTGACACCAAGCACCTGTGGAATGGACTGTGCTGCATCACTGACTATAAAAAGAAAAACACAGTCAGTGTTCAGCCCACTCCATCTCTTGCAGACGAGCTCAACACCTGTTATGCTCGTTTTGATGCAGCCGACAAAGAACAGGTGCTATATCCTCAAGGAGGCAGTGAGTCTGTCACTCTGATCCTTGAAATGTCTGATGTGAGAAGGTCCTTCAAAAAGGTCAATCCTCGCAAAGCTCCGTGACCAGATGGCATCCCAGACCGTGCCCTCAGGGCGTGTGCTGACCAGCTAGCAGGTGTGTTCACCAACATCTTCAATCTCTCTCTGAGGCAGTCGGTGGTCCCTACTTCCTTCATGCATCCACCATCATTCCTGTCCCAAAGAAACCAGTGGTCTCCTGTCTGAATGACTATCACCCGGTTGCACTGACATCAGTCATTAAGAAGTGCTTCGAGCGACTGGTCAAAGGTCACATCTGCTCCTCCCTCCCCGACACACTGGATCCTCTCCAATTTGCTAGAGCAAACAGATCTACAGAGGATGCCATTGCGCTAACAATAAACACTGCCCTCACCCACCTGAAAAGAGGAAATACATATGTAAGAATGCTGTTCATAGATTACAGCTCTGCATTCAACACCATCATCCCCTCAAAACTTGTCTTGAAGTTTGATGATTTTGGGTTCGGGGACGACCATCTGCAGATGGATTTTCTCTTTCTTCACAAACAGGCCTCAAGTGGTGAGAATCACCAAACACATATCCTCATCACTCATTTTAAACATAGGAGCACCGCAGGGCTGTGTGCTTAGCCCCCTCTTGTATTACTTGTTCATCCACGACTGTGTTGCAAAACATGGCACAAACACCATCATCAAGTTTGCAGACGACACAATCAACATAGGCCTTATCACTGACAATGATGAGACGGCCTACAGAGAGGAAGTGTTGGCACTGAGTAATTGGTGCCTGGATAACAACTTGTCTCTTAATGTCAGCAAAACCAAGGAGATGATCGTGGACTATCGGAAACAGCAAGGCGTGGAACACCAGGCCATCTACATCAGCGGCATAGAAGTTGAAAAGGTTAACAGCTTCAAGTTCCTCGGAGTAAACATCACCGAGGATCTCTCGTGGACCCTTCACATAGACACGGTGGTCAGGAAAGCTCGCCAGCGGCTCTACTTCCTGAGGAGGCTAAGGAAGTTTGGCATGAATGCCAACATCACCTCAAACTTTTATAGGAGTGTGGTCGAGAGTCTGCTGACGGGCTGCATTACCGTCTGGTATGGGAGCTGCTCTGCCAGCAGCCGGAAATCACTACTCACTGCTCATTCAACTCATATTGCTCTATAACTTCTTTTAAAACGTACACATTTTATTTTATATCGCTAGTCTATTTTTAACTTGTACATTTTTAAATTATTTTTAGCTTTATTGGAACTAGGCTGAGTGACTTGTTTTTCTCATCATACACATTTCATTGTAATGTTGACCCTATGTTAACCTATATATGACAAATAAATAAACCTGAAACCTGACCCTATTGCAATATGAGAGCATAAAAGTGCTCTGATTAAAATTGGACACTGCTGCAAATTGCCTTTTTGTTGGAAACATGTTATGTTATACTAGGGGGTTCCCCCCTGCTCGCTTTGCTTGCCAGACACTTTGCGTCTCTGCTGCTTGCGTTGTGAAGATGGGGGCTAAACACACCCCAAGGAGACAAGGTCGTTCCTCCGAAATCCCCTCTCAAACAGTTATACAATGGGAAACAAATACAGGTTTTTATTTTTTTACCTCCTCTTTGCTCTATCAGCTGCTGGATTGCTGCTGCTCTCATGCCATGTGATCTGAATCTTGCGCAGATTACTGCGAATAAAGCACCTGAAGACGTTTGTCTACCACCCTCAAACAGACGGGCTGGTGGAGCGTTTTAATCAGACGCTTAAACAGATGCTCCGCAAGGTAGTCAACGCCGATGGCAGGAATTGGGACCAGCTCCTACCGCTCGTGCTTTTTGCTTACCGGGAAGTGCCCCAGGCCTCTAGGGGCTTGTCCCCTTTTGAATTATTGTATGGGCGACAACCCTGACAACTATTATACAATTATAATATATATATATAGATATATATATATGTATATCTATATATATATCTATATCTATCTATATATATATCTAGGTATATGTATAGTAAAATACCCGCACTTGGCAGCGGTAGAAGTAAAAGAAGTAAAAGAAAACATTTTAATAATAACGTAACATGATTGACAATGTAATTGTTTTGTCATTGTCTTGAGTGTTGCTGGCATATATATATATATATATATATATATATATATATATATATATATATATATATATATATATATATATATATATATATATATATATACACACATACATGTGTACAAATATACACACACACATATACTATGGGGTGCCAAACAGGCAAATACATTTTCTGAATACAGTATATAATATAGAATATATAAAGTCAATTAGAATATATAAAGTCATTTCTGAATATATAAAGTCAAAACTTGAATATATAAAGTCAGTGCTGGAATATATAAAGTCAAAACCTGAATATATAAAGTCAGCATCGGAATTTATAAAGTCATTCCTGATTATATAAAGTCAAAGTCAAAATATATTGATTGAAATGACTCTGAACTGAACAAAGTTAACAAAAACGTATTCAGAAAAATAAATTCAAAAAACACTGTTCGGTTAATGTTTAGAAAATGATGCATGTGCCCTGCCCAGGATTGGTTCCTGCCTTGCGCGCAGTGTTGGCTGGGATTTGCTCCAGCAGACCCCCGTGCCCCTGTGGTCGGATTCAACGGGTTGGGAAATGGATGGATATTCCAGCGCTGACTTTGTATATTCCGACGCTGACTTTATATATTCAAGTTTTGACTTTATATATACCGACGCTGACTTTATATATTCAAGTTTTGACTTTATTTATTCCAACAGTGACTTTATATAATCAAGTTTTGACTTTATATAGTTAAATTTAGTCATCATTGCATAACTTTTTCTTTACCATAGAAATTTAAAGACTAAATTCAACTTCCATTCCTAACAAAGATATTTCTGGCGACTAAGTTTGATGAAATGCATTATTTTTGCAACGCGTTATGGAGCACATGCATCAAAGCTTCTCAGCTGTGCTTGTGCTAAGAAAAGGAAACATTTTAAAAATAACGTAACACGATTGTCAATGTAACCTTTTGTAAGTAGTGCCTGGAGGATTCAGTGTGGAGAAACACTAGAGACAGCGTGTGTATTAACTTTTCTGTGAGTATTTGGTGGCAGTGTGACGAAGTTGCTTCGGAAGACGGTGTTAGCCGCGGAACTCAGCTCTGAGCGAAATGATATGAATGGGAGGGGAGATGATGACGCCACTCCTCCACCCGCCTTAACTGTCAATCCCCCCACAAACACAGTCTCTCGGAATTTGCATAAGCACAGTCTTTCACCTGCAATTTTAACTTAGTTACAAAGTGATCAAAACTGTCGTTTATACCCTGCATCCTGTCATTAAACTTGTATCCCGCATTAGCCGTGGGCATGACAAACGCCAGCGACAGCCTGTCTATGAACTTAATTTAAACTTTAGGTTTACACCATGCTTTGTTTCCGAAGTAGCTGCAGGCATGAATATGCTTGTACAGTATGTGTCACTCGCTTGCTTCTTATTGTTTCGCTGCCTTCTCAATTGTATAATGCATGTTTTCTTCAGCGCTTTTTGGAGCTCTTCCTGGTTTTCTACGTAATGCATTGACAGTCAGTTCACGTGATTACGTGGGAGACGTGATGATGTCACACGAAACTCCGCCCCCCAAGGCCATTGAGCTCAACTCCGATACATTATATGGAGAAAAATAGGTTCCAGTTATGACCATTACGCGTAGAATTTCGAAATGAAACCTGCCCAACTTTTGTAAGTAAACTGTAAGGAATGGGCATGCCAAATTTCAGCCTTCCACCCACACGGGAAGTTGGAGAATTAGTGATGAGTCAGTGAGTGAGTGAGTCAGTCAGTGAGGGCTTTGCCTTTTATTAGTATAGATAGAGTGGATGTGTATGCACCCATGCCATATGAAAACTTGATGTCGCACTTTGTCAGTCTGTTAAAGGCTTCCAGAACAGCAGGCAGGACATAATGAATCTTTGTTGAGATATTGCTGACCTGTTGGCTGAGGAGTGACAACTAGTAGTCTAAACTGATGAAAAAAAAAAGGTCTTCAGCACAAATATACAATATTGATCCTTTTACAAAGGGACTAAAACACAGTCTGTGCATCATATTCACTACATTTGAGTTTAATATGTTAGTCACGTGAATGCACATTATGATACAACTCTGTGATATGAATTATTATGTGAGCAAATCACCATTTAGTTGGCTTGCTTGCATTTCCCTACTTGATCATGGGTGCTGCCATTTCCTAGTTTCTCTGTGCTGCAATGAATAAAGGCACAGTCCCCATCAAGTTTTCTTTTATAAATGCTGACGTTTGTGTGGGAAAAAGCTTATGCACATTTCAAGCTTCATTTCGTTAGTACACAAGCCTTATAAATGAGGCCCCTGGAGAGTAGGGGGCTAAAGACTACCCCAGCAGCACTGGGCATAAGGCAGGAAACAGCCCTGAATAGAGCACCAGTTCATCACAGGGCCAATTTAGAGTTTTAAATTAACCTAACATGCATCATTTGGAGAAGTGGGAGGAAAACCACTTGACATGGACGAATGCCCAGGTAAACACAGGGAGAACGATCTTTTATTTTATTTGGCATACTAAAACTGTTCACCATGAAAAATACGTCAATATAGTAATTGATCATTTAGTTAACCATACCTATAGTGCAGACAATGAAATAATGACTTACTGTACTATAAAAGGCAATTAGATGAGAAACAAAATGCATCACCCTTACAAGTTAGGGCTTAGATTTTGCAATTTGTACTCAAACTACCTGGTTATTTTATCAATGATTAGGTGAACTTTCTTTCTTCTCAGGTTGCAAGGTAGGCTGTTCTTTTTAATTTAGCTTAAAGGTTTACGTCTGCTGATCACCAATACAATTAAGTTTCAGCTTTTTTAATGCAGCAATTTCCCATTGCATTACAATTTTATTTTAAATATGGATTCCTGTGAGTTTTTCTTCTGTCTCTGAAGGCAAAACAGTACACGGTCAAATTTGATTTAACTTACTAAAATATGTTTTGTTCTTTAAGTTTTTGAATTCATATAAAAAAGTAAAAAGTAAAGTGACCTTGACTGCTAAAACTATAATGGTGGTCATAACTTTGACATTCACAAACTTGTACAGATTGTTTAACAGTGCAAAGTGTGTAATTTACTTCTAATTTTAATTCTAGAAAATGGGAAAAACTGTAGCTCTAACAGTAATTTAGGATGACAGAGTGGGTGTGACTAGTTCTTTAGACTTCAGGAAGGTAGAGAATATTGGCTTTGATGTAATAGCTACACCATATCCTTAGCCTCATTTACTGAACATATGGCCTCCCCTTACTCTGACACCTTAGAAGCATCTCTCAATATGCATAAGCAACAAAATACAATACAATTGAATACGTTGAGTGGATCAATTGAAGGGCAGAATGCTATACGTGCAGGGAGAGTCCAGTTATTCAGAAGTGCCAGAGGTCACAAAGAAAGAACACTAGCATCATGTCTCATTTTCAAATACAAGGCCACCCTTAATTCCAAATGTAATTCAAGCGTTAGGATGAAAAGGACTGTGGAATGGGGGTTAAAACCACTTCAAGGCAACACATTAAACAAGCGTAGGATGAATTGTAGAGTGGGGCAAGATCTCAACTGCTGTAAGAAGGCAAGAGGGAGAAAGACAGAAGACATATGAAGTGAGTTTGATGGTAATTGTGATTACTTTAAGGGAGATGTATTGGGTTTGGGTTAGACAGGGTTCAATACCAGCATAGCTAGACCCAGGGGCTGCATTTTTTGTTATACCGCTTCAGTTTATTTGATATGTATGTTTCTTCTTTTGTCTGTCCCTTTGTTGAATTTAGCTGCTTATTAAAAACTCTTTTTTTTGTATAGTTTGACCTGTTTGGCTTTACTCTGACTAAGAAAATCGTTACACTATCACTTCCTTTTTGTGAGAAGACTATTGTAAAGATTCAGATGGGAGAAGTGTTAGTTAAAAGCACACCAGGAGACATGAGTGAGTGTTGTTTCTCTACGCACATTACTTTACCTGACATATTGATGTTTCCGGATCACAGATTTCACTGTGTCCATTGCACTGACACCTGACACAGCTCCCAATACTAGATACTGCTCCTTGTGTTCTTGAAGAAAGTCTGTAGAATCCTGCAGCACATTCCTAAAACACAGAACATACAAGTTTATTTGTATTCATTTATTTATTTATATTTTGTAAAAACATGCACTACGGATTTGATAATGTTTTGAAAATAAAAGTCTGTATGCATATTAATCAGTTAAGAGTGAGAACTATGGCAGTTATATCAGATATAAAACATATGAACTATAATTATTGTTTTGTACAGTATATACTATAAGTGCTGTGAAAAAGTATGGCTAACTTATAATGAAATAAGGCTTGAGTGACAAAAAATAACATCTGGAGCATAAACTGTGACTATCAGATGACTACTCCACAAACAGCATTCCCAAAGGGAAGCAGCAATTTAAGCTAGTGCAGAAAGTATAAATTCATTCCAAATGATGAAAGTCCAAGCACAAATCTTTCACCTCCTGTTGACTTAAAAAATGGAAAACAAAATCGATCCAGTAACCAAGTATTTGATCAGCTTAAAATAACAGTAATAAGTATTGAATTTGCCTTAATAAGAAAGCCAAAAGAACAATATTGATAATGAAAATCACAACAATGATAAAAAAATTAAACACATTACTATGCTATATACTGCAAACGGACAGTAAGTTTTGAAGGCTATTTTGTGCATAGTTAATATGTTGACAGATCTGAGGATTTTTTAGCAATAAAAATATAGCCAAGTGCTTCTTCCTCTACCTTTCTATAGTTCAGGATTCACTATAATGATGTACTCACTCATGGCTGAAGGGATAGCATTTGCCCTGGACTTTACCCTGCTGTATATTCTAATCAATGGTGAAAGAGATCTCAAAAATACACAATGCACAATCTTGGATCCCTACTATTACTATATGCAACTGTTCCACCATTGATATTTCAACTTTCCTTAACAATCTTATAAGACCAGTGGTTCAAGGTCTCCCGTCATACTTAAATTACTAACCGTACTCCCAATTTTTTGACAACAATAAATTTCATTGCTTTATGTTTACTATGGGCTTCAGCTGTCTATATACAGTCATTCCTCATGATGAAGGTCTAACCCTAACCCTCAATGCTTTCTCTTTTGAGAACTTTTTTCTCCAATGGCAGCTTTTTGTCACCTATTCCTACTTTATCTTCTTTCATCTACCCTGGGTTTGTTCTCTTGTATATCTGTTACCTGATCTTTCTTTTCTTTTGCACAACTGATGAAGGCAATACATCTGAAATGTCTTTAACTTCCCTTTCTGTGTGGAAATAACCTTGCATTTTTTTACTTTGCAGAAGAACTCTGATACGGCCCTAAACTAACTCCATTGTATATTCTAATGTTATTCAAAAATTTCCTGAAAGTTCTAACACCTCACTACCTCTGTATCACTGCTTAAGCCCACAAATACTTAAGAGATTTGACCACATCAGTCATTGTGTCCCCAGTCTGAAAGAATATTTTTGGAAAGTTTTCAAATGTGTCATTTTTTCTTAATCACCAACCTATGCCTTCTGCATTAGCATCATGTTATCTTCAACTCATGCAGCATGTTACCTGAGATTGTAAAACTGGCAGTAAATGGACTTTGAGACAAACATGACTGTGTAGTCCATTAAAACAAATGGGTCTGCATACATTAATGAGTTGAGATGCCTTTCTTTTCAGCCCATAAAGCAGTTATCTAATGTGCCTGAAATATGCCCATTAAAACCAGGATGCTAAGTATCAAAATAAATGAAACACTGGAAGAGGATTCTTGACAGTTTGTTGGTAGAGTTTATTCATTCTTTAGTGAAGTTAGCTCATGTTTTGTAATATAATGATGGTGATACCAAAATAATAAAGTGCTGCTGGTGTAAACATGTAAAAAAATATTTTAAAGAGAATTCATCACTGGGAAAAAGACCTTACAATGCATTATTTACAAATTTTAAAAAGTTTTGCCAGAATATGCTCAGAAAGAAAAAATACTTATGTAATTCTATTAGATATAATTTTATCGGATCTATGATAGTGCTATGAAAATATACTACTCAAAAAAATTAAAGGAACATTTTGAAAACACATCAGATCTCAATGGGAAAAAAAATCATGCTGGTTATCCATATTGATATGGACTGAGTAATGTATCAGAAATGAAATCAAAGTGAAAAAATGATGCGGCAGGCTAGTCTATTTCCCCAAAATTTCATTGCAGTAACTCAAAATCATACTCAGTAGTTTGTATGGCCCCCACGTGCTTGTATGCATGCCTCACAACATCAGGGCATGCTCCTAATGAGACGACAGGGAATGGTGTCCTGGGGGATCTCCTCCCAGATCTGGACCAAGGCATCACTGAGTTCCTGGACAGTCTGGCGGCGTCAGATGGACCGAAACATAATGTCCCAGAGGTGTTCTATTTGATTTAGGTCAGGCGAGCATGGGGGTAGTCAATGGTATCAATTCCTTCATCCTCCAGGAAATGCCTGCATACTCTCGCCACATGAGGCCAGGCATTGTCATGCACCAGGAGAAACCCAGGACCGACTGCATCAGCATAGTGTCTGGCAGTGGGTCCAAAGATACCTAATGGCAGTCAAGATGCCATTGTCTAGCTATAGAAGTCTTTGTGCTCCTCCATGGGTACGCCTCCACAAACCATCACTGACCCACTACCAAACCAGTCATGCTGAATGATGTTACAGGCAGCATAACATTCTCCACGGCTTCTCCAGACCCTTTCATGTCTGTCACATTTGCTCAGGTTGAACCTGATCTCATCTGGGAAAAGCACAGGGCACCAATGGTGAACCTACAAATTCTGGTATTCAATGGCAAATGCCAATCAAGCTCCATGGTGCAAGGCAGTGAGCACAGGGCTCACTAGAGGATGTCAGGCCCTCAGGCCACCCTCATAAAGTCTGTTTCTGATTGTCTGGTCAGAGACATTCATACCAGTAGCCTGCTGGAGGTCATTTTGTAGGGCTGTGGCAGTGCTCATCCTGTTCCTCCTTGCCCAAAGGAGCAGATACCGGTCCTGCTGGTTAAGGACCTTCTATGGCCCTGTCCAGCTCTCCTAGAGTAATCTCCTCCATGCCTTTGACACTGTGCTGGGATACACAGCAAACCTTCTGTCAATGGCACGTATTGATGTGCCATCCTGGGGAAGTTGGACTTCCTGGGAAACCACTGTTGGGTCCTCATATCGCCTCATGCTACCAGTAGTGACACTGATCGTAGTCAAATGCAAAACTAGTGAAAAAACAGTCAGAAAAGATGAGGAAGTAAAAATGTCAGTAGCCTCCACCTGTTAAACTTTCTGACAATTTGGTGTTGGATTTTATAACAGTCTTGGGCAAAGGCAGCTAGATGGGGACCTAAACCATGTCTTAAAAATTGTTGAAATACTGATAAAACTGACCCAGCAAAATCCTGAAAAATGTGTTCTAAGACAGCAGTGGAAATTCAGAGAAAGTGCATTCAAGACGTAAGACAGAAAGTATGTCTTCAGTGTCCTAGGATTACAGAGCAAACTATCAAATTGTGAATCAGAGACTCTGACAGCTTCTAAAAACACCTGTAAGAGGTACTGGGACAACATAGCTATTTGCTTATTAGAGTAAAAGGTTTATTCTTATTTGTGTGTTCTGATTCTTCTCTGGCGGTTGACCTGACCACTTTCTATGCACGGTTTGAAACTGAAAGAGCTAGAGCATTAACTTGCTGTTTAGCAAATATAACCAGTACTAGTGCCGCTCAGAACAACAGAGATGTGATCTCTGTTTCAGAGCATTATGTCCTTTGTGCTCTGAGGCATGGGAAGTGAAAAAAAAGCATCAGGTACAAATGGAATCTCTGAGCACATTCTTATATTATGTGGCAATCAACAAGCTGGAGTGTTTACATCCATCCTCAGTGACTCTTTAGCCCAGTCTGCGGTTCCTACCTGATTTAAAAAATATGTTATTGCACCCATACCATAGAACAACAAATTCATGTGTCTTAATAATTACCACTCTGTAGCACTCACATCACTTGTCATAAAGTGCTTTGACAGGATTATTATAGGCCCCATCTGCTCCTTCCTTGTACTCCAGTTTGCATACAGTACAAACAGGTCTACAGATGGCACCATCTGACATATGCTGCACACCTCTTTGTCCCATGTAGACAGCAAAAAGGGGAATTATGGAAGATTGTTGCTTATAGACTGCAGCCAAGCCTTTAACACCATTGTCCCCCACTTATTGGCCTCAAAGCTTAAAGACCTGGGACTGATAAAGTGCTTGATTTTCAGACAGGCAGGCCTCAGGTTGTGAGAGCAGCCATCTACTTTTCCAACACTATCACTGACAACACAAGAGTTCTACAAGGCTATGTATTGAGTCCTCTGCTGTACTCCCTTTACACACACAATTATGTGGCCGAGCACAGCTCCAACACCACTGTTAAATTTGCTGATGACACAGTGGTTTTAAGCCTCATTTCCAACAATGACGAGGAGGCCTATCTGAACGAGGTAGAGAACCTGGCAGCATGGTGTCAGGCTCATAACCTCTCACTGAATGTCAGCAAGACCAAGGAGCTGGTTGTGGATTTCATGCAGAAGCAGCAGGAGATCTACAGCCCCATCAGTATAAATGGAATTCCTGTTGAGACAGTGAGCGGCTTCTGATGTGCACATCACTGAGGACCTGACCTGGACCCAACACACACAAACTCAGGTCAGGAATTTAAGATAGCACCTTTATCACCTGAAAGCAGCTGAGGATATTCAAGGTATCCCCACCTATAATGAATACTTTTTACACAGGCACCAGAGAGAGCATCCTAACACAGAGCTGCACATCATGGTTTGGGAATTGCTCGGTCCAAGATTGACAAAGCCCTACAGAGAGTGGTGCATTCAGCAGAACGCATCTTAAGGTCAGCACTGCAAGATGTCTACATCAAGCGCTGCATGAACAGGGCAATTAAAATAATTATGGACTTTACCCACCCCAGCAACAGACTCTTCAGCCTGCTCAACTCAGGCAAGCGGCTGCACAGTCTAATGGCAAAGACCAAGAGACTCAAGAGGAGCTTTTAGGCTGTAAGGGTTGACAAGCCAATAAACACTCGAACCAAAACTCATGGCACACTCACTGTAACTTACTGCACAGTAACTTTATGCTTTATACTGTTTCAGATTTTAACTTTATTTTAATTTAGCTTAATTTAATTTAGTTAATTTTATTTAATTTAGTTGTCATCTTTTTCTTAATTTTATTATTTATGCTATAGTGTGTTTGTTTTTGTTTTGCACAATCTTGGAGTAGTCCATCTTTTCATTTCGCTGCATGTTGTACCTCTATAACTGTGTGTGATGAATAAACTCTTGAATGTTGAATCAAAAATGAGACATTCAATAAAAAAGGCCAGGCCTCTAAAATAAATGGGGTTTAATTAATTATTTTTTATCCAGCAGGTAACTAGTTAATAAACCTGGCTAATATTATGAAAAGAAAGTAAAAAAATTCTTTAAAAGAATGGAAATCCTTTATTTGTATTGGGCCAGTTAAAAACTACAACATTTTTATTTCTATAGCACATTTTCATACAAGGAATGTAGCTCAGTGCTTAAAAAAGGATTTACGAGAGAAAAATCAACAAGTTAGAAACAATTATATATAGCTAAATAAATGATATATAAAAATGATTTATAAAGAATCAATATGCACTAGCGTAACACATTAATAATATTTATCCAATCTTATCTAATAGTTAAAAGAATAGGTTTAATCAGCTAGTGAGTGTCGACTGATTAGGTTATTTGAGAATGTAAATGAGCATAGATGTATTTCACTTTATTTAGACTTCTTAATTTTGCATTTGTTATTTTTTTGGTTCTGTAGCTCAGGTCTAACTCCTCAGCATCATGATGAGCACTAACCAAGGCTCCTTACATATGCAGTACACAACATTTTAAACAGAGATATTTATAACAGGATCACTGGCAGGACAAGTGACTTGCACAGGGTCAATTAGTGAGTCAAGTGTAGAGTCTGAACTTGCAAATTTATAATCGTCACTTCAGGTCTAATAATTACTCCCTCTGAAAAATTGCACAGTTTATTCTCTTCAGGTTAGAGGAGTGTAACATTAGTACAAAAAAGGGGTTACTTTTGTCCTAAATTAAACCACATGGAGCAACTAGACTGCAATGAATATATTGTATTGCTATTTTCCTCGTGTGTTCAGAAGCCCGTTCAGATGAGGTGAGGTGATGTGGAAGTTAGTATATTTAATATGCTACCTCACAGGAGAGTCCTGAATATCCTGGGGGACAGTCACATTGCTCAATCTGATAAGCATGTTCACTCTCCCTCAAGCTTTTGCCTTCTTCTGCCACCTCCATTGAGATTTCTGAGATTCTGAGTGCAGAAAACAATTAAAAACATAAAGATGTCATTGTTAAAATGTATTAATTTATTAATAAGGAAAATGTAACAAAGTGACCATCCACTTACTGTCATTTCTGCTTAAGCCAGAGCCCTCCCAGAAACACAATGGCACTAAGCTATAATGAGCTGCATCATACATTTTTAGAAATTACCATCTTTTAATGAGTCTCTTTTAAATTATAGGCCAATTTCTACAAGCTACCTTGTAAAAGTTTACTTTGTAAATTTTGAGACTTATCATTGTCAAAACATTGTTAATTCATGGTTGTAGGTGATGGTGAGGGGTGTCACCTTTCCCAGCACCATCTGGCACAAGCCTGAAACTAGCCTTGGATGGGGCACCAGTTAGGCCCCACACATGCACAAACTCACCCCCACACACCTGCTGTGTCAATTCATACATGCACATCTTTGGGGATGTGGGCGAAAAAACAATGGAAAATACATTCAGAAATTTACAGAATAAGGTGCATGCAATATAGAAAACTACCAGGCATGGCCAGGGTATTTGGCCAATGAGATAGCAGCTCTATTCAATGTGATTTGGTGTTATTATTGTTAAGTAAGCTAAGTGTTGCCATCACTGTAACATTTATTACCTGGTTTGTCTCATTAGGTTTCCATAAGAAGCCTTAATCAAGATATACTCAATATTATACAGAACATTCATAAAATCCTCTCTTGTTAAGGGGCTGCCATCGTGAAGAAATTTCCAGTTGTGCTAAAAAATAAAAAAGGCATATTGTGCATTAGGCAAGCCAATAAAACACAGATTTGTTCAGCATTTGAAACTGCCTGTTTTATTTACCTCAGTCATTTCTATTTCATGCCTGGTTAGCTGGCCAATCTGGAGTCCAGGCATATGGCGCATGATTGTTTTATCTTTGGCCGGGCCGCCTTTTATTATGACCTGTGGCTCATAATGAGAATGTCCTATTTCATCCCTCGCCTCAAAATAAATTGCATATTTCAGTTTACCACCATAGGCTGTTATCTGTTGAACAAAATAATAAAATTCAGATTTTACAAGCAATTATGTCAAACAAATCACTATCTCAAATCACAGGCTTTGAACATTTTCATTATCTCAAGCAGGCTACATCTATTTAAATATACTATTACAAAATTCATTTCTTCCTTAACAAGCTGATATTGCTAAAAAATACCTTCTGAATAAAGTAACATCTTGATTGACACTTGATAGTGTTTGTTAAATGGTAGCATGTATTTTTTTTTAAAGTAAACTTAAATAGTGCAGATTTTAAAGAAGATATACACACACACACATATATGTATATATATATATATATATATTAAACATTACTTTGTCATAATTAAAAACAAAATCCTGACAACTGAATGAACACAAAATAGAAATTTTACCATGCGGCCCTGAAACTGCTCTGGCAGATTCCAATAAAAAGGCTCTGACAAGAGGTCCTGGGTAACAGAATCTATGTTAGCAACTATTTCAGGATACAGGAATGAAATGCCATTTGTGGTCCGTCTTTGATTTGCCTTATCCACCAGAGGCAGCACCATCTGGTCAGGTCTGAGTGTCAGCTACAAATGACAGAATATAAAATGGTTATCAAAAGAATCATTTATTAAAAATTGCCCATTCTAGAAACATAGAAGGCTTTCATTTGCTGGCAAATAATTATTTCACAAGGCAGTCTAACATGAAACTAAACAAAAAGGTATTGCAGCTTTCTGTTCAGTTTGCTGGCACTAAATTTAATCCAATATAGTAAATTAGAGCAACATTGAAAAAATAAAGACACAAGCTGAAAAACTTCATACTTTCATTAATTTAAAAACATAGCTATTTTATAACATGAAGTAATTGTTAGTAAAACAATATTCGATTATTGAATCAAAAATTTGACACTCAGCGTAACATTTTTCAATGTTCATCAGGAAGGTCACTGTATGTAGCGTTTACCTGAACTGACAGAGAAGATTATATTACTCACCCACATACGGATTAGTCCCTTTGCCTCGGTGCAGGTGGCTGTAATGCCAAAACAGTAGCAGTTGCTGCATCCCAAGGGATTATTTGCACTTAGTCCAAAGGTGCCTGGCTTACACCTATCACAATGCTCACCCTCTACATTTGGCTATAAGAGAAAACATAAGATTTATGTTTACTCTGAAAAAAGGAAAGCTGATTCAGTTAAGTAAGTTACTACATTAGAACCATTTGAGAAAGATGGAAAATTGATGAACACTGGAGGCTTTCTCCCATGGTAGGACAATGGAACAATGGGCTTCATTACATCTTACTATGCACTCAAGATGCACTTTTGACCTTGGAAAATCACAATGTACAATGCTAAAAAAATGGGAACAGATTCATGATCCAAAATGCATATTTTAAATATTGCAGTTTATAAGAATATACTTTACTGTACAATAATGATTTACTTTATGAAGTAGAAGTACATAATAAACAAGAATATTTGAAATGTTAAAATATGTGCTTCAATTGATATGTTTAAGGTCTAAATATTCTTTCTCGTAACAGAGATTTGTCATTTTTTTACTCTCTGACAGAGGTCCATACATCATTAGATCACTAGTAAAAGATCAAACATCAATATTATCATATTTGTGATCATCGGCCTTGACAATAGCATAAAAGAACACTCCACATGAATACTGTATAATACTGGTCCTTTTTTTTTTTTGAAGTTTTGTAAAATGGAGTAAATTTGATACCTCGTATCCCTTTAGGAGGTAAACATCTGGGATCAGTTGACGTTGCCTGAACAACTTCAAGTCCTCCTGATCATTTTTGTTGAAGACACCTATTGGCTTACTCTTTATCTTTAGGGTGTAATTTCCTGAAGAAAGTATGGTCCAAAATCTTCCTAAGACTTTTTTTTTTAGTCTAGATAGCCAAAAAACACCAGGGAATCCCAAAAGGTTCAATATCTTTTATAACTTGTGTGAAGAATGGCCAGCCGTTTATCCCGGCCAATACCCCCAAGCCGCCAGGTAGAGCCCTCCTTGCAGCATGGAGGTCCCCAGAAGACCAGCAGGGCATCATGGACAATGGAGTTTTTATGCACAGCCCTGCTGGATGCCATGGGGCCACTAGGGACGCTGCAGGAGGAGTAATGGATATTTTCTACACCCGGAAGCACACGTGGACAAGAGGAATGACGTGCTTCCGGGGTGAAGAAAAGAACTTGTACCTGACCCGGAAGTGATTGAGAGCCAAATGGACTGGGGATTAGGAAAACTTCCGAGTCAGGAGATATAAAAAGACTGTGGGAGCTCCCAGACGGCGAGCTGAGTTGGGAGGCAGGGTGGCTAAGCGTCTGGGAGAGGAGGATTGTTATTGTGTTTTGTTTATTGGAGAATTGTGGAGAGGATCGTGCTTTGTGCACCTTATTATTATAATAAATATTATTGGACTTTTATCTGGTGTCTGACGTGTGGTCTGAGGGTACAAGGGTGCGAGAAAACTCTAATCTGCCACACTAGACATCAAGATGAATCAAACCAATATATGGTTGGTTTTCTTGTGCTGGTGAGTCAGGAGGTGCTGGGACATTAGAACAATCTAGACGAGAGTAGGCCATTCAGCCCAAAAAAAGCTTACCAGTCCTATCCACTTAATTCTTCTAAAAAATCATCAAGTCTAGTTTTGAAAGTTCCTGTCTACTGTCTACCACACTACTTGGTAGATTATTCCAAGTGTCAATGGTTCTCTGTGTAAAGAAAACTTCTTAATGTTTGTGCGAAATTTACCTTTAACAAGTTTCCAACTTTATCTATGTGTTGTTGATGAACTCATTATAAAATAACAGTCTCGACCCACTGTACAAATTCCCTTCATAATTTTAAACCTTTTAATCATGTCACCTCTTAATCTTCTTTTGCTTAAACTGAAAAGGCTCAGCTCTTTAATTCTTTCTTCATAATTCATCCCTTTTAGCCCTGGAGTCAGCCCAGTCGCTCTTCTCTGGGCATTTTCATGTTCATAGTATATTTAAGTTGTGATTTTGCAGATTAGAGCAGGGATTTCTGGTGCATAACGTGTTGTCTGCAGTGTACTAATAACATAGCCTTTATAATCTGAATGGCTATAGTAGTGCTTTCTTCTAGTTCTGTGGAGTTGTCATATTGAGAGGCATGTGAATGTGGCTGAAAGATTCTGATGTCAACATTATAAATGTAGCAAAAAATATGTAAGAAATGTACTTAACATGTCTGAATCATTAAAAGACAACCAACCCCTCAGAATCCAACTACCCAGCATACTGGGAGAACATGGCCCTTCGAAGTATTTTGCTATGTTTATGATAATGTAATAAAGGAAGTGATAACTGTCTAAGCAATCTAATAATTGCATTTCTTAGAGTCTACTTACATAAATACCATGAATGTGAGTAATTCCTGTTAGAGACCTCCGTAAGGATGCAGGGTGATATTTAAAAAAAAGTTTCATTTTTTAATTAGTTGACTGCATTAAATATCTTCACACAACATCCAAAACAAACAATAGTATTTTATGCTAATGTTCGGGGCCTGTGCTCTGTGACATCAAGGGCTTCTATGCTATGCAAACTACTCATAGTGACTACACATGACTGCTTCTCTGAGATAAAATGCAAAATCATATACAACTGTGACACCACTTGATTAACCTCAGACATGACACAACAACTATTATGTGACCTTTACTTATAAATTGAGGTCTCTGATAACCATCATAGAAAAGAGTTAATATTAACACAGTATTCAAAATTACTGGTAGTACATTTGATACAATGATGATACAAAACAAACTGAGCTAGTGTAAAAAACATCACATATACAAAGCTCAGAAGTTAGTAGTTAGTCTGCAGTGTGATCTCTCTGATATTCCTTCCACGAACTAAAGATGCATGTGCCAGATTGACTGGAGGCACTACGGTAGATTGGTACCACAAAAGTGAATATGCGTGTGTTTTTGAGTTGGTCTAATTCAGATATAGATCACTTATTTGTAAGCATAAGTCAATGGAGTCAATGGAAGAAGAAATTAGCAGAAACTGTAGCCATGAGGCATTGATTTTAAGAACTCCTGGCTGTTTAAAGTAAAGCAGGTTTACACATGCTTATACAATTTACTGATTTCTTATGTTAAATGGTGACAAGGTACTTTCAGGCCTCTTTCTTCCTATCTGTACACTAAATCAAGCTAAGACTTTGAAAAGTGTTGGGGACAAAATATATAGCAGCCTGCTGTCCAGAAATGTTCCAGGTATTCTTGGAGTCATGCCTATGACCTGGCACTTTATAGTCTGACACAATTTCTGAGCAAGACCATTACTTTAAGGGTAATACACTTATGTTACTGTATAGGTAAATTCTACTACTGTATTGGCAGGAGTCTCAAACTCAGCAGGCACTGTGAAAGGAGAGCTTTATAGTGCCTTTCTTGACTTTACTATTAATAGTATAAAAGTAACAATTCTTTTTTCTACTTTTTCCACTGCTCAATTTTTCTTTCCTTTTTTCACTCTTATGTTGTATTACTCTGATTTATTATATACTAGTAGTCTATGCATTTTACTGTTGTTATTCTAAAGTTTTTTAGGTAATGTTGCTATTTTGACCAGTCTATTGCTTATGGCTGTTAAAAGCATAATTTAAATCTGAATGCTACTTGAATTGGAAAAAGAAATACATGTTTCAAATGAAAACAATACCAAGATGCATTAGCTGAAGCACAAATTTTAGCTCAATTGTAGATGATAACACAGCATTCAGTGAACGAGATGAAAGCTGAGATCATGACTATGCTGTCCAATTGTTTTGATGACAAGCATACATGAGAGACTGAGAAAAAAACACATGCTAAAGGCACTCATTTTGCACTCCTGCTTTAACCTTCTCTCCTTTGAACCTCTTGATTTAGTGACAAGCCGAGTATTAGTGGCAATTTGATGTCTGCAATAATGTACATTGCTTTCTAAATAAACAGGAAACAATTCTTCCAAATTAACATTCATGGTTTCTACATATGGCTTAATAATAGCTATGACTGTCGCAACCACCATAGCAATGATGACATTTTTCTTTAAGATAATAACTTCTTTATGATTATAACAATGAATATGTGGGCAAAAGAGTGATGGGAATGGAAGATACAGGAGAAGAGAAAGTGAGGGATGCAAAAATGGAGATGGATGGATAAAGCAAAAGAAGATCTGAAGGAAAAGTACATGACTGGCAAGGAGGTGTAAGACCAGGGATGGACTGGCCATTAGGTGGGCCACGGACTCTGGTCTGGTCATGGGCCGGCCGTTTCATGAAATAAATTTTATGTACTGGTTACTGTTTGACATTAAAATTAATTTTCTAAACTACTAAACATTATCTGTCCAGTACTGCGATTTATATAGTCCTATATAATATAAAGTATTATGTCATCAGGTTGTTTTAATTGTCAGTACACAATGTTGCAGCAAAAAATTTGGTCAAAAACTGCCTTTTGCCAATTTCAATTTTGATACCTCTACATTTCAGTTAGCGTATACATTATTGCATATTATTTTATCTCATATCTAGTATTTAAATTCTTTGCTACTAATAATTAGTTTAGATTATGTAGTATGCATTTTATTGTTCTTTGGTCATCGGCATGAGCGATAATTAGTAGTTTTCAGCTGCGATTATTAGTATGATGAAATAAAGTTATAAAGCACGGGATAGGAATTTTTCATATTAGTTAATGAAACATTTCAATCAACCTTGGTTATAATTTATTTCATTATAAATGTGCAGCTACTAGCCTACTAGGGAGCTGACACTTGGACATGACATGGGCATTTGACATGTACTCTAATAACGTGTAAGCTGTGTTACAAAATTTTTAGTTTTTCCTTAAATTGTATTTCTAAGCATGTCATCAAATTTTAAGTTGTGTCTAAACAACAGTGTACAGATTAAGTTTGGCAACAGTTTAGATAGAGTTCATAGCATAGGCTCATAGCAAGTAGCGAGCCGCATACTCATCACAAATTTTAAGAAAATTACAATGAATAATTGGCCGAATGGGTCGACCTCGTCGCCTCACTTGCAAAGGATGCCCGAGCCGGTTTTGAGACCCAATCTGCTCTTGTGCAGGACTGATCTGTTTTGGAGAAGGTTGATCAAGCACATCAACCCCACATAAAAATAAGAGAAGATGAAAAGGAAGAAGAAGGAGGATTTCATTATGACTACAAGGTAATTCCTACCTTCTCACAGAATCCTTTGCTGGCTGGATGCCTGACTGGGATTTCACTATTCACAACAACCTACTGGACTTTGACCATCTGGATACTTCTCAACCTTCCACCAAACCTTTTTGTTCTCAGCATTACTCAAAACAGCAGCATGCCAACTGGGCCAAAATTTAGACCCTAATTTAGGTTCAAGATTTTCCTGAACATGACAGTTAAACAATTGAAATTCTTTATATTTTAGCATTAAAGCGTCACCTCACCAGTACTGGCCTTAATAGGAATTCTTTAAGAGGTTTATATTTATTTTTTATGTTCACCCAGGTTTGCCAGATATGGAAAACTGGGTATTGAAGCAGAACGTTTCATGACCAGATGCTGTTCCTGAAATCAATTTTCTTTAGTTGCCTTTTATGACATGCAGGGGGGGTGGCATCCTTATTCTAACTCCAGGTCACAGGAACAGCCTTAAAAGTCACTGAAGGTTAAAAATGATATTTTAACTCATATCTCAAATCAGGTTGACATAAATATAGATGAAGAAAAAAAAGAGCTATGACAAGAACAGGGAAAAATGCAAATACATAATTTCATTCAACTGACAGGTTTAAAAACAAGCTAAAACTCAGCTGTAGGCAAAAAAGTTTGACAAAAGCCTGCCCTCAGTGTAGATGAAAAGACTTGATTGCCAACTGGAATTAGACCATTGGATTTAGGATTGAACTACAGTCAATAACGCTAATCTCATAAACAAATCCAAATTCACTTCCCTGCTGTCAAAGTTTCATTACAGAAGTTTTTTTTTTTTATTAAACATGATGTTTTTCTTGATTGGTTGTGTAGTCTTTGATTCTGTCTTTTAACCTGTTTCCAGTTCAAATTTAACTTTAATATTATTTGGTTACTAATTTAACCCTGAAGCAAAGTACAGTGGATTCAGAAAGTATTCAGATCCCTTCACTTTCTGCACACTTTATTATGTAATACAGCGGTTCCCAAACTCAATCCTGGGGACCCCTGAGGCTGCAGGTTTTTGTTCCAACCAACTTCCATTTTTCATTGGACTCTTAGCCCAATTAAGAGAGTCATTATTTCCCAGTTTCTGTGTTGTGGAGGCAATGTAAAAATTCTAAAGGTCTAGTAAATTTTTATTAAAATGTAATAAGTAGTTATATGTAATATGTCATTTTGTTTAAGTCGTTAACAGTATTTTCAACCTAATTTCAATTCTGCTTTTTCAGGTATTTCTGGTTATTTAATTGATTATTTAATTAATTAATTAGTGAGTCAGACTCTGAAGTCGTTGCTGCTTTCATCATCCCGGGTGTCTGCTATGCTGGTTGTTGCCACTATTGGGGTTAAATGAAGGGAGCGAACTACAAAAGAAAAGGGAGAAAAGAACAGGAAAACAACAAAAGAGAGTTAAGCATTTACAGCTTTAGAGAAAAATAGAAATATTTCTAAATGTCTTATAAATGTAAAAACTGTTTGCAGAATAAGAGAAGAGTAGAAAAGACCAGCTAATTAAATGAGATCAGTTGTTATCGGTTATTATCACCGATTGTGAATCTGGTTGGAACAAAATCCTGCAGCCACCGGGGGTCCTCAGGTCCGAGTTTGGGAACCACTGATGTAATAGATTTAATTTTAATTGTATAAAGTTGACATTTATGCTACTAAATCTAGACTCAAAATCTCATAATGACAATGTAAAATAAAAATCAAAAACTGAAATTTTTCATTTGTATAAATATTTAGACCCTTTGCTGTAGCACTCCAAATTGTGGTCCGGTGCATCCTGTTTGCTCTAATTATCTTTGAGATGAATCTAGAACTTTATTGGAGTCCACATGTGGCAAATTGAATTGATTGACACACACCTGTATATATAAGGTCCCACAATTCACAAAAGGACACAAAAAAAAAGAGAGAGAGAGAGAGAGAGAGAGAGAGAGAGAGAGAGAGAGAGAGAGAGAGAGAGAGAGAGAGAGAGAGAGAGAGAGAGAGCGAGCACGAACGAACACGAACACGAACACGAACACGAGCGTGAGCCTTAAAGTCAAAAGAACCTGCTGCAGATCTTGGCAAAAATATTGTGGTGAGGCATAGGTCAGAGCAAAGGTTTAAACCTTTAAGTGTTTGGACGAACAAGGTGGCAGTGGTAGTGAAATTAAATCCTGGTTAACTTCAGATTTTCTTATATTAAACAGTGACAAAACTGAGGTCCTCCTCATTGGTACAAAATCATTATCATCCAAAGCTGATAATCTTTCACTTGCTATTGATAACTCCTTTGTTACCCCTTCCCCTCAGGTCAAGAGTCTATGTGTCATCCTTGACGTACTCACATTAATAACATCACCTGGTCTGCTTACTTCCACCAACATAATATTAATCACATCTGCCTCCCCTCCCTCACTCCCCATACCATTGCCATCCTTGTTCAGTCTTGTTACTTCTCGTCTGGACTATTGCAATTCACTCCTCTTTCGTCTCTCTAATAAATCTCTCCATAAGCTTCAGCTAATCCAGAATTTTGCTGCGAGCATTATTACTCAAACCCTCTCTATTCACCATATTACTCCGGTCTTGCAGCAGCTTCATTGGCTCCCGATTAAGTTTTGAATTGATTTTAAAATTCTGCTGTTAACATTTAAGGCCATTCATAACCTCGCCCCTCCATATCTGTCTGACCTTCTTCATGTTGCCATTCCCTCCCGTAATCTTAGATCCTCTTCCTCCATCCATCTGACCATCCTTCTCACCCGTCTAACCACCATGGGGAGCAGAGCATTCAGCCGTTCTGCACCCAAGCTCTAGAACTCACTACCTACTGAACTTAGAAATGTCAAATCATTTTCAACCTTCAAATGTAAACTTAAAACCCATCTATTTATAATGGCTTTTTTTTATGATTACAGTGGCTTTGTTTGTTTTTAATGTTTATATTTTCTGTTTTACGTTTTGTTTATAATGTGTTTTTTATTTATTGTTGTTCGGAGTCCTTGAGTGCTTAAAAAGACGCCTTGTATAAATAAATTGTATTATAATTATTACATAATTATTAGATGAAAGAAGTGTAGAATCAACATTACTACAAAACAAATGAATGCGGTAAGCATAATTTACTTGAAAAGATTTTCCAATATATAATTAAAATAAATTTAAATAAGTTTTAAAGGTTATATACAGGGTGACCCACGAAAAAGTAGCCCGCCTTCCTGCCAGAGTGGCACGCTGATTGACTACCCTCATCACGAAAGCTGTGTAGACGTAGTGCAAACGTGTGAATACGAGCTGAGCTACATGTATTCCATTCCAAAAAGAATCGCAATAGTGGAGGCGTACGTTCTCACGGGTTCCATTAAGGAAACGCGGGACATTTTTGCAACAAAGTTTCCTACACCAGTTGAAAGACAATATTAGTAATGCAATTCGGAGCATTGGCGCCCCAGTGTTGTGTCGCGTATATATGACAACATGTTAAGGCGCGCCCAAAAATGCATTGACGCACAAGAAGATCATTTTCAGCACTTTCTGTTAAGAGTGAGTAAAGATTTTTGCATTTCAAATTCTTTCTTTCTTTATGGAAGGGCGCCTTTTTTCGCCAGGGTGGCGGGCTACTTTTTCCTGGGCCACCCTGTATAAATACTTTTCACTTGCTTAAATTTCACATTTTTAGCCCGAGCAAACTAAGTAACCAGACAGCATCAGGGAGGTGAACAAAAATCCAATCATTACTCAAACAGAGCTTCAGAAGTCCTTTGCTAAGATGGGGGAACCTGTTGGAAAAACGGCCATTTCAACAGCATTCCATCCATCAGGTGGTAATGGCAGACTGCATCACTCCTGCTTGGAGTTTGCCAAATGGCATTTAAAGGTGTCTGAGAGCATGAGGAAAAATATTCTCAGGTTGGATAAAATAAAAATTGAACTCTCTGGACAGAACTCCAAGTACTACATCAGGCAAAGACCAGGCACTGCTCATCCATCACCTGCCTAATACCATTCCTGTGGTGAAGCTCGGTGGTAACAGCATCATGCAATAGGGGTGCTTCTCAGCGGCAGGGACAGAAAGATGGGGCAGAATTGAGGGAAGGATAAATGCAGCCAAATACTGAGAGGTCCTTGGATAAAAACCTGCTCCAGAGTGCACAAGACCTGTGGCTGCTAGCTCACCTTTCAGCAAGGACAATGACCCAATGCAAACAGCCAAGGCAATGCTGAAGTCTGCTGCCATGTGTGATAACACAATTGCACAGTTTCAGACTCTGGGTATCTGGAGCCATAACCAAACAACAAGGGGATGTGAGAACTGAGACACAGATAATGATAACTTGTTGAGACAAGCATCATTGAGTCACACACCTGACGTCCTGCTCAGATGCAATGTCCCTATTTTAAACCAACACCTTTCTCCGTGCAAATGGATGTGTTTACAACAATGTTGCGCTGACTTCTCACTCACCTCAGCAGGTAGTTACATGGTGAACCTTCACATACTTCACTCTGTCCTTTCTTTCTCTGGCCGCAAACCTGCTAAACTCAGCGCTCTGATCTTTCCTTCCCACAGAGACTTCAGACACACGGTTTGTTTTTGGGCCCCTTCATTTCAAAAGTGCGCCTTGACATAATATGCTAGCATTGGACATGTGCCTTGGCATAGTGTCTGTTCCAGCCCAGAGAAGCCATCTGACTCACAAACTCTCAAGTCAGTGGGTCAACTTGCAAGGAGACACAAAACACTGGCATGATATTGCACCACCACTATGTTCTCTCTCGCTAGATCACTAAAATAGTAGGTAATTAACTTTTACCTTTAGAACTATTTAACTGAATGTGACAAGCTATTAATAGTTATACTAAATGCTACTTTTAGATTGTGTGCAGACTCAGCTTATCACATCGAGTGGCTACAGGACAAGTCTCTGAGTAGCCAAAGCCCAGAGTTAAACCCTATTCAACAACTGTGGAGAGACCTGAAGATGGCAGTTCACAGACTCTTTCCCTTCAATCTAATAGAGCTTTACAGGATCTGCCAGGAACAATGGGATAAACTGCTCAAATCCAGGTGTGCAAAGCTTGGTGAGACTTATACAAGGAAGCAGGAACCTAATATTGCTGCCAAAGGGGCTTCTACAAAGTGCTGAGATAAGGGTCCAAATACTTATATGAATGAGAGATTTCAGCTTTGACTTTTAATAAATGTTTAAACCTTTTTGAAAATACACTTTGTCAATATGGGTCATTCAGGGTAGACTGATGGGTAAAAATAGCAAATCTATCCTTTTAAATTTTAATCTAAAACACAATGAAGTTTTAAAAAATACTCTACTCTAATACTCTAAATACTTTCTGAATCCACTGCACATTCTTACTTAAAGCTGGATTTCTTCAGCAGCCATGAGATTATGATAATGATGCACAATAATTGTAGTAATATAAACATGGAAAAAAAGACAAGCAAATTTTTGATGCAATCAGATCAGATTAACATAAAATATATGAAAAGGCAAAAAAGATGAGCTACGAGATGCATTTTTCTGAGAAAATGGAGAAGGACATTTTCATTGACAGGCTGTTTTACCTTGCAGGTGCATTGTCCAGTATGGTCAGCACATGAACATGTTGCTAGAGTTTCGTCACATGTCTCCGGGGCGGCTCCCTCAAAAGAACATTCACAAGCGATACAGTGAGGGAAGTCTCGATATCCTGTCCTGCACTCATTGCACTTCTCTCCGGTAAATTCTGTTTGACAGAAACAGCAACCCGTTTCAGGGTTGCACTGCAGAGACTGGGAGCCCACAACATTGCAGTCGCAAGGCTGGGAGAGATAAAAAAGGAAACCATGTCAAAGAGAGGTCTTAATAAAATACAATTCCTGGTCTATAAAGAAAAAAGAAAACACTTTTTTTCTTAAGGCATCATGTTCATTTTTTTATTTGGAAAAAAGCATGAGATTCGATTAGATGTGTTATAAAATATTTTCTCATTTCAGCAAATACAATGAATTTAATATTTTTAAAGGTTAATCTAAAACAAGATGTGGGGAAGCTTAGTAGTCCACATCTTTGAAGCCATAACAAAGAGCACAATTTAGTTATCTACTATGCATTTAGCACTGCAAGAAATGATAACTGGAAATAAATGATCTCAACCAATTTAGTGAAGCAATCTCAGCAAATTAAGAAAAATAAATGAAAACACACATCTGTATTACCTTCTATGATGTAAAGAGACAAAGAAAAACACTTAAAATTGTCTTTAAGCAAATTTGGAAATAAATAAATAAAATGTGACAAAAACAGATTGTTGGAAAATGTTTTTTTTTAGCCTTCCCAAAGACCATGTCATTGCCTTTTCTGTACAATATTCAAACATGTCTTTTCAGGGCATTTAACAACAAGTTGCTAAAATGAATACTTTCAAAAAGTCACTGCTAAGAAAGGAAACCAGCATTTGATATTTTTATGCACTTATTGTTAAAGTACAATCTTCAGAGTATATAAAAGAGCAGACTACTTTACTACATGTAGCCATAAACGTTAACTAAAAAAGTCACTTTTTTGGTTTTAAAAAGGGCGTTTTTTTATATATTAACAATCAAAAGAAAACAAAGCTATGAAAATTCTAACTATTCAAATCACCCAGTTATCAAGCCATATTTTTTTTATAACATGAACTAATTTGTGCACATCTAATTGAGGATTCAATTATAATTTACTTACATCACTCAGCTTGTAATTACACTTTTCTTACTTGCCTGATTAAAAATAATTAAACTTAAATTAAACAGAAGAGAAAGCACAAGAATACTTGGTAGTTTTCTTACTCGCTGTTGGATCAAAAGCTATTCAGAGAAAACTACTAATTCTGGCTCTGCTTTAATTAAGCTTTCTTTTAAAATGTTATGTTTTGAAATTATGTATAACGGCAACATAATGTAATCAGGCAACAAGGAAAAAGAAGCACAAGGTACTTAAAATATAAAAAAGCATTCCATCGGTCATTAAAAAATGAAAAACATGAAAAAAACTGAATAATTTTAACAACTGTAAAAACATGAAGGCACTGAAATCAAAGTAAGTTCCATAAAAATGGTATATGAAAAAATATGCATAGAACGTTCACCTTGTATAACAGGCCTATATTGTGCTGCAAGTATCTTATACAAGACAACAGGGGTAATTTGTCTGACACATAAAACCGTGCGCGGTATATGCTGGAGGATCTCATAACTTCTACGTTTTGGGATGGTCTTCTGTTTCATTGACTATTTGACTACTGTCTGCCTTATTTTGACTATGCTGCCAAAAAAATGTTAATAGCTGGTCCTGATTGTACCTGCTGATGCTCCAGCTTAACTTTACACCCAACTGCACCCGCTGAAATTCCACGAAAGCCCTCCATTCTCACAGCAGTTTGAACCCAAACTCAATCAAACCTGCGTCCGTTTAAATGTGTATAATAATTAACCCTACACCCAAATTCTGTTTCTTGACCCTCTACAACAGTTTCTTGTTAACTTAATTATAAAAAATGCCAGTCCTCAGTAACGTATAGATGGTTGTGCACAAAAGGATTTTATTTGCAACAACTTGAGAGTCATATGTAGAGATACCATCTCAGCCATTGACTATATGGATTTAGCAAAATGAGTTTTTATGGGTTCACATGTTTTTCATCCTACATGCTACAGATGTACATGTTAGAGCTAACTGGTGGCCCTAAAGTGGCCTGTGCTTATTGCATGGTGTGCATTGCGATTTCCTCCTGCATACCTGTATTGGAGGTCTTGTCTGTATTTTAAGAAATGGGTGGGTATAAAATAATAAAAATAATGACAATGTATTCCTCCAGGACCCAAAATATACAAAAAAATAAAACTGTCCAGAAATACACCCCTCAAAAATTAGCTGATCCCTAATCAATCCTGTAAGCATGCTGCTGCAACATCATACCTTCAAGAAGAGTTCAACATGCTGTAACATGGATACATTATTTGTTCATTTTATGAGTTTTGTTGCATGAAACTGTTACTACATTTACTCCTAATGCAATAAGATTTATGAATTTATATTTTAAAGAAGCTTACCTGCATGTGAGTAAGACTTCTTTTGTTAAAATAATGTTAAAAAAATCTAAATCAAGCTCTCTACTGCAGTTAGTCACTAGAGGTTATGCTAATAGCAGTAACTCAAGATAGAGTGCCATCCATGCCGGATGCCAATCCATTAAAGGGTGCAATCAAACACATAAATTATTCTAAAAAATAAACAGGGTTATTCACTTTATCTAAAGTTATTGTAACTTAAAATAATACTTTTTGCTGAAATTATGCATTTTTTACAGTTACACTGATCTATCTATCTATCTATCTATCTATCTATCTATCTATCTATCTATCTATCTATCTATCTATCTATCTATCTATCTATGTATCACTCTCTAAGGTGTCAATTAAACCATGTTGAAACTAAACCATTATATTATTTTCTTTAAACAGAAGTGTAATCAACCTCAGGGATTGTAATTTTTTTTTTTAAATTTGATTTGAATTAATATACTTATTTCCAATGAAAAATTTTCTTGTTGCATGATTTTCTGGGGTCAAACCATAGGGTCAGCCATTTTACAGCTCCCCTGGAGCAATTGACTCACTTATTTAAAGTTAATCTTACTCAAATCTTCACAGAGTCAATGGATGCTCTGATCAGAGTATCTAGGCTTGCGAGTGTACTGGATAAAAACCAAGATCCAGGTCTTTAATGACCTCTTAAGCACAGCCATCAGCTGTGTGTCTGTTTGTGGAGAGAGTATTGACCTTGTCAAGAGGTTTACTTACCTCAGCAGTGACATTATTGTCTCTGGTGACTTTTCCTATGAAGTCAGTGGACGGATTGGGAGAGCATGCTGGGGTCACGAGGTCTCTGGAAAGGGGTATGTGGCGGTACCAATATCTATGCAAAAGGATGAAGGTCCAAGTCTTTAGAGTAATGGTGCTTCCTGTCTTGCTATATGGTTGCGAGACATGGACGCTTTCCAGTGGCCTGAGATGAAAACAGGACTTCTTTGGTACTGTGTCTCTCCGGAAAATCCTTGGGTACCGTTGGTTTGACTTTGTGTCAACTGAGCGGTTGCTCATGGAGTCCTAAATGAGGCACATTACCTGCATTGTGAGGGAGCGTCAGTTACGGCACTACGGCGATGTGCCGCATTTCCCTGAGGGTGATCCGGTTCGTAAGATCCTCATTGTTGGGGACCCGAGTGACTGGACCAGGCCAAGGGGTCACCCATGTAACACCTGCCTGCTGCAGATAGAGGGTCATTTCCAGAAGTTGTGACTGGACCACGTGTCTGCCTGGGGGGGTTGCCAACCAGGATCATGAGTTGTTTCGTCGTGTAGTGGGTGCAGCAATGCACTGTACAAATGCATGCTCCCAATCTTGACTTGACTTACTCAAAATTATCACTTTTTAAATGTGGTATGCCCATTTTCACTATATATTGTTGAATTTAATTGACGTAAAATAACAAGTTTCATGTATTTTATTATCCTATGTTTGCATAAGGATCCACTCCTGTTGTTGCACTATGGTCCAAGGCATCTCAACACCTTAGTACAGATGGAAAGTAGTTAAAGACTTTTAGTGAAGTGATGGAATATGCAGCATACCTTCTGGTCCAGGCTTTGATCTTGTCGCAGCTTACTTCTGGCAGGAGTACCCACATGTGCTATCAAACGAGAATGCAGCAGCTTGTCTTGTATTTAACCAGCTGAGATGGGCACGTTACTCCTCTCTTTGGGTCACTATATTGCAGGGGTGCCCACACCTTTTTGGCTTGCGAGCTACTTTTAAAATGACCAGGTCGAAATGATCTACCTACATTAAAAATGCTATATATATATATTAGTTCCCCCTCCTTTCTCTTTCTCAGATCGCTTTTCGGAAGAAAGTCAGTTTCATAGTTCTTATGAACAGTTCAAAAGTACTTTTCCACATTTTCCTTCTTTGGAATAGCAATGATAGATTGACAGATCAGACAAACGCACTTCGATTGTGACATTGTGAGAAAAAAAATCCTCTTCCAATTCCACATCCAGCCCATACCCTCCCCAAACAATTTTCTTTTTAAATCCCTTCTTTAGTCAATATAAATTGGAAGACTAACTAGATCACAGCCGGAGTTTTGCAGTAGCTTGCATGTAATCGTGCATGTGGGATGACCAGTGTGTTAGAAGAAAAGACATCTCAGACTGGCCGCCCTGTATGTCAATCAAGTGGCAAATGCCATAGGGAGGATAGGCTAACGTTTAAAAAAAATTTTTTTGAATGCAACGTGATCTACCTGCACTCCCTTTGCGATCTACCGGTCGATCACGATCAATGTATTGGGCACCCCTGCTATATTGGCTCCCTGTAGCAGCATACATTAAGTTCAGATCCTTGATGCTTGCCTAGTGAGTAGTCAGTGGGTGAGCATCTGAATATATGGAGACACTGGTGAAGTGTTGTACTCCTTCTCGCCCATTCAGGTGTGCCACCTGAGTCTGGTGATATTGCCTCTACATGTCATGTAGTCTCAATCCAGATTCTTTTCCTGTGTAGTTCTTATTTGGTGGAATGAGCTGCCCACCTTCAACCGAACTGCTGACTCTCTCAATATTTTTAAGAAGCAAATGAAAACCTATCTGTTCTGTGAATATCTGAATGATTGATTGAAAAAATCAAAATAAAAAAAAACTTTGTTCTATGATCTTTCATACTGTAGGTTGATTTATTGTTACTTTAAGTTTATTTGCTTTATCGATTGTTAATCTATGTTTGTAAATCTATTACATCTTTTCATTTATGGCAATCAACTTTGTTACCTGTCCCATTATACCTGCTGAACAAACAGGCCCTAACCTAATGTTACTTGATTGTTTACCTCTTTTCTAAGTCGCTTTGGATAAAAGCATCTGCTAAGCAAATAATGTAAATGATTTCTTCTTATTGCCATGGGTTTTGTGAGGTTGTGGAAGCTGATTTATGTTACTTTCTTTGATATATTACTTATGATACAATTGAGCAAAATGTGAATCATCCACAATAAATGAAAAAAGTCTTTTATATTCTTAACTAGGCTGACCCGCCTTTTAAGGCGACCGACTTTTAAGTTGACCACTTCTTAAGGCAATTCAATATGTAGATCAATTTGATATTTCATACAAACTCATTAATTTGGTTATATTGCATTTGAGCGGTATTACTTTAATACTCGTAGTTTCTGTTATTTTTGTGATGAAATTTAAACTTTTTTTCAATATTGAGGTCGCCCTTTTGAACCCCCCTGATATTTACTACGCAATGAGGCATTTGTACTCCATCAACATTAATTATTTCCAGAGACATAATTTTGTCTATTTTTCCAGCGCATCACGCAGAAAAGCAAGGGAACGATGGGAGCATCAGAACTCTGCTCACATTATGTCGCTTAGTACCGCAAGCTGCAAGTAGTAAGTCTGTGATATGCGGAATACCGCTATGCTTTCTACTCACGGGACGGAAGGACAATCCCGACCGCTTTTATATAGTAAGAAAGAAGAAGAAGATATCGCACAGTCTGGAATAGAAAATCATCTTTACCTGGAAAACGAAACTACAAATCCCATCCTGCATTGCAAAATGGACGGGTGCAAAATGGACGGGGCGTGTATGAAACTCCATGCCTGCGTAGCACTCACGGGACGGAAGGACAATCCTGACCGCTTTTATATAGAAGGATTATTTGTGTTTATGCAGTGTAAATGTCTACTTGAATGTTAGTTACACCCATTATAATTCAATTATTTGATTCATAGTTTTGATATAAATATGTGTTAGGATATAGCAGGTTGGATAATAACTGACTGACTGACTAAATAAACAATATTAAAATATGAATATTCATAAAAATATTATTTGAATTAAATGAAGATTTGGTATTGGACACATTTTTAGAAAATATATATTTTTTAAACAATATATACTGTACAAGTTCAACTAACAGGAAAATCGTTAATTAATCCAAGTTAAAAAAATTAAGAGTGAAAAATTACTTTATTTAAGTTGATCCAATGTTTCAGTTTTTACAGTTCACACACATCAGAGCAGCTCTGATGCCTTCTGAAAATAACAATATTTATACTTTTGTATTGTGGAAAGAACATGGAGTTTCTGGTGAAAAAACTCAAATCCACGGGGAAAATGCAACTCAAGCTCTGCATTCATTGTAAACAAATCAAAAATAAGTACTCATTTGAAAACATGTGGTTAAATCAGGCAATATAATGTGTATAACAAGTTAGTGAATTTATTCCAATGTGTGACGTTCACTAAAAAGATTTTTGATAACCCCACAGGTTGGGGGGGCTGGGGGGACAGTTAGAGGAATCGCTATTGTCAGAATGCACATCCTCAAATCTGCAAACAATGGCAAAGAAACATTACCAACAGAATAAATATCTTCTTTCATTGGTGTGATGGTCTCGATTAAACAGACTGATGCTGACTTGTGAACGTAGGGAAAGATGATAAAAGCTCAAATAAGTAAATCTTGCTAATGCCTTATACACATATTGTCATCAATTGTCATTCAGTTGCTGTGCAAACAGGACATTTTCCTTAAGCTCCACTGGCGGTGAGGGCTTGATTTGATTTTTGCCTTTCCATAGGGACAATGCAGCCACTTTAGCCCCCTTTTTCACACTCTGCATGCTCATATCTGCCATACAACAATTAAAATAAATAAATAAAATAAACATAAATAAAAAGGAAATAACAAACATATTGCTACAGTGAAGATTAAATAATAGTCTTTCACGTGTTATTTACAGTTCCTTAATTTAAATGGTCTTATAGGTTTTTTTGA